>NC_133715.1:4457500-5147500 GCF_048934315.1 Petromyzon marinus
TCGTTGAGCTATTATTATTCGTGGCCAGGTCGCTTCGGAAAAAGAGCTATATTATTCAGTGGGAAGTAACCTGGCAAATTATAAATAGTTTTTAGTTGAAAGTTGAGACATCTTTAAAGAGGCAGCGCCTTCAAGTCGATCTGCAGCATCTCTCTGTTGATAGAGTATGAGTATTCTCCCTCGCCAGACACTCCAGTTTCCGCGCGCGCACACACACACACACAGAAAGAAAAGGATATTTTGCGAAAGAAAAAAAATCGTTGAGAAAACAATTCTGAAAAAAAATGGTCTCGCGACTCAGAAAGACTTTTATAGGTCCCGAAAGATATTTTATTCTTTATTAATATATATAAAGGTTTAATTTATTAGCCTGGCACTGCAATGTGCCATTTACAGACGCTCGTCTCAATGCGTTTATGGCGTATATGCACATAAAACGTCGCAGGGCACACGGGCGACCCATTTCAATACATCTTTTTTTGGGGGTGAGAAGGGGGGTGGGGGGGGTAGTGGGGGGGGGGGGGGTGCTGCGAATGATTTACATTATCCACTCATCTCACCGTGAACAGATTCCCCCCTCCGCTCGCACGCTACCTACCGCTCCCACGATTTAAAAGGGGGGCCCGGCCTCCAACACAATCGAGATCCTTCACGTCGCTTCACGGGCGAAGGGAGAAATAACGGCACGATAGAGGACTGGAAATCGCATTGCAGGCCACAGATATGTAAAGAAACAGAGGCCGCTCTCCCGGGTCTTTCAAGGGCTATGGGTTATCAACAACGCGCACCTGATAAGCATTGTGCAGACGTTCCATTAATGCAATTACAAAGAGAAAGATCCCCGCGTAGCCTTAATAGACTGTTGGGGCAAGTGCTGTTAGCGAGCACCTATGAAGGCCGGAACGGTACGCGAGGGGGTGGGTGGCCAGTACCACGCCCGACCGCCTTTGTCTCCCCAGTGGCGATGTTTACTCACCGCACCGAATAACATTTGTTGCTGACTCGACTTAGGGGAGGCCCAGGACCGGTTCAGATAGTCGTCACCGGTGTTGACCGTGAGAGGGGACTCGAACCCGTGCCTCCTGGTTCGTAGAGCGGCGCGCGCTAACCACTACTCCGCCGCTCCCCGCACGCTCGAACTCACAACCCCTTTGCTCGAAGAGACATATCGACGTACACACACACACGCACGTGCGCGCGCGCGCGCGTAAGCAAAGCACGTGCAGCGCGTGCGGACGCGGACACGCGAGCTCCTTAGTGCCATCGCCCACAAAAGTGGCCACCGCACATAAAGCAATCGAGATTAATAGTGCACAAATAAAATATGATCCGTTTAGTGGCCACGGCCCGACGTTGTAAACGAGGCTGTAAAACCCGCATCAGAGGCAGCAACAATTACCGGCGTGGCATTTCAAATAACGCAGCTTTTTAACACACGTGGTATATTACCGGCCGCGCACATTTATTGATGTTTAAATTGTTGCGCGAGTGTGGATATGCGCGCGCGAGAGAGTGCATGGTTTTTGTCTGTGCGTGTGTGCGCATATTTAATATTTATAGATTTATAGGGAATGTCGGATGTGGGACCGTCAACACAACTAATATACGGTACAGTGTAGTCATTGATAGGTGCTAGCTAACACGAACCGTAACAATGTTTGTCTGTTGAACTTCCTTTGCACCGTACGTAACCAGGTGTGAGCGTGTGTGTATATATAGTGATACATAGTTAGGCGTGATGTTATGGTTAGTGAATACGCCGCACCAACCTCCGAGGAATCTGGGTTCAACTCCCAATCACACATATCACCCGTGAGAGTTGATATTTGAACCTCGACGAGACTATTATTTGTGTATCATTATGCTTGTTCACTCAGAAAAAGCCTCAGGGTCTCGCTTAGATTTCACAGTAGGTGGCGGTGTTACCGACGCTGTGTGTAATCACAATTTAATTAATTTCTGGTATTTTTTTAGCATTGCGATGTTTGATAAATACCATTTACATCTTATGGGTTTTGGAGGAAACCCACGGAGAACAGGGGGAGAACATGCAAACTCCACACAACACAGTAGTGGACAGAAGTAGTGGACACAAGAAATTTGTTGTAGTGGACACTACAGCAAATTACTTCTTGCTGTGACTATTTATTTTTTTACCTACGTGACTTTACCGGAAGAACCAAAGAGTATGTCTCATTGCAGTCACGAAAACTTCAAATCTAGAATTAGATAAATCATCTTTTTGGCATGTATGCTCCAGGTTTTCTCTCACAGTATCCCACTAACCGGCTTCAGGTCTTCCCCTTGGTCACTGAGCCCCTGGGTGCCACTCTTAATGCCCGTCTGGGTTAGCTGCCCTCCTCTATCCCGCAGACATGTCCCACCACCCACGTGTCCCACCCACGTGTCCCACCCATTGCAACTTCCTCTACCCAATTACATCCACAACACTTTCCTGCTTCGATCTATTCCCAAATTCCAAGATGCATTAACCGTGCCATGCCCTGATTTCTAGCGTGCATTCCAATTATCGGCAAACCTCTTTATTTCACTATTTATCACGAGGACGTGCTTAGGAAAATGCAGCATATCAGCGTGAGAAGCAATTCCAGTGTATTATCATGTCCTCACCAACTCTGATCTGTTGGGCACATGCACCACTGCAGATATCTCTGCTGGACAAGGCTTACTTCAAGGGCATGTACACAAAACGAAGATCGTTCACCACAGTTTGCTGACAAATAGGAGCCGAGAAGTCGTTAAAGTTTCAAGAAACGCGAGCTACAAATGCTCTGATACACGTGCGTTGTCTTTGTGATGTTCGCTTTTCTCTGGTCAGACACATCGGTTTCAGAGACAGTGCGCATATCATCAGAGCATGTTTGCGCGCATGTTTTGCCACGTGTGGTTAAAATGCAGACTTGACTTCTTTGCAGTAGTCATCTATTTTGCGGTTGGAAATTTTTATACCCGTTCAAATGTCAGAAAGGGTGAAACCCATGATTATGTTTCATGCTATTATCCTGGCAGAAACGGTCCCTTAGATAAAGTGTCAATGTCACTCGAGCCCTGTGACTTTTTGGCGAAGTCTCTCCCTGCTCAGGTGAGAGCTGGGTCCAGGGATATGATGACGGTGGCGCTGGGCTGGAACCACTGCTGGCACCACTGCTGGCATCACCCAAATGCCCCCCTTGGCCAACTCAAGTTCATTCCCCTTCGCGGTATATCAATCAATCAATCAAAACTCTATTTCTGTGAAGGTGCCTTCATTAAAGCAATGCGCCTGTATGTAAACTATGGGAAACCTTTAAACCGTGAAACTATAATAATAATGATCACGTTCATCTAAAACCATCGATTTGACGAACGATGAAGTGGTATGAAGCTTTCGTAACTGCAGGAATCCATACTCTTTGGTTCTTTCGGTAAAGTCACGTGGGTGAAAAAATAATAGACGTTTCGATCACAACACAAGCACTCGTCATCAGGTGGGACAACCACAGCAAGAAAAAAACAGCAATAAAATAATAAAAAAATATTGCCGTGGTTTTCACACCTGATGATGATTGCTTCTGTTGAAGTCGAAACGTCGTGAGAATTTTATTGTTTTATATTTTTATTATTTTATTGTTTCCCTTCTACGTGGCTTTACCGAAAGAACCAAGAATATGCATCCCTGCAGTCACGAAAGCTTTAAATCAAAAGGAAAGGGACATTTCCTGCACTTTGTGGCAACACGAGCAATAACGCGAACAAAGAACCCCCCCCCGCCCCCCCTGAATACTTAAGTTTGTAAATGGACAAATCTAGACGAGGGCTGAACGATTAATCGATTTAAAATCGAAATCGCAATTTGAAACAATACGATTAGCAAATCGCAAAGGCTGCGATCTTTTGCGATTTGAAAGGTCCTATTACGTTCTTATTGGATTTTTTTTAATTCTAACTTTATTTATTTAACTTAACAATTGTTCCATGTTTGATTGTTCTATTTGAATAAACACATTTTACTAAATACATGTTGGAAGCAATTCATATCTTTTAAGTTCTCATCCTTGCATTAGAATATAAAGAGCAGTTCATATTTTGATGGTACCATGTGGTAATGCTCCATCACATGTTTAAAATCTATTACACAGTGAATATTGAACTGAAGCTTGACTTTTAAAAAAAAATAATCGCAATCGCAATATCTGTCAGAAACGTCGCAATCAGATATTTCCCCCAAATCGTTCAGCCCTAAATTCTAGACAGCGCTACTAAGAGGCTGGACCAACGTCTCCCGGCTGACCACGAGCAACAACCTCGTCGATTAACTCACGAGTCGTTAGTAGCTCTCTCTAAACGACAAAAATCCGCGCGAGTGCCTGGCCACCCCCCCTCCACCTCCCGGTAAGCGATCCCCAAACAGAGGCGCGTTTCATTTAGCGATCCCAGTTAATATTTAAATACGGCACTCCGCGGGCCTCTTGCCAGTGTTTCCATCCAGCGCTCGCTGGCTGGCGCGCGAGGAATTAATTGCGATGTAAATTCATTGGCCGTTAACGATTTTGTGGGCGGACGGAGCATAATAACGCGCCGACTTCGGCGCGATCCGATGAGCCCAACGTGCCTCCGGGTTTTTTTGTAAAAAAAAAAAAGCTTTAAATATTCAAAGAGTGACTGGCTCTGAAAGCAAACAATGCCCGCGCCATCAGCCAGCGCGCAAACACAATGTCAATTGCTGTTAATGTAGTGTAACGGTTTGTTGCGGACCCTGCATGGCCTGTAAATGCGGCACTAGCGACAAAGCTGTATTATCGCATTCCCATTTTTAATTGCGTTTCCATCGTCAGTCCATATTGTAAATTCCTCCACGCGTGCTTTATTAATTGCTTTTAATCAACGAAGCGCTGGTGCCGCGTTTTGAACTGGCTTCGTTTTAGGCTCCTGAGTGTTCATTCGAACTCTGAAGCCCTCTGCTTATGAACACACACAAGTACGAGTACTTTGTAATAATTATCGTTACATTTGTTTGGGAAGATAATCTGCAATGAGTCTCAGTAATCTTTTTTTTCAGGAGGGTCCTGCCAAGTTTTTGAAGTGGGGGGTGCGCTGTCACTGCTGTTTGCTACGTGTAATCCCAATTGAGTAGTCTGCATGCATTCTTTTTCCACTGGGATGTTAGACTAATACCAAGTTACATTATATAATGTTTGTACTTGTGGGAGGAATGCCGGAGAACCCGGAGGAAACCCATGCACGTGGAAAAGCGCCTTGGTAGGGAGTTGAACCCGGCCCTCCTTGCTGCGAGACACAAGCTGCCGCCACTGTGCCGCCCTGACCCCCATCTGCACTAGGGGGTGGCTGAAATAAACTCAGGGTTGGGCAAACTCACCCGAGAGACTGGACCCTGGAAAATGACGACGCGCTTTCCACAATCGTTTATCATCCGGCACATTCTATAAAACAGTGGATTGCCGTACATCAGCCATCTGATACGTATAACAGATTTCATATGACAAATGTGTGTAAAAAAATCACTGTATGAAAAGGAAGAAGTATTTTTTTTTTAAATAGTGATTGGTAACAAGGCTGAGACTATTAAACTGTCAACCTTTAAAATAAACTCTGTTTAATCACGGATTCGAATATAGCATTTCAACGGTGGCCGGTTCATTGCTCTGACAGAGCCATGATGAGCCCCATGAGCAAACTAAAATGGTATTGGATTGTGGGAGCAAAATGTTTACGAGAGGCATTGCAATGCAGGCTGGGAGAAAGCGCACCCAGGCAGTGCTGTCACTGCACGTTTCATCGCTGCTGCTATTATCAAAAATGCACACATGCTGTGGGGATGAAAGTAAACTTGAGTGAGACCTCCACTCGTCAGAAAAGCCATTAATCTGCCTCTCGCGCGCTCGCGGATAAAGATCTCAAATGCACTTTGTTGTTTTCTGTTCTATTTATTCATTATTTCTTAACAAGGCAAAGGGATAGTCTCCTGATGATAATGAGCAGATTAATGCAGTGCCAGTTGAGATTCCGCATTCTCACCCTAATGGGGCTGTGTTGTGAGCAAATTGCCTGACAGCTCAACTTTGGAAAGGTGTTTGACTAGCATTCAAGATGAAAAAAAGACAATGTTTTTTTTTACACATTCACCAATAAACACCTCGCCGAGTCACCGGGCTCGGTTTTTTTTTATTTGAACGAGGAGCCTGCACTCGGGACGCTGAACCAATTCCAGAGCGAGTGATTGTTGCGTCACGCGCAAAGAAGCGATGACAGTGCCCGGGAGAAAACCTATGCTGAAGGAGGAGGGGGAAAGGCACGCATGGGCCATCAGCAACCTGGGCTTCTGCTGGCTCAGGAACCGCTCCGGCAGGCCTTGGGTCTGCGTCCCCAACGCCTCCTACGATCCCTGCGACGCTCGAAGGGCTCGGCACTTGTTCCTCTCTCTGACACCCCCCCCTACCCCCTCCTCCTCTCCCTGCCGACCAAGTAAGTCGAGGTTGGAAAGCAATCTTAACGAAGAAGCCAGTTTCGTTGAACGTACGGCCATTGGCTTCGGTGAGTCCGGTGGTTCCCGAACCCTCTGCACCCACCGACCACCTGTCAACACTCGGGCCACCCAGAAAAGTAAACCCCTCGAAATCGCGCAATCTGGCACGAGTTCCGCGCTCCGCTTTCCCATGGGCATTGCGGACCCCCCCCCCCCCCCCACCAAGGTCCCGCGGACGAAAGGGCGGACTCGTACGGATCACAACAAATCGACCGCATTGGTAACGCCACACACGCGCTGCCAGGAAGGCGACCCAGGCGAGTGACGTGACGGCGAGAGCCGCCGGCCTGCCGCGCTGACCCGCCCCCGAGGCCTGGCTGCGGTTTGGGTCGGCGCCGCTCCGAGCGCCCGCGGGCCTCTGGGCTGAGACGCGAGCCCCCGGGGGCCAGGGTCTGGGACTCCCATGGGCTCGTGAGCCAGGTCGGGCCAAACCGTGCGAACAGGAATTCCGCAACCCAGGCCCTCGCCAACTCCAAAGCAGGCGCGATGGTGCACACCGCCACCAAACACGCAGACCTGCGGAAACCTATTTTTGCTCTGCTGCTGCTGCCTCCCACTGGGGCAAATTGATGCCGTTAAAATTAAAGTTAGGGGTTTGAAGATACCACGAGTAAAGTACGCTGCGTATTTTTTTTTTTCCACACGAATGAACAAAGTTGAAGTGAAGGGCTGCTACAACTGCTGGGCAACGTTGCCCGTGAGGGTCGTTGGGGTTATTTGACCATACTTCACTGAAAAAGTTCATCACGGTCGGCAGAGGCGGGGAGCATAGAAGTATTGTACAGTATAATAAAAGCGTTTGCTGCATTGTCTGCCCTCTGCTGCTCACAGCATGCCACCAAAGCAGCCTAATAGCAGCACCTGTGTATGTGTGGCAGTCGCCTATCCAAGAACAATCCGGAATCTGGCAACTGACAAGATCATGCACAAATCCGGACGATTACGTCATATATACATTACTAGCTTGACTACTCGGCTTCGCCCGGGACTTGGATTCACCACGCCCGGCCGCCTTTGTCTCCCCTGTGGCGATGTTCACACACCACACCAGTTACTCGTTTGAGGCTGAGTAGACGTAGGGGAGGCCCAGGACCGGTTCAAATAATCGTCACCGTTGGTGGTGGCCGTGAGCAGGAATCGAATTCGGGTCGCCGGGTTTGGAGCGCAGCGTAGCGCTAACCACTACACCACCGCTCCCCCCACACACACACGCGCGCGCATCCGTAGGTACACATACACGCGCCTGCTGCAGACACACACAACTTTCAGGGTGCATACGACAGTAAACGACTGAAATAATAAAGCAATGCTGCGCGAAGAACGCGACACATTTGTATTTCACTTTACCCGCGGAGGCTTGGGGGGGGGGGTGTGACATCAGCAGGCACACTGCGTGACGCCTCCCCCCTCTCCAAAAAAATACAAAAGTCTATTTTTATATTTTTTCCATGGTGTACAGTCTGGAAAGTACAAACATGGCAAATTTCAAGTTTGTTGCATGTCGGAGAGTATGCTAAACATTTTGAACAGACACACATTCACAAATTTCCCCTTTTTATATATATAGATCATCGCAGATGCCATCCGTTATCGTTAACTATGCAAAATGTTGATTTGAAGCTTTCGTGACTGCAGTAATTCATATTCTTAGCTCTTTCGGTAAAGTCACGTTGAAGGGAAACAATAAAATAATAAAATATATAAAACAACGTGACTTTACCGAAAGAGCAAAGAATATGCAAAATGTGTTGTCTTTATACTATATTTAATAATCTTCTTCTTCTTTCGTACGGCTGATGTCGATGCAACGCAACAACTGCGATTTCACATTCAGGTGGTCAAGCCAGACGACCACATCAGCATGAGCGGTGGAGTGTATCATCGTCATCGCCGTGACGCCTCCTTCGTTTTTGTGGATCTGGGCATTGCGTCATTATGCGTTGCACGGTCTGTTCTGGATGACCACAGTAGGACGCTACCGGGGAAGTTTTTAATTTTCCATCCGTGCATCAGGTATCCGCATCTGCTGCTGCCATGGTTTGTGCAGTTGGATGCGGTTTAGCATGGACCACGAGCTTCGTGAAAGAAGATCAAACTCGGGGATCTTCTACGTTGGGTCTTTCACAACAAGGTGTTCGTCTGCGAGTTCTTTTGAATTCCATTCAGATTTTGTTTAATTTCATCAACCATTGTCAATGCACGCATTGGCTGGTATATGTAATCATTGTCTTTTTATAAAGCAGGTGCAAGCCCCATTGAGATTCATCATCTCTTAGCAAGAAGACCTGGTTAAGGAATGACACTCAATTCATTTTGCAGTTGCCAGTAAATGTTTTGCAATTCAGTGTTACGGCTACGACAGTTCGGGTAACGGGCCTTCTTCAGAGCACGAAGTTCAACTAAGCCAACTCACAATCCTGTCACGAATGCAAGACTATAAAACACACACACGGGCAAAAACAGATCCCCCATTTAAACATAGAGAACAGCCAATATCCCAATAGCAAGTAAATACGATAGCAAAGCATGGCAGAGTAGTGTAGCCAGCATCCAACATGGCTGCCTTTATCTCCCCGCGCTGATAATAATGAACCGTGCCAGGTACTCAGTTTTAAGATTCATTCAAACCTACAGGAGACCCAAAAGTACGGTTCTCTTGCCGGTTGTGACCTACGTTGAGCGTCACGACCAATCAGCGCAGACGATGTTAACGTCCCAGATGCAGACACACGGACAAAGTTAAAGACACAAATCTCCCATATAGTCTTGACCGACTGTTGGGGAAAGTGCTCTTAGCGAGCACCTACCAAGGCCGGCTCGGCACACGACGGGAGTGGATGGCCAGCACCACGCCCGGCTGGCTTTGTTTTACACGCGACACCGGGTACTCATTTGAGGCTGAGTCGACCTAGGGGAGGCCCAGGACCGGTTCAGATAACTGTCACTGGTTTTATCTGTGAACGCGAATCTAACTCGGATCGCCAGGTTTGTAACGCAGTGCGCTAACCACTATACTATTGCTCTCCACACAAATACATATGCACACATATATACATATTCCGGGCACAGAAATAGTGTAAAAGCCCAGGCCGAAGACAGTCCAGGTAATGGGGGCCCCACAAGAGGAATTTCAATTTAGATCCGAAATTAGTGTTGCGCAATGTCCGTGCACTCTGCTAAAGTATTGCGCTTTGTTAAACCACCAGTACTCTTTGTAAATTATGACGAGCCCTGGGCAAAGGAAATTAAAATTTCATCACCCCCCCCCGCACCCCGTCCACATTGCAACTTTTTTAAAGAAATATAATTTATATTCTTGGTTCTTTCGGTAAAATCACGTAGAAGGGAAACAATAAAATAATAAAAATATAAAACAATGCAATTCTCACTATTTTTATTATTTTATTGTTTCCCTTCTACGTTACATTACCGAAAGAACCAAGAATATGAATCCCTGCAGTCACGAAAGCTTTAAATTAAAAAAATATAATTTATATCACGAAAACCCAGCAAATTAAATCACTTCGGCTGTGTGCTCCATATTTATACGGTGCACAAATGTATACGTTCCAGGAAATACAGGCAGCCTAAAATCGTGAATAATTACAGCAAGCACCAAGTATGAGGTCTGTCAGAGGAATAACTCCCATCAGTGGGCTAAAGTCCATCACCCTCTTAAATATTACAAGCTTTCCTGCAAAATCGAATTCATGTATCTCAAATATATATATCACCTCGAAAGAGAATATCAAAAAACAGCGAGGGCAATTGTTTAAGTGTGGAGAATTTTTAATTAGCTTTGTCTAGGCAGCCGAGTGATCAACCAGGCAGGATGGAGCTTCGGTCAGATCGCTCGCCTCGAAGCCGAGATAGATCCACAGTTGTAATCTCATTTGGATAATGTCTCGACACACATCATCCCACTGGGCTTGGTGAAATGTGTACAAGTTTGCAGGAAGCCAACAGCGATTTTTTTTTCATCGATAAAATGACCCTGGCCATCGGAACGTATAATTTCCACCGCTGACTGCCGAAGGAGATGGAGCAAATACAACCGGCGGAACCTGAACGATTCAACGTCGTCAACTGTCTAGGCCAGACCATGACCTACAGGATTCTTTGAAAATGAAACTACCCGTGAGACTCAAAGCAGCCAAACACCAAGGCACACTTGGCGATCATGACGGTTCACCGTTAAACAGCGAAGACCGCAATAGCTCAAGCGGCTTGGACCACCACGCCGTGTATTTGTGACGTTCACGAATCCCTGCAAACGTCGCCAAACGACGGCGCCTCTATGGGTGAGTTATAGTGACAAGCGCAGAGTGATGTCTGAAGCCGTCGCAGCAGGCCTTGCCACGTGTTCTCTTCGAGCGTAATCTTTTTTGGCTCCCTCCCAACCCACATCTCCAACGCCCAGCGCACTTCTGCATCGCCGCTCGTGCGACGGCGGCTTGTTGACTCCGGCCCGTGAGGCGGGCGCCGCGTAAATGCGACCATGACGACGATCACAGTGGCGGAGACGACGACGATGATGATGATGACGGTTTGTCTGGGGTGTTTATACCCCGCCGGGGCGGGCGATAGCCGACGCGTGACAATCAAAACGTCGGCGAGCACCCGTGATTACGCCGCTGCCTCTACCAACGCGCGCTTAAACGCGGCTTCATTGTGACAAATTGAAGCAATTTTGGAGCGAGGGCGCTGCTGGGAGGCGGCGCAGGCAAATTGATTTTCCAATTGTGGACGCGTGTTGAGATAACTAAGGCAAATGGCTATTTAAGCGCCAAATCGGCGTTACCCTGGGCGCAGGAAGCACCCAAACCGCTCCCGCCGTTTCTGCCTCCGAGAATACCCAAGTACCTGGATGAGGGCTTTCAACAGAAAACACAAGTCGACGACGAATACGGTTGGATAAAAAAAGAACACCACTTGAGGGAGCGTAATTATATTAATCTCACAGTATTAAGCTCAAGCGGCGTGGCTACCACGGAGTGTGCGAGTGTGGTGCGCGAGCATGCGGGGAAGCGGTGGTGCGGTTGCTGGCGCGCTGCGATACGAATCCGGGCGGCCCGAAGTTCGATTCCAGCTCACGGCCAACTGAAGTGACGATTATCTGAACCAATACAGGGCCTCCCTTAGGTCGACTCAGCCTGGAATTAGTAACTGGTGCTGTTGGCCACCCACCCATCCACTCGTGTGCCGTGCCGGTCTTCATCGGTGCTCGCCAACAGCACTTGCCCCAACAGTCTGTTAAGCCTGACAGGGGGATCTTTGTCTCTGTTGCGCAGGGGCAGTGGTTTACATGATTTCTCAGCCATTGCTGACATCAGCAGCAAGTATTCTACAACCTGTACTGGGCCTCCGTTCTGTGTAAACATCACCAGCGGGAAGACAGGGAATTGGTGCTGATCATGCAATCTGACCTTAATAGGTGCTCACCAACAGCATCAGTCCCACGGCTTATGCAACAAATGATCTCCCTTGTGTTGCGTCGCGACGCGATGACAAACAAGCAACACTGCGCTGCAATCCGAGAAACCTGGGTTGGGTTGCCCCATGTGATGGCCATTACCATCACCAGGAACCCGCGATCCGACCCCCACTCAGGTCGACGCAGACATGCGTTTTTTTCTGGCGGTGTCAGGCGTAGGCGGCGAGGCATGCGAAGTACTGGCCACAACGCACCCCCCCCCCCCGCGCCCCCCAGGACAACGCAGTCAAAATGAGTCTCTGGGGCAGCGAAGTTCCAATGTTCAAGTGCCCCAGTCAGACAAAAGGTGGCATGTGAATTCAATGCGCTGGCTCCGCTATAACCGTCCGCGCGCCGCGTTGGTCACGGATGAATGCTCGGCCAGCAGCACTCGGCTCAAGAGCCTCTGAGTGCTCAGCCCAAGAGGAGATAACCACTACCGTAGCCCGTGCCTGGTACAGAGGTGTGATCAACTGTCGCCAACTGAGGAGACAAAGGCTGCCGGGTGTCCGTGATGCTTAGTCACCTTGCCCACGTGTGACCCGTGCCAGCGTTGATAGGCAATTGCTACAACATTCTACGTAGGTTTAGATCTTCATTTGTGTGCGTGTGTGTGGGAGCGTGCGTCTATGGAGGAGGCTCGTGAAGGATGCTGCTGGGCAGTTGGAGGCAGTTGCCCTCCAGCAACAGTGGAGGGGCAGAGGAGCGACGCTCACAACAACGAGCAGAATGCCGGCGGATAAAATGCAGTAAGTTGGTACAGTAAGTTGGTACAGTAGGGGGTACACAGGCGGTGCATCTACCAGTTGTCTCAGTCAACCCATGGCACCTGGGTCTGTCCCGTGACCTCCTGCCAGCAGCGAGCCTTCGATACGTCACGTGGCCTCAAAGTGCACCTAGCCTGGCACAGGCGCCAGTGAGACGTCACTGCCACTTAGTGACGAATGGCGGCTGCTGTTTGCGCGCTATTAAGTGTGCGCGCCTTATCTAACCTTCTTTAGATTTCACGTACGGCTATCTGCCGCAGATTACATTACAAATGTGGCAAGTGTCCGATGCTATCTGCTGTTGGTGCGCCCAGCGTGTCTGCCTCGCTGTTGTAATCCATACATCTCTCATCTGTGCAGGCTACACGGCATCATCTACCCAACTGCATTCTCGTATCTCCGTGTGTTTACACACCTCCAGATCTATTTACAAATTTAAAAAACCCACAGATAAGTGGAGGAATAGCCCGAGACTGCACGGTGAGACGTTGCTGCTCTGTGCTTCAGAAGCACAATTCCTTATTTAATTTTTCCCGACTCGCCTCAAACTTGCTCAGCGTTTCTAGGTCGAACCTTGTCCTTTGGCGGGGACTGACGCATCTCCAGCAATGATTTTCTCTCCGTGCCCGCGGAGAGGGCTTACGCGCGTCCACGTCCGTCGGCCTCTTTCATGCGTGCAGAGTGGACACTTCCATCCTGCATTGTTTGGTTAATTCTAGTGCGATGGCATTTGAATGCCACGAGGTATTGTTGCCGCGGTGTTATGTGTACGTGTGTGCGAGCATAAAGATTTGTGTTGATATTCTAAAGGCGCCCCCTCTCGCAGTCGGCCATTCTTCTCCGAGCGTCAACTCGACGCGCCCCGCTAGCCCTTTGCATCGACTCGGCGAGCGACGTGTCCCCCGTACGCGCGCCCGGCCGTAGGAATCCGCCGCGTGCATCTCCTGCTCCTCCGCGTCTCCCAACCGATTTGGTCGCTCGCGTGCGGCATGCCGAGCACGAATCCCGGGGCCTCTGGAGCCCCCCGCTTGCCCATTCCGTCCCACCTCTTCCAAACACAGAACGCCCATCCGCCGCCCCCACGCCCCTCCTCCCCCCCCCGGCGCGCAACCCCAACGCCAATTCATCTCGTGATGTCCAACCGTACCGCGACGCTCCCTCCCCGCTGGCCTCGCGCACGCATCCGTCTGCGTTACAGGGCAGAGCCAATGTGTCTGCCCAGTGTATTACTTCCATCCATCCATCCGGCGTAACACCTCTATAAATCTAGCGCGTGTCCATTCCACACGGTGCGTCCATTTATCCGGCTATCTCTCCCTCCAGCCAGGGAATCAACTTGATGGACTCTTTGCCTTATGGTAGTGTGACCCCCGTGCACATGTGTGTGTGTGTGTGTATATGTGCTCGCGAGCAGCATTTGCCCCCAAAAATATATATTGAGGCAATCCTGGGGGTGGGGGTTATTTGTACGTGTGTGCGGAGCGATGTTGCACGCTTGCACGCTGCGCTACGGTTGCGGCGGCTGGGGTTCACAACCCAGCTACGCACGTTGGTGGCAAGTGGCAGCTGAGGTTGTGATCGCCACGATCACAAAATGTGCCCCCCCGCCCACCCCCCATGATCTTGAAGGCCGGGTGGGGATCCGCTAGGTTTGTGTGGCCATGCGTAGCAGCAGCGAGCGGTGTCGCTCGCTGCTGCTACGGACCTGGCGATCCGAGTTCCATTACCGCTCGTGGCCCACACCAGTGACGATTATCTGACCTGGTCCTGTGCCTCCCCCTAGGTCGACTCAGCCTCAAATAAGTACAATGAGGGAAAAAAAGTATTTGATCCTCTGCTGATTTTGTACGTTTGCCCACTGACAAAGAAATGATCAGTCTATAATTTTAATGGTAGGTTTATTTGAACAGTGAGAGACAGAATAACAACAAAAAAATCCAGAAAAACGCATGTCAAAAATGATAAAAATTGATTGGCATTTAAATGAGGGAAATAAGTATTTGACCACCTCTCAATCAGAAAGATGTCTGGCTCCCAGGTGTCTTTTATACAGGTAACGAGCTGAGATTAGGAGCACACTCTTAAAGGGAGTGCTCCTAATCTCAGCTTGTTACCTGTATAAAAGACACCTGTCCACAGAAGCAATCAATCAGATTCCAAACTCTCCACCATGGCCAAGACCAAAGAGCTCTCCAAGGATGTCAGGGACAAGATTGTAGACCTACACAAGGCTGGAATGGGCTACAAGACCATTGCCAAGCAGCTTGGTGAGAAGGTGACAACAGTTGGTGCGATTATTCGCAAATGGAAGAAACACAAAAGAACTGTCAACCTCCCTCGGCCTGGGGCTCCATGCAAGATCTCACCTCGTGGAGTTGCAATGATCATGAGAACGGTGAGGAATCAGCCCAGAACTACACGGGAGGATCTTGTCAATGATCTCAAGGCAGCTGGGACCATAGCCACCAAGAAAACAATTGGTAACACACTACGCTGTGAAGGACTGAAATCCTGCAGCGCCCGCAAGGTCCCCCAGCTCAAGAAAGCACATATATATGCCCGTCTGAAGTTTGCCAATGAACATCTGAATGATTCAGAGGACAACTGGGTGAAAGTGTTGTGGTCAGATGAGACCAAAATGGAGCTCTTTGGCATCAACTCAACTCGCCGTGTTTGGAGGAGGAGGAATGCTGCCTATGACCCCAAGAACACCATCCCCACCCTCAAACATGGAGTTGAAAACATTATGCTTTGGGGGTGTTTTTCTGCTAATGGGACATGACAACTTCACCGCATCAAAGGGACGATGGACGGGGCCATGTACCTTCAAATCTTGGGTGAGAACCTCCTTCCCTCAGCCAGGGCATTAAAAATGGGTCGTGGATGGGTATTCCAGCATGACAATGACCCAAAACACACGGCCAAGGCAACAAAGGAGTGGCTCAAGAAGAAGCACATTAAGGTCCTGGAGTGGCCGAGCCAGTCTCCAGACCTTAATCCCATATCAAATCTGTGGAGGAAGCTGAAGGTTCGAGTTGCCAAACGTCAGCCTCGAAATCTTAATGACTTGGAGAAGATCTGCCAAAAGGAGTGGGACAAAATCCCTCCTGAGATGTGTGCAAACCTGGTGGTCAACTACAAGAAACGTTTGACCTCTGTGATTGCCAACAAGGGATTTGCCACCAAGTACTAAGTCATGTTTTGCAGAGGGGTCAAATACTTACTTCCCTCATTAAAATGCAAATCAATTTATAACATTTTTGACATGCGTTTTTCTGGATTTTGTTGTTGTTATTCTGTCTCTCACTGTTCAAATAAACCTACCATTAAAATTATAGACTGATCATTTCTTTGTCAGTGGGCAAACGTACAAAATCAGCAGGGGATCAAATACTTTTTTCCCTCACTGTACCTGGTGCAGTGTGTAAACATCGCCACTGGGGAGACAAAGGCGGTCGGGCGTGGTGCTGGCCACCCACACCCCTCGTGTGCCGTGCCGGCTTTCATAGGTGCTCCTTACTAACAGCACTTGCCCCAAAAGTCTGTTAAGGCTATACGGGGGATCTATCTCTGCGTGCGTGTGCGTTCATGTGCAAGGTGTGCATTCGCGTGTGTGTGCTCGAATGTTTGCGCATGTGTGTGTGTGTTATCTGTTTGAATGTGACCACACTTTTAAAAGGACTACCTCGGCCTGGATAGTTTGCATATGTCCATAGGTTGTATAGGTCAAGGCTGTTTGCTCTTGAGATTGTGCTGGCCGCATCAATTGCACGCAGCTCCAGGTGAAGCTCTTTCACGAGCGACTCTGAAAGGAAGGCCTGCTTAGCATAGACGACCGACCCGCTGTGGGAATTGCGATGGCAATGTTAAGTGAAAATGACTATAGGTGGAATGATGCACTGAATAATCTATGAAATGCCAATTCCTCAATCGATGACACTCATTGACCAGCGAAAGCCAAATCTTTTTCAGGAGGGTCCAGCAAGGTTGCAGGTTTCGTAGCGACGGGCAGTGTTTGCCGCGCGTTTTTGCGGCCGAGAAATTTGTGGGTAATTTTCCACTACTCGGGACCCACGACGCCTGGGAGAAAAACGTAAGCTGCTTTTTTTTCTTCTTCATTCTTTCGAATGCAGGTACGTGTGTGTATTTCACACCGTACATGGCCAACTGTGCTCATCGGAGGTCTCGATAACATGTCAGGGTCGCTAATGTCCAGAAGAAGCGCAGCGGCGCATGTTTATGGTGAACGCACCCGCAGCATTAACCAGGGCGGCCGTGGTGAACACACCCGCAGCATTAACCAGGGTGGCCGTGGTGAACACACCCGCGGCATCAACCAGGGCGGCCGTGGTGAACACACCCGCAGCATTAACCAGGGCGGCCGTGGTGAACACACCTGCGGCATCAACCAGGGCGGCCGTGATGAACACACTCGCAGCATTAACCAGGGCGGCCGTGGTGAACACTCCCGCGGCATCAACCAGGGCGGCCGTGGTGAACACACCGGCAGTATTAACCAGGCCGGCCGTGGTGAACACAACCGCAACCTCAGAACACGGCGGCTGTGGGGCTCGAACCACGAACTCATGCGACGAGCAGTGAGCGCGCCGTTGCTAGCACACCGGTGTGTTGCCTGTCGCCTGATGAAGGTAGTTGTAATTACTGGCGAAACGTCGTACTCAGATTATAAATGTTTTGGCTTTGCTATTCCAACACACCGGTGTACTGAACGAGTAACGAATCGGCATGTTTTGTTTACGTGACAAACCTTACCAATTGGCTGTGTCGGGTGGTGGCGGGTTTAGCGACGCATTTATACATTTACGTGATCTCACTAAAAAAAACCTCTATTATGGAGGACTGTGGAACTCTCTGCCGAAGGCTGTCAGGGAGTCCGGTTCATTCAGGACCTTCAAGTTCTTCCGCCAAAAAATATCGCTCTTTTCCTATTTTAACTCAACCACTTCTTACCCAACCCCGATCCTCCATTGCCATCGCTGTAGAGCACCTGGAGGTTTTATGGAAGGCGCTATGTGTGAGCTGTAATTCCTTTTCTTATTACTACGCTAAACTGTGCTCACTTTAGGAATGTCCCGCGCGGTTCTCTCTCGCGTGCTCTCTTTCTCTCCGTGTGCCTGTGCGTTGATTAAGTCATCAGGGCTGGGTTGGATGGATTTATGTAAAGTATGGCTCCTTCAGGGTGTTAAGCGGGAGCTGCAGTCAATAGCTCTGCAATTAGAAATGCTGATCAATCTGCGGGCACGCTTCTCCTCGTGAGCACGGGGTTTCCCCTGGGCACCCTGATCTTCTCCCCTCGCACAAGACGCTCACCAGTCACAACTGACCAACGCGTTCCCATCAGCACCCTCGTCGCCAGGTCCTGAGACTCGACCACACGTCACCGTTGTGAGACGCACGTAATAATCGTCACCAATCAAGGTTTGTTTGCCCTCGGCAAATGGGGAGCCATTAAATTATTCATTTCACATAGAAATGTCCGTACGTGGAATAATTTTTTGTTAACGATTTATACGTCAACTCTACTATTATTTTCTGCATTTGCAGTCAATCTAGCAATTATCTGTCTTCACACAAGTGACATTCTGCCAAATGCAAACATTACAAAAATAACAAATTATTAGAAATACAAGTAACATTAATAATATAAAGCCCTCCACTGCCGGACATAGACAGGCCCATACCTTGTCAGTCTTAGGGGTTGTTTGAACAGAACATACTTCACTACGGTGGTCGGTGAAGATCAATGAACGGGTGGGTGGGGGTGCAGGCCTGGTTCAGATACCACTCGGCACTGATGTTAGCCGTAGCTGGGATCATAACTGAGCTCTGTAGGCTATTAGCCACATAACCTCTGTGCAACTATTCCCCAAATACGTTTGTTACTTTATAGCTGAATGGTCAGGGGATGGCATCACAGCAAGTAGGTTACTGGCCTACTACTCGTATTGAATTGTTCACATTATTCTTGCGTGTGCCTGTGTATTCTTTGAGCACGCGGGTGTCTTGCCACGAGCGAGATGCTCCACGATAAGGACATTGGCTCAGACTCTCAAGCGCAGGAATCTCCCCCCTGATAGGAAGGTTTTTTTTAACAAATACTCATTGTGGGTTCCACTCATTCTGTCATCGGCTCTGAGAGGTGAATAAAAATGAGCACAAGCTTTGTGGCAAGCGAGCAGTGGGGGATCATCCTAGGTAGTTGCCATGTCCCCCGCCACAGGAAACGTGGAATCGTTCCACGACTGGCTCGGGACCACCAATGGAGAGAGGCGTGAAGAAACACGTGATTATTGTAACCATTATTATTGTCAAAGTCGCCATCGATTGAGCGCGAATGTCATGAAGTCAACTCGCGCATGGGCACTCGGGGGCTGCGGGATTCCCATCGGGGGTCGACTCGTCATCGGCGTCGGTATAAAAAAAAAACGAAACTACTTTTTATTGAGCCAGGTAAGGCCCCATTGAGCTACGTAGCTCTTTTTCAGAAGCGACCTGACCACAAATGATAGCTCAACGAAGTGGCTTATCACGTGGAAATTTCCCACAGCCAAATACTCAAAGCGCATGTTTCTAAACGTGGAGGGAAAAAACTGGAGGACCCGGAGGAATATGCACGCGACCATGGGGAATTGATTTAAACTCCAAATGTACAGGCGTCAGGGGTCAAGATTGAACCCACAATCTCCTGCACACCAGGCGAGGGAGTTGATATCTCGGCACCGCCCGGTAATGCCACGCGCCAGCCAGCCCAGGCCACTCAGCACCTCCAATTGGTGCGGTTGCCTACGTACGGTGCGGAAGAAGTTCAACAAAACGTGCGCACTTTGCGATGACGACCAACGTCGGGCATGCGCGCACTTGCGTCCGCGCTGCCCAAAAGCAGCGGAGCGAGCGTGCCGTCGCTCGTCTGGCGCACGGACCGCTCCCGCCCGAGGCAAGGTGACAGGCAGGAGGAGGGGGGATCGCTTTAATTGGGTATCGACCGCTGATTCATCAGCCCCCGCCGTTAGTGGTTGGAAGTCACGGCGTCGATGCCTGGACTCGTGGCCGGGCCTCCTCCTCACCGCCACCGCCGTTGCCGCATGGGGGAATTGAAATGAGGCACTAGGACCGGACCGGCAGGGGGGGTCGCGATTTAATCCCTGGCTTCGATGAGCCGCGAGGGGGGAGGTGAGAGGAGGGGGGAGGAGGGGGAAATTTCCGCAGAGCGAGCACAGCCAATATCTGCCCACTCAAGCGATGTTGTTTGTCTCCATTAAACGCATTTATACTGAGGTGGTCAAGCGGCTTGCGGGGGGGTTAGGGCGGCAGTGGTGGGGGCGATGCTTATTGCTGAGCTGGGATAGACACTGTGCCGGCATCACTGAGGACCTGGGTTCCACTCCAGGTTTCTGCCGCCAGTGATTCAACCAGTCTGTCAAATGGAATTGAGTTGACACCGGTCCCAGCCCTGTCACCAAATGAGGGCACAAAAAGCCTCACGCACCACCGCGTTCACAATATCAACGTCGAGCCCGAGTGGCTGCCGCGTGGCAACAATACGAACGGTGAGTGAAAACCGGCTGACGAGGGAATGGTCGGCCCACGAAAACTGAAAAGCCATCGGCGGGTTGATTACACAGCAACCGGGGAGCATTCGCACGTAAGCCGAAGAGACCTCTGGCGCAGGCCCGACGCTGGCCACGAGCCAACTTAATTACTCGATCGCAGAGCGTCTCGACACAAGCCACGGGCCACGGGCGCGCGAGGGAGCGCCGAAAAGCCAATAACGTCTCAAATATTCTTTTTTTTGGTCCAGAAAGGTGACGCTCATTTCGAATAATTCAATAAACATTCAAGTTTGCACCTTTTTTGTTGTTGCGACCATGGACATTTCCGTGAGGTTGGGGCAAAAATTGATATGAACAAAATAAACTCTCCTTGAAACGCCACGGACAGAAAGAGACGGCTTACATTTGAACAACTATTTTGTGAAAGCTTTACGATTTCACTTTTTCTTTACTTTTTTTCCCTTCCCCCACCTAACTTTCCACATTATATATCTTCTTTTATCACAACAAACAGTGGCTCTTTGGCAAGAGCAGAACGTTCAAAGCTCAAATCATGGTAATCCCTGGCTAGGATTCAATTTCACCCACTATTCCGCTGGGGGTGCTAGAGTAAGTACACAGTGCTTACTCTCTTTCCACAAAATACATGTTTGTACAAATTCAGCAGTTAGTCTTGCTGTGGGAGAGGCTGACCCTTGCCATGAGAATGTGCCATTTCCAATGCTGAAGTAGGCCCACCATATGCAGATGAGCTTTGCTTCTTTCTCGCTGGAGCAGTAAATAAGGAAAACAAACAAACCTCTGGCTGCCAATTTGACAGCGGTCGCTGGCTTGGGTGGCTGGGTTGGACCCTAGCAGGGGCCACTAGTTTGAGGTCTCGATTGCCACCTCAGGTTGCACTGCAACCGTGTGTGGGAATTTACCAGCGTGTTGCAATTAAAGACGCACGTTGGAAGCCCCCTTGGCGCAATTCGGTCAGTCAGATGTCACGTGCAATATCGGATGTGGGGCATTGTTGGGGAGGGGGGGGCATATTCACGGAGTTTCATTGTATGTATGTTGAACTTCTTTCGTACCGTATGTAGCAAACCGTGCTAAATACACCCAAAAGTATGATTACTTAATCATTTACAATTCTAAACAAAAAATGTCAAAGCACAACAAACGTGGCCTGTTGGTGCTTGTGTGTGTGTGGCCAGTTGCTTGTGTGTGTGTGGGGCCAGTTGCTTGTGTGTGTTTGGGCAGTTGGTGCTTGTGTGTGTGTGTGGCCTGTTGGTGCTTGTGTGTGTGTGTGGCCTGTTGGTGCTTGTGTGTGTGTGGCCAGTAGCTTGTGTGTGTATGGCCAGTTGCTTGTGTGTGTGTGTGGCCAGTAGCTTGTGTGTGTGGCCTGTTGGTGCTTGTGTGTGTGTGTGGCCAGTAGCTTGTGTGTGTGTGTGGCCTGTTGGTGCTTGTGTGTGTGGCCAGTAGCTTGTGTGTGTGTGTGTGGCCTGTTGGTGCTTGTGTGTGGTCTGTTGGTGCTTGTGTGTGTGTGTGGCCAGTAGCTTGTGTGTGTATGGCCAGTTGCTTGTGTGTGTGTGGCCAGTTGCTTGTGTGTGTGTGGGAAGTTGTTTGTGTGTGTGTGTGGCCAGTTGCTTGTGTGTGTGTGGGCAGTTGCTTGTGTGTGTGTGTGGCCAGTTGCTTGTGTGTGTGTGTGGCCAGTTGCTTGTGTGTGTGTGTGGCCAGTTGCTTGTGTGTGTGTGTGTGTGGCCAGTTGCTTGTGTGTATGGCCAGTTGCTTGTGTGTGTGTGTGGGCAGTTGCTTGTGTGTGTGTGGGCAGTTGCTTGTGTGTGTGTAGCCAGTTGCTTGTGTGCGTTTGACCAGTAGCTTGTGAGTGCCACCCATTGCTCGTTTGAGTGGAGGAGACACTTTGACTTTGAGGTACAACCTAAACAACGCAGTGCCCACTCTCCTCCCCACAAAGAATCAAAATCAGACTAGTTATTTACACTGGAGGAATCCGATAAGAGATAAAGCTCTTTTTCTCACAGATGTCCAGTAGGGAGCGGTTAAGAACGTGACAACAACACCACCGCACACTTTGGTGCAGCAACATTTCCGATCCATTCTGAAACCCGGCGGGGCAGCAGGCCCACGAGTCGCGACGCCCTTCTGTCACGTGTTCCGTGTCACGGTGCGTCACGTGATTGCGTCACGCCGCGGTGTCACGTTGTTGTGTCAAGTCGTTGTGTCACGTTGTCATGCCACTTCGTCGTGTACCGTTTTGGTGGCATGCTGTGTCACATTGCTGTGTCACGGTATTGTGTCACATTGCTGTGTCACGGTATTGTGTCACATTGCTGTGTCACGGTATTGTGTAACATTGTTGTGTCGCGTTGTGTCACGTTTTTTGTTTCACACCGTTGACACATTTTTGCGTAGTGCCGTTGCGTCACGTCATTTTTTTTATGTTGCTGCGTCACTCACATCGTTGTCCCACGTCGTTGTGTCACCTCGTCGCGTCACGATGTTGTGTCACCTCGTCGCGTCACGTCGTTGTGTCACCTCGTCGCGTCACGATGTTGGGTCACCTCGTCGCGTCACGTCGTTGTGTCACCTCGTCGCGTCATCGATGTTGTGTCACCTCGTCGTGTCACGTCGTTGTGTCACCTCGTCGCGTCACGATGTTGGGTCACCTCGTCGCGTCACGTCGTTGTGTCACCTCGTCGCGTCACGATGTTGTGTCACCTCGTCGCGTCACGTCGTTGTGTCACCTCGTCGCGTCACGATGTTGGGTCACCTCGTCGCGTCACGTCGTTGTGTCACCTCGTCGCGTCACGATGTTGTGTCACCTCGTCGCGTCACGTCGTTGTGTCACCTCGTCGCGTCACGATGTTGTGTCACCTCGTCGCGTCACGATGTTGTGTCACCTCGTCGCGTCACGATGTTGTGTCACCTCGTCGCGTCACGTCGTTGTGTCTTCTCGTCGCGTCACGATGTTGTGTGACCTCGTCGCGTCACGATGTTGTGTCACCTCGTCGCGTCACGTCGTTGTGTCACCTCGTCGCGTCACGATGTTGTGTCACCTCGTCGCGTCACGCCGCCGCGTCACGCCGTGGCATGGGGGGGGGCATCCGTCCGCCTGCGAAGCGCACTGCATTAACGTGCGCACGCACGGATCAATTATCATCGTCGAGACGAATCAATTAACACACCCGACCTCTCAACACAAACGCGATTGCACGCGGCGTGCCGCGCCATCCCCAGCCGGGCCGCAGCCTGGCAGCCCGGGTTCAATTTGGACTCCGCAAACGATTTTGGAACGCGGCCAAATTGACAATTCCACGTCTGGTCAACCCGCTCGCATCGCCCGCGGGGTTGGGGGGGCGGGGGCGGCTGCGAAACGAACGACCACTTATCTCCTGCGCTCGTTGCAAGGGGCTCGGGTGTGTCGGGCGTCGCGTTGGAGGAGGGCGGCTTGCAGAGAGCCTGGGCTCTTGCAGTGCCAACCCCGTGGGGCCGCTGACCAGGGGGAAGAGAGATCTAAAGCCGCGTGCACCAACGCTCTTTTCCTACCGGGGCTCTGCGATGCATTCGACCGCTACCGTGCCGCGACGTGGCCCAACACGGTGGCGTTGTTTGCATGGTATCGACGAGGCTCGATTATTGCAACTCGCTAAGCTACGGGACGTCTGGAAGAAAATTAAAATAAAAACATTACCAAGCTGCAGCGCGAACAACATTGTTTGGCACGTGTCGTGATGGGTACTGAAAGATCTGACCTTGTCCGGCCACTGCTCGCCAAGCTGCTGACATTATAAGGTCGCACCCATTACACACAGAGTGCTTGCCAGCAATGAACCACAATACCTTTCCGATCTCGTAAAGGAGCATAAACCACCATCACGTGAACTCCGGTCATCCGTGCAGCAGCAGCGGCTTTCGGCTGGCCATCAAACAAAGCCGGTCACCTCATCGCTCGCTTTCCAATGCGCCACTGCGGCCGTCTGGAACGCTCTTCCTTCCGATATTAGGAAGCCACCGGAGCTGTGCACGGTTACATCTAGATTTAAAACTAATTTCTTTCAAATTGCTTCGAGTGTTTAATTTGTTTTCCAATTAGCATGGTTGCCTACGTAGGGTGCGAGAGAAGTTCAACGTACATGCACTGCCACTGTGAAGGGAATGTCCTTGGAGATCTATCAGAAGGAAGTGATGGTAAGGCGCGTGGTACCGATTTGGCATTGCGCATGCAACCTTTTACGAGGAGAGCCCCACACCCACAGTTGCAAGGCTACGAATTCAAACCCTGGCCATACCGTTTGTATGTGTTGAAGTTTTTTCGCACCTTACGTAGACACTCGTGTTAATCAGAGGTGCCGTCGGGGGGGCGGGGGGTAGTAAAACAAACTAAACACAAAAAGCGCAACTCGAAAAAAAGAAATTTCAATCTAGAGTTGAAAGTGCCTAGGTCGGATGGCTTCCGAACAACGGAAGGGCGTTCGGGAGTGAACTCAGCCCATCGTGCCGTCAAGGTGGATAAAACACAGAAAATGCATTCCGTTTTGTGGGCAGTCAACAGCAGGAGGGGGGGAGGAGGGGATATAAACACCGAGGTCCCCTGGACACAGGAATGTGGAGACATCCACAGCAAGCTAGGGGGCACCACCGGAGGAGAGGGGAGGACCACCCATTGACGCTTCAAAGTCGAAAGCGGTGGAGACACTTTCGACTTTGAAGCGTCACCTTAACCTCGCCGTGCCTACTCCCCCGCACCGCAGCACCCCAGCACCCCGCGGTTCGGCCAACGGCCCCTGGAGAGCAGGCGGCACGCGAGCCTCGCAGTTTCTGTCGCCCGTTCATTGCCACCGCTCCCCTCTCCTGTAAGGAAATACCAACGGAGCGTGCATGCGTGCGTGCATGCGCGTTTGCGTGCGCGTGTGCGCGCGTGTGTGCGTGCGTACGCGTGCATGTGTACGCGCGTGTGCGTGCGTGTGTGTGTGCGTACGTGTGTACGCGTGCATGTGTGTGTGCGTGTGTGTGTGTGCGTGCGTGTGTGTGCGTGCGTGTGTACGCGTGCGTGTGTACGCGTGCATGTGTGTGTGCGTGTGTGTGTGCGTGCGTCGCGCCTCTTTCGCGCGACTCACATTGCACGCCGGATGGCGACTGCCGGGACTGCTGACCATACGAGATTTTTTGTTTGTTTAGCTTACATTGAAATAGATACACAACCACCACATGAGTAAGTAACCTTCAAGCAATCCGCTTTGCACTCATTGGCCGGAAGGTAGACAATTAACCCTTATCCTAGCTTCGGATCGATCTCCTGTGGCTCAGTACGATAATATGGCCATCATAAGCCCAAGAGGTGACAATGCAACCCAGGGTTTTAACCCAATAACTCGCAGGTGCTTTGCTTATAAACCCCCAGAGACGTATCGGTGAGAGGCATCCGAATGTTCTGCAGGTGCATTCACGATAAAAATACACGCATTGTGTGCAGGGCCGGATTAAGGCACGGGGCTTTAGGAGCTGCAGCCCAGGGGCCTCTGCCAGCTGGAGGGCCTCCAGAGATTTTGTGAAAAGTTATTTCACTTGTGAATGCTGAATTTTATTTGTTGTTAGCCTTGTAAAAATAACTTACATTTTTCTTCAACTTTACTCTTTGGTTCTTTCGGTAAAGTCACGTAGAAAGAAAATAAATTAAATAATGGAGTGCGACGTTTCGCTGCGACACAAGCAACCGTCATCAGGTAGAACTAAATTTGAGAGAGAGGGACAAAACACATACACGGAGACACAGACAGACACACAAGCAAACAGAGACAACACAGACACACAGAGAGAGAGACACACAACATTACTGGGGGCCTCACAGTACCTGTACCCCAGGGGCCTACAAAATCTTAATCCGGCCCTGAGTGTGTATCACCTCTATGTATGTGTGTGTGTTCAACTTCTTTCGCATCGTACGTAGCCAACTGTGCTAATCGGAGGTGCGATGCAAGACAAAAAGTAGCTGGGATGTCACTTCCTGCGAAGTCACATTTCCACACCAATGATCAGAAAATTCCATAACTGAAACCTAATTCGTGAATTAATTATTTCCTTACTCTGAAAATTGGGAACATATTCCTGCTATGCACCTTATTGAACCAGAGAGGTGCTCACGGAGTTATTTTACTGCCATAGCAAGGGACAGATATAGATGGGTGCATAAGCAGCTTCATATTGACATTTTAAAATATGTTCTAAACACCATAGGGTGGGCAGCTCTCAAGTCTCGGCAATGTCGCTACGATGAATGTACGTATGTATGTTGAACTTCTTTCGCGCCGTACGTAGCCAACCGCGCTAATCGGAGGTGTGGCACTGGAGGTTACGCAATGGCCTGCACTTGAGAATGGATCAATACCAACGGGAGCCTTAAACGCTCGGGCTGGGTGGTGCACGCTTGAGTCGGGAGACACACCGTCTCCTGACTAACATCCACTTCACAGTACACGGAACACTTTGCTAATTCCCGCGCGCGGTGGTTGAGATGTCTTCCTCGCCTGATATGCAGGAGGTCCGGGGGTTCGATCCCGACCCTTAGGCATGAATATTCGGAGTCTGCGTGCTCGGGTTTTTCCCTCCGCATTCAGAAGCAAGAGTTGAGACTGTTTAGATTATTTTGCAACTATAAATGTTCAAAAGGATAAGCGACTTTGTTGAGCTATCATTTGTGGCCAGGCCGCTTTTGAAAATAAGTTAATACCTCAGTGGGCTTTGTCTGGTGGTAAAACTTCTTAAAATAGTTCATCAAGGGGAATGGCTTAGTTTTATTTGTTTGTGTTTTGGGTGATGTTTCCCTTTCTCGTACTTTGCACTCCTATCATACTTTTGTACTCTTTGTTATTGTAACGTTCTTACCCGCCCCTACTGGACATCTGTGAAAAAAAAAACCCTTCATAGCTCATCGGATTCCTCCGCTATAAATGCATATTATGATTCTGATACTAGGTGGCTGTAGAGTGTAGAGGGAATCAAACTGTTACTTCCGTGCAAACTGGCTTCGGGGCGACTGCGCGCAAGCCACTAGACTAATTCCAGTGAACGCATACGCATTACATACGCAACTCATGGTGTACACACGCACAAGCATTTATAAACATCCATTTAAATCAATGCCGTCCGTTCTCAGTTATTTTTCTTTTTAATTTGCACCACCAGCAAGGTTTTCGTTGACTTAACGTGGCCCGTTAATCATACCGCAAGCTCTTCACAACATTGCTCACCAAAAATACACCGCTAACGCGAACACGCAAAACAAAGATATTGATCCCCCGTATAGCCTTTAACATGCTGTTGGGGCAAGTGCTGTTAGCAAGTAGCACCTATGAAGGCCGGAACGACACACTAGGGGGCAGGTGACCAGCACCACGCCCGGCCGCTTTTGTCTCCCGAGTGGCGATGTTTACACCAGGTAGAAGTTTGAGGCTGAGTCGACCTAGGGGAAGCCCATGACCGATTCAAATAATCGTCACCATTGTTGGCAGGGAGTGGGATTTGAACTCGGGTCGTTTGGTTCGCCCAAAATGCTACACTACCACTGCCACACACACAACAGCCGACATTCGCCACGAAGTGGTGGTGATGTCAGCATGGCGTCTGTGCCAGGCCAGGTGCACTTTGAGGCCACATGAAGTGTCTATGACTCGCTGACAGGTCACGGGACAGACCCAGGTGCCATGGGTTGACTCACTGAGATGACTGGCCGATGCGCGCACACACACACGTGCACAATAACACATAGATAATGAGTGGAGATAAATGCACGTGCGCACACGCACACATCGAGGGTGTTAATATATTTTTTATCGTGGCACTGATAATCGCATGCAAATAAAAAAATGCAAAAACGCGTTTGCATTTGCCGCATACGTCTGAATGTATAATGATAATAAATAAAGCTGAAAAGTTCGGGCGCAGAGTAACATTTGAAAGAAAAACAATGTCACGTGCAAAAAGTTCGCTAAAACGTTTGAGATACCTGTCGGAGGGACACAGCTGCACGGTTGGCTACGTACGGTGCGAAAGAAGTTTCAACAGACAGAGCAGAGCATTGAGGAGACTAGGCCATGAAGAAGGCTGGCTCTCGTGTGGGCCAATCAGTTTCATAGACGATGCCATATATTATCAGAGCATGTTTGTTTGCATGTTCACCACAAGTACGTGTGGTTAATGCAGATTTCATGCCTTGCAAAAGATTTCTATTTTGTGTTTGAACATCTTAACACCTCCTGTTTTATTGCCAGAAAGGGTGAAACGTCAACTTATTTTTCATAATTTTGGATACTGGCCAAAAAGGTGCCAAGGATATAGAGAGCGGAGTGCGTGTGGTGAAGACGGACCGGAAACTAAACGGAGGAAGGGTGTTTGAGTCATCTTCAAAAAGGTGAACTTCACAATGGAAAGCAACGTAACTGGTCACCTAAAGAAGGTAGCGTTTAAATTGTGGGTATATAACGCCCGCTTTAAACATATGGAAACAGCAATATTGACATTACCAAAGAACGCACGGCTATAAATGTCGTAATGATAAGCTGCTCTGTTGGGCTATCATTTGTGGTCAGGTCGCTTCTGAAAAAATAAGTTAATACCTGGTAGGATGGGGATTTATTTGTATGTGTTTGGGTGATTTGTTTACATTGTACTTTTGCTTGGTAACCAATTTAGTCTTATGTACGTGGCATTACGCTATTCTAGGTAAGTAAAAAGTAAAGTATTGTATTTATTGTAACTGTGTTGACTTGCCCCCAAACTGGACATCTCTTAAAAAGGGTTTCATAGCTCATTCGATTCCTCAAGTATAAATGAATATTCTAATTCTAATTTGAATAACATTGACAGACAGGAAGATAAATACGTGGATTAGAGAACATACGCTTGGATTAGACATCATTTTGACCGTCATACAGCAGTAGATATAGAGCATAATGAAGACGACAAAGGCACGGAGAGACGCGCAGTTGGAATTGCACTGACAGAACGGGGAGCACGTGAAAGAGGCAACACACGCAGACCAGAAACATCGTATTGGTCTCCATCCAGCATCGGATAGTCCATGGCCCATTATGATCTAGTGCCCCAGGAGCCACCTTGCCTGGTTTCCCTGCCCAGGATCCCATACCTTTCCGGGCATGGAGATTTAGGCGAGACCAGGCCGTGACCACATTACAATTGGCCAAGATGACGACATGATTATTGCTGATTTTTAAAACAATTGCCTGATAATCTATACGGCGTCACGGTGGCGAGATGTTAACTACCTCCCCTGGAATGCAGGAGGTCGTGGGTTCGATCCCGATCCTGACGCCTGCATATTCGGAGTTTGCGTGTCTCTCTCCCCCCCGGTTCATGTAGATTTTCCTCCGGATACTCTGGTTTTTCCCTCCACATTTAAAATCAATCTGCGTTTAGATTATTTGGCGGCTACAAACTTCCACGTGATAAGCCACTTCATTGAGCTATCATTTGCTGCCAGGTCGCTTCTGAACAAGAGCTGTAAAGCTCAGTGGGGGCCTTACCTGGCAGTAAAATAAAAACGCAACTTCAGCACATTTGTCGATACCATAATTGAACACATTGATATTAAGTGATGGACATAGTCTGGAATTTTGGTTACAGACACAAGTTGGCCATGAGTGATGCAGCGAGGCATCGTTTATTCAAGGAAGTGATACTCCCTGTCCTTGACTACTCCGATGTATTCTGTCAATGCGCCTTGAAAAGTCAGGCCCTTGAAAAGTTTCGATGTTACCTTTAATTCTTACCCTCCACTATGTTTTTGTTATATCTCGGATGCCAGGTGCCTGACTCCACAAGGCACCGTAATGAGCTCACTACATCAAAGCTCCTCAGAAGATTGAAGCAAAAGGAAAGTCTGTCCCTGTTCACATGCAATATTTTGTTTAATCACCATTTTTAGCATCTGAAGAGAAAATGTATCCCTCCGTACTCGCACAGATCGATGGCGTTCAGGTCACGCTCTTAAATTGCCAACATTTTCCTCATGGCGTTCCGTTGGTGTTCATGGTGTTTTAAATGATATAATAGCAGCTTCGTTGTGTATCGCAAGTGTTTCGGATAGTAGCAGGACCACTAATTTTTTTGTTTAAGTTTTAATGCTATTTTAATAGTATATATACAGTGTGATGTTTGTCTCATAATTGTGATTCTTAAACATGGTATTGTTATAATAATACGGTTTTTCCCCTTTTTTCTGGCAACAAAACTGAAACTTTTTTACAATGATTCATGTCTGCATTAACCACAATACCTGCAGTCAAAATGCAAACAAAAAAACATACTATTATAATATATGCATTGTCCTTGAAACTGATTGGTCCACACCAAGGACAATGCATATATTATCAAAGTATGTTTTTTGTTTGCATTTTGACTGCAGGTATTGTGGTTAATGCAGTAAACATGAATCCTCGTAAAAAGGTTTCAGTTTTGTTGCCAGAAAAAAGGGGAAAAACCCTATTAGTATATTTTGGTACTGGCAAAGGAGGTCTAATGATGATGATGGTATTGTTAGTTGTAATGTCAGTGTAAGTAACGCTTCGTCTGTGCCCTCCAGTCGCCTGGGTAAAAAGTGAACTCGGTTGTACCCAATCCTGGCCAGCAGGCTCGAGAACTTAACGCACTAACTCGCTCACTAACGTGAGCAACGTGAGATCGCCGTTGCGAGAGTTTTTGTGATCCCCCCCCGCAAAGCAGACAGATGGACAGAGCTAATCCATGTAGACTTTTTAGCTGTTCCCCCAACCGCACGTCTGCTCTGAGTCCGGTTTGCCCGATTCCGTTGATGTCCCTGGAAATATACCATCCAGAACGTCAGGATGTTCCAATGTATGATGAGAGGGTTAAAAATAATATTGTATATATATAAAAAAAATGACAGTTAAAATGTTGGATAGCGTTAAAGCGGCACACACGTGCTGGGTGATACGTGTACTAGCTGTGCTGGAAACAGTGATATAGAAGAGTGATAATTATTTTTTCTACTTGGTCCTGTTAGATTTTCTCAACACGTAATTATCTCACCAATGTCACACCGGCATCGAAGAACGAAGGAGAGTGTTGACTTAAAGCTTTCGTGACTGCAGGAATTAATATTCTTTGGTCTTTTGGTAAAGTCATGTAGATAGGTTCAGTTTTTTTTGTTATTTTCTTTGAACCTATCTACGTGACTTTACCGAGAGACCCAAGAATATCAAAACAAAGGAGAGTATTTAAATTAATTAATTCAGCACCCCTCTATAAAACAGAAGAGCCTCGCATCACATTTGATTCCAGAAAAGCAAACATCGCAAAATATTAACAATCCGAGTTCAAATAAAGGCTTGTATTTAAGCAAATCCTTATCCATATTAAATATGTAAAAAGATTCACAATTGAGCTGTTCAGACAAATGAGCGGCTGCTCGTTGGTGATCTGCCGATGAATTGGTGATTTATGAGAAGAAAATTAATGAATTTCATAAAAATGTCGTGCAGACATTCGGTGATCAGACTGAGACCACCATGACTGGTGATCAGACTGAGACCTCCTTGACAGGTGATCAGATTGAGACCACCATGACTGGTGATCAGACTGAGACCACCTTGATTGGTGATCAGACTGAGATCTCCTTGACTGGTGATCAGACTGAGACCACCATGACTGGTGATCAGACTGAGACCACCATGACTGGTGATCAGACTGAGACCACCATGGCTGGTGATCAAACTGAGACCACCTTGATTGGTGATCAGACTGAGACCACCATGGCTGGTGATCAGACTGAGACCACCTTGATTGGTGATCAGACTGAGACCACCATGACTGGTGATCAGACTGAGACCACTTTGATTGGTGATCAGACTGAGACCACCTTGATTGGTGATCAGACTGAGACCACCATGACTGGTGATCAGACTGAGACCACCTTGTCGTACATGAGGAAGACACATCAAGAGCACAAGTGAATGAAACCCAGATTTTAAGCCGAGACCTCTGCAGTTCTACGCTCATTGGCTCTGACACCACCATTATAAACGCCTGAGCTATCCGGTCACCTCCATATATATTAATACGGGGTTTTTATTGTCACTGATATATATAAAAAATGAGTTCACTGAAGCGGAATCCTTTACACCACCATGCACTGTACGGTGTGCATGTGTTCGCGGGTGTGTTGAACTGCGCACGCGTGAAACGTTTATCTTGCATGGCCTTGGGACAAGGTTAACGCCATTAGTACGAGTGTTTGGGTGTCTGCAGTGAATTCTATCTCTTAAATGTAACGCACTCATACGAAACGTAAAAAAAAGAATGCCAGCGCAGGTGCGGATTTTGTTTCGGACTAAAGCAACGGGCACTCGTTGTCCACCCACAGCCGGCTAACCGCAGCCACCTTCACGCCGATTGTACGCACGCGTGTAGGTCGGCAAACTTCTACTTTCGCGCCGTACGTAATCAACCGTGGTTCATCGGAGGTGCGAGTGGAAGGTCACCGACTTTGAGTGATACAAGATTTACGAGTTTGCACGTACCGAAAACTTGGAAAGAACAGACCCCAGGATTTTCGCACTCGGCATTACGCTTCATTTTACACGAGAGCCGTTGTTCATCGATGTGACCCCCCCTCCTATAGTTACTTCGTAAGGGGGTTTTGTTCGTTTGTTTTGGCTATGGGCAGACACCAGACAAACCCAGAGGAAGAATCCCACGCAGAACAGAGGGGGGGGGGGGGGGGGTGGGGGAAGAGAACGCACAAACTGCACGTGGAAAGACGCCCTGGTCGGGAATCGAACCCAGGTAAACCTTCTTGCTGCGAGAGGCGCGAGTGATACCACGGTGCTGCCGTCAGCCGGCTTCACCAACCGGAACCAATGCCGGCTAAACATATCGCGTGTAACGACTCTTCCTTCTCGATTGGTTTTCTATGCTAAACTGGATTCATTGATCAGACATTCTGAACCCAAATGCGTTTGATCATTACCTACCGCCCTCGTCTAGTCTTGTTTATATTATCGATTTGAATTCATATTTTTTTGCACTGTAGAATGTTCATCTGACACCACATTTAATTGGACGGTTTATTTGTGACATCTGACATGGCTGTTTTGAAAATGCAGCGCTGTTAATATGCTGTAGCTGCTTTTGAATTGCAGTACTCCTTTGAAAATGAGTATTGCGGTCGCAATGTTTATTCCTTGTTTTTTAGGGGTATGGTCGTCAAGTGAGTGGCTCGTCTGTAGCTTTCTCTGCGCCTCCGTCTGAATTCTGTCCACTTAACAAATTCTACAGTGTTTTGATCCGCAATTTCCTGAATAATGCATACAAGTTAGGTTATAATAAAAAACAAATATATACGGGAAAAAAAAACATTAAATGTGTTCTCCCCAAGTAATAAAGATTTCTGTTTGTCCGCATACACTTAAGCAGTTTATGTAAAACTATGGTCGGGATTGAACCCCCGACCTTCTGCATACCAGGCGAGGTAGTTCGCCACCGTGGAAGCCCTCGGAGACAGCCAATATTGGGCAACTAATCACATTTGTAGATTACACTTTCACTGCATTATATCTTGTCATCAAGAACACCACACACGCATGTGCATATGAAGCACGCACTGGTTAGTTTCATACGGCGTTGTTGATGCAAATTTGATCTCACAATCGCTGAGGAGCCACAGACAGATTGGAAGGTTGCCAGCCGGTGAGACGGCGCCAACAGTTGCTCTGCAGTTCTCTATGCATTAAGCTGCTTTCAGTCTATTAGAGAGTGCTTCTGCACATGACCGGAAGCCAGAGCGCTCAGAGAAAACCCATGCACGTGACAGGAGGGGGGGGGGGGCAACGCTCTGTCCTGTACAGAAGGGGTGGCGATGTTCATCCACGCTTTGCTGTACTGCATTCTGCCGCCAGAGCCAGGGTACAGCCGCCACCTCAATGGCCACTAGGAAGGCAGTTTTGTGCGAGCACAATCAACCCCCTCTCTGCCTCCACGGTGCCGGGTCACGGGCGTGCGCCACCCCCCGCGTCAAATCTCCCTGTTGTCTATGACCGTACCGAGCAACACAAAAAGTAGTCCTCAAAAAAGGAGTTTCCAATCCGGATGAAAAAGTGCATAGCTCCAGTGGCTTCCGAATATCGGAAGGAAGAGCATGCTGGACGGCCGCATGAGTGCATCTGAAAGTGTGCGATGCCGTGACCATCTTTGTTGGATGGCTAAGCCAAAAAAAAGTGACTGATGTCAGTCAGTACACCCTGAGGAAGCGCTACGACTGCATCATCAACGTGGGTCATCACGGGCAACGTAATTGGGCACGGCTCAGTTTCTGCAGTGGAAAAACAACCTGGTGTCTCACGAGAGATGCACTGGGCAGGCTCACCACAAATCGGTTGTGCAGTGGAAAAAATATAGGTGTTGCTGTAGTTGGGTCCTGTGGTGTCATTTTCCCACGGAAGTTCCCTGATGTGAATGTAAGGAGTCCCCGAAGGGATTTTCTCTGGGTACTCCGTTTATTCCCCTCCACATTTAGAATCAACGTGCGTTTAGAGAATTGGCTGCTATAAATGTCCGCGTAATAAGCCCCTGCATTAGGCTACCATTTGTGGCCAGGTCGCTTCTTAAAAAGAGCTACATAGCTCAGTGGGCCTTACCTGATCAAATAAAAAGTAGTTAATATTTCTGCTCTTGATGATACATTACGGTGAATACGTCCAGCGGAAAACGCAAAAAGCGAGACATTTACTGGCAACATTTTCCCGTGGCAACGACACAAAATAACCCGAGCACATCTGAAAGACATCCGCTCGCCCGAATGCCCCACACAGCGACGTCATTGCCCCACCAATCCAAGTGGGAGGTGGCTGACGTGCCATCGAACGGAGAGCAAAACGGCCCGTGCATCCAAACTCCCGAGAGCCTCCCTGCTTAGGGCGAGTCTGGGCTCCGAGACTTGGGCCGGGAGGGGAGATTTAACTTCCCATGGTGGTTTTTGGTCTTCTCTCCCTAGGACAAGCACTGCTGACTTCCCACAGAGTGGTAGTCGTTTTACGAACATTCAGAGAGGCCCGATAGCCCGAGTACATTTTCTAACAGGTCTTAAAACTGGCACCTCTCCAATGGCTGGTCAACAGATTTTCTGCCGTCTGTCCAGACGGAATGCCTCCAGCCAATTAGCAATCGCCCACAATCCGCATTTTGCCGACATCCATTGCTCACTGCTCTAATTATCCCGCATTGATCGATTAGTTTGTCTGCTCATTCACTCGCAATCTCGGAGATCCTACTTACTAGACTCTGAACTCACACGTGTCTCCGTCTTAACTACTGATGGTCAGAAATGCCCACGCACCTTCGATCTCACTCGCCTTCTCACACTCTCACTCGTGCATGAACTCGCACATCCACTCGCTCGCTCCCCCGCCCACTCGCCAACTAATTCCATTTCCCAACCACCCAGTACTCGCTCACTCACTCCTTAATAGACTGTTGGGACAAGTGCTCTTAGCGAGCACCGATGAAAGCCGGTGGGGTTACACGAGGAGGTGGGTGGCCAACACCTGGCCCGACCGCCTTTAGTCTGCCGAGTGGCGATGTTAACTCACTGCACCAGGTACTCATTGAGTCCGAGTCGACTTACGGGAGGCCCTAGGACCGGTTCAGATAATCGTCACCGGTGTTGGCCATGAGCGGGAATCAAACGCGGGTCCGCCAGGCTCGAAAGCGCAGCGCGCCAAGTGCTCGGCACACTCACCCAGACACTCGCTCACAAAGCCACTGACCAACACACCCACGCGCCGTCTCACCCACACTCGCTCGCTCTCCCTCCCTCCCGTCGCGCACACCTCTGCCGCCACCACCACCCGCCATGGCTGCTGACCCCCCTCACCCCCTGTGCCTGCCCGCTCGCTCCCTCCCTCCGCCTTGCGCCCGGCGTCCCCGTCTCGTTAACGAGCTCCCCCGTCACTTTCCATCAGTCGGCCGACGGGAAATCCATGGGGTGGCGCGGCCCATGCGAGCGATCGCGGCAGTGGCGGCGGCGCACTGCCAGGGCCCCCCCCCCGCCCCCTCCCCATCAAGGCCCCCCCCCCCCTCCTCTCGCAGAGGCCGGCCGGAGAGTTTTGTTGTTTAGTTCTCCTCCTTTGAATCCCGCGTCCCCTGTCTCCCTAAATCATTGTCTCCTCCAACAAGTGGACAATGGCCGGCACTGTGGGCGAGCTACATGGACGCACAGTTTGCAGGCCCCCCCCCGCCCCCCACCTATATTTCAGTGCGTACGTTTGTGTGTGTGCGCGTGTGTGTCTGTGTGCACGTTTGTCAAATGAGTACCTGGTGCGGTGCGTAAATATCGCCACAGGGGAGACAAAGGCGGCCGGGAATGGTGTTGGCCACCCAGCCCCTCGTGTGCCGTTCTAGCTTTCATAGGTGCTCGCTAACAGCACTTGCCCCAATAGTATGTTAAGGCTATACGGGGGATCTTTGTCTTCGTGATGTGGTAAGTGGGGAGCGGTGATGTAGCGGTTAGTGTGCGCTACGAACCCGGTCGCTCGAGTTTGATTCCCGCTCATGGTTGACACCAGTGACGATTATCTGAACCGGTCCTGGGCCTCCACAAGGTGAACTCAGCCTCAAATGAGTATTTGCTGTGAAGCATAAACATCGCCACTTGGGAGACAAAGGCGGCCAGGCGTGGTGCTGGCAAACCCACCCCCTCGTGCGCCGTGCCGACCTTCATAGGTTGCTCGCAAACAGCACTTGCCCCAACAGTCTGTTAAGACTATTTGGGGGATCTTTGTCTGTGCTTGACCGGTGTTTGTGTATCTACGTGCGCGTGCGTTTCCGTCTGTGTGCATGTGTGTGCGTGACGTGCGCGTGCGGAGCAAGTGGCAATGTGGCTCACGCGAACCCGCCCCCGAAGACCTGGATTTTGTTCCTGATCATGAAAATCATTAGTGACAAGCCTTAAATGAGAATGCCGTCAAGCGCGGTGTATGAATATCAACAATTGGGAGACAGAGACGGCTGTGCATAATTCGAGCCGCACTGCTTTAAAGCGTGCGCTCACTAACAGCCCTTGCCGATCTGTGTTGAGTATATTTTGGAGATTGCCCTGTTCTCCCCGTGCTCGCAGGGATTTTTCTCTGGGTCCTCCCGGTATTTTTGGCTGCGATAAATTTCCACAAGATGATAAGCCACTTCGTTGAGCAAATCATTTATAGACAGGTCACTCCGAAAAAGAGCTACGTAGAAGCTCAGTGGACCTTACCTGATAAAATAAAAAAAAGTTTACATTCGTTTAGTATTTTTGCGTGCCCTGTATGACGCGGCCGTGTATGTGCACGCGTGTGAATGTGCACGCGTGTGAATGTGCACGTGTGTCAATGTGCACGCGTGTCAATGTGCACGCGTGTGAATGTGCACGCGTGTGAATGTGCACGTGTGTCAATGTGCACGCGTGTCAATGTGCACGCGTGTGAATGTGCACGCGTGTGAATGTGCACGTGTGTCAATGTGCACGCGTGTCAATGTGCACGCGTGTGAATGTGCACGCGTGTGAATGTGCACGTGTGTCAATGTGCACGCGTGTCAATGTGCACGCGTGTGAATGTGCACGCGTGTGAATGTGCACGTGTGTCAATGTGCACGCGTGTGAATGTGCACGCGTGTGAATGTGCACGTGTGTCAATGTGCACGCGTGTCAATGTGCACGCGTGTGAATGTGCACGCGTGTGAATGTGCACGCGTGTCAATGTGCACGCGTGTCAATGTGCACGCGTGTGAATGTGCACGCGTGTGAATGTGCACGTGTGTCAATGTGCACGCGTGTCAATGTGCACGCGTGTGAATGTGCACGTGTGTCAATGTGCACGCGTGTCAATGTGCACGCGTGTGAATGTGCATGCTTGTGAATGTGCACGCTTGTGAATGTGAACGAGTGTCAATGTGCACGCTTGTGAATGTGCACGAGTGTCAATGTGCACGCTTGTGAATGTGCACGCGTGTGAATGTACACGCTTGTGAATGTGCACGCGTGTCAATGTGCACGCTTGTGAATGTGCACGCGTGTCAATGTGCACGCTTGTGAATGTGCACGCTTGTGAATGTGCACGCTTGTGAATGTGCACGTGTGTCAATGTGCACGCTTGTGAATGTGCACGCGTGTCAATGTGCACGCGTGTGAATGTGCACGCGTGTGAATGTGCACGCTTGTGAATGTGCACGCGTGTGAATGTGCACGCGTGTGAATGTGCACGCTTGTGAATGTGCACGTGTGTCAATGTGCACGCTTGTGAATGTGCACGAGTGTCAATGTGCACGCTTGTGAATGTGCACGCTTGTGAATGTGCACGCGTGTGAATGTGCACGCGTGTGAATGTGCACGCTTGTGAATGTGCACGCGTGTGAATGTGCACGCGTGTGAATGTGCACGCTTGTGAATGTGCACGCTTGTGAATGTGCACGCTTGTGAATGTGCACGCGTGTGAATGTGCACGCGTGTGAATGTGCACGCTTGTGAATGTGCACGCGTGTCAATGTGCACGCGTGTGAATGTGCACGTGTGTCAATGTGCACGCGTGTGAATGTGCACGCTTGTGAATGTGCACGCTTGTGAATGTGCACGCTTGTGAATGTGCACGCGTGTGAATGTGCACGCGTGTGAATGTGCACGCTTGTGAATGTGCACGCGTGTGAATGTGCACGCGTGTGAATGTGCACGCTTGTGAATGTGCACGTGTGTCAATGTGCACGCTTGTGAATGTGCACGCGTGTCAATGTGCACGCGTGTGAATGTGCACGCGTGTGAATGTGCACGCTTGTGAATGTGCACGCGTGTGAATGTGCACGCTTGTGAATGTGCACGCTTGTGAATGTGCACGCGTGTCAATGTGCACGTGTGTCAATGTGCACGTGTGTCAATGTGCACGCGTGTCAATGTGCATGCTTGTGAATGTGCACGCGTGTGAATGTGCACGCTTGTGAATGTGCACGCGTGTGAATGTGCACGCTTGTGAATGTGCACGTGTGTCAATGTGCACGCATGTGAATGTGCACGAGTGTCAATGTGCACGCTTGTGAATGTGCACGAGTGTCAATGTGCACGCTTGTGAATGTGCACGCTTGTGAATGTGCACGCGTGTGAATGTGCACGCGTGTGAATGTGCACGCTTGTGAATGTGCACGCGTGTGAATGTGCACGCGTGTGAATGTGCACGCTTGTGAATGTGCACGTGTGTCAATGTGCACGCTTGTGAATGTGCACGCGTGTCAATGTGCACGCGTGTGAATGTGCACGCGTGTGAATGTGCACGCTTGTGAATGTGCACGCGTGTGAATGTGCACGCGTGTGAATGTGCACGCTTGTGAATGTGCACGTGTGTCAATGTGCACGCTTGTGAATGTGCGCGCGTGTCAATTTGCACGTGTGTCAATGTGCACGCGTGTCAATGTGCACGAGTGTCAATGTGCACGCTTGTGAATGTGCACGCTTGTGAATGTGCACGCTTGTGAATGTGCACGCTTGTGAATGTGCACGCGTGTCAATGTGCACGTGTGTCAATGTGCACGCGTGTCAATGTGCACGCTTGTGAATGTGCACGCGTGTGAATGTGCACGCTTGTGAATGTGCACGCTTGTGAATGTGCACGCTTGTGAATGTGCACGCGTGTCAATGTGCACGTGTGTCAATGTGCACGCGTGTCAATGTGCACGCATGTGAATGTGCACGCGTGTGAATGTGCACGCTTGTGAATGTGCACGCGTGTGAATGTGCACGCTTGTGAATGTGCACGCGTGTGAATGTCCACGCTTGTGAATGTGCACGCGTGTGAATGTGCACGCTTGTGAATGTACACGCTTGTGAATGTGCACGCTTGTGAATGTGCACGCGCGTTCGTGCTGGGAATCTGCGTGGCAGTGGTCCAAGTGGCACAACGCAATTCTGTCGACCCTGGTTCAAGTCCCGATTAAAGTGCTTATCTAGTAGTTAAATTTCGTTTTTTGTTGTAAGTTTCTGACCCTCCCACTACAGGACATCATCATAGCTCATCGGATTCCTCCAGTATAAACAAAGATTATGATGCTGAAGTGTACCATTGCCCTCACCACCAGAGTGCCAACCCTGCCTCTTCAAAAGCCCCTTTTCAATCCACTGCTGGACAAAGTCCTCTGTCCCACATTTCAGGTTGGTGACGATGGGCAGTGGGGGCAAGGTCGGTTCAGATTTCACTCACAAAACTCAATGTTTAGCCTTGGCCTGGAATTGAACTCGTGTGACACCGGGCTCACAGCGCAACGTGCCAACCCACTGCGTCATCGAAGTGCTGGAAGCTTCGTCAAGAACGTTGGACATCATGCCAAACAGCACGCGGCACAACCCGAAATCACCTCGGAGCACTGATTGGCAACATCGTTCCCCTCCCCAGCCTGTGTTAGTATCAGGATCAAATTTAAATACGTACGTCACTGCCGCCGTCAAATCCATTACCGAAACTGAACTTATTATTTTACCAGGTAAGGCCCAGAAGTGACCTGGTCACGAATGATAGCTCATCGTGAGGACATTTATTGCAGCCAAATACTCTAAACGCACGTTTCTAAATCTGGAGGGAAAAACCGGAGGACCCGGAGAAACATCAAGGCGACCACGGGGAGAACTGCAAACTCCAAATACACAGCAGGCGTCAGGGTTGGAATCGAACCCACTAATCCGGCATTCCAAGCGAGGTAGGACTCTACACACTGTGTCAGCTATGGGGGTTGTTTGACCATACTTCACCACACTGGTCAATGCACATTGGTGTATATTGAGATATAAAAGGATTACGTAAAAAAGGTACCTGAATTCACGAAAGCAGATATCAAAGTCGAGCGACGCATGATGCAACATCTCGTGGACAAGTGGAGACTGCCTTCTAGCTACTGCTGAGAAGCTCTCATTCAATGCAACACTGAGATGAGTCTTGCAAATCTCATGCCAGGGGGTGTGGCCACATGCCCGTTTGGGATGGCCACGTTTTTTCTCAACCAATTGAGTTGATGGCCTAAACAACAAAAATGGCCACGCAAGTTTCAGTTCTTTTGAGCTGGTGGTCTGGACAAGGCCGATGGGGCATTTGTGCATGCAATGCTGCACACCACCTGTGCATATCGTTAAATGTGCATCGCGTTGGCAGGTGAGTTGGACTCGCACTGCGGTGTTGCTGTAAGTTGCGTAAACCGCTAAGCTGGAAAAGTGGCAAACATCAGGCACAAAATAAAATAGAAGTTGAAATATGTTCAGTACTTTTTATTTTTTTACTCAGAATGAAAAGCGCAATATGTCTAGCTTCAGATTTTAATGGGCAGTAATAAAACCTTAACGTTCAGCTTTGATTTAAAGTGATTCGACATGAAGAAGAAGAAGAAAATGAATCCAAAATGTGTAGATTGATGGCGTCCAAAATGCAATGAAGGAGATGTACTTCAAATTGGATTCTTAACGCTTTGGCATTTTTGGGAAATTAATCTAAAACCAGTTGAGTGAATATCAGCGTATGACCGGCCCAGCTGTCTACCGAAAAAGCATAAAGAATTTAAAGTTGAATACGTTCAATGCCTCACTTTAAAATGCACACCGTCGAATTTGAAGAGTTACTTTTGATTTCGTTCGCGCTGGCTTTGACACTTTGACTTGCCTTTTCCTCAAGGTACGACACACTCAATTTTGACTTAAAACTTTCGTGATTGCAGGAATCAACATATTCCTTGGTTCTTTCGGTAAAGTCACGTAGATAGAGAAATAACAATAATAAAGTGAATAAAAATAATTAAAATAATAAAATAAAAACCACGACGTTTCGATTGCAACACAGGCAGTCGTCATCAGGAAAAGGGTGATGACGACCACTTGTGTTGTGATCGAAACGCCGTGGTTTTATTTATATGTTTTATTTAAATTTCATCGTAATTTTTTATTCACATTATTATTTCGCTATCCAGGTGACTTTACCGAAAGAATCAAATAATACGTACGAAACACTTTTAAGAACATTGCACTGCTGCCAGGAGAAGGTGGCCAAGAGTAGAGCTCACAGACCCCCTTGAATAATGCTTGGCTTTGAGCAGCAGGCCTGGACATATCTCGCTCGATCGTGTTGAACCCAGCGCACCTTCAAACACCTGAGTTCAAGCTCTGGGAGGTGGGTGTCTCGTAACTACAAATGATCAGAATCATCAAGCTCTGGGAGGTGGGTGTCTCGTAACTACAAATGATCAGAATCATCAGCATCTTTATTTAGAACTGGAGGAGGAATCCGAAGAGCTAGGAAGCTCTTTTTCACAGATGTCCCACTTGGGGGGCGGGTAAACAAAGTTATAAAACATACTCTTTGGTTCTATTCGGTAAAGTCACGTAGGTAAAAAATAAAACAACAAAAATCACGACGTTTCGGCCTGATCCCTTCACCTGATGAATGCCGTTTGTGTTGTGGCCAAAACGTCGTGATTTTTGTTGTTTTATTTTTTACCTACGTGACTTTACCGAATAGAACCAAAGAGTATGGATCCTTGCAGTCACGAAAGCTTTAAATCTAGAATTATAAAACATATTCTTTGGGTCTTTCGGTCTTTCGGTAAAGTCACGTAGGTAGGTTCAAAGAAAATAACAAAAAACTACGACGTTTCGATCGTAACACAAGCCGGTCGTCATCAGGAAAAGGCATTTTTTTGTTATTTTCTTTGAACCTATCCACGTGACTTTACCTAAAGACCAAAAGAATATGAATTCCTGCAGTCACGAAAGCTTTAAGTCAAGATTTTACAATACATACTTTACTTTAATTACCTGGGAAAGCGTCATTCCATGTACAAATACTACAATTGGTTACCAAGCATGAGGCTCACTGTGTCTCAAGACTTTTTTCAAGAGGATCCCCACATTGCGATGTTTGACCAGTTCCAACTGTGTGTTTGTTTGGCTTTGTATGGGAGCAACTCAGAATATCTGACAAGAGTATTCACACGGGAGGGGCAATACTCAACTCACCCTGAAATTTACATTGTGAGACCCCCTTTGCCAGTAACAAGATATAGTAATAGGTTTTACGCTTTTAACTGGCACAAAAACTGACACCTTTATTCAAGGCATCATGTTTGCAATAACCACAACACAAGCGGTCAAAATGCAAACAAAAGAGACAACTCTGATAATGACATGCACTGTCCTTGAATTTGATTGGTCCACACCCAAGATGGCTTTTCTTAGAGCCTAGTCTCCACTGGTGTTGGACCAGAAGACGCCAAAAGGCGTACAACTCAAAAACAGCGCACTATCAGAGTATTGAGGGCTCGGGGTGAGCATTTACATTATGAGACCCCCTTTTCGATTTAAAGCTTTCGTGACTGCAAGGATTCATTTTCTTTGGTTCTTTCGGTAAAGTCACGTAGAAGGAGAATAAAATAATAAATTGATAAAATAAAATAACACAATAATATTCTCACGACGTTTCGGCCAAAACGTCGTGAGAATATTAGTGTTATTTTATTTTATCAATGTATTATTGTATTCTCATTCTACGTGACTTTACCGAAAGAACCAAAGAAGAGACCCCCTTTGCCAGTAACAAGATATAGTAATAGGTTTTACCCTATTACTATATCTGTGTCAGTTAAAAGAGTAAAACCTATCTTGTTACTGGCAAAGGGGGTCTCATAATGTAAATGCTCACCCCGAGCCCTCAATACTCTGATAGTGCGCTGATTTTGAGTTGTACGCCTTTTGGCATCTTCTGGTCCAACACCAGTGGAGACTAGGCTCTAAGAAAAGCCGTCTCGGGTGTGGACCAATCAAATTCAAGGACAGTGCATATTATTATCAGAGTTGTCCCTTTTGTCTGCATTTTGACTGCTTGTGTTGTGGTTATTGCAAGCATGATGCCTTGAATAAAGGTGTCAGTTTTTGTGCCAGTTAAAAGGGTAAAACCTATTACTATACCCTCACCCTGAAATATTCAGGCCACCTGCAGCCCCATGCCTACAACACCTGCCAAGCCCTGCGGTTACCCATGAGAGTACGGAGCCAACTTTCAAGTACGTCTTCTTTCCTATGGCTGATGTAGACGGCAGAACAACAGCTACAATGTCACATTCAGGTGGTGAAGCCAGACAACCGTGGCAGGAGCAGCGGAGTGCATCGCTGCGATGTCTCCTCTGTGTTTGCGGACCCGGGGGCACTGCGTCGTTATATGTTGTATTGGTCTGTTCTGCATGACCACAGTCGCACACTGCAGAGTTTTTAATTTCCCATGAATACCAACCAACCCTGTTAAGCTTCCTAGCCCTCTTTAAGTAAGGCCCAGCTTTTGGGACATTTGTCCAATTTCCCTACTGCCGTATTTTTACACGCAATAATACATGGGTGTGCCTGGAAAAACTGCACACACATGGCCTCCTCGGGGGCTAATGTCCATGTCAGTACATTGCACCTTCATCTGTGACCTCCCTGGTTCAAGCCGTGGATACAGACGCCTCTCCCTGGGTCCACAATTGCCCGTGTCATTGCACACAGTAATCCGCTGGCATCTCCAATGTTGTGCGTTTTGAGTGCTGGGTCTGGGCTTTGGCCTCAAAACTGACGCTGTGTAAGGACACTGAGCCAGCACTCCTGGCTTCTAAGGCTAAAACCTCGGGTCCCTGTGTCTCTCAGTGTTACAGAGCGCCTGTATTATGACACCGAGCCCATCACCTTTGAGTATGTGGAAGCAAACCATGGCTTCTTTCTTCGGGTGAAAATGTTCTCATGCGGAGTGCATCTGATGGGTCTCAATGGAATCCAACTATCTGGTGAGCACGATTGGAATATGGATTCTCAAACAATATTCAGATCCTGCAAATTCTACCGCAACATTGCTTTTTGTGTTTCGTTTGTTGTACTTTCCCTTCCGGGCACCTCCGATTCGCATGGTTGGCTACGTACGGTGCGAAAGAAGTTCAGTATACATACAAACACACATACATGTGACACACACTGCATGCATTTTATCTTAATGCACTTTGCAGAACATGCAGATGGTCTCTGACCGTTACGTCTCTAGGGAGGTTTGTAAGCAAAGCACCGGTGAGTTCTTGGGTTCAAACCTTGGGTATCATTGTCACCTCTTGGGCTCATGGTGGTTTTTAGCTTGCTAGAGTTTAGCCAGGGCATTACAAGTAGTGTAAAAACAACAATGTTAAGATTATTCACTGTGGCTGGAACTAAGTTCTGAATATTGCAAGTTAAGGCTTCAGTCAGCAATGGCTTTTTAATGTTAAGAGGTAGGATTTTGCTAAGTGGTGCGGTAATGAGGGGGGTTTAAGTTGAGCATTAGTGGTTGAGTGTTGAGCGAGGGCTATTACAGACACTATTGAGCGCTAAGCTGAAGGCATGGTGAGCCACTCTGTGCGTCTCCAGACTTAGCGCCAGGAGACAGGGTTTCAACCGCGCATGGAGAAAATCCATGGCTCGCTCCCCAGTCAATCGCGGAGGTGTTTTTTTCTTTGTTTGCCGAGCGACGGTTTCCCAAGTTTCAGCTTAAAGAGTGAAATGGCGGAAAAGCGGGCACACTTTATTCTCGCCGCCTGTCAACTGCAGCTACCTTTGGGGTTTCACGGAAACTGGTGGCGAAAGCTGCGCTGTCCAGATCACATCACACTTTGTGCGAGACTGCCACTAGTACACCTATGCACTTTAAAATCACCTCGATTGAAAATTCATGTTTTTAAAGAACTGCTGTTTGTGTTTAGTTTTGTCCTTCCCCCGCACCTCCGATTAGCACGGTTGGCTATGTACGGTGCGAAAGAAGTTCAACATACATACGTACCGCTATTTATTTATTTTGTATCACATGTTGCTAAGTAGAGGCCCTGGGCAAGTTGTAAAAATAATCTAAGAGAGAGGAGACTGGGGTAAGGGTGGTAGCAGATGAGAAGAGAAGCGTCAAGAGGCCTCTTTGGTTGGGTCGCGTGAGGTCGAACAGAGAGGCGAGGGAGTCTCGAGGCTGAGCAGAGCGAAGATGAGGAGGAGACATGGGGCTCCTGAGATCAGCAGAATCAGAATATTTATTTGTCCTGGAGGAATTCGATGGGCTATGAAGCTCTTTTTCACAGATGCCCAGTAGGGGCGGGAGAAAACGTTACACCAACAAACAACACGAAAACAAGATAGGAGTGCAAAATATAGGAAAGGTAAACAAGTCGCTGGAAAAATATACAAATCAAAGTAAACTATTTTTTTTATCTCATCAGGTAAAGTCCAATGCGCTATTTAGCTTCTTCAGAATTGACCTGGCCACAAATGATAGCTCAATGAAGCGGCTTGTCACATGCAAATTTATCGTGAAAACAGCAGTAGCAGAGCTGGGTAGAGAGAATCAGTGACGAGACCAGCAGCTGTCCTCGACTCACCGAATGAAGCGTTCCCTGGGACAGTGATCATCCCTTGTCAGTGGTGCTGAGCCAATGGTTGATATTTCACTTAGCTATGGAAAGGAGCCAAGCTTGACACTGTAGAATGAATCTTGGTTATTAGCAAGCTCCACCCACTTGACCGTTTTAAAGTAGAAAAGTATCTTCAGAAGGCAGTACAGCAAGGAGATGTTTGGCTTCTCTGTGCAGAGTTTTAATATTGTACCCTCTCTTTTTTGTAAATTTTCTCCAGGCACTCCGGCTTACTTCCACAGGCAAAAATACAAAAAAAGGACCACACATTGTACAATGGAGCCTCTTTATAGCATTGAGCACCAGTTTGAAGCTTTCCCAAGTAAACTATTATTCTTGTTAGTACAAGAGACATTCAGTCCCAGGGCTGAAGCTCAATATCTAAGAAAAAGTTGTCTCACTTATCTAACACAGTCACGGGTCCCCCAAGAGATACCAAACCCCAGGACTCCAACCCTGGCCCTTCAAAGTTCTGGCTTAATGGCCTGTCATATGTATCAGGCGCTCCAGTCATTTACGTGAAATTCGCACTCCAAACACGACCGGCAAGAAAACCGTTCGAGCAGAAGTGCGGTTTTACAAAGTGGGCTGCACCTCCGAGGTGCTTCTCTCTGCGAGAGTGATGGCACGGTCGGTAAACAAAATAATGCTGGGATGCGACTTGCCGAAAGTCGCATCCCAGCCCGCTGAATTCAAGCCGCCGATCTTCAAAACGAGGCGGCGTCTTCGAAATGATGCAACAAAACGAACAAACATACAGATCAGCTCACAAAAGTTTTTTTTTTGTTGTTGCAGAAAATACAATTAACACCATTCAGGCCACAAAGAGAATTTGGAGTTGGAGCTCTAGCCTGCACATTAAAAAAGAAAAATATATTTTTTGTCATTTTCATAATGTACATTAAAAAGGCGCTATATTAAGTGTAAAAGAATTGCGTTCGCACGCGCGTGACAGCAGCGCGGCCGTCGTCGGGAGTGCAAATTAGTTTCCTTCGTGTGGGCACTCGCGTCTCGAGTGTTACGAGTCGCGCCTCGGAGTTCCGCCAACGGGACGCGCTAATGGCGCCATTATCAAACGCGGAGCGCCAACTTCTCAAACGACGGGCGTCCTGCAAGGTTCGCCGGCCCCTCGGTGACAGCCGAGTCTGCGCTCACGGAGACGGATTCTGTCTGCTGAGTGGAACGCGCGCGGTCCCCGACAGGAGGCCGGCTAAACTATGGACGATTTTTTTTATTTCACCAGGTACAGTGAGGGAAAAAAAAGGATTGGATCCCCTGCTGATTTTGTACGTTTGCCCAATGACGAAGAAATGATCAGTCTATAATTTAAATGGTAGGTTTATTTGAACAGTGAGAGACAGAATAACAACAAAATCCAGAAAAACGCGTGTCAAAAATGTTATAAATTGATTTGCATTTTAATGAGGGAAATAAGTATTTGACCCCCTCTCAATCAGAAAGATTTCTGGCTCCCAGGTGTCTTTTATACAGGTAACGAGCTGAGATTAGGAGCACACTCTTAAAGGGAGTGCTCCTAATCTCAGCTTGTTACCTGTATAAAAGGCACCTGTCCACAGAAGCAATCAATCAATCAGATTCCAAACTCTCCACCATGGCCAAGACCAAAGAGCTCTCCAAGGATGTCAAGGACAAGATTGTAGACCAACACAAGGCTGGAATGGGCTACAAGACCATTGCCAAGCAGCTTGGTGAGAAGGTGACAACGGTTGGTGCGATTATTCACAAATAGAAGAAACACAAAAGAACTGTCAATCTCCCTCGGCCTGGGGCTCCATGCAAGATCTCACCTCGTGGAGTTGCAATGATCATGAGAACGGTGAGGAATCAGCCCAGAACTACACAGGGGGATCTTGTCAATGATCTCAAGGCAGCTGGGACCATAGTCACCAAGAAAACAATTGGTAACACACTACGTCGTGAAGGACTGAAATCCTGCAGTGCCCGCAAGGTCCCCCTGCTCAAGAAAGCACATATACATGCCCGTCTGAAGTTTGCCAATTAACATCTGAATGATTCAGAGGACAACTGGGTGAAAGTGTTGTGGTCAGATGAGACCAAAGTGTAGCTCTTTGGCATCAACTCAACTCGCCGTGTTTGGAGGAGGAGGAATGCTGCCTATGACCCCAAGAACACCATCCCCACCGTCAAACATGGAGGTGGAAACATGATGCTTTGGGGGTGTTTTTCTGCTAAGGGGACAGGACAACTCAACCGCATCAAAGGGACGATGGACGGGGCCATGTACCATCAAATCTTGGGTGAGAACCTTCTTCCCTCAGCCAGGGGATTGAAAATTGGTCGTGGATGGGTATTCCAGCATGACAATGACCCAAAACACACGGCCAAGGCAAGAAAGGAGTGGCTCAAGAATAAGCACATTAAGGTCCTGGAGTGGCCTAGCCAGTCTCCAGACCTTAATCCCATAGAAAATCTGTGGAGGGAGCTGAAGGTTCGAGTTGCCCAACGTCAGCCTCGAAACCTTAATGACTTGGAGAAGATCTGCAAAGAGGAGTGGAACAAAATCCCTCCTGAGATGTGTGCAAACCTGGTGGCCAATTACAAGAAACGTCTGACCTCTGTGATTGCCAACAAGGGTTTTGCCACCAAGCACTAAGTCATGTTTTGCAGAGGGGTCAAATACTTATTTCCCTCATTAAAATGAAAATCAATTTATAAAATTTTTGACATGCGTTTTTCTGGATTTTTGTTGTTATTCTGTCTCTCACTGTTCAAATAAACCTACCATTAAAATTATAGACTGATCATTTCTTTGCCAGTGGGCAAACGTACAAAATCAGCAGGGGATCAAATACTTTTTTCCCTCACTGTAGGGCCCACTGAGCTAGAGAGTTATTTCTCAGAAGCGACCTAGCCACAAATGATATTTCAACGAAGTGCCTTATCGAGTGTAAATTTATAGCAGCCTAACGCTTGAAGCGCACGGTGACTCTAAATGTAGAGGGAAACACCGGAGGACCCGGAGAAAAAGCCATGCAACCACGGGGAAAACGCGCAAACTTCAAATATTCAGGTGTCAGAGTCGGGGATCGAACCCCCGTGCTCCTGTATACCAGGAGTGGGAGATAACATCTCGCCACCGTGAAACCTTGGAATCGGGGGGCATCTGGGACGCCACCTCCTCAGCAGTGGTGGCAGTGGGGAGTTGCGTGCACCTCTCATCTGAGTACCAGAGGACGATGCTGCTCATGCCATATTTTCAGTTCTTAGCCAGACCACGGTTATGATTCATAATATATATATTTTTAAAATCACACCCATGTTGCAAGATCACAAAAACAGTCATTATAATTGGCTCGTCGTTAAACGCTTGCGCACATTTACAGTTACAATTTGTTTGGCCAGTGTGGGGTGGTAAAGGGGGGGGGGGCAAATTATAATGTGGCTGGCCTAACCCCAAAATCTATTATAAATCATACATCGCCTTACCTCTCTGGACCCCTGGAATCTCCTTGCCGCTCATCTACAGCTTGGTTCTCCCCCTACCTTCACTCCATTTATTTACTTCCCCATCGAACCAAAACACAGCGCTTACCTGTACCTCGATTTTTTTTCTGACGCCTCTTGCTCCCACATACCCGCACGGTCTTGTTTTTCCATTTGTGTGCATTTACGTCACCGTTAGACTCATATATGACGTAACTTTTTTTTTCTGATGCCTCATCTCGTGGAGTCACATTATATTTGAAGCTTTGGCTTTATTTGCCAGTGTGTTTCGTTTTTCGGCCTTGTTTATTAATGCCAATTATTTTCCCAGGAAAGCCTTGTTTAGTCTTAATATTTTTCTTAAATGCCCTGCATTTGGATGTTTGACTAATTCCATGAACGTATTATGGCATTTGGAAGGAAACCAGAGTACCTGGGGGAATCCCACGCACTTTACACGTCCCACGACTGCGACACGTGGCAAAACCCTGGTGACCACTCGACCCCGCATGACCTGGACGTACGTATGTTGCACTTCTTTCACACCGTACGTCGCCAACCGCACTAATTGTAGGTGTGGGGAAGGACAAACTAAACACTAAACTCAGTTCTAAGAGAAATTCGTTTAAAATCTGGATTTAAAAGTGCATAGCTTCCGGTGGCTCCCCTCATGTCAGAGGGAAGAGCGTTCCAGACGGCCGCAGAAGCCCATCTGAAAGTGCGCCATGCGGTGACCATCTTTGTTCGATGGCACTCCAAAAGCTGCTGCGAGGATGACCAGAGTTTGCATGCTGCTCTCTGCTCCTCGATGAAACCAGCAGGGTATTGTGGTTCATTTGCGGGATCTCATAAAAAAAAATTGGGCGCAGGCGAGACTCCGTAATCCTTAACGGAGCCCTCGCCTGAAAATATCAGGGCGACTGGCAGTGTGGGATTTCTCTATAAAGCAGACCCTGTGTTAAAATACCATCATTTCACCTCACCTAAACTCCTCAGAGAAAATAATGGTGTTTCCATAAAACAACCACCCCCTCCACCGATAATGCTTTCCTTAACAGCCACAGTAAAAGTGACGTGCCACAATCGACAATAATTATTATTATCATCATTATCGAAAAATCGCCTTCATATTGGCCCAGGCTGGGATGGATCGCGTAGTGATGTTCAGTTTGCTCTCAGCAGCCAAATACCTTTCGAATATCTACATCAAAGGAATAAATTCACGTAAAAGCGTAGACAGCTGCGATGGAATTTATCTGCAGCTCGCAGAGACGCGGCCGCTCGCCCAAGCGAGTCGCGTTGGGGGCATCGAGTGCCGCGGTGAACGGGTGGCGGTTTGTGGATTTGGGTTAACGCGCGTTTAGATTTAATAATGCGTGGACATGACGGGCACTGCATGTGCGAAAGCTTCCAGCCTTATCAAGGCACCGCGCATCCCTGCGTGTCGATAAATCTGTTTGTTTTTCCGGCCTGCACTCAGTTTTCTGATGCGATTGGATTTCATCGTCACTCACAGACTTCCGTGACGGTCCCACACACATCTGCGGCACTCAGTGACGCCGCAAATAATCAGGGCCGGATGTTGCCGTGGTCAGAATGGCAAACTTGCAATAGGGACAGCTGGGAAAATATTGATAACTCACATCTACATGTTTGAATATAAATATTATGCATAAAAGCCATGCAGGTTTCATTGATATAATATAGTTTTTTTTTGGGTTAGATCGTGTAAATATGAATGTGTCGTTAAACATACCACCACTCGGCACAGCCAACGAGTAAGGTTTGTCACGTAAACAGAACATGCCAATTCGTTACTCATACAGCACACCGGTGTGTTGGAGAGCAAATCCACAACATTTACAATCCGAGTACTAACCCAAAACACCTATATTATTGATGATATTGGTCGCGAAAGCCTACGTGTTAAACTTCATTGACATACATGGGCAATAATTGTTTGCAGGTTCTATTGTATCATCTCCCCAAAGATCGCCACACAATGAACCTAATAACTTACACACTCCATCCACTTAATCTGCCGACTGTCAACTAAACTCTACTTTCAGGACAATTCACTTTATGGGAGGTTGTCAAGATTTTTTTAAGGCTTCCCCCGCATCTGTCAGTGGCTGTCAACAGTGGACTGAGACCTTCATCTTTCTCGGGGCAATTAAAGAATGACCACTGTGTGGGAAGTCCAAGAGTGGCCATCTTAGGGAGGGACTGGCCTCGTCATGGAAGGGGGAATTGCCACCACTGTCTCCTAGCGGCCACCCACACATGTTGTATTTGTTTTTAGAAGGGGTAACGACTTTGGAATTGTAATACCAAACAATGTTTTTATTTTACCAGACAAGGCTCACTTAGCTATGTAGCTCTTTTTCAGAAGCGACCTGGCCACAAATGAAAGCCAAACTAAGTGGCTTATCACGTGGAAATTTATAGCAGCCAAATACTCTAAACGCATGTTTCTAAATGTGTAGGGAAGACCCAGAGAAAAATTCTCGTGACCACGATGAGAACATGCAAGCTCCAAATATACAGCAGACGCCAGGGTCGGGATGGGACCCATGACCTCCTGTACACCAGACGAGGTAGTTAACATCTCGCCACCGTGGCATCCCTTTAGTGAGGTGTGGCCTGCCTGAAGAAATGCCACTTGGGTGACCTTTAAAAATTTCAAGGGTTACCCACGTCACCATTATTAGTGATCATCAGTTGCGTAAAGACCTCTTACCCCACGATAGCAACTGAGAAATATATAAAATAACTTTATTCAAGCAGCTTACATTACTTTGTCCAGGTCCTTGATTCCCAGTGAAAGATTGCTTGGACACCGTGACCTTAAGCTGGTCTCGACTTTATCAAGGCTCATCAGCATGGTTTGGCCTCAATGTGTTGCCATTGGGAGCCCTATTGTCATAAGCAGGATAAATCAATCGACCTTAAAATGGTGTAAAAAAAAGGTGTATAATTCCATTTTAATTACACAGAGCTAATCAATCTTGACAGGAAATGAATGATCCCCTTCTATCGTTGGGCAAAGGGTTTCCGATTGAAGAAACGGCTCCGAGTGAAGTGGGTGCGTGATGGTGTCATATTCCAGGGCAATTCCCCAAGCATCTCTCTCCTTAAATGAGCAATGGAACAGCGCTCATTGACAATGATGCTCTTGGGCCAATGCTGAGAGTTCCACCCTGTCATGGTTGTGGCCAGTTACTCCACACAAAACCATTCGTGACTTTATTGTGCCAAGTGTTATTCATTTTTACGACTCGAGGTAAAATGTGCTGCGCTTCACTCCCCGAACCGTGTGGCGAACTCACCACCCTCTGACTTTGCCACTCACGCAAGCCGGCCAGAAAAAAAAATGACAAAACGATAATTCTGAAAATAACAAAAATAAAACGTGCCGAGAGCAACAAGCGGTGAAGGCTCCACGCAACAACAATGGCAACACCCCTGCTGCTGCAAGGACAGCAGCGGCCAACGCACTGAACGGCAGACAGATGGCCCTCTCTCATCCCCGCAAATGCCCGCATCACACTAAGTTTCGCGTTAAAGTGGACGGATGGACGGCAAAAAAAAACTGTGCCGTACAAGTAATGAATCTGCGCGCAAAAAACTGTTGGGCGTTGCTGGGTGGGCCGAGGAGTGTGAGCTGGGGGGGGGGGGGATGAGGCAGAAAAAATAATATTTACCGCCTCCCCAAGCATCCTCGGTGGGTCGGTGATAAATTTTGAAAAGGAAACCACCCTTTGGAGCCATAAATGTCGGAAAAAAACCACAAACAGTTTGCTCCGGTAGTGTGTCATCCATAAAGCAGGCGCAGCGGACTTATTAACGGGCGGGCGGGAGAGGGAGGGAGGGTAAGAGGGAGCGGGGAAGGGGAGGAAAGAAAAGGAGGGAGGGTAAGGCTGCCCCGGATCTCTGCGAGAGACGAGGCAGGGATTTACAGCGCAAGGCCGTGCCACCGGGAGACTCGTTGCTGGGGCTCGCTGGGTCAGGCAGCAGCATGGAGGAGCCGAGGCCGTGCAGAGTGGAGGGTGCTGATCAGGTGGGGGTCATCCCATTACCGTCACTTGTTTCTTTCACGCAGCGTCGACAGTAACTGGTTACTTACGGTGGCACCAATCGTAAATCGAGGAGGATGATGATGATGATGATAAAGAAACGAGTCGACAAGTGAAAGTGTCTCCATGCTCAAAGGTTGCAATTGGACGGGGCCCCTTTGTCAGCGGTGCAGATGCTACGTTCCCTTCGCTGGAGCCAGTTTCAACCACGATTTCCTACAAGGTGGTATTCAATTTATTGACCCCCAAAAGAATGATGAGCTGGATTAACACTCGACCGAGATATGACCTTCCGATTGCGCCTGGGTGTTTCTGCCTGCCGTGATGGCACCCGGCTGAATTTATAAGGGAGGAGCTGGCTCATACTCAGGGCAAAGACAGACACAATCCGGCATTTATTAACTCCCAACGGCTAATTTCTCCAAGGTCATGGACTTCTTCCAAATCGGGATCCGCCTACAAACAGCGCAGGCATGCTCCGCATTGTGAACTCGCAGCCGTGGTCACGCGTGTGTGTGAACCAGGGGCATTTCGAGGCCAGGGTTGGTGGATCAGAAAGAGTTGTGAAAATCCCAGGGGGGCGGCGTGGTGGAGTGATGTTAACTACCTCGCCTGGTATGCAGGAGGCCCTGGGTTCGATCCCGACCCCGACGACGCCTGCATATTTGGAGTTTGCGTATTCTCCCCGTGGCCGTGTGGATTTTTCTCTGGGTCCTCCGACGTTTCCCCCCTCCATATTTAGAAACGTGCTTTTAGAGTATCTGGCTGCAACATATGTCCGCACGATGAGCCACTTGATTGAGCCATCATTTGTGGCCGGGTCGCTTCTGAAAAAAGGAGCTACGCGGCAGTTCAGTGGGCCTTACTTGGCAAAATAAAATAGTTTCAAATATTTTTAAACACTCAGCTCTGGTGAGGTGGCTGGGAAATGTCAGCACAGCGAGTTGATTGAATCCATCCGTGCAACGAGTATTGGGTGTCATCACCTCGTGGGAGCGGATTTTCTCTTTGGCACCGATCTTCTTCTGCGCAGTGCCACTCATTAGGAATGGGAAGTGGCCAAAACATCCCCAAAAGCAGCAGAGGCCTCGTGAAAAGGTCTCGGGGGACTCTTATGGATAAACAAAAAAGCGGCATTAATATTATTCACAAGATATCCTTTCAGGGGCCCACGTTACACAATCACTGGACGGTGATCTCATCCACTGCGCAGAGGGGCACGTGTTTTGTCTATTCCGTGCATGTCTGGGAAATTTGTTAATTATGTTTGGTGCATTTATTAATGAGTCAGTTGAAACCAAACCCACGACACAATAACTTGATATAACGGACGACACAAAGCACAGAAAACAGGTCCACATTGTTTACACATAATGGCAATATGCATTAATGTTGGCTCTCTCAAATACAGATAGTCCCCGAGTTAAGATAGTCCGACTTACGACATTTCGATTTTACGATGGCGATGCGACAAAATTGTAAAGTTATTTTAACGATTTCATTTTAGGGTTACAACTATACGATACGTCCAATGCATGCTAAAAGTTTTTATAGCAGATAGGATTGTTTCCTGAAAAAACTTTCTATTAAATTGCAGTTCATATAGGTAGGCTAAGAATTTACCTTTTTTCTTTTTACTTTACATTTTACTGTGCAATACAGTATTGTAATTAATAAATACATACAGTGTATAGTTTATACAGTACGGTACTGTAAATTGCTCTGTTTTGCTCAATTATCACCATTCTTTAAGACTCCTGGGTAGGCTAGGGCCATCTTCGACTTACGATATTTTTGACTTACAATGGGGTCGTCGTAACGCACCTCCATCGTAAGTCGGGGACTACCTGTATACAACTTGCATGTAGAACACACAGCGTGTGCCTTTAAACGTGTCGTGTCAACACACCTCACACTTGTCCACAAAGCACTCACTGTGTTGTTGTGGCTGTCAACAATTAAGTTGAGGCTGCGTAGAAACCTCACTATTCGTTACATCTGTGCGGTGAGAGTGCTTCAGAATCAGAATATTTATTTGCACTAGAGAAATCCGATGAATTATGAAGCTCTTTACACAGATATCCAGTAGCGGCAGGTCAGAACGTAACAACAACAAACGATAAAAATACGATGAGAGTGCAAAGTATAGGAAAGGTAAACAAATCACTGAATAAAATATACAAACAAAACTAAACAATTTTTTTTCATCTTACAAAGTAACGCCCAATGAGCTATGTAGCTTCTGTTTCAGAAGCGGCCTGGCCACAAATGATAGCCAAACGAAGTTGACCAATCATGCGGAAATTCGTAGCAGCAAAATAAGTAGCTTCAGCTGAACTTCTTTCGCACCGTACGTAGCCAACCGCGGTAATCGGAGGTGCGATTAAGCACGGTTACCGGGGAGAAGAATAACAATATCAAGTCCACGTGGCCGCTAGCACCGTCTGCGTGCTGCACGTAGGAGACTGTGCTCCAGCGACACCGTGACCCCTTCATAGCCTCAAGAATTCCATGCCCAGTCGGAACCTGCGCTGGCTTCAGAGTTGGCAAGGGCCTGGGGTCAGTGAGTCCGCCACCCCATGGTTTGGCCCGGCCTGGCCGAACGATCACTGTGGCAGTCCCAGACCCTGGGTACTGCGAGTCCCAGACCCTGGGTTCTGGGACTCGCATCTCAACCCAGATGACCCGTGGAGCCTTGGGTCATGGTCGTGCGTCGCCCATGTGCCCCCACCCCCCGCCCCCGTGGGGTCTCCTGACAACCAAACAGCACTGGCCGCGATGACCATTTTGACGATGGGCGCTCGTCTTCCCGTGAGATGCATTCCCCTCTCGGTGCTGGCGAGAGCTGACATTTTACACACCGCACCAGGCAACTAGTTTTGAGGCTAAGTCGACCTAGCTGAGGCAGAGGACCGGTTCAAATATTTCGTCACCATTGATGGTGATGAACTCGGGTCGCCGGGTTCGTAGGGCAAGTTCGGAGTCTCAGCAATCGCTGCTGTAAATATTTTATTTTATTATGTTTGAGAATTTCATTTTATTATGTTTATTTTTATTATTTTATTTCCATTCTACGTGACTTTACCGGAAGAACCAAGAAGATGCTGCAAATATGTTTGTATGCACGCTGAACTTCTTTCGCACCGTACGTAGCCAAACCATGCTAATCAGAGGTGCGGGCGGGGGGGGGGACAATCAAACGAAATGCAAAAGCAGTTCTAAATAAATGAGTTTTCAATTTGGCTCAATGCTCTGGGCACGAGCCAAAAAAATTAACATTACCTCCACCCGAATCATCTGTCGGTGCGTTCTCAGGAACATTTTCGCACCAGTCAGTCATTACGGAGCTTGAGCAATACAATAAAACAGCTGTTTGGATGCAATTTCCAATTCTCCGCTCCGTTTCATACCAAAGCGGAGCTCGTATGTTCACCACTGGTACCGATGGTGGTTTATTGATATCTCCCTTTTTGGCTCCATGAAGAAAATTGCACGGGTCAATGTTTGCGGGGGGGGCATTCATAAAGACTTTGCCTTTCCATTTGTCAAGTATGCTCAGCTCGTAGGCAAACCCTTTTGCAGGGTAAGTAGGAGTGTTGTTTTTTTTTGTTTTAGATGGACGGAGAGATGACCTTTATTTATGAGCAGGATAGAAGAGCCCCATTGAGATCAGGAGCCACATTTTCAAGGGAAATCTGGGTGAAGGTGTCACAGAGCAGGCAACAAAGGCCAGCGTGTAAACAAAACGGTGAAGGGGGGTGGGGGGGGCATCATTTGAAATGGAAAAAAACCGAATGAAGATAAAAGGATAAATATTAAATGAACTCGCACTTATGAGTACACGTCTTGAATTTATAAGACGGCATTAATGATTGCATAGCAGTGACTTAACGGTGCACTACGAGTTTAAAACAGCACACACAGGAACGCGTGTAATGAGTGGCGCGGTGGCTCTGATTGGCCAGTTGCCTCGGTCTGACCTAAGACAACAGGACCACAATGCACGTCTCTTCACGAACTGTTGATGGTGTTTTGCATAACGCATTGAGAGGCCGTGCCGCTTTGTGCGCACGTGTCCGTGTGTTCTTGTTTGCAATGTACCGTTTTTCCGGCCAGGATTATTATTCTGTTAGGATGATGATGATGATGGGATTTTCTCGTCGTTTGCAGATTTGATTGGTGAACCGAAACCTGAATGAGATGGAATTGATGCTAAATGTGCCGTGCAAACATTACCATTCCACGCGTGAGGTGGGGGGGGTGGGAGGGGGCATCGCACGCCAAGGAAGATTTTGTACAATTCTTTTTTGCACTCGCATTTTTTTTTTAACGTGGCCAAATACATTTGAAAGCACAAAGATTTGCCTCGGGGCTTAGCAAGTGAGCTGACTGGGGGAAGCTAAGCGTCTGAAAAAATTCAGAGCAGTGCAATTTCCCCTCTTACTGCGCGCGCAGGAGGCAAGCTGGGCGACTCATGAAGCTCGTAGTGATGGACACAGCGATGTGCGCAAAGATTCGAATGCAGGGCCGAATGGAACGCCGTGTATAAACTCCCAAAAACATTTTAACCGTGCACAGCGCCCAAGGTATGGTGAACTGGAGTGAAAGTGGGATGCTATGGGCTGTGGTCAAATAAAAACGTGACATTTCTACCTTGCAAGAAGCAATTTAACGTTAATTGATGATGAAGATTTGTAAACTGCACGGTTGGCTACATATATAGATAGAATATGGAAATTCATATTAAAATCTAAGAAATAATTTATACTTGTAGATAGAATGGTAAAGCCACGTAAGAATGTTAACTACTTGTTGAGCAGTAAACACAGCACTTCGCGAATAACCATTTAAAATGTGGATGTTTCTGTTACTTGGAATAGTATTTAATCATCATTTCATTTTTCTTCCCAATTCACGTTAAAGTGTGTTAATTTTCGTTGACATTTGATTGACAAGCCATGTTTGGGATGTGTATTGGTGTCAATAATGGCAACGAAATACCCTTGCGCTGTTCGCCTGCTTTATTGCAAGATACTCGTTCGTTTAAACTGTGGCGTGTCTCTTTTACTAGTTTTATTTTACCAGGTAAGGACCACTGAGCTGCGTAGCTCTTTTCCAGAAGCGACCCGGCAACAAATGATAGCTGAACGAAGTGGTTGATCTCATGTGGAAATGTATAGCAGCCAAATACTCTCAACACACGTTTCTAAATATGGACGGGAAAAACCGGAGGACCTGGAGAAAAATCCGCTCGACCACGGGGAGAACATGCAAACTACAAACGTAAAACAGGTGTCAGGGTTGGGATCGAACCCACGACCACCTGTATACCAGGCGAGGAAGTGAACATCTCTTGTCTAGTGTCAAACCAATCCATCCTTCTGTTTTGGGCAATTTCCTTTGGGTTTTTTTGACCGCATTTTCCCCAGCTCCCCTTTGCTAAAAAGGGTTACGTATCTCAGCGGCTCTCACACGCTAGATGACAAGCCTCGCTCGTGTACCCAGAAATTAATTTTCTCCTGTCTTTCGTGCGTAACTTTTTGTACAAGTGTAGTGACATGGAATGGGTCACTACGTAGCATAGCGCTGGTCGCTGGCAGAGAAGTGGATCTGCAGTTGCAGCAGCTCTGTCTGACAGCAGGTCACGTGACAAAGCCAGAGAGAGGGATGTAGGGGAAAGGTTACAGAGGGGGCACGTGAGGGAAGCTCGGGAACCCGCGAGAAGATTCTAGAAGGGGGGCGTGGCCGGGGCGGAGGCAGGCCACGCCAGGAGGATAAAAGTGGACCCCGAGTGAAGGCTCGGGGCTGTCGCCTGGAGTGGGATCCCCTCGTCGTGCTGCTGGAGCCTTCGTCGCCGTCACCGTCTTCATCTTCTCGGCGTCGTCAGTCAGGCGGACTGCCAGCTGTCCTGACTGGGAGCTGTAGTCACCTCTTGTGAGCTGTGTGAAGGCTGTTAATAAATAGAGTGCCTCCTACTGCTAGTGTCTCCGAGTCAGTCACTACACAAGTTCTGGCGCACGAAGTGCATTAACATTAACGCCTGCCATGATTTACTCACTCAATATCCACATTCCAATTAAGCTGTGGGGCAGCCTCATTATCAGGCAGCTTCATGTAAAAGAGAATAAACTTAAACAACAAAAGCTCCACACTCCGTGTACACATGTCGCAGCTCACCCGTTTCCTAAGAATGCTTTCAAAGCAACGTCTCCTGCACGCTGGGAGAGGAGTGGTCGCGAACCGGCTTAGAGTCCGTCACGCACCGGCAAACCACAAACGCTGGGCCGGAGCGGCACAGTCGGTGCCGTTACGCAGTGTGGGCCACGGTGACCAGGGGGTGGGGGGCCCGGGAAGGGGTGGGGGGCCCGTGAAGGGGTGGTGGGGGGGGGCACACGGAGCCTCCTTGATAATCACAAGAGTAATAAAGTTGCTTTCGTCGCCTATTGAACCCGTTCCGCGAGCGGCTAATTATGACACAGAGGCGGCGGGGTAATTCGCTTCTGGCATGTTAACAAGAAAACACTTTGACGAGAAAAGTGTTGCACTGTGGTTCTATCTTGCCAACCCCCCCCGCCCCCTCCCCCCCGCCCACCTCGTACGAAAATGTGTTTTTTTCTTGTCTGCCGCGTGCTGCGGCGTTACACGCAAGTGAAATGAAACGTCGGCAGGAGGACCCACCGAGCGTGGTCGACCAATGAGCGAGCACGGACGCACGCACAGCTGACACGTTCAAATCATCTAGATTGAAAACTCATTTCTGTAGAACTGCTTTTTGTGTTGAGTTTGTCATCTGTTACCCGTGCGCACCTCCGATTAGCCACGGTTGGCTACGTACGGTGCGAAAGAGGTTCAACGTACATACGGTTCTCATTATCCCGCTGCTGCGGAAGTTACAGCGGTACCCCCGATTTACGTCTCTTCCCCACCTTTGACATCGTTTTAAAAACATCGTCGCTTCATTAACACCGCGTCGCCTCAACCCCACACACTCACGTCACTGACAGCGTCTTCCACCCTTTCACGTTATCTGTCACCTGACAGCCTTCGCCTCCACCACCCACTTCGACCCTGTTAAATCACTTGGATTTACATCGTTTGGATATTCGTCACTGCAACTTTCAGCAAGAACGCATCCCCGCTGTATTACCAAAGCGCACCTTAGCAGCAATGTGCACTTTACAGACCAGACAAGCATCAACATCATCATCATGGTTTGTGTGTCCATGTAACAGACAAAATCACCTGCATTCGCAAGAAATCACTGACAATTACTATTAGTGATTTCTTACTGTTGATTTCACGCCGTATTGCGCTGTGATACATCTGTGAAGAAGAGCTGTATAGCTCATCGGATTCCTCCTCTATAAATACATATTCTGCAAACAAATATTCTGTTTCTGAGTCTGCATCCCGCCAGTGGCAGAGTACTCGACTCATGATCTGAATTTATATATATATATACACGATCCAATAAATACAAACCTTTAGTATAGTCAATTTGTGGCTGTCCCCCGGGGAGACTGGTCCTTGCCACAGCAATGTGGAATTTCAATAACGAAGATGATTTCCACGCAACGTCTGCTCGAGCAGGAAGCCACCGTGGGTTTGTTTCGCGAGCGACAGCTCTTGACCGCTTTTCGGATTTTGAGCGTTCCGTTTCCTCCCCTCCCCGCCCTCCTGTAGTAGCGAGCGCGGCCTTCGGGGGGGGGGGGGGTGGGGGGGGGGCGCGGACGTGGCCGCTCGGTGTTGCGAGAAGGCATCGCCAAGTGACCGCGCTTTCTGTGCCGCGACTTCGCGGTGCCGGTGGTGGCGGTGACAACGAGGTGCAGCACGACTGTTCGGGGTGATTCGATCTTCCCATGTAAGTGGATCGTTCCCCCATTGTCGTTTTGAAGGTACTGCAATCACCAAAGCAGAGTTTTCGCGAGACCCCTTTCTGACACCCATGCGCCTTTAATATCGCATGCACCCCCCCCCCCCGCCGCCGGCACCCCCCACCCCTAACCCCCGCCGCCCCACCCCCCCCCCCCCCCAAATTTACTTGCAGGAAATGACTGCTGGAACGGCGTAGCGAACTTTTAACCGTTTACATTACTATTTAATTGTTGATTTCGCAGACAAACATTCTTGGCTGCGCGATCGCTTTTTTTGTTTTGTTTTAATTTTTATCCCACAGATCCAATTAAACATGCTATTAAAAATTCTACGCTATCGTAAACAAATTAAAATGTTCGTTTCACTAAAATTGGAGAGTGGAAAATTGGGTAGTCTTTGTACATCGATTGTTTTTTTTCCCATCGCTCCAACAATTATATTCCTTTTTCGTTAAATTTGCATGGCATTCTTTTCATGCGCTTCCCACCAAAATTGCCTACAATGTGCCCGATATCATCAGGGCTCAGACGTTAATTAGGGTTGAGGCTGGATAAAAATGCGTGGCCGGGCGAAGCCTCGTGCAAAGTAGGGTGCTTTGCTATCGGCCGCTGTACCTCTACGCTCCCCTGCGCCTATGCTGCCCCAACCTTCGCCAACTCGCACCGACCAGCGAAGGTGTTTGGAAGCCCCCATCCAGAAGTGGGTGCACCAAGGGCTGCACCTGTACACACGCGGCACCTGCGTTCTGTCCGCGTCGGCGCCTCACAGATGCGCCGACGCACGGCAGTAAAAACTTTTGAGGTTTTACGCTGCGCTGTTGTTGTCATCAGTGCGGTCAAATGCAATGAAAACGAAGAATTTTAAAGTTTCCACCCAGGAACCACCGCATTGAGTCTCAAGATTTGTTCACAGGAGGAAAGGGGCAGGATGTTTGCGCAGCCCCTGCTTTTGTTGTCCTTCCCCCGCACCTCCGACTAGCGTGGTTGTCTGCGTACGGTGCACAAGAAGTCCAACGCACCGTACGTACGTAAACGCGGGGACAGTCGGCCGAGCGACCTGATTTTAATTTGTACCCGAAACTTGCGATCGCTTCTGTGCGGGATGCACTGAAGAATATTTAAAAATAAAAAAATATATAGACATGTTTCCGAGTAACCAAACGCTCAATGGTCAAGAAGTCATCATTTAGCTGAACATTAAAGTATAAAACAAACCCCTCAAAGCAGTAAAATCAATAAAGCTGCTGACAATGGAAAAAATGTATAATGCATGACATTTCGTCAAACAGAGCATCGCCCGTTTAAGAGCATCATAATAGCTGTAGCCTCTTAGTTAAATTCATATGTAGCCTATTTTTTTAAAAAAATTTAATTGAAAACGCATTTCTTGAGAACCCCTTGTTGTGTTTAGTTTCCTTGTCATTCCCCCACAACCTCCGATGAGCACGGTAGGCTATGGGCGGTGCGAAGGAAGTTCAACGTTACAGGACATCATGGGCTGACCTGCAGGAATGATATCCCATTGGTACGATTATATCCTGGATGACGTCTGCAGGCATAAACAATTCTTCTCCGGGTGATTCCCATGCAAAAAAACAACATCTCCATTCACTTCAATGAGATTCCTACGGGAATTCTGCCGTAGAAAGATCCCTGTAACAGAATGGGAACACTGCGAATCTAGCCTAGGCTAAGCTTCAACTCGGTCTAGCGACGTGCATACGAAGAGATGACGTTAGTAACTGTTGCACATCAACTTCGCGGTATATTGCAAGTGTGTCTGCTGTTAGCGTCGAAGCAAAACACACCAGGAGCTCGAGACTGTGGGCCTCCGCTGAGCCTAACTTCATTGAACTCCCCCAATTTGTTTGTTCCAAACAGATTTGCATATATTTGGAAGGAAATACAAAAACAAATCATCGCAGCAATATGAATATATATTTATGTATTTAAATGAGGCTGGAATAAATAATCTGGCAGTGCCAGTTTGGCAATTCTGAAAATAATGCGTTCTAATATATGCTCTGGCCAAAAAGTGTTTGTCGATGGTATTACAAAGCATACATTCAGGAGGTGATGTTATTAGCGTGGTATGAATATTGCCTGCACTATTTAAGCAAACAAATGCACGAGCAGTATTAGCTAGCTCCAGTGGTGTTTAGCACACGCGATGCAAACATACAATCGATGGATATCTCTCGCATTGGATACACGCATCACTCAAACCTCTGCTCATTTATAAAAAAAAAAATCAACCGTGCGTTAATTTAGTTTAAAATGTCATTGAGCCGGGCACCAGAGTACGCAGATGTGTGCATGTGGCAGGAGCTGTGTGCACGTGGCAGGAGCTGTGTGCACGTGGCAGGAGGTGTGTGCACGTGGCAGGAGATTTGTACACGTGGCAGGAGATATGTGCACGTGGCAGGAGATTTGTACACGTGCCAGGAAATGTGTGCACGTGGCAGGAGATGTGTGCACGTGGCAGGAGATGTGAGCACGAGGCATGAGATGTGAGCACGTGGCTGGAGATGTGAGCACGTGGCAGCAGATGTGTGCACGTGGCAAGAGATGTGTGCACGTGGCATGAGATGTGTGCACGTGGCAGGAGATGTGTGCACGAGCCAGGAGATGTGTGCACGTGGCAGGAGATGTGTGCACGAGCCAGGAGATGTGTGAACGAGGCAGGAGATGTGTGAACGTGGTAGGAGCTGTGTGCACGTGGCAGGAGATGTGTGCACGTGGCAGGAGATGTGTGCACGAGCCAGGAGATGTGTGAACGAGGCAGGAGATGTGTGAACGTGGTAGGAGATGTGTGCACGTGGCAGGAGATGTGTGCACGTGACACGAGATGTGTGCACGTGGTAGGAGATGTGTGCACGTGGCAAGAGATGTGTGCACGTGGCAGGAGATGTGTGCACGTGGCATGAGATGTGTGCACGTGGCAGGAGATGTGAGCACGTGGCAGGAGATGTGTGCACGTGGCAGGAGATGTGTGCACGTGGCAGGAGATGTGAGCACGTGGCAGGAGATGTGTGCACGTGGCAGGAGATGTGAGTTTTACCTGGTATGATAACAACATATATAGTTTTTTTTATTTGTATACTTTTAAGTGATTTGTTTACCTTTGCAATACTTTGTACTCCTAATGTGTTTTTAATTGTCTGGTGTTGCAACGTTCGCACGTGCCCCTACTGTAGATCTGTGAAAAAGAGCTTCATATCTCCTCGGATTCCTCCAGGAGATGTGTGCAGGGCCCAGATCCCGATCGATTGGAGTATCAGAGGACTGCGAGAGATGGTGTCACCTTGCGGAGGCCTTGATCCAGCAGTGGATTGATCACGGTGGTTTACGATGATGATGATGATGACGGACCATTATATTTTCTACGGTAATTGCACTCACGAGAGTGAATGCATTCGAGTAAGCCGCTCATTTTTTGTGCGCTGCGCTCATTATTTACACAACGCTGGTTTAAGACAAGCCTGCAACTCCCCTTCTGGGAATTGGACATATGGCATGGCAAGTGGCATCTCCCAATTAATTTACACTTTGTACGTACGCACGCGTGTGTCTGTGGGTCCGTCCGGTCCACGTCAGCTTCTCTGCAGTTTCGTCTCGAGTGTTATTTTTGGTGTTTGGATGTAATAGTAGCTGACGATGGGAGCCCTTTCCCCGGTGTCAAGATATTAGGTGCGAAAAAATAATGGATTTAAGTATTTGGCCATTTGCGGACCACCCTTTCCGTCAGCCTGACCTTCATTGTATTCCATTAATTCGGCTCCTGTATATTTCTATGACCAAGACAGCCTTCATTCAGGCTGCAAGTTATTGCAAGAGAGACCTGTCGTGAAGACAGAAAAATAAAGGTCGAGATAGAAAATGTACAAAGCAATACAATCTATAAAAAATAGTTTTCCTACAAAGCAGCAGATAACTTTATACCAACCATTACACGTACACTTATCCGACACTCATACGGACCATAACGATAACATTAACGCCCAATACTAACACTTTGGGCCTAATAAAAACCCAACACTCGTGCAAACCATGCCAGCGTATCCCCCTGCGCAAATGAGTGTCACGTGACACTCATCTCCAATGGTGGCTTGGAGCCAGTGGATTGAAATTACAAATTCCCATGGCTAAGGCCTGTCTCTCCAGGACTTCTCACTAAGTGGTTACCGATCACATCAAGCCTGGTCACAGTAGGCGGTATGGACCGAGTCAACCTCTGAATGGGATCACAACTCACAATTGAGAGTCACAAAGTCACCTGACCAGACATCAGCTGCTGGAACTATCCCTGGCACCGTTTACCCGGCAAAGGTTTGCCGAGTCTCAAGATTCCTCCTTCACGGGGGCCCTGCCAACTCGCAGTAGAACATCTTACCTCTTCAATGGGCCTTACCGGCTGAGGATACAAATTCAAAAGTTGTGCAGCAAGGGGGCAACGTGTTGCTGTGTGCAATCCCCTGCAGATTAGTCTGTAAGCGTTGGGACACGTTTGGCAAACACCGGTTTAGCTATGGGAGACAACTGAAGAACCCGGAGGAAACCGGGATAGAATACAAACGTCACGCAGAAAGCCGCGCGCGTCAGGAATTGGCGGCAGGCAAGTTTTTTTTTTTCTGTGAACTCACTTTTGTTTTTATTTTACAAGGCAAGGCTCCCGTGAGCTATATCGCTCTTTTTCAGAAGCGACCTGGTTCAACGAAGTGGCTTATCATCACGTAACCCCCCCCCCCAAAAAAAAAACCAAACCCCTCTATTATGAACATAAATATCAGCTAAATACTCTAAAGGTGTGTTTCGAAATGTGGAGGAAAAGGATCCGGAGAAAAACTACGCGGCCACGGGGCGAGAGATACACGAACTCCAGGGCGTCAGGGTCGAGCTCGAACATTGGACCTCCTGCATACCAGGCGAGGTAGCTAACACCTTGCCACCGCGGCACCACCCTGCGAGTGTCCACCACTGCACCGCGACCCCCGCGCCTGCGATTGGCGCGGTTCGCGAACGTACTGTGCGAAAGAAGTTCAACATACGTACACCCCGGCCGCCGCCGAACGCTCATGCTGGCGTCAGTCAGTAGCCGTGTCATCGCTGCTGCGATTTCATGCCCCCTCACCTCCCCACCGCCCCCTTTCCCCCCACCCCCCACCCCCCACATCCTCCCACCCCCCCACATCCTCCCACCCCCTACATCCTCCCTCCCCCATCCCGGTCGAGTAAGTCACCCCGGGGGACTATAAAGCATTCCGTTTACGGTTTTCGATCAATTAGCCCACTGCAAGCCTTGTGGTCAAAAGTCCCACACACCAATCACCCCTCTGGCAACAACAGCAATTTCTCCTCTCGACTGTCCTTCTGCGGGCTGCGGAGGCACACAAATGCGAGCGCGAGACAAGAGGTGGGAACAGAGAGAGGGGGGCCATTGAATGTGGTGCAAAAGTGAAATAAAAACTGAATACCGAATTTCTAAAAAAAAAAAAGGCCGCGGCTTTCATATGTACGGCTTTGTCGTCCTAAATCTTTCATTCGTTCGTTTAATTCGGTCGCGTGTTTATTTTTTTGCCTGTAGTTGCTACGATTGAATTGTCCATTTTAAAATTGTTTTACATCCTTTCAATATCACTCCAGGCAAGCCTTGCTGAGTGTCAGAGTCTTATCATTAAGGTCTTACCGAAAGAACCAAAGAGTATGGATTCCTGCAGTCACGAAAGCTTCAAATCAAGGTCTTGCATCTTGGAGAAGAATGTTTGGGCTTGAATTTGAATATTTGAGTGTTAATATTGTGTGCGGAAGTACAACAGAAAAGCCAGAGAAAATCCATGCATTGAAGGCTATTGTTTTTTACCGCACAGAGTAGATGTAAAATGAAGCAGTGTTTGCCTGTCGTACAGTTGGGAGAAGGCTGAACACAGTGCACCTTTCATTCGCATCATTCACATGCACAGGTTTTCCATCCGTCGGATCATTCCTTTGGGTGAAATGCGTTTGTCTTGTGTGACACCATTGCCCAAAAGAGAACCTATAAAAAACACACACAACGCTTAAGATTCAGTTGACTCTTTCCTGGACAATTTATATATATAAATGGGGACAATGTATCGACGACTTCACTCCGTTATTTATCGGACTATACATTTAATTAATTAATCGCTAAAAGTTGTGTGCGTTCAAGCTTTGTGTTTAACCGCTTTTGTTTGCATCATCGTCACCATCATCTTCTTTACTTAGACGCCGTTCCTGAAACACACCTCTTTGCGCACGCAAAAACAGAAAATAACAGCGCTCCTCTTATAGCATCGGTGAATCTGTTGAGAAGTCACCGTCAGATGCACGATGAGGGAAGGGCAATGCTTCCTCTACGACAGACTCGCTCTAAAACCGCCTACAACAGAAAGCTAACCCGAGCTCCCGCAAGGGGACGCTCTCAGTCGCGGGGCAACCGAGGCCTACAACGGGATTTAACTTCGAACAACAGCTTACGTTGCGTGAACACCGCGGCGGCTCGGTGGGCATGCAGGTCAAGCGGGGGGGGGGGGGGGGGGAGCGTTTAGGTACAAAGCAGCAACAGCTTCTGTACAAAAGACACCGAGAGGGGCAGCTGATGAGAGCCATGGGAAATGTGCCGGAGGAACACAGCGGCGCCACCTTGGCTCGACTCTCTGAGCTCCCCCAAAAAGCCATTCTAAAAGCGAAACTACTTAAACTGTTTGTACTTTACACAGGCAAGGCCCACTGAGCTGTGGAGCTCTTTTGTCAAACGCCGACCTGGCCACAAACGATCGCGCAACGAAGTGGCTCATCACGTGGACATTTAAAGCAGCCCAAATTACGATCAGATGCGTGACGTCGATTCTAAATGTGGAAGGAAAAACCGGAGGACCCGGAGAAAAATCCGCGTGACCACAGGGAGAGAGAGAGACACGCAAACTGCAAATATGCAACAGGCGTCAGGGTCGGAATCGAACCCGTGACCTCCTGCACACCAGGCGAGGGAGTTAACATCTCGCCGCAGCCACGCCAATTCCATTTCCAGACCCAGACAACTCCTCCTGCCCCCAGTTCCCTTAAGGTATTTATCACTTCTGAGCTGCAATTTTGAGTCTGCATGGCGAAAGGTAGAAGCAAAAAGGCCATCCCTGGGTTTTCAGAGCGCACGGGTCATCTACGGCCAATGTATCGAGCCATCACGGCGTAAGGAGCCGATCCATCATTCAATTAAGGCCCACGTTTCGATAGCGGATTCCACTTTCGGCGGGGACAACGTGGCGGGGGTGTGTGCGGAGCCGGGCACCTCGCGGCGTAAACCGAGGTTTATGAATCAATTCCCATTTCAAAAGGAGCCGCTGAAGTCAAAGTAGGATTTAGTAGTTGGGAATTCAACACCAATCAGAAGCTGTCTGTCTTACTGATGGTCTGGCCCTGCCTGCCTGTCTTACCGCTTCATCTCATCACTGCTCCCGTCGCCTTCCTCTGCAAACTCCGAGTCCTGCCGTGGTAAGTGCGCTTCCCAAGTTGCCCAAAGTGTTGCCACCCACCTTTAGCCGAGCAAAGTGTTTCCTTGCTCGACCTATGACACGAACGAAGATGAGCGGATCATGCCTCCGTCATGCGCCCGTCTCTCCACGGCGAAAGAAAAAAAAAACTTGAGACACAACCCAACGGTCGTACGGCCTTCTGGGAATGCATAATTGTCAGCACCGCAACAGTCGATTCAACGAAGCGTTGCACCTAGGCTGACGCAGAATTACACGGTACATAGCGGTGATTCAATCCAGCCCGTCTCTGCCGATGAGACGCTGTTTTAATTTTGATTTAAAGCTTTCATGACTGCAGGGATTAATATTCTTGGTTCTTTCGGTAAAGTCACGTAGAAGGGAAACAATAAAATAATAAAAATATAAAACAATACAATTCTCACGACGTTTCGACTGCAACACAAGCAATCATCATCAGGTGTGAAAAACCACAGCAAGAAAAAATAGAAAAAAGTGGCCAAATTTTTCTTGCTGTGGTTTTCACACCTGATGATGATTGCTTGTGTTGCAGCCGAAACGTCGTGTTTATTTTATTGTTTCATATTTTTATTATTTAATGTTTCCCTTCTACCTGACTTTACCGAAAGAACCAAGAATATGAGACGCTGTTTGTTGAAAACCGGTGCAGAGCTTGCTTGTATCGAATCAGCACTGTTGCAACGATGCACTTCAACAGTGCTGGGGGGGGGGGGGGGGGGCGTTGGGTTGGGCAAGAAATGGAGTTTAACGCATCGGAGTCTTTCACGACCAATATCATCCACGATAGAGGTTTTTTTTTCGTGGTTAGGTCGCGTAAATAATACAAAAATATATAAAACAATTTACTTTTACGTGAAGAGACAGATCTCGGGAGATGTATGGTCCGCTTATCTATTTTGTCTTCTGCATTCTCCACGATATGACGTAACGTTGTTATTTTATGTCGCACAAAGGGCATCTGACTCCTCTTTATAAATGGAGCCACGGTGGAAGCGAGGAAATTAAAATGCCAGCTTCTATCTACGAGCGATGAATCGGCATGAATTTAAGTACCTCTGCAATTTGTACTTGCATACTTTATTCATATTCATTTTTTATTGATCATGATTTGCTTACCTCTTCCCTATTTTGCACTCCTAATATTTTTTCTGTGCATTGTGTTGTTGTAACTTGCTGCTACTGGACAGCTGTGAAAAAGAGCTTCACAGCTCATCGGATTAATAAACATTCGGATTCATGAGGTCGCACTCATTACACACAAAGTGCTTGCTACAAATGAACCACAATACCTTGTTGATCTCGTCAAGGAGCATAAATCATCACTTGAACTCCGGTCATACTCGCAGCAGCAAGCGGCTTTTGGCGAGCCATCGAAAAAGACGGCGTTCACCGCATCGCACGCTTTGAGATGCGCTTCTGCGGCCGTCTGGAACACTCTTCCTTCGGATATTAGGAAGCCACTGGAACTATGCACTTTTGAATCTAGATTGTAAACTCCTTTTTTTTAGAACTGCTTGTTGCGTTTAGTTTGTTGTATTTCCACCGCACCTCCGATTAGCGCGGTTGTCTATGTACAGTGTGAAAGAAGTTCAACATACACACAGGGAGGGAGGGAGCGGGGGGGGGGGGGAGTTAACCAGGACCAGCTGCTCGCAAGTTGAACACAATGCTCCAATCCCCTACAAAGTCACGACGCATCGTCCCCCCCCCCCCGACACCCGCCACCCTCCCACAGGAGGTGTACTGGCAACCGGTACAGACGCGGCGGGTAAGCCGTGACCACGGGGCTTAGTCCGCGAGCCGAATCCACGAGCCGCGTCCGCGAGACCTGACTTGCGAGACGAGTCCGTTGATGCTCACGTGAGCTCAACCCGTAATGGGGAACACGGGCGGTTCTGGCGAGCGCGTTGGGGATAACATTTGTTAAAGTTTAACAAAAAAGACATTTTAATTAAAGTGCGGCAATGGCACTCAGGAGTAATTAAATCTGCACGATATTTATTCTCTGGACAATATTAATCATTTCCTGCACAGTTGCAGAGACAATTGAATTAGTTGCTGCCGACTAAGTTCAAAGTTGAGAAAAGCACACGCGCAAAGTGTGGTTGCATAGTGGGATCCCCCCCCCGCCCACCATCCTCCAACCACCCCCCCCACCATCCCCCAACCACCCCCACCACTCCCTCCCCACCATCACCCCCCCACCACCACTCCCACATCACCACCCCCCCACCAGCCCCAACCCACCATCCCCCACGAAACCCCCTCCCACCCACGCAATTCTATAAGTTATCTGTGACCATTGAATTCACGTGTGGATTTTTTGTCGTCTCACTTGAATCGTTATTTTCACCGTAATGCTGCTCACGTACGTTCCGGCCTCGTTCGCTCTCAATTATCCATTCTATTTATCATAAAAGCAAATTACTATAAGAGCGTGTAAAGCGGCGTAAAATTTAAATGGAATTCACGTGCAATTCAATCCGTGTAACCGAGCGCGAGCGTCAACTCGAGTCGATTAATATCGGCACAGCCCCCCTGCCTCTCGCTCGTCCGGCCCCTCGATTCAGACACGAGCCCCACCGCTGATCGACAATGCGCCGACATCGCCGGAGCCAAGCGGGGAAAGCTGGAGAGACGAGTGCAACGAATCGGGCGTTGCTCCCCGGTATTCGGGAAACGGCTCGAGAGAGAGAGACAAACACTGACGCCTCGTGGACGTCTTGCCCCTGATTGTTTATGTAATTTTGCGCATCGTCACGGCCTTAAGTCCTGGTATTCAGCAAAAACATAATGGGGAAAAAAAGAGAGAAAGAGACGCTGCTGCTGGGTTCAGCCTGTCCAGCGCACAGCAATTGTCCCGTACGTTAGAAGAGAAAAATAAATAGAGTAGGGGAGAACAAAAACAAGTTTCAATTCACACCGAGACATGGCAGCTCCGGGGCCAGCCTCAATTTCAACTCGAATTGCTTTGTCCCAAGATGCAGCCAACTTTGCCTGCAAAGTTCTGTAGACACCTGGACACTTTGGACAGAGCTTTCGTTTTTTTTTTTACCGCATGGCCATGCTACTACTATTACTACTACCGTTGCACACGTTTGTACCCGTCACAAAAGAACCGATGAACCATTGTTTAGATGAAGGTGACGTTCCAATTTTATTTTACGTCCACGTACGGCTGATGGCGACGAAGAGCAACAGCTGCGATGTTATGCTGAGGTGGTGCGAGTCATTCGGTGTGACGATGCCTCCTCCTTCGTGTTTGTGAATCGGCCTGTTGAGTCGTTACACGTACGCAGAATCGTTACATCCCATGCAGATGAAGTGTTTGAATAGACCTGTGCAATATTCACTTAAATAAAAAATGCGTAATAAAATACGAATGAAAAAGAACATGTAAGATATTTACCATCATAACTCAATTCGTTTTAATCGCCAGGGTTACTGTTACCATGAACTTTGCTCACCAATTTATCCAGCTATGTCAGGGACTCGGTCCACCAGACAGACTGTTTCACCCCCCCCTCCATACTGCAGGTCATACCACACTCACACTCACTCACCCACTCGCTGACTCACCCACCCAGCCACTCAGTCACTCACTTGCCCACTAACACACTCACTCACTTACCCACTCACACACCCACTCACTCACTGACTCACACACTCACCCAACTCACTAACTCACCCACCAACTCAACAACTCACTGACTCACCCACCCACCCACTCGGGCCACTCACTCATTCACCCACTCACTCCCCTACACACTCACCCACTCACTCACTCACCAACTCACTGACTCACCCATCCACCCATTGGGGCCACTCATTCACCCACTCACTCAGCCACTCAACCACCCACTAAGCCGCTCACTCACCGATTCACTCATTCGAGCCAAGTCACAACTATTTGCTTCATCCCTCGCACTGCTCCACGTTGTAATTCCCCCCCCCCACCACCAAGATCTCATAACCTTGCTCGATTCAATCGATGTAGTCATCCTTCCCCTTCTCGATGACACACTCAATCGCGTTGTTTGTTGCTTCTTACTCGGCCCCGAGACTTTAAATTAAACATTTCCACCCGGGCGAAGTTAAAGAGTTTTGTTTTTGTTTCAACGAAACTTAGTTTGACTTTAAGCTCTTGACATATTTACTAGTTTCCTAATCTGCACATGAATGCAGGCGTCCTGGCCGTCAGAGAGACAAGGGCTGCAGGACTCCGGACGCGGGGAGCCCGCCCGCTGGGGGAACGGCGCTCCGCTAATAAAGCAGTCGAGCGAGACGCAGGATTCACCGACTCCAGCACGACCCCCCCCACCATCCCCCAACCCTCGCCGCCACCGCCTCCAAAGCCCCCGTCCCCTGTCCCCCACGTGACCAATTCCAGACAAAAGAGCCAACAAATTTGCGCTGTTAAGGGAGTTCTAAGGGTGCATGGCACTGTGGCTGCGACTTAGGCTACCTGGAAGATTCATTGTTATGATTAAAAAATGGACTAGGCTACCTGGCAGACTCATTGTTATGATAAAACAATGGCCTAGGCTACCTCACAGCCTCATGGTTATGATTGAATGGACTAACTGGCAGACTTATTGATAAGTGAGAACATGTACTTAGCTACCTGGCAGACTCATTATTATGATTAAACAATAGCCGAGGCTACCTGTTAGACAGACGACTCATTGTAATGATGAAACAAAATTCCAATTATAATCCCTTGTCAGAGTAAATTCAGCCTCCTCAACCCTCTAGGGTCGTAGATCGAGCACCATGCTATTGGAAGCGAACAACGGACGGTGCATGTATATCAGACAGGTCCCTGCCATGGGAATGTACAATTTCCATTTCTGGGTAAGGGTCGCGAAAAGAAATGTGGATTTCCCCATTGCTCATCAGAGCAGGGAGATGCTCTAAGAATTGACTGTGACCTGGCTTTGGTAGTTTGGCTGTTTGTAACTCGTTGTTTATTTCTCAGCACTGGGCCAAGGCTAATCCGTTACACAGTTAAAGCCGTTCAGGAAAGAAAAAAAAACCACCCATATTAACAAACGGTAACGTGCCAGGCCACCATCACAGACAGAGGCTCAGATGGACAAATCAACAGCACACCCAGCTGCTACGTACCACAAATAGTATTTTTTTACTTTTCACACATGCCTTACGCATTGATTAAATGCTGCCCCACTTATATTTCAGTTTTATGTGAACAAAAACAACTCTTAAAGAATGGCGAGCAACGCGGCATTCCATGCATCTATTTTGTTGCTTATTTATTTATCATGCACGAGCATTTCGCTGGGACTTTATCAGCGGCTTCAGAGGCACGCTGGCCAGACAAACGCACACAAGCCTCATGCAAAATTCAACAAAGGGAGGAGCCGCCCCCACAACCCAACCCTTCCCCGCCCCACCCGCACACCCTTTTTTCCATGTAAATAAAACATTAAATGGAATGAAAAATTCACCGACGCCGACACGCCGGGTGAAAACACGGCGGGGGGCGGGGGGGGGGGGGCAGGTGCCTCACGGTCAGCGCTCGGTGGCCACCCTGCGCCCCCCTCCCCTACTCGGGGTCACCCTGCGCCCCCCCCCACTCGGGGCCACCCTGCGCCCCCCCCCCCCACTCGGGGTCACCCTGCGCCCCCCCCTACTCAGGGTCACCCTGCGCCCCCCCCCTACTCGGGGTCACCCTGCGCCCCCCCCCCCACTCGGGGTCACCCTGCGCACCCCACCCCGCTCGAGGTTACCCTGCGCCCCCCCCCCTCGGGGTCACCCTGCACCCCGCCCCCCCCGCTCGGGGTCACCCTGCGCCCCCCCCCCCCACTCACCATCACCTCTCCCCCCCGCAGGTTAAGTGCAGCGTCTGAGCACCGCCAAGGTCATGGGTTCAAGTCATCGTGGCCACAGAAGCCTAAGGGCGTCTGGGTTCAAGCCCAGGTGCTGTGTGGGTGCAGTTCAGAGATTATCGAGCTGGGCTACGAACTCGGTCCCGTGAATTGTATTCCTGGTCATGGATAATTGTAGCGATGTACGGTTGGCTGAATCATCCTTGGGTTCTGCTACGTTGACTCCTCCTTTACGAAATACTTAATTGTGCAGACGACAACAATGGGGGACAACGTTGGCTGACCACCGTGCTGGCCACTCTGCTGCCCCTTTGTCTGTCACGCTGGCTCTGGGAGGTGCTCAGAACTTTCCCGTAAGGCCAAACTGCGACCTTCTATACGTAACAAATGACTTGGCGATTACCTGCCTTCGCAGTAGTGCACAGGCACGGCACATTACATTCAACACATTTGTCAAAAAACGCTTCCTCCTTTTAACGAAGTGTTAACGATGAAAGTGAAGAGTTTTTTTTTTGTTATTTGCCTATGCGTGTCTGGTTATGTGTGTGCGGGAAGTGGTAGTGTAGCGGTTAGCGCATTGCGCTACGAACCTGGCGACCCGATTTCGATTCCCGCTAATGGCCACCACCAGTGAGGATTATCTCAACCATTCCTGGGCCTCCCCTAGGTCGACTCAACCTCAAATTAGTACCTGGTGTAATGTGTAAACATTGCCACTCGGGAGACAAAGGGGGCCCCGGCGTGGTGCTGACAACCCACCACCTTCGTGTGTTGTGCCAGCCTTCATAGGTGATCGCTAACAGCACTTGCCCCAACAAAACTTAATCTGCTCAGACTATATGGCGGATCTTCATCTTTGTTTGTGTGTGCACGTGCATCTCTTCTTTCACGAGAATGAAGCTTTTGTCAGTTCATTAAATCACCGAATCTCCGAGGTCATGAGTTCAAGCAGCAAGTCCGGGTACTGGCTCCCTCTAAATTTCGATAACGCGAGATGTCCGAGGTTCAAGCTCCTGGTTGACCATGCACGCACGCTAATGAACGATGTATTTAAAAAAAAAAACTGGCTGCGCCCACCTTGAGAAAGTACGGGGCGCTTTAACAAAATGTTAACACTTACAATGGGACTATCGTTTTTAATGGAAAGATAACGGATAATACACTGCAACATGATGAACAAAAAATTATGTTAATAGCTTCAAAAAGTCAAAGAGTCTCCACTTGTTCGCCATTATTGTCCACACGTGGCCTGGAATCTTCTCCAGGTAGTCTCCGGAGGCACGTTTCTTGGAGGTATTGTTGCAAATTCTCTGAAGCGTTAACTTTATTCTTGAAGGCACCCTGTATTCTCGTGCGTCAACATCAGAACGCTGGTGGTGTTGATGGTGGCGTCTGCCAGGCACTCGCATTGACCCATACAATATGGGGTCGGCCCGGTAAGATCCTACCATTCAAGGTCACCTCAAAGTTAGTATTATTATTATTATTATTATGACACTTGTTGACTGCAGAGTAATACCCCCCGGGGTTTACATTTGGGATGTGCTCCTGAAAGGTGCGACTATCGGAACGACGTCAATGAAAGCGATTTCACAGGGTAGGCGGTGGTGGAGGCGAAGGCTGAGAGGCGACGGACATTGAGAAAGGACGGACGACGCTGTGTGTGGGGTTGAGGCGATGCCAATCGGGCCGTGGTGTTAATCATGAAGCGACGACGTGCTTGCCAAGTGACGACGGGCTTGCGAAGCGACGTGAACAAAAAAAACCGGGGGAGACGTAAATCGGGGTGTTACTGCATTGGACAATCGAGAAAATTCTAAGAATTCTGCAAACGCGCGTTCGATTGGCTATAGTTTCCAGGCTTCACGGGCAATTTTCTTCAAAATCATTGCATGTAGCTGCCATCGACGTGCTGGGACCACTCTGTCCTCATTTAATCTGAGCCTATAAAAAAATACTCAAGTTTAAGTGTCAATGTCATTGTACAACACAAGTGCTATTTGCTATTACTTTTTTCCCCTCTGTAATTGTGGAACGCTTTGATGTTGTCTGGCGGCCGAATAGCCCCCCACCCCCTCCGCTTCCCTCCTTGTCAAAAGAGCTTCTTAGATCGACGGGCTTTTCTCAATGTGGAAGACACTCCTGGGTTCGTCTGATGATTCTGTTTACCCAGGAAAGCCTCAATCACAGCCTCAATAATCGATTTCAAGAGATCCCCACCAATTGTTTTCAGATTCGAGGGTAATGCCGCTGTGCGTGATGCCAATTGGGTAGTTTGCAGGTAATCTTTCAGCATTGGGATGTTTCGCCAATACCGCTTACATTGGAGGTGTTTTGTTTGCTGTTCACCTAACCCGGTGAGGTAACTGCTACTATCGTGAAATACGGTGACCGCTGTTGTGTGCACGTGATTAAATCACACGCTCATATTCACACAGATGCTAAATTGCGGTTTGTGATAAATATTAATGCGATAATAAATCTCTTTTAATTCGAGGTCATTTATCCGAAGGAGTCGTACTTTATTGCATCGATGGAGTTCTCTCGTGGCCATGAAATCAGGAATTAATGACATTTAAAGCCATGCGGCTGGGTTGATAATAAGTACCATCTGGTGGGAAAGTCAACACTCATCACCATACAGAAGAGACTAGGACTCGGCCACAGAAATGTGAAATTCTTCGCCGCCGGCTCAGGCGCGTCAGCAGAGACACGCGCCACCCAGCGCTCAATCAAGCGATCGGGGGAGACACTTTTTGTCTCTAAATTAGGAGCATGGCCGTTATGATAACGACCGTGGCTGCCTTTCAATCGGGCGGTGGAAAACGGATAACGAGCGCGCACGGTAATGGGTGGCTGCGTCCGTGGCCTGATGACGGTGTCATGACGTCTTGCTGGCGCTGCTGGTGGTGATGAACAATGCCCGCGCGCTGTCGTTTGGTGTGTGTGTGTGTCTCCGTCCACTCCGGTTTGAGCCAGGTGTTAGGGTTTCCCGTAGACATCGCGTTAGATGCTAGGCGTTAGTGCTCAGTGTTAAATCTGATTTTCTCAGAGGGCGTCACTTGACACACCGCAGGCTCGGACTCCATTGAACCTCCACCCATGCGCCGGGAACCCACCAATACATAAACTTAGCAATAATTTAATTATTTAATTAATAGGTGTGGGTGGGGGACCCCAAACATTGCCGCCCCCCCCCCCATCCACCCCCCACCTTCCACCACGTGTACGTGTAAATTAAATTATTGTTCAGTTTCTGGGTGCCCGGACACAGGGACGGAGTTCAATCGTATCCGAGCCGGAGCATGTCGGTGACCGCCATGTGAAGAACAGGAATAACTGCGGCCGATAGTCACCTCCAAAATGTTGAAATGGCTTCTCCCGTGCTCCTCCGACTAAACTAAACAAAAAAAATAATTTGACCAGGTAAGGCCCACTGAGCTACAGGTATATGCTCTTTTTCAGAAGTGACCTGGCCACAAATGACACCTCAACCAAGTGGCTCATCGTGCGAACATTTATAGCAGCCAAATACTCTCGACCGCACGTCGATTCGAAATGTGGCGGGGAAAACCCAAGGACCTGGAGAAAAATCCACGCAACCACGGGGAGATCGAGAGAAAGAGAGAAATGCAAACTCTGCCTGAGCATCACAGCCCACTGAACTCCGGATGATCATCAGAGGATCCTTAGAGGACACGACCCGAAGTCAACCAGAGCGCCAGATCAATTCACCAAGTTACCAGAGCAACGTTGACCCACGTCGTTGCAGAGTTTTGAATACGTTCAGAAGGAGAGACGTAAAAATCCCTCTTGAATCCCAGCCGCCTCCCGCAAGACAGTCCCCGGTAAAGATTTCCGATTGTATTAAACCTATTGAGCCATTTTTATTTTACCAGGCAAGGCCCACTGATACAGAAGCGTGACCAGGCCATTTCAGTTAGAACACAGGAGAGTTTCACACTCGCGTATAGAAAGTAAGCGGCCTGTTGGGGGGGGGGGGAGGAAGGGGAAATAAATATAAAAATACGCCATCCTTGATTCCTTTGGGAACACAGTCAGAGTCGGGGTTCCAGCGCGTTCTGGAGAGATGTTAACTACATTTTATGGTATACAGGAGGTCGTGGGTTCGATTTCGACCCTGACGCCTGCTGTATATTTGGATTTTGCATGTTTCGCCCGTGGTTGCGTGGATTTTTCTCCAGGTCCTCCGGTTTTTTCGTCCACATTTAGAATCAACACGTGTTTAGAACGTTTGGCCACTACAAATTTCAACATGATAAACCACTTCCGTTAAGCCATCATTTGTGGCCCAGGTCGCTTCTGAAAAAGATCGATATAGCTCAGTGGGGGCCTTATAACTGGCAAAACAGAAATATAATAATAGGGTTTTTACCCTTTTTTTCTGGCAACAAAACTGAAACCTTTTTTTTAAACCTTTTTCAGTTTTGTTGCCAGAAAAAAGGGGGAAAACCTCTATTATTGTTACATTTTGGTACTGGCAAAGGAGGTCTAATGAAAACAGAAATAGTTTCGTTTTATTTCCACCACTGCCAAATAGCTGTGATGTAGCCGGGATGCCGCCTCACCGCGGTGAAGAATCACGACCCCGTGCGCTACCAGCGGGCAAACGAGCCGGGTCAGCGTGGCGTCCGCAATATCCGGCTAAAAACCTTCCGCTAAAAACCTTCCGCCGTCCGGACGCTCGCGCACGGCAGTGAGTCTCTCCCAACTCCCCCCCCCACCCCACCAGGCACGTTCCTAGACGGTGCTATGGCGGCGCGTGCCTCAATGTCACACTTTAATGTCGCTAAATTCTTCTCGTCGTTAATGAAGCTTGAAATTCATATCGGGCAGCCCGGCGACGAGGCAGCGGCGGGTGTTTCGGCTTAAAAATAACTCCCGCGTTTTTGTTTTGTTGTTGTTGCATCGTTCCATTTAACGCAGCATTAGGAAACCAGGATTGGTTGCGCGCGCCTGCCTGTCATGCAGCATTGTGAGTCGGTGGGCAGTGCAGGTTGTTATCGCGTTATACCGAGACTTTCCATTCCGTCGCCTCAATGGCCAACGCCACCCTCCCCATTGCTCTGCACGGCTTTGATGCGCCAAGGAGACGATGGTGGCCCCTCCGTCAACCGCTTTAGAACAGCAACCGATCGCTGTGCCACACACCTCCCCTCCACAAGTAGAGAATTAAAGACAACCCACAGGGCGTGATTGCAGCCCACCTGAACCAGACAATGGAACCACCGCATAGTGAACAACTGCATCCTCCGACCGCTCTCCGGCAGACTGAGCGGCATTGGTCGCAGCTACTCCCGAAGCTATCGCATGGCTCACAGACTTAAACGTGGACGTGTGATCCTTGGACGTACTTGCCATATGCTAGAGGAAGCATGGCCGATAAATGGCAGTCGTGTGGGTGAGTTGAAGACATATCTGACCCGCCCATACTGGACATCTGTGAAAAAGAGCTTCATAGCTCATCAGATTCCTCCAGTCTAAACAAAGATTCTGATTCCGATATCTGTTTTATTCACTCATACGTGCGGGTTTTCTCGAGGCACTCCAGTTTCCTCCCATGCACACATATAGTAATGAATAATGAGGCTAAGTCTCCAATCAGAGTGATGTCAACTGCATTTATATTTACTATGTTTTCAATACCCCACGTCGTACACCATTCTCAAACGAGAAGCAAGAACAAATATTCGCCATGCCCTGTCCCTGTTCGCTGATGAATGGCCACTCTCTGAAATATTGTAAGATATCATCAAATAGAAAAAAATACATACGAAATATTTTCTTTCGAGATTCATAACGATGCTTGTGACGTTTTTGTAAATCAGTACTTAAAAGATAAAATTGGGTAAAAACATCAAGCATGACGCTCTTCAATTTATATTTTGATTTCAACTGGCTGGTCATGGCCATGAGTAAAAATCCCCGTTGGGTGTTTACTGAGGACATCAAATATCTGGGTCATTGCAATGATCGCTGCTGTGTGGGAAGTCAGTCAGGAGTTGTTTTGCTGCGAAGAGATGGACACGTGCCCTGGGAAATGTGGAATTTCCACCAGTGGTTTAGGACTACAAATAACAGATTTCTTCTCAATTGTAAATTCTAGTTTGTGAATGAATGTGATAGTGGAACATTTTTGTTGTGTTTTTCTATACTTCTGATAACACAGTTCCACGTGTTTTTCAATGTACTTTTTGGCAATGTCTCATGTAAAAAACCCATCTTGTAACGCAAAGGCTTCTGATTTAAAGACTTAAATATTATTTGTTCAATGCGGCTGCGTAGACCAGCATTGCTTCCTGCCACCAGTGGCTAAGCAAAAGTTCCTAATGCTCCCAGCCACCCGTACGTTTGGTTTTCACTTAGTTGAACGTGTTACAACTGTTTATGTGCATTAATTATTCCACTTGTTTACGCAAGAAATGCTTCCTTGGGTCTCAAGAATATTTTCAGTCGGATCCCTGCCCATTTTTCTTTACAGTAGGGAGCGGGGGGGGGGGGGGGGTCGATATTGCTGTGCGTAATCTAATCGAGTAACATGCAGGGTACACTTTCAGCATTTGGGATGTTTTGCTAAACACAAGTTTCATCGTGTTTATTGTTTCAGCCACGAGAGGAAACCGGAGAACTCGCAGGAAAGCCATGCACCACACCACACAGAAAGGCACCCGAGTTAAGAGTCGAACCTAGGCCCTTATTGTAATGAGGCACGAGTGTGGCCACTGCCAGCAGCTGTAATGGCTACAAACGTACCGACTTACGATGGCGAGATGTTCACTACCTCGCCTGGTATACAGGAGGTCGTGGGTTCGATCCTGACCCTGCTGCATTTTTTGGAGTTTGCGTGTCGCTCTCCCCATCGTCGCGTGGATTTTTCTCCAGGTGCCCAAGTTTTCCCTCCACGTTTATAACGAACTTGCGTTTAGAGTATTTGTCCGCTTTCAATTTCCACACGATAAGCCACTTCGTTGAGCTATCATTTGTGATAGCCAGGTCACTTCTGAAAATAGCTACAGAGCTCAGCGGGGCCTAACCTGGTAGAAACCCTCTGCGGAGCACAAAAGAGCAGCATCCAGTATTGGGGCGATAGCCCAGTTTACGAAGTGACTCCTATTGACGTGGGTCTTGGACGTTTTCTTTCGAGGCCCCTTTTTCTTCGCTTTTGACGCCGCGAGGCTCTGCTGAGCTACGGGGAATGGAAACGACGGTTCCCGTGACCCAAACCCTCCAGACGGTCCCCTGCTTGTTTACGCCAACGCTGATCGGGCGCCTACTATCAGTTTCCTGATGGCCTAATTGTTTCTGTATCTCGGTGGCGCATGGTTGATTGGTAAATGTGCCCAGATCAGCAGAAACATAATAACGGTGGCGGGCGGGGGGGGGGGTGGGGGGGGAGAGACCCAAGGCTTGCACACAAAGCCCACGCTAGTACCGTGCATTAAGCAATCCTGAGTGAGAGGTTAAAAAAATAAAACTCTTTCAATGCATGACTGTATGGATGCGAATTGATCGCCATAATGGACTACATTTATTTAACCGTCCGTCATAATCTAATACCCGTGTTTTACCGGGAAACGCAAATTGGACAAAAAAAAAAACTCAATACTGTAAATGCAAGCGGCGCGCGTGTGCGCGCGTGTGATTCTGCGCGTGTCTCTAAACATAGGTGCACGTATCAGTTTGCGAGCGGTGGCGAGGCGGTTTGCACCCGGCGCTGTGACCCCGTGGCCTGGGGTCAATGCCTCGGCCGTGCATTTCAGCGGTACGTGATTTATGAACTTGTCTAACCGCCTCACCCTCCCCCCTTGTTACCACTAAGTAGACTCAGCCTCAAACGAGCAACTGGAACGATACAGTCTGCCAGCCAGCCATGCTCTTGGTCTTATCATCCCCTTTGTCTACGTGCTGGGCTACAAAAATTGCCCCGATGGTCTAGAGCAGTGGCTCATAACCTTTGCTGCAGCCTGCACCCCCCCTTTGATTCTCAATCGTATTTTTATATATATAATGTTAATAAATAACATAGGCTTGATGAAACAGAGTAGTTGTAACTTAACGTGCCCGTGCTTAATTTGTTTTTTCGATGATTTACCTTCTAAAAAAATCCGGCCACGTCTCGCACCCCCAGGGGGTGCGAGGCGGTGCGAGATGCACCCCAGGTTAAGAAGAACCACTGCTCTAGAGCGTTAAATGGGGGTGGTCGGGGTGGAGGGGGTCTTTTATTATCATATAAGGTGGAAGATGAGATGGTTAGAAGCAGCTGTTTGCACTGCGGTCGTGGCTGTCGAAGCCAAAACGTGGAACACGTCGAGAGACGGTTCTCAAAAGCTTCGCTCATCGGCTGCCGGCATCCAAAGGCATCCCAAGGCATCCCAATGTATCCCCACGGGGGCCACTCCCCCGGTAAACCCCCAGTGCTCGCTCGACACCATCCTCCTGGAAAGGAAGGGCCTTTTTGACACATCTTGCGGTGCATGGCTAAACCTCTCCAAGTACACGGACCGAGAGCCGAGTATCCCAGGGATTCGTTCTCCGCCGGTTAACACATTTAAATTTTAGAGCACTGGTATGCAAATGTTAGATAAAGGGCAAGGGCTATGCCACAGTGGCGGTCAGTGCATCCAGGAGGTGCCCAGCAGCCTTGCCATCGCTGTGCTGACGTTGTGCCCTCTCATTAATAATAATACAAAAAAACACGCAGCAATACGGAATAATGACATTTTCAACCGCGAACGCACCGCCGCTGAACGTATGCTCACTCTCGCGGTTGGTCACCTCCAAGTCGTCCCCAACAGTGCTGTCCTCGTCAGCACAGCTCCAATCCTTAAACCAATTTCACCCCCACTCCACGTGCCCCAACCCACGTGACACCCCCTCCCACGTGCCCCCCCCAACCCCCACGCGCCCCACCACGCCCCCCCCCACATGCCCCCCTTCCCACGTGCCCCCCTCCCACGTGCCCCCTCCCACCAGTTGCCGCTGTTGTTCGCCGCGCCGGAATCGGAATCCGCATGCCCCTTCCCCGCGCCCTCAAGCGAAGCCACTCAGCAAAAAATGGTCGTGTTGAAGCCCACAGGGTAAATGTTAAATGAATAACAACGTTACATATGTCAATTACACGTTTTAAATATATATTTATAAACCATATATATTAAATCTTGGTTGGTCGTTGATCCAGCCCATCATTCCTCCAGGGTCAACAAAATAAGTACCACTTTGTGGATAGGTCCAATAGTGGTTGTCAAATGAATAGACTCGCCCCCCGCCGCCCTCCAACAGGAATGTTGAATTTCCACCACGAGTTGTACAAAGGATATTTGTACCTACCACCTCAATGCCCATTCGAGCAGTAACAGTGGCTATGTACGCATGTATGTTGAACTTCTTTCGCACCGTACGTAGCCAACCGTGCTAATGGAACTACGGCAGCATGACATGACATATGTGTACCTGTACCTGTAGGTTTCAATTTCAACAAACGCACACACACATTTGTTAAGGTATATCGTAACGCTGTTGGTGAGGCCATATCTGAACCTATGCCCACGCACATTTTAACGAATGGGAAAACGGTTAACATTCTTCCCTGTGCAAAATCTAAAAAGAGATCAAGTCCTTTTGTTAAATTTGCGTAATGTGGCATCAGGATAGAAATTTGCCTTTGCACGTCATACGACAAACACATGACCTGACCCAGGATTCACAAACATCGTCCTACCAATGGTAAACTGTACACAGGGTGGCCCAAAAGTCAGCACACATAGGCTTATAAGACTGGCATTCTTTCAGTTAATATTGCATCGATTAAGATAATTAATGTCTGTTTTTCTTCGTCTGTTGCAGATGACACTTTTCAGAATGGAAAGAAAATTGACTGAATTGAGACAAAGCACAATTGATGAATGTTCAAAGATGACACGTGTGTAATCTTAAAAAAAAAGTCCAAACATTTCAAAAAGGAATTTATAAATGCATCAGTGTAAATGGAAGTCTATTTAAACAATTGTTAAAACAAAATAAATAACCCTATTTGTCATTTTTAAAAAACAAAATATACATAATGACCCAATGTGTCCTGACTTTTAGGCCTCTCTGCATATGCAAATGATACATACATAACTTACCGTTGTACTTACCAATCTCTTTCTCACATAGTGGCAGCAGCAGCAGAAAATGATGGACGTTGAACTTCTTTCGCACCGTACGTAGCAAACCGTGCTAATCAGAGGCGCGGGCAATTGTATTGATCTCTCATAGGCTGTCCCTAAAACAATGTGTGCCAGGATTCAGGCCTCGTGCGTCGGATGTGTCGGAGAGGACTCACCAAAGATGCTGGTGGCGTGGGGACTCTTGGATAAAGGCTGCAGCTCGTTCGCGCCCCAAGCGTAGGTCTTGTAGTTGCCCCACGCAAACTTCATCATCTGAAAGACAAAGACACCGTCTCGTTTTTAACTCAAAACAGTTGTACTCATCTTAGGCCCTGGGCTTGGATTCGAATATCACCGGTGATGAGACTTATTACCGGAACGATGAACCTCGGATGAAACCTCCGATGGACAGCAGGCCTAGCACACTTGGAAAATGAACAAGTGATTCATCCACGTGGCATGATACACTGCTGTGACAATTGCTGTTGGTGAGAATACCTCCCCTCCCCTCCCCCCCCCCCCCCCTTTCAGAGTGGCAAGAGACGCGTTGTGGTGGTTGGGCTAGCACAGGGGTCCCGGGCAAGCAAAATAATAAGGAGCAAATTGTCTTTAGAATTCGGTTGAGAGAAAGAAAAAAAAACGAACCCTCAGTGTTTCAAGAATCGCAACGCGCCACGTGGTGAATAGGAGACGGTGGTCCTGAAGTAAACAACGTCACGAAGGCAGTCCCCAAAGCACCGCACGTGGCTCCTGAGCTGCAAGTTACCAACCACTTGGCCAGCGCCACACAGGCACACCCCTGGGAAGTTGTACTCGCAACCCGTATCACAACTACCTACTCCCGTTAGGGGCCGTCCATAAATGACGTCACGCACCTAGGGGGGGGGGGGGTCAGACATTTGTGACGATGTGTGACGAGGGGGGGGGGGGGTTGAGAAATGTGACGTCACATCAAAATGCGCAACTTTAAATAAATATAGACAACGCGTTCTACTTAATTAAATAGACTTTTTACTAAATGTTTTTTTCTCCTACAACATCAGAATGCAGCGCCACATTAAATACGCACTACAATGACAATAGTTTAAAGCGATTTGAAGCATTTTTTTGTGGGGGGGGGGGGGGGGGCAGAGCTTTGTGACGTCATATTTGAGGGGGGGGTCTGACTTTTTGTGACGCCGTGTGACGACGGGGGGTGGGGGGGGTCAAAAATCGTCCAAAATCGCGTGACGTCATTTATGGCCGGCCCCTTAGGAGCATTAGCACGCGGGGCTCTTGAGGTAGTGTTTATAGCGGAGTGCAAGCTTCTGTTTGTACTGCCGCCCCCTGCGTTAGCGGGCAGGGTGGCTGTAACCGGGAGTTGAACCAGGCGAACCGGCGGCTCTGCGGTGAGCACAATTGGTCATCGGGTCGGACCAATCGCTGGTTGGGGTCACTGGGTCATCGAACGCATCCTTAAAATCAAGCAACAAAACCCAGGAAAGGGGGGGGGGGAGAAAAAAGGTTGGAGCCGGGCGCAAAACGTCGCCCGCGTGGAAACAAGCAGCAGCGGCGCTTTATCACGCGCGAGAGACTTGAGACCAACGTCTCTTAATGGAAATCGCTGGCGTCAATACGGCACTGCGTTCATCAGCCGTGGGAGGTGGGAGGTGGGAGGGGATGAGGATGAGGAAGGAGGAGGAGGAGGGGGGGATACAGGCACCTTTAAAGCGGGGGGGAGAGAGGTGGGTTGGGGGGGGGGACATTAATGCCGACCCGCATCAATTATGACTCCGCCTTAAAAGTCAACAGCCGTTTGCCTCATCAGCAGGGTGAGCGTGGCTCTGGTGAGCGCACGGCCCCCCCCCCCATTCAGGGTGCTTGGCGGGGGCTTTAAGAGAGACAAATCCCCCGACCTTGCTGACCCCACTCGGAGTCAATAGCTGCAACTCGCCCGTCACGTCCCGTTGCAGAAGTCATCAACTCGGCTCAAGCGGCAGCTGCCACGCATCTCAATTCCGCACCGAAGCGGCTCGCCATCGGCACCGGCCGGTAGCGTGACGACAACACCGGCGCCACGGTGGTGAGATGTTAACTACCTCGCCTGGTGCACAGGATGTCGTGGTTTCGATTCCAACCCCGACGCCTGCTGCTGTATATTTGGAGTTTGCGGTGTCTCTCTCTCTCTCCGTGGCCGTGTGGATTTTTCTCCGGGTCTTCCGATTATTGACCTCCTCGTTTGAAATTACGCCTTTAAAGTATTTGGCTGCAATACATTTCCACGTGATAAGCCGCTAAGTTGAGCAATCATTCGTTATAGCCAGGCGGCTTCTGGAAAAGAGCTAAACAGCTCGGATGGCCTTACCTGGTAAATTAATTGTATAGTTTAATGCATACAAAGGAAGCGTAATGAGCGTGGGGGCTGAGGGTGACTTGCCACCCCTTCCCCCCCGTGGCCAAAGCTACGAGTTGGGGTCCGCTTGACAACCACCATGAGATTTGTTTTCAACGACAGGTGTAAATAAACAACAACCCTCATGAAATGACGTGACTAGGCAAGAGGAGCCGCGGTATATAATAGCCTAGGCACGACCGTACGAAGAGACATATCAAATATCGAGGCCCCACCTGACCGATTTCCGCACCTCCTTGAGCTAATCGTGGAGTGAACTATGCCACTGGTTCCTTCGATGAACACTGCAGTTGGACCAGGAGTTGATCTTCACAGAGTCACAGATATTCCGTGCAAATCGGCCGAACGAGCCGTCACCACCGAATTACCGTACTCTGCGCATGAAAGGTGGACTGAGTTTATGTTTGATTGAGGTTGTGTATTTTTGAGTTCATGTATGGTTGAGGTTGTGTATGACTTTGGTTACGTTTTGCTGAGATTGTGACCTACTGGACATCCGTGAAAAAGAGCTTCACAGCTCATCGGATTCCTCCAGCATGAATAAATATTCTGATTCTGTGTATGATTGAGGTTGTGTATGACTGAGTTCATGCATGAGCAAGGTTGTGTATGATACCTCGATATGCGTATATTTGAGAAACAAAGTTTCGGTTTCAACAAATTTTGGATGTGTTACCATTACTTTACACAGAAAGCAAAAAAAAATCGAAAAATGATAAGAACATCGAAATAAATAAATAAGTGTGATTCTCCAATCTACAGTACTGTATAAATAATAATAACATTATTTGCCTTCACTATGTTTTTCTAACGTATAAGCAATTTTTGTATTTTAATATTGTACAGTATCAAATATGACATCATTATTATTTTCAAATAAAATTGTCTTTGTTTGGGTTTTTGTCCTTCCCCGCACCTCTGATAGGCACAGTTGACTACATACGGTGTGAAAAAAGTTCAACATACATGCAATATGAAAGTAATGCAGTGTCTATAGCACAAAATGGTCAATTACGAAGGCTGGGAACACATCCTCATCGTACTAATCTTAAAATGTATTCAATATTACGAAGTTTCAAGAAATGAACGAAACCTACTTAATATATCCATGTATTTTACTCCACTCACACGAACTTGGCTTAATCGTCGGTGGCTGAAACCCAGATTGGTGGTGCCGTTTCTCACTGCATGATACTGGCGTTACTATCACCTCCCAGAGCCAACCATCAACACACCTACATATATAGCCCTTGCCACCCCACTGCTGGATAAGAGGACTTTGCACGGCGCTTGTTGCTCGACAGCGCTGCACCGCGCAGGTCAGCGTGGGACGGCGGAGAGGGGAGAAGCTAAAGCCGGTCCAGATGTCGATCGCCAGTGACGTTAGCCGGGTTCCAAACTCAGCTCAACGGGGTTCCAAAGTGCAGCAGTGCCACCACCCCCTCCACCTCACCCGCGTGTATATTACCCAAGCTGTATGTGTACACGTGCACGGACACTTACAGTCTGTTAAGGCTATACGGGGGATCTTTGTCTTTTGGACACTGGCAGCTGGGTGGCGCGGTGGTAACGCTCGTATGCTCAAAGAAAGTTAGCGCCTGCGTTCAATTCCCAAGTCGGGCGCCCTTCCTGTGTGGATGTTTGTTAAATTCCACCCCCCCCTCCCAATGTTGGGCATGGGTTTCCTCTGCGCTCTCTAGTTTACTTCCCCTCCTAGAGCTAAAATAATACCCCCCCCCCCCCCGCGACAAAAAAACAATGACACTAGCAATGGGCAAAACATCCCAATGCCGGAAAAAAAAATCACGTGCAAATTGCACGTTTGAGATTACACACAGCAGCGGCATCGCCCCCCCCCCCGCACCGCCTTTGCCTCCCCCACCCTCCCCACAATTACGAAAAACAGGAGGCAGGACCCTCCTGAAAAGGCGTCCTGAGTGATGAGGCGTTCCTGGGTAAACAAGTTCCATCATCATGATCATCATCATGATCATCATCATCATCATAATGACGCTGAAATTTGCGCGCAGTTCAGCGTTACTCGCGCCGACACGAGGTCACGCGGCGCCGGTGCTTCGTGCGGCGCTTCTGCCTCCACCATGGCACACGGGACCATGCGAGACTGCCTCTAACTAAGCCGAGAGACACGATGCGTGCCCCCCACACGAATCACGCACCGTGCATCACTGGGCAGGCCCAATTTGCATTGGTGGCCCGTTGACGTTTTTTTTTTAAATCCACGCGATTATATAAATCCCACGCGTTGAGTCGCGTACACGGGGGCTGAGCGCCGATGCAAACACGACTTTGCCCAACTGCTAGGTACGCGACTGTATACAGATGCGCCGCTCCACGTTTATGTGGGGAAATGGAGTGGCTATTCATCCGCGGTGTTTCTAATAATGGTGAATAAGCAGACATGTTCATGCTCACCTCTGTTCACCATGCGGTTAAATTACAGTATGTATGTTTAACGCGTAGGCTTTCGCGACCAATATCATCTATAATACAGGTTCTTCTTTGTTAGATCGCGTAAATAAAAATGTCGTTAAACCCTCCACCACCCGACACAGCCAATTAGAAAGGTTTGTCACGTAAAAACAAAACCTAGTGTGTTTATAGATATACTCCATATCAGTGTAATTCACAATTTTTCAGAGGGAGGCCACTTTCGCCAATAAGACATCATCAGTGTGAGGGCCATCACACATTTGAAACCACTGGGAGTTTGACAGGAGCACGATGGGGGTGTTTTCACGTGTTGTGTTTATGTCGGGGGCCGCACGCCAGGGGCCGCACTAAAGGCCACCAGACACGGTCAGTGGCCCGCGAGGCCTTGCAATGAAGAACACTGCTCTACAGATGGGCACATCGCCTATTGTATACTTTTTTATGTAGTTTGAATGTAGCTTTGCTGACGAATGCATTCAGTTATTCTGGTTATTTGTGCACCACCGCCAACGCAGCAGCAGTCATTATTGTTGTGTACGACAGGATAAGCATCTGAGTGCAGCACAGAATGAGCAAATTAAAAGTTGGAAATAGAATGCAGACGTAACAAGATGCGTGTGCAGAGTGCAGGAGGATAGGGTAGGCAACTTGGAGGTAGTGATGGGTGGGACTCGTGTGTAGGGTGGAGGAGGATAGGGTAGGCAACTTGGAGGTAGAGATGGGTGGAACTCGTGTGTAGGGTGGAGGAGGAGGAGGGCAGGAGACCGAGACGGCAGTGGAGAGGCACTCAGAGGTCTGGGACCAAGGGGAAGAGAAGCCCCAAACCCAGACGGCGCTGATGAGACATCAAATCCAGACCTTGGCGATTGATTGTGCCACAACTGAGAGCCCAGGCAGGTGGAAAGAAGCGATGGCAAGGTGTGGGAAACATCAACGGCATTGACCATAACGAGTCCTCTGAAATGCTCATATTAGGTCACCACCTCTTCCGTTTTGAGACCTACTGCTTTACCCAGTGGGAAAGCATTTTGTTTTTAATGCAGCATTGCGTGTAAAACGGCAACCTAAATCGAGCACTTGAATTTCTTGAAGATCATGGCAACGCTTCTGACTGAAGCGTGTGTGTGTGTTTGTATACAGGCACAGATAATACAATCGATCCACTCATCCCTTCCCCACCTCCCCCTTATTCCATGTCTTTACAAGCTCTAGGGGAGAGTGCTATGAGTGAGCATCTATTACAGGAAGGCCATCAGCATTGCGCGGCTTGAAGGAATGGTGCGGTCAAAACCACACACGCACACTCACCCAGCCACCCACCTTCATCTTTCCAGGCGCAACGTTAATGACCATAGGTACAGTGGGGGAAAAAAGTATTTGATCCCCTGCTGATTCTGTACGTATGCCCACTGACAAAGAAATGATAAGTCTAAAATTTTAATGGTAGGTTTATTTGAACAGTGAGAGACAGAATAACAACAAAATCCAGAAAAACGCATGTCAAAAATGTAATAAATTTATTTGCATTTTAATGAGGTTAATAAGTATTTGACCCCCTCTCAATCAGAAAGATTTCTGGCTCCCAGGTGTCTTTCATACAGGTAACGAGCTGAGATTAGGAGCACACTCTTAAAGGGAGTGCTCCTAATCTCAGCTTGTTACCTGTATAAAATACACCTGTCTACAGAAGCAATCAATCAGATTCCAAACTCTCCACCATGGCCAAGACGAAAGAGCTCTCCAAGAATGTCAGGGACAAGATTGTAGACCTACACAAGGCTGGAATGGGCTACAAGACCATTGCCAAGCAGCTTGGTGAGAAGGTGACAACAGTTGGTGCGATTATTCGCAAATGGAAGAAACACAAAAGAACTGTCAATCTCCCTCAGCCTGGGGCTCCATGCAAGATCTCACCTCGTGGAGTTGCAATGATCATGAGAACGGTGAGGAATCAGCCCAGAACTACACGGGGGGATCTTGTCAATGATCTCAAGGCAGCTGGGACCATAGTCACCAAGAAAACAATTGGTAACACACCACGCCGTGAAGGACTGAAATCCTGCAGCGCCCGCAAGGTCCCCCTGCTCAAGAAAGCACATATACATGCCCGTCTGAAGTTTGCCAATTAACATCTGAATGATTCAGAGGACAACTGGGTGAAAGTGTTGTGGTCAGATGAGACCAAAGTGGAGCTCTTTGGCATCAACTCAACTCGCCGTGTTTGGAGGAGGAGGAATGCTGCCTATGACCCCAAGAACACCATCCCCGCCGTCAAACATGGAGGTGGAAACATTATGCTTTGGGGGTGTTTTTCTGCTAAGGGGACAGGACAACTTCACCGCATCAAAGGGACGATGGACGGGGCCATGTACCGTCAAATCTTGGGTGAGAACCTCCTTCCCTCAGCCAGGGCATTGAAAATGGGTCGTGGATGGGTATTCCAGCATGACAATGACCCAAAACACACGACCAAGGCAACAAAGGAGTGGCTCAAGAATAAGCACATTAAGGTCCTGGAGTGGCCTAGCCAGTCTCCAGACCTTAATCCCATAGAAAATCTATGGAGGGAGCTGAAGGTTCGAGTTGCCAAACGTCAGCCTCGAAACCTTAATGACTTGGAGAAGATCTGCAAAGAGGAGTGGGACAAAATCCCTCCTGAGATGTGTGCAAACCTGGTGGCCAACTACAAGAAACGTCTGACCTCTGTGATTGCCAACAAGAGTTTTGCCACCAAGCACTAAGTCATGTTTTGCAGAGGGGTCAAATGCGTATTTCCCTCATTAAAATGCAATTCATTTATAGCATTTTTGACATGCGTTTTTTCTGGATTTTGTTGTTGTTGTTTTTCTGTCTCTCACTGTTCAAATAAACCTACCATTAAAATTATAGACTGATAATTTATTTGTCAGTGGGCAAACGTACAAAATCAGCAAGGGATCAAATACTTTTTTCCCTCACTGTAGCACTGCGTTACAGTATTTTTTTGGCTGAGTAGACGTAACAGAGGCCAATGTTAGATTCAACATAAAAATTGATTATGGGCAGGAATCAAACGGGGAATATCGAGCAAGACTGTCCAAAGCGGTGGACGAACCAGGGCATGCATTACGTTAATCCAGGAAAATTGGGAGTTTGCATGTTCTCCCCGTGGTCACGTGGATTTGGCTGCTATAAATGTCCACATTATGATAAGTGACTTGTGGCCAGGTCGCTTCTAAAAAAAACTATATAGCTCAGTGGGCCTTACCTGGTAAAATAAAGAAAATATATATTTAGATTAATAATCAAACTTTGATTGTAGCAACATGTACATGTGCACCGTATTATGTAAACATTACAGTATTGCACTTGGTTTGTACATTCACGCGCATGTGTGTGGAGGGGTAGGATCGGTAGTGCAGCGATGATCGTGCTGCACTATGAACTTGAGTTCCATTCCCCGCTCACGGCCGACATCAGTGGGTGATTATCTGAACCGGTGTTGATCGTCTTATAGGTCAACTTAGCTTTAAATGAGCGCCGACCTGATGTGTTTAAACACCAGTATCAGGGAGACAAAGGCAGCTGGCCGTGGTGCTGGCCACCCACCCCCTCGTGTGCCGTGTCGGCCTTCATAGGGCGCTCGCGAACAGCACTTGGCCCCAACAGCCTGTTAATATTTTGCACACTGTGCTGTGATACTGGCGTCCTCTGTTAAACTCCTGCCCGTGTAGTAAAAGACCGCTGGCAAGTGGCAACTGCCGTAGTAGCTCTACAAAGCCGGCAACAATTATCTGGCGCTGGCTGTTAACGTCCCCACCGCCTGGCGAGAGAAAGGTGGCCCGGCACGTGCCTCCTTGTGGCCTTCCTCCGCAACTCCAAATTTTTTTCCACCCCCGCAGCTCCGATTAGCGCGGTTGGCTGCGTACAACGTGAAATAAGTTAAACATACAGTACATACATGCGTGTAGCAATAGTCGCAAGCAGTGCTCGCCCCCAACAAAGACAAAGATCCCCCGTATAGCCTTAACAGACTGTTGGGGCAAGTGCTGTTAGCGAGCAGCACCTATGAAGGCCGGAACGGCACACGAGGGGGTGGGTGGCCAGCACCACGCCCGGCCGCGTTTGTCTCCCGAGTGGCGATGTTTACACACCGCACCGAGTACTCATTGGAGGCTGAGTCGACCCAGGGGAGGTCCAGGGCCGGTTCAGATAATCGTCATTGGTGTTGGCCGAGCCGGAATAGAACTCTGGCCGCCTGGTTTGTAGCTTAGCGAGCTAAAAATGTTTCGTTTTAGTTGAAATCAGTTCAGTTGCCCTCTAAACAGTGAGTGTACAAGCCTCAAACGGGTGAATTGCGTCTGAGGCTTAACGTGTAATGCATCCTCCACCCTGCGTGGGCACTCAAGCTGTGTGATGATGGATATGGATGTAGCCCCATCCCTCAGTGAGTGTTGGTCTACGTGCGTGTAATTGATTAACAAGTGGCCATTCCACTGTATTGTTTACAATGCTCACAACTATTAAGTCTACTAACATGGCCCATTAATTGCAGGGAGCCTATAAACTAGGACACTCATTAATCTCGACTTTTGATCTTTATTACTGTAAGGCCTGGGGCGTTTCAGGACACACGCAGAGTTCAATCCCTACTACCGCCATTTCGTGTGACTTTATCTCAATGCTGAAAAATCTTGTGATTTTTCTTGTGAAAATCACAAGATTTTTCAGCATTGGGATGTTTGTTCAATATCAGTTACGTTGTACGCGTTTTTGTTGCTAGAGAACCCGGAGGTAATCCATGCAGGTAACAGGTGGAGGTGACAGGTGGAGAACATACAAACTCCACATGATAAGCCACTTTTCCGAGCTATCATTTGTAGCCATGTCGCTTCTGAAAAACAGCTATATAGCTCAGTGGGTTTTACTTGGTAAAATAAAATAAAAAAATATTGTGTAGTTTTAGTTGAAATCAGTTCAAGCCTCTCGTAAAACACGTGACTGAAGTGTGGCCACCTCTACTCAAACTCCCTCTCCACCGCCCTCTGTAAAAACAGACGCTACTTCGTGCAGCTCACTTCCACTTGCTCCTTCTCTCTTGCTCTCATCCATCCCCTTTCATCGTCATCATCACCACCCTCCCATCCCAGCCTTGTTGGCCCAGTAATTCCTTCTCTGCTGCCCATCTTTAAACCTTTAACCTACTCCATTCTAGTAGCGCGTTGCGGATAAAAATGGTTGTATGCACACAAAAGTTGGGCCCTCTTACGCACGGGGGCATTATCACAGCTCACGTGCGAAATGCGCCTTTACATTTGCTCGCTCGCTGCATCTCGCGCGGTCAATTTCAGCAAGTGCTTCACCGTGGTGTTTGAGTAAATCCATCCGTGTTTATACAGGGCACTTTGCGTCAATTAAAGACGTCGCACACGCGCGCGGCACCATAAAATTACGTTCACACGAACGCCCAACAACTCAGAATGCCCACGCCAACAAGCCGCTGAAGTTTGACACAACCGAGCAACACACGTGCCATCGGGCAACGTGTCTTTACAACGAATCTGTAACGTATATTTCTGCAACCCTTGAGTCACGTTGCAGAGTCACGCGGCAAGACTTCTCTGTCGCGCAGTCACGCGATTTCGACAGGCGCGGCGGTTACACGAGAAGCAAAAAAAAAACACCCGGCACGTTCCACGTGACGAATGCACGGACGGCAACAAGACGCCTCCCGCTCACGCCGTGCGTGTGCGAGCGGAGTTGTGCTGTATTCAACGTCTCCCGTTTAATCCAGGGGCAGATTAAAACAAAAGCGGCAGCTTGCTTCCTGGCGGCTGGAGTGCTCGGCTACATCGCTCCGTTGTAATCCAGTCGCTCTGCCTTGTGGGTGAGCGAGCCGTTGCATTAGGGTTGGGCGGGCGGCGGGGAGGTTGAATGAAATGAATATAATTTTAACAAAACCGCGCGAGCGGTAACGTTTCTGGATCCACACTTTCGACTTCGTGGCGAGCGTGGGTGCGGGTTGGACACGCTATGAACATTTCAATGACGGCTTTAATTCGAGCGGCTGAAAAAAATGTGTCGTGGTCATAACATCGTTTTTTTTTTCATCCCCATTTATATTTCAAGCATGAAGCCTTGCGCACAGTTACCCAGTTGGCTTAAGACATTTTCCAGCAACCATAAAAATAATATATGAAGGATGTAATTCAAGTCCATTTTTCTTCATTACATCGTGTAACCTTTGAAAAGTGTAACTTACCGTTTTACTTCTCTCTCCCCCTCTTTTAAGAAATCAAACAGCTGAAGCGTTACATTTCAGATTTTACACATTCAACTCAACAAAAAAAACCGTTTAAAAAAACTACACGGCTAAATTATCCACACACACACGCATCGGTGTCGGCGCATCCTATTTGTATTATTCGCAGCCAGCTCACTGGTTGCATATGGAAAGCCACGTCCAAGGCCACCGTCGTTGGCACACAATGACAGACGTGTGGCTTCATCACAATGAACGAGTCCAGAATTAGAATTTCCCCTTATACACGAACCGTGGGGTAAATGGGCATCTCATCTCTCATGGCAATCACTCATGTGGCAGTGGTGGGAAATTCCACAATTTTTCCGTCAATGCCGCAGTTGGTTTCATTCGCCGACCACAGACACAGACTCCCCACAAACGTCGCGCTCATTTCGTTGGCCCTGGAGCAGGGATAACGGGGCGAGCCGAGACCACACAGGGATCTGAACTGGTGCATTTTCTGCTTATGAGTCAGAGTGTTCTGCCACAGTACCCCAGCTGCCAAATCGAGTTACTTCACCATTTGTCACTGTTATAGAGTGTTAAGTGAGAACGTGAATCATCTCCGTCAAACGGCAGATAGCGTGGGTTTTTTTTTAACCCTCAACCCAAGAAAGGACTCCTCAAGCAAGTTAATAACAGAAATAGTTTTGGTCTGTGTTGGTGATGTCACAGCAACGCGACAATTAAACACTCTCACTCGTTCTGGTTTTGATGACTTGGCCGCATTGTCTTTTGACACAAATGTAGGAGGCACTGATCCTGAAATAGGAGCCTCGTTCTGAGAACTCCATCGAACAAAAAAATTAATTTCAAAATCCAATTAGAAAATTAGAAATTAAAATCCATTTTAAACATTTTTGTTAATGACCTTGGAGGCTCTTAAAAACTCATTGCCTCCGACTATTTTGAAATGAGCATCAGTCTTGATTTCTGCTGAACAGAAAATCACAAAGCCACCCTCATGTAAGCCTTTTAATTGCAACCAATTCGGCCGAACATTCCCGTCCCATAATTGTGGTGTGAAATGTCACGGAGCCGACGTCTCATCCGCCGACGGTGTTACAGCACAATGCAAATAACACTTCCAGCCAGCGCATGCCGCAAGCTGTACGATAATGGCGCTCGGTGCTCGGTGATAACGCTGGTTCCAAAAAATAGAAAAATAATCCACGGCGGGACCGCTTAAGTTTGCCCATGCAGTGCAAATAAAAAAAAATCACGGGACTATTTAAATTTGTGGCGAGATGCAGGGCTAACGAGAGGCTGTGATTACACCAATTAACGCGGCACCCACCCACCATTTTTTTTTAACGTGCCGTCACGCTTGATGGATTTTTAAGAAACACTTTCATTACCGCTCGCACGGCAGGCATGCAAAGATGCCGCACTGCAATTACACCACGGAGGATTTCTGGCGGATTTTCGTATAATCCTTACACCAGTGCGGGCGGAAGAGGTTTAGCACGTCTTATTTAAGCATTTATTTATTTATTTGCGGTTACCAAAATAAAATAAATTGCGCGCGCTGGAACCTGACAAATCTATCTGCCGCCTGTCGCGTCGGCAGAGAACCCTGCTTTGGGTGTCTTTGCAGCTCAGCTGGAGTGGAAGCTAATTACTAAAGCTGGTGTGTCAGAGCCCCACTGTTTGACAAATTAACCAGCGTGTGTGCGCGCCCGTCCGCCCGTCCGCCCGCCCGCCCGCCCGCGAAAAAAGAGACCGAATGATGCGTAGAGAAAGATATTGGGCGGGGGGGTGAAAACATTCTCTTGCACCTGCTGCGGGCATTATGAGATTCGCCGGAGCAGCGGTTTGAAACGACCCAGGATTGATTGAACACGCTGCACCCTAACCTTGCTGTCCCACCACCGTCCCCCCACCCCCCCCCCCCAACAAATACGTGAAAAAAGAAAACTCGCGAGCCGCGTTTACACCGTACGGGACACCTTCGGGTTTAGTTTCTGAGGCCGGCACCCCCTGCTTTGGAACTGGACGGAGGGCTGTGTCCGTGCGGTTCAGGGACGCCGGCGATATTTAAATGCGCGATTGGGTGCCGGCCGCGGTGGCGAGATGTTAACTACCTCGTCTGGTATAGAGGGGGTCGTGGATTAGATCCCAACCATGATGTCTGCTGTATATTTGGAGTTTGCGTATCTCTCTCCCCGTGGTTGCATCGATTTTTCTCGGGGTCGTCCAGTTTTTCCCTCCACATTTAGAAACACGCGTTTAGAGTATTTGGCTGCTATACATACCCACGTGACAAGCCACTTCGTTGGGCTATGATTTGCGGTAGCCAGGTCGCTTCTGAAAAAAGAGCCATCTTGCTCAGTGGGCCTTACCTGGTAATATAAAATAAAAAAAGTGTTTAGCTCGTTCTTCACGCCCGTTCACAGGCACACTTCAAACGGCATCACGTCAGTGCCGGGGGAGGTCTCCGTTCTTGAATAGCAGGAGGTCGACCCGTTTTTTTTTGCCCAATTTGTCGGGAGGTTCAACAACACTGAGAAATTAATTTGCATGCTCGTCCACATGGAGACGCACCGAGGCTGTAACTGATATAGACTCAGCAAGCAGCACAACAGCGTGTACATTGTCGTCGTTGTTGTTGTTGTTGAGATAAGTACCTGCTATTTCGTCCCGCGTAATACGTTTTCCAGTGTAATATATTTCCTCTCGTAATTTTGGACTCGGCACATGCAAATCAACCGGATAAAAAGGGAGCAAACTGCAGCGATGGAATTGCCAACAGATGACACCAAGGGCCTAATCATGTCCTTTAATGGTCGATCTTGCACAGTTTTTAACACATTTGCCTTGCTGTGCATTGGGTAAACTATGTACACTTCAGCATTGTTTTGCAGTGACTGCTTTCAAGGTTTTTTTTTTACGCCAGTGATGGCCCATTGCGTTATACAGCTCTTTTTTTCAGAAGAGAGCCTGGCCACAAATGATAGCTCAAAGAAGTGGCTTATCACGTGGAAATGTAGAGCGGCCAAATACTCTTCGCGCGTGATGTCGATTCTGAATGTGGAGGGGAAAAACCGGAGGACCCGGCGAAAAATCCACGCGACCGCGGGGACAGATACATGCAAACTCCAAATATACAGCAGGCGTCAGGGTCGGGATCAAAATCACGACCGCCTGCGTACCCGGTGAGGTAGTTAACATCTCGCCACCACGGGGCTGATTAGAGTAGCTCACTACCCATCACAACCGTGGTTAAACGCCAAGTGTCTCAAATCTGGATTTGAACCCAGGGTTGTAGCAGTGCCGGTTCACTTGCCCTTTCTGGACACGTGTGCCACCTTGGCCTCGCCAAGACAACCCGGCCACTCTCTTGCCTCCGCAACTTTTCACGGCAGCCTCACTTGCGGGGTTTGCAAGGTGTTACGCAGATCGCTCAATGCAATTTGTGAATAGCTGTTGACACGGGGCCTCCGTTATGTATTCATGAGATAAGGGGGAAATCCGAAGCGCTTACAGATCAAAACGCGTGCTAAATTAAAACGAAGTGTGGTAAAAGGTCGTACAGCCGGCTAACCAAGCACGCGTCTCGTTCACGTTTGCCATGAGCGAGCGCGCCTTTGGAGGGCATCGCTGCACGCAAAAGGCGGCGGGGGGGTGGGCAACACTGAACCGTGCCAGCGCACTTTCGCCTCTCAGTTGCCCCGTGAATTCATTCATTCAGTCAGCGCACGCCACGAACCCGCGCCGGGGTGACTCGTTCCACGGGCAGAGTTAACCTGCTGTGGGGGGCGGTCAGGCTTGTATCGTATCTTTACTCGTAAGCGACCCCTAAAAGGAACAACTGGCGCGATTATGCCAATAAATAGGGCGACAGAGAGAGGTTAAGTGAACGTGCCTCGCCCGTCATTTCGTAATGGAGGTGCGGGGGGGGGGAGGAGGAAGAGGGCACTCCTATCCACAAACACGCGATCGGAATCTGCGGCTGCGTGTCTTCCCTCCCTGCCTCGCGCACAAATAGGATGGAGCGCGCACAATGAGAATGACACGGGGAGTTTAAACTCCCCGAAGCTGCCGCTGTGTGGACGAGGGAGGGAGGGAGGCAGGGTTGCAGTGAATAGCCTCTGTGACGATGAGGAAATTGCTTCACTTCTTGTTCAACGCAAAGCGGGCAGGTTTTATTGATGATCCAGCCCTGATTCACTCCATTCACTCGCTCGCCAGCGGCGGTCAGGCGACGCCTTATCTCTTCTATCGCTGCTACAACTGCCGTGGTTGCTGTTCCCGTGAACTTCACTCATCACACTGCAGGTCACAATAACACACTCATTCACTCACCACACTGCAGGTTACAACAACACACCCACCCACTCACTCACCCATCCAATCAGACACTCACCTCACCCACTCACCGAATCACGCACTCGCCCACTCACTCACTCACATACTTACCCAATCAATCACACACTCACTATACACTGCAGATTGCAACAACACACTCACTCACCCACCCACTCACCCAATCACACACTCACTCACCCACTCACCACACTGTAGGCTCCAACAATATACTCACCCGTTCACACCCTCATCCAATACCAACACCCGCCATTCGCCACTAAGTGACGGTGATGTCACCACGGCGCCTGTGCCAGGCTGGGTGCACTTTGAGGCCACGTGAAGTGTCGAAGGCTCACTGACAGGAGGTCACGGGATTGACCCAGCAGGTGCCATGGGTCTGCTGACTGAGATGACCGGTAGATGCACCAGCTGTACCAACTTGCTGAATTTTAGACACCCGGCGCTCCGCTCGTTGTTGTGCGTGTCGATCATCTTCCCTCCGTTGTTGCTGGAGGGCGACTGCCTCCAACTGCTCAGTAGCAGCGTCCTTCACGAGCCTCCTCTACACTCGCTCACCCACTCGCTCACCCACTCACTCGCCCACTCACTCGCCCACCCACTCGCTCACCCACTCACTCACCCACTCACTCACCCACTCGCTCACCCACTCACCCACTCGCTCACCCACTTACCTACTCACCCACTCACTCACTCGCTCACCCACTCACTCGCTCACCCACTTGCTCACCCACTCGCTCACCCACTCGCTCACCCACTCGCTCACCCACCCACTCACCACACTGCAGGTCACAAACGCATCTCTTTCTGCTTTATTCCTCGCACTGCTCCACTTTGGGAATTTTTTTCCCATCGTCTCTCGTGCCAAATTTTCGTAACCGTGCTCACTCCCAGAAACCTGTCCACTCTTTATCTGTTTACACCTTACATGGTGCTGTTTGTTACTGACCACTTAGCGTTTTTGGCCCTTCTTAGCCGGGGGGGGGGGGGGGGGGGGCTCAGCAAAATTGGCGTTTAACAAAGAAACATTTTGGGCTCTGTTTTCGATGCCCCAATCGGATGGGCCGTCACCATTTCTGAACTGGTTAACATTTTTAATTACCTTCACGTGCCAAACAACGTTTGAGTCCAAAAAAAGTGTAAATGCGGGAAAACGAGCACGTCAGCAAACCTGGCTGAATCGCAAGGGACCAGTGGCAGGCAACGTGAATGGATCTCACCGCAAAGGCCAAATCACAGCACACAAGCTGTCTCGCGACGGGGGCAAAGGCGCAGCCCTGCAAATGCTCGCGCCACTGCGGGCGGAAAAGGGCGTTCCGCTCGAGCGAACTCCAGAGGGCACTGGGTTAACTCTTTCATCCGTGACCAGACGTGTTGGAATACCAATACCCGCCTTTCGTCACTAAGTGACGGTGATGTCACCAAGGTGCCTGTGCCAGGCCAGGTGCACTTTGAGGCCACGTGAAGAGTCGAAGGCTCACTTACAGGAGGTCACGGGACAAGACCAGGTGCCATGGTTTGGCTAACTGAGATGACTGGCAGTTGCACCAGCTGTACCCCCGACTGCGCCATCTTTCTGCATTTTAGCTGAGGGGCGTCGCTCCTCTGTCCTCAGTTGTTGTTGTTGGAGGGCGACTGCCTCCAACTGACCAGTAGCATCCTTCACGAGCCTCCTCCATAGAGGCCGATCTTGACACCGCTGGTACCAGTCTAATCGAGTAGTCCGGTAAGTAATTAAATTACTGGGACTTATAAAACACGAAAGAACGGGATGGCATTTCCTTCTATAACGTTTATTAATTAGTCATGAAAAAAATATTCTTTGGAAAATGATGGTGACGCGGGGACTTGTCTCCATGTTGTACCTGTCTCACAAACGATCGCCGTGGTCTCCGAGGGACCCACGGTCGCACGAGAACCCGCCGCCTTCATTTCAGAATCTTTACTTATCCTGGAGAAATCCGATGAGCTACAACAACCGCCATTCGCCACTAAGTGGCGGTGACGTCACCACGACGCTTGTGCCAGGCCATGTGCACCTTGAGGCCGCGTGAAGTGTCGAACGCCCGCTGGCAGGAGGTCACGGGGCAGACCCAGGCGCCACGGGTCGACTGACTGAGACGACTGGCTGATGCACCACCTGTGCCCCCTACTGTGCCAACCTGCTGTGCTTTAGCCACCCGGCGCTCCGCTCGTTGTTGTGAGCGTCGCTCCTCTGCCCTCCGTTGTTGTTGGAGTGCGACTGCCTCCAACTGCCCAGTATCGTCCTTCACGAGCCTCCTCTACAGAGGTTGATCTTGACACCGCTGGTACCAGTCATCGGCAAGTCCACTCAGCTCCACGTCCTCCTGTACCACATCACTCCATCTCTTCTCTAACACGTACCACGCCCGTTTAGCCCCCTCGATCCGGCCGAACAAAAGCTGTTTCGGCATGCGGTGGCTGGGCATGCGGGCTACATGACCCAGCCAACGCAGCCTTGCCTGCCGGAGGAGCTCACCGATGGGACCTTGCCCAGATCTTTCAAGGATTTGATGAGCTACAGGGCACTTTATCACAGACATCACGACTCAGGCGAATTAGCTGCCGGGGACCTTCCACAGTGTGGGTGCCATGACACGGAAACAAGCTGCGCCTCACATCGACGTTTTACATCGGGGCAAAACTATTTTTTTTATTTGGAGAAAGGAGCGCCTTGGATGGGTGACGATGGTTGATGAAGATGCAATGTTGCATGGCTAAAAAGGTTGCATCCAGATATGGTTATGGATAAACATTTGGATGGTTTTCGGACATTACAAAGTTGTGCAGAATTAGTGTTTGCTTCGAATTCTTGTTGACCGCTTGTTGTTATTATAAGCATTATAATAACACGGTGGCAAGATGTTAATTACCTCGCCTGGTACACAGGAGGTTGTGGGTTTGATCCCGACTCCGACGCCTGTATATTGGGAGTTTACGTGTCTCTCTCCACGTGGCCGTGTAGATATTTCTCTGGGTCTGCCGGGTTTTCCCTCTACATTTAGAAACACGCCTTTAGAGTATTTGGCTGCGATGCATTTCCACGTGAAACGCCACTTCGTTGGTCTCACGGTTAACGCACCCGCGCGCACATGCGTTATATTTTCATCGGGACCACCGCCCGCCCACGTACCCACAGACCCGCGTGGTGTCACGAATACGTGCGCCTCCGTTAGCCGGCACGACGTTTGATCCGGCAGCAAAGTTTGCGCGGAAGGCCCGGTGAACGGGAAAGAGCAGCGCTGCGCGTTGTCGACAACACAGCAGTGCCAACTACACACACACACACACTCGAGCAGTTCGTCACACGGAGTAATTTTGTCCGTCGCGGACGTTATCGAGCCATATGCTGCGACCCGAGCCGCGATACGGCTCGGCGTGCAGTGTCCCTGCGGACAGGGCACCCTTCAGAGAGAGAGAGAGAGAGATACGAATCTCGATCACGTCTCACTTGCCAAAAACATCAAGCAGCTGTGAAGTAATCATGCACACGCGCGTACGCCGATGTGCAAAGCGCGCATGCCGTGCGCAGGAAACGCCACGCATTAATTGTGTAACACCGCGTGTGTTGCTCGAGAGAGAAACGAATATAATAGGCAACGTTTCTGTGCAATGACACTTCCTCATTGCATTCGCATATATTGGATTGGCGCAAGAGAAAACGAGCGTCACGTGTCGAATCTAAAAAAAAACAATGCTGTCGTTAAGAGATAATGATTATCCGTGCCCTCGTTTAAATCTCTGACCCACATAAACATATACACAATCGCTGGGATGGTGGGTGTCACTGGCCCGCATCATCAGCTCACCCGGTAGTATTGTATCAAAAGGCCACACACTGCCGATGAAACTAGGGCGGGCGGGGGGAGGGTTGTAACCAGTCTGGGATTTGCCATGTTTGTAAACAAATGTCAGAGGGAAAAAATATTCTGGATGGCGCATTCTCCGAGTGGATTAACCGTTACATAACTTCGACGCAGAAACGGTAGCCGAGCGGCCTCAAGGTCCGTGCACTCGCCAGTAAAAACCCGTGCGAAGGCGGCGAAGCTTTGAAATCCCGTTGCTTGCTCATCTCATCTAATTTATGGCCGTAAAGAGCGCCTCCACTCAAGGCGCTCTATGGACACAGCTCACACAACGGTGGCAAAGAATGGGATTACGCAGTTGACAGGGACGCGCTACAAAAGCACTGAGGAATGAGTGACAGCGATAGAGAGGGGGAACTTAGGGGATCACAAAAGGGTAGGGGAGGGACGGGAAGGAGTGGAGGGGCGAGGGGAGGGAATAAGAAGAGAATGGGACACAGAGGAGAGGTGAGGCTTTAAGAAAGCAACGGAAGGAGGCTAAGGAGGGGGACTGCCCATTGTACGCAGATGCATGTACCTCCCGCGAACTATTAACGTCAAGAGCTTTCTAAAGGAGAGATCACGTGCATGAGACATGACACCCATCGGGCCAACAAAACATGTCGCAAGGTGGTACGGGGGAATGGGCCATATTAGCAACCTATGCGTGCAGGCGTTTTAGCGGTATTCCTTTTTGTCTGGCTCCTTCAGTTTCCTTCCACGTGCAAACATGCTCAGAAAGATACTGGGCAAATGTCACAACTTAGTGCGGAATTGTGAGTTTGGCGAGGCATTGTCGGATAAATAGATGACATTGTCGTTTATTTTTATTGTCATAATTGTATCCGCGCGTGGCCTTGGAAGCAATAAAACGGTATGAGCCGAAGCAGAGTTTGAATACATATCACTCAGGAAAAACAAACCTAAACTATATTGATACTCAGAGCATTCCTGAGTAAACAACGGTTACATTTTATTTATTTGTATTTTACCAGGTAAGGCCCACTGAGCTATGTAGCTCTCCTACAGAAGCGACCTGGCCACAACGAAGTGACTTGTCACGTGGAAATGTATAGCAGATAAATACTTTAGACGCCTGACGTTCATTCTAAACGTGGAGGGAAAAATTGGAGGAACCGGGAAAAAAAATCCACCCGGGTCGGAATCAAACCCACAACCTCATCGAGGTAGTTAATATCTCGCCACAATGGCACCCCGATGACCCCCACCCCCCACCTATTTAGCCAGAGGTGGGGGGGGGGGGCCTCATCGTGTGACAGTGCCAGTCAACAACAGCAGAAATCCACACTGATTCAGTGCCGTTCAGCGTCAAGACATCGCAGGGCACTTAACGACCCAAGCTCCCAGATGTAAGTCCGGACCCCCGTGGATTCTCAAGTAAAGAATTTGGCCCAATCCTTAACCTGAAAACTGATTGCTAAAACTGGCATGAAGTTTACACCCTGCAATTATCCAAGTGATTGCAATAATTGGCCCTCTGATTCACAACACAGAGGCACCGTCAGGATTCCGATAGCATTTTTAATGCCTGAAAGCGCAAAGTTGCCAGACCAAAGCACGTCTAGAGAGCATTATCCGAGCTACGTGTGTATGTTGAACTTCTTTCGCACCGTACACAGCCAACCGTGCTCATTGGAGGTGCGGAGGTAGGACAGCAACCTAAAGACAAAAAATCAGCTCCGGCTCGAGCCACTCGGTTTGCCTCCACAGAGACGCATGAATGAGTGGCTCAGCGGTGGCTCGGCTCAGGCTCAGCTCATGGAAATCCTGAGCCTGGCCGGGACCATGCTCAGAGCTGGCTCAAGTATAAGTGCGTGGCTTTGAGCCATGGCTCACTCTAGCCAGAGCCAAGCCTGAGCCGCACTATGATTAAGCCCCCATGTCATCCTCGCAACAGCAGCGGCGGCGGCGGCTTTTGGCTGCTGGCCATCGAACGAAGATGGTCGTCACCGGCATCGCGTGGCGCTTTCGGATGCGCTTCTGCTGCCGTCTGGAACGCTCTTCCTTCCGATACGAGGAAGCCACCTGGAGCTGTGAACTGTTGCGTCTACTAGATTGAAAACTCATTTCTTTGGAACTGTTTTTGTGTTTAGTTTGTTGCCCTTCCTCCCATCGCCTCCGAATATATAGCACGGTTGGCTACGAACGGTGTGAAAGAAGTTCAACATACGGTACGTACGTACAAGCGTACAAGCTCAAGACTTAACGGAGTTCAGAGTTAGGTGGCGAGGCTCTGAGAGTCAGTTTAAAAAAAGTGACGCATCCGCGAGTGCCCAGCCACTGCACGCAGTCAGAAACTTGGCAAACGCTTCTGGCATCTCCCTGCGAAAGAATTTGACACGTAACAAAAAAAAATCACGCACCCACACACGCGCACAATGCGTATTGCACCGTTGTGCGAGTGCGAACGGAGTGAGAGCCGCAGGATTAAATAAAGCGGCGAGTTCAAGACGATCGTTTCTGGCCAATTAGCTTTAATGACACGTGATGGACACTGGCGGTCTGGAGATCACCCGCAATTAATAGCGTTTCACACCGCAATATACGTTGCGGAGTTTCCTGCCACCGCCAACCAAGGGCCTTAAAATCGCACGGGCGATGGGTGCGTTGTGCGCGTTGCGAGCTTTCGCGTGCGTCGCGAGCGTTGTGCGCGCAGCGGAGGGCAGGTGGGCAGACGATGCAAACCCCGCAAAATTTTCAAGAGACAAAAACATTTAATTCTTCTAAATTCTAGCTAAGCGACTGCATGAGTCTCATGTGGTGGGGGGGGGGGGGGAGCAGTAGTGCACAATCAATAGAAGTGACAAATATATGAACCAGTCCTGGGCCTCCTCTAAGTTGACTCAGCTTACAATTAGTACCTGGCATGGAATGTAAACGTCAGTACAGGGGAGACAAAAGCGGCCAGGCGTGGTTTTGGCCACCCAACGCTTCGTGTGCCTTGCCGGGCTTCATAGGTCCTCGCTGAGAGGACTTGTCCCAACAGTCTGTTGAAGGCTACACGGGGGATCTTTGTCTTGGCGTCGTTCCTACGTGGTGTACGAAAACGCCAGTGACCCGGGCTCGAGGCTCGGCGATGAATTACAGGTGAGCGGATTTACTCAAAGGTGTGAGCCTTCGCTCGGTCGACTTTTGCCTTAATTAAGCAGCTGGTGCAGTGTAAACCTCAACACGGGGGGAGATAGAGACAATTGTGCACGGTGCTGGCCATACCACCACCACCTCGTTTGTGTTCTGTGCAAACCTCACAGCAGAACTTGCTCCAACACAGTGCACATTGCAAGAGGGAGAGCCAGTGGCTTGCTATGTCTGTGCATGCCAGCATCCCCGGTACAATTCCCGCTCACGATCAACACCAGTGACGATTTCCTGAACTGGTTCTGGGCCTCCCCTAGGTTGATTCAGCCTCAAATGAGTGCCTGGTGCAGTGTGTAAACATCGCCACTGGGGAGACAAAGACGGCCGGGCGTGGCGCTGGCCATCCACCCGCTCGTGTGCCGTGCCGGCTTTGATAGGTGCTACTCGCGAACAGCACTTGCCCCAAGTCTGGTAAAGCTTTACGGGGGATCTTTGTCTTTGTGTATACAAGAAATAGTACTGATTCTGTCGGAACAGTAGACAAGCGTATGAAGTCCACGTACGTCATCGGAACGGGAAAGGGTTAAGATCGGCACGGCAGACACCAGTGGATGGTGGGTGCCGAACACCACTCAGCCTCTCTGCGTTTCAAGCGCTGGCGTTTGTGACCAGGCACTCATTTGAGACTGAGCTGACCTAAGATGAGGCTCGGGTTAGGTCCGGCAACCACTCGTCACCGATGCGTTTCCAGGGCGGGGGAATCGAACCCCAGTCTTCCCCGGCGCTGAGACTCCTCGTCGCCTCGCGGAGCAGAGAGGCAGCGCGCCGTTAGGGAGCGTCTACAAAAGGGCTGACAGGACAATCGTGCGCGCTCGTGCGCGCATGCAGAGAGCCAAAGTTCTCGAGAGGAGACGGACGTCTATTTTGTCGGCCTCGCAGTGCAGATACACACGGCCAGACAGCCAACAAAGGGGCAGACGGTTCAGGCGGAGGCGGCCATACCGGGACAGCCGCTCGCTCGCTCGCTCGCTCACTCTGACGTGCGGGGCAGCTGCTTGGTTAAAAGCTACGCGGGCGGTAACGGGCCGTCTCCCCTATTTCACAACAATCACGGCGAGGCTCACGCGCCATTAGTCTCCAACTTTGGCCAACATTAGAGCCAACAACAAACAACAAAAAACAAAAACGAAAGAAATAAAGTAAAATTCCCTCTTGCTCTCTCAAGGGAGACGTTTTTGCAAGGCTCTCTCGGATTTATTTTTATTCTTCTTTAAAAAAAAAAAATATGAAGTGGTGGGCTCACAGAGGGCATCGTGCACTAGAAAATGTAACCAACTTTTAACAAACGGAGGTTGGGGGAGGCGGGAGGGCAATGTTCAGTTATTTTATGCCACAAGCTACCGGGGTCAACTGTGACTCCCGCAAAGGAAAAAAATTACGCTAACCTGGACGCTTGCTACTGTTAGCCCACACGTCCTGGACTCCGCACGTCAAAAAAAAAAATTCCTCCTGGGCAAGAGAAAAAATGTGTTTCAATATTTAATAACAATAATGGGGGCTTGCATTACAATATTGTCGAGGGCAATTACCGAAGGCGGATGGGATTCTGAATTTGAATTAAGAGGCGAGCGAGAGCAGAGGACGGAGTGCTCTTAGAGAGCCGAATTTGATAACGGACAAAGAAATTCCAACGTGCCTGAGTGTAAGGCGTAGATAAAGCACAGTCGCTGCGTATTAGCCACAACGGCACGTGAATCAGAAACAGGGATACGTAAATAAAATGGAACCAAAAGCTGCAACGTTGAAATAAAAAAAACACACACGTGGGCAGATGCACGCTCGGATTTACACCGAGGAAGACAGAGAAGCTGATGAAGACATCAGGGAACAAAAACGTACATTCTCCACATTACTTTGACTGTCAAGGGAAATAGTTTGGCATTGGCAGCAGGGCACGCTGTTCCAAGACTGGCTACGGAATGGCAGGCAAAGCAGGGAACACATCAGAGGAACACACCACCGATGAGACGACGCGACCGACATGATGAAGCTCACGCGCAGGAGTGAGATGGATTTTTGGCGACGCAGGAGCGAGTGGGAATGTCACTGGATTGAGGAGGCCCCTTCATCCAGCAGTGGACAGATCGTGGCTAAAGATGGTTAGAAGGTAAGCATGTAGTCACGTGACAATTCAGTCCTCTCCCCACCCCCACCTGCACCCCCCTCCCCTCCACTTCAATTAATTGTCGCAATGTGGGGGGCAAATGATTCTATTTAACATTTTTTGTCTCGTTTTCATTATCCCCATTTGTACCGTTTCTCATGTTTGTTTTTTTCCCCTGCTCCATCTGTACACTTTTGGGAGCTCAATTAACCCAGGTGTAGCATTGGCAGAGCATCGGCAAATAGTTTTTCATAGGCGGTAAATAACCGACTCTTACGCGCGCGCGCGCGTTATTCTATGCAATGTATCGAGAGGCGTCCGAAGAATCAAACGCGTTCGGTGAAATGGAACAAATATTTACGGAGCTCCTGTTGGGGGGGGGGACGGGGGGTGGGGTGGGGTGGGGGTCGGCTCAGCCCCACGACCTCTCCGCTGGCTCCCGCTCTGCCTGTAGTCGATAAAAGTTGCGGCGCTGTCACGTTCTCAAGCAAAGCAAGTGCGTCGTGCCACACTTGGGCCCTCTAACAATCCCGCATGCCCGCACGCATGCGCGCACCCACCTACCCAGCGCTCGTGACATTTACAAAACAAGGCGTGCATGTGCGTTGTTGAACTTCTTTCGCATTGTTCGTAGCCACCCGCGCTAATCGGAGGTGCGGGGCGGGGGGGGGAATGATAACAAACTAAACACAAAAAGCAGTTGTAAAGAAATGAGTTTTCAATCTAGTAGATTTAAACGTGCACAGCTCCAGTAGCTTCCATATATCATAAGGAAGAGCGTTGCAGACGGCCGCAGAAGCGCATCTTGAAAGCGCCACGCGATGCGGTGACCACCGTCTTCGTTCGATGGCCCAGCAGCCAAAAGTCGCTGCTGCTGCGAGGATGACCGGAGTCTGCGCGATGGTTCATGCGCCATTACGTAGTGCGAAGAAGAATGGAGCAGGACTATTTAAGCCTGAACAGCCAAGCATTGCCATTTGTATATGAAACCACAGCAATTTAAACACAAAATCATTCCCAGATAAGACTATATATTATTATTATTATTTTCCCCACGAGCATGGCGCTTCGAGATGTAATTTTCACACAATGGGAAACAAGAGCTGCGCCGGGGGATTGGCAAATGTTTTACGAGGGAAGGAGTCTCAATTTCGATGAAGGCAGGTCAGCCACCTGTTTGTCGTACTGCCTCATGTGGAGTAATTTTCCCCAAAACGAGGGGTGTTACACACAACCACAATTCCTGTGTGTATCTCCCCCCAACCCAAACAACACTTGCAATGAAATGTACTGGGCTCAAACTCTGTTTAAAGAGATACACCGACAATCACTTTACAACCGTGGGCGAATTAGTTCTTACGTAGATGGTCACAGCGCCGCATTGCACAGTGGAAGTAACGGAGGCTCGACTCGCCATCGGCATCGTGTGCCCCATTAAACCTGCAGACATCAACAGCGCGGCAGCACGAGATTGGCTTTCAAGCTAAGATACCGGCAACACGATGCCACTCCTTTCAGGGTCAGTGGGTAAAGGAAAGCAGCGGCTCCAACGGAACAGGTTTCAGGCCACTTTGCGAGATGAAAACGGGTCGCGATCTTCAGCGAGACGGCGCGCGCGTGCGGTTTCAGTGGCAGTCGGGGCGCAGTCGGGGCACTCCCGAGGCAGAGTTCTGCCGAGGCCGCCACCACCACCCCCCCCCCCCCCCCGTTAGGGTCAATGAAACGTGGGGCCACTTCGTGGGAGACGTCAACACCGTGAAAAGAGACCAGCTGACCGCCTCCAGAAGAACGTGGAGTAGGTCAATCGTTGCCTACGGGGATTGCCCAATAATAATGGGGCACTCTGCCCCACGCTCCCGACGCTTTGTTTAACTCTTCGAGGCAGCGGAGTGTCCGTCGCAGGAAGGCCCCCCGATCAACCGCAAGGATCGTCGCAGTAACGGAAGGGACTGACGAGGGTGCAAAGCGTTCGCGTCGATCGAGAAGATCTACGTGAGAAAACCGAAGCAGGAAACACGTGTCAAGTAGGAAAGCTAAAGTAAGGAACACCGTGAGACTTCAATGTAAAACATTGAAAGTGCAATTCACACTCCGTAGACCTGACAGATAATTACATCACTGGCTCGCGCTAACAGGCTCAGAAACCGCTGACACTCACGATAACAAACCATTCAATCGGCGGCGTGAATTTTTCGACGGAGATACGACAAATGCGGCTGGGTACTTTCTCACTCCGCTGGGTGACCGAGGCGTCGTGGGCCAAAGGAAGCTTTGACGACGTGACGGAGCGGGAAGAGACATTTCGAATCGCGCCTCGGGTTGCAAGAGTCTAGCGCCTTTGCATTTTGAAGTCGGGGCGAGCGGACCGGCAAGAGGTCTTGGTGAAATGTCTTCCCTCTCCTGTGCTCCAAGTCAAAGCGTCGTTTGTCCTAAGCGCACGGATTAAAATCAGCAGGCGCTGCCGCTTCTGCGGATTTTCTTTCGGGGGGGGGGGGGGGTGGTTGGTGGGGGGGGTCTGCCGGAAGACGTCGATTCGCTGTCGGGTCGACATTTGTATTCAAAACGCTCAGTCTGAGAGGCGTTTGCCACCGGAGCATCTTCTCAAAAGGGGATCATTCCGCTGCACGGGTACAGAATGCAAAACGATGATGATGATGACGACGACGACGATGATGATAATATAAAGAGTACGCACACACGGACAGACGTACACGCATGCATCCATCAATATGAGTACACCATTCACGTGGCCGCGCATGCTGCTGTCTCTCCGCGTGAGTCCTGCACCACCAGAGGAGGCAGCTGCTGTTGTAACAAGATACTGGCGGATTAGACAGACATGCAGCAACAGCACACACGCAAAAAAACCAGGAAGAAAGAAATATATTCAGCACCACCCCCCTCCACCCCCCCGGGATATATTTTCGTATGGACAATTACGCTGGGATCCAGAGAATTAAAAGCTCACCAGAGCTCATAGATGAGCGCTTTCTCACGCTCAACTCCCAGATGATGGTGATGTGAAATAATAATAATAAATATATTAATCTATATTAAACCAAAACGCTCTTTTCTACACTGCAACTCACAAAGCATCTTTGTCACACCTGGGTGCGTTTTTTTTTTATTTGAGGACATGGATTAACCCCCTCCTACTGTTGCAAACACGCAGGCTTAAGTGTTTTATATTTCAGCTGCAGCTGGGCCGGCTTGCGTGGCACAACGAGAGAGGGCCGACGCTGTACGCCGGGGGCACGTCTCAAACAGCTTGAACATCTGTGAGCAAAAGGGCTTCGAAGCTCATCGGATTCCTCCGGCCTAAGCAAAGATGCCGAGGAGCGCTTTTACGCCACGCACCTCACCCCCACGGCGTGTGGAAGGTTGGCGCCCCCCCCCCCACCTCCTTCCCCCACACCAGTGGCAGCTCGTCCGTGCGGGCACCTGGCCTGCGAACGGGCGCTAGTCTGCCAGTAGGGGGCGATGATTGCCGCTTGTGTCGTGTGCGGAATACCAATTGAATGGGGAAGGGGGGGGGGGAGTTGCAAGGTTCTGTGTCGTTCACAAACGACTGCTCGGCGCAAAGACAAAGAGGTCAGCGGCGTCTCCGCTCTTGCTCGCTCGCAGTATTCCGAAAGTTGCTCGTCTCCACTGGTGGACCTGAACCAGTGATGGAAATTTCGTATTCTTTTCGTTAGAGGGAGCAGACTATATATGGATGTGTTTTAGGACCATCACTATTTTAATTTCCTATGCACCAAGTGGTGCACCATCACAAGGTGTTGCTCATTTTAACAACCCCAGGTAAATGATGGCAATTGGTGATGGTCATGATGATGATGATGCAGATGCGTATACTGATGATTTTGGTGATGACAATGATTCATCTTCTTTGGTTCTTTCGGTAAAGTCACGTAGAATGAGAATAACATAATAAATTGATAAAATAAAATAACACAATAATATTCTCACGACGTTTCGGCCACAACACAAGCGGCCTTCATCAGGTGAAGGGATGAGACTGTCTGGTAGGACAGCGCTGAATCCTTGCAGTCACGAAAGCTTTAAATCGAAAGATGACAATGATGTTGATGACAATGACGATGATGTTGGTGATGATGACAGAGGTAAGTAAATCCAGTGTGGGGTTTGAACTGGTGACTGACTCACAGCCCTGCTGTTTAATTTAACCAACTGAGCTATAAACAATTAATTTACACAGCACTCTTCAAATTGCATAATGTAAGTGCTATAAATATATAATTATTATAGGTATTTAGCACATTTTTTTTAGATAACCCGCATCAAGTTTTACGTATATAGATTGTTATATTGAACAAATTTACAACTTAATACATGATTAGATATGATGGTACAAATTTAGATAGTATTTTTGAAAGAAGTGCAGAGTTAACTTGGTTTAAATTTACATATCTATGGAATTAATATAGAAAGGAATTAATTTGACAGTGAACTGACATTGCCCAGCATATGGTCTATAGACGTGATATTGTTATGCAGGCCTATATTCCACTGTGAATTATATGTGCGTGTCATGTCAGGTCAAAGTGTCTCCCCGTTGAAACAAGCTCTTGAGGTGGCATTCATCTCCACTGCTAGCCCTGCACCAGAAGTGGAAATTCCACATTCCTATGGTGATGGCCAGCCTGTCCATAGCCTGACCAGGTCAGCATTACCAATATTTCCCTCCCCTCATTTCATCAACCCAAGGGAACTCTTTTTTAGAATTCCTTTTTGTGTTTAGTTTGTTGTGCTTCCCACACCCACGATTAGCACGATTGGCTACGTACGGTGCAAAAGAATGGCTGCGTTGACTTTAAAGCTAAGGATATTCCTGCAGGAATTTTATTAAATTGCTACGATTATATCCTGGATGACGTCTGCAGGCATAGCAATTATTCTACGGGTGATTCCCATGCAAAAAAAATCTCCATTCATTTTAATGAGATTCCGACGAATTCTGCCATGGAAAGATCCCTGTTAAAGAATGATACTACTGCGAATCTAGCCTAGCTAAGTAGCTAAGCTTCAACTCGGCCTATGCTTAGCCAAGCACTGCCAATCCAAGTCGGCCAAAAGTGGCGATTCAGGCCAGTTACAGGAAGCCAAAAGTGTCACTAATAAAATGCACAACCCCCCCCAATTCCATGCCTGATGTGTGAAAACGGTCCGATTCCACCCCGATTCCAGTGCGGTATTCAGGAAAGACGTGTGGTGGGGGGGGGGGGCACGGGGACTTTCCAGGTTTGTAGAATAACCACCGAAACGTATCGCGGTACAGAAAACGTATCGCAGTAATTGGCTGTGTTGGGTGGTGGAGGGTTTAACGACGCATTCATATTCACGCAATGTAACCCAAAACACCCCTATATTATGGATGATATTGGTTGCGAAAGCCTATGTGTTAAAGAGTACAGAAATGGTTTAGCGGCCGTACGTCTAATCGGCGATTTTGGCAGAGAGGCCCCAGGGACTGGCCCCGACAAGCACCCCCTCCCCCTTTTGTGTGCAATTATCAGACATAATTACATCTAATCAGAATAATCACTGGTTCACTACAGCTCAAAGACTCAGTCCTACAAGGGTGTGCGGTGAAGTCAGGAGATGTCCACGGGCTCGGCATTTGAAGGCCTCAAGACCGGAATCGGTGATCTCGCCAACAATGCGTTCAGGGGATGCAGCTCCGTACCCGGACAGCAGAGTGAAGGGAGCTTCTGTCCCTTCTTACCCCGAACGCCAACACCCGGCTCTCAACCCAGCCCGACCGCCACCGAGATCGCACGAGCCCACGGGGAATGACGATCCCATTCTAAGGATGGGATCGCGATTGCAGGGATAGCAATCACGAAAAAAAAACGCTCGTAAACTCGAGCTGACCATGACTTGGGTTGCTAACCCGCTCCCAACCTTCCTCAATGACCGCGTGTCCACCCATCCAAGCGATACGCCGCAAAGAACAGATACTTCACAAGGGCGCCCCCGTACCTCGTGATGCATTTGTATATACGGTACCGCAGTGAACTTTGTCTTGACGTTTGAATGGAAGCAATCTGTGGAGGTAGCCGTGTGAAGTGGATTCCGTAATGCCTGGCAGCGAGCGCAAAGGAGGCTGCTCCACAGCACGGCAGCGCCGATGGATGCTGGCCGAACGCACGCCAGTGTCAGACAGGCATATGCAGCGGACGAGCCACAGCGTGATTTTAATTCGCGGTAATTAATGCGAAGCGTAACACTGATTAACTTTTAAAAGGGGGTCATAAATCAATAGGCGGTTGCAGCAATCGAAGGGGGTTCTCCGGCGGGGTGTTTAGAGCCACTCTGACGGCGCTTGCAACCGAGACGGAAACGGCTTCCACCGGAATTCCTAGCGCGGCATTTCGGCAAGCGGACAAACAGGCTAAACAAAAAAAAAACCCAACTCTTGCTTAAAGAACACTGTCAGACCAGGCACGGAATTACCATGCCTTTTTGCTTGCAAGCCACTCAGTGTTTGACGAGCATTACCAAGTTCCCAAAGCACACTTTGGGGATTTGTACATTTTATCATTATATATATTTTTTATCAATGCCCCCCAATAGGTTCTCTGGCTCGGCTATGTCCATAATTATCCGCTTCACTTCTCGTAGCAAAATATTGAACTCTTTGGACGTCTGAGAATTGATAAATCCACGTTCATCAGTCACTAAACTGCCATTTTCTATTCACCACGAGGAGATTAATGAGGGCATCACGGCTCGGTACCAAAGGTGAGATCAGAGGTTAAAATTGCCGGTTGACATAGCCCCGTGGAAGCATCACGTCAACACGCGCATTTATATATATAAAAAATGTTTTTATTACGTTACGAGTCGAGGAAAGTCTTACCGAGTCTCAAGACTCGCCGAAAAAGGGGTTCCTGCCCCGGGGTTGTTTGGTCACCGTTTCATTTTTGAGTGTTCACCCATAGGGGAGAAAAGTGGAATGCCCAGAGACAACCCCAAACGAATAGTGGCTGCAGCGCTCAAAAACCCATACAGACAGGTCAAAATCCTATTTGCCATTCTGTATGTATGTTGAACTTCTTTCGTACCCGGACGTAGCCAACCATGCTAATTGGAGGCACGGAGGAAGGACAACAAAACTCAACACAAAAACAGCAGTTATTAAGGAATGCGCTTTCAATTCTCTGCTGGTAACCTCGAAGCTAGTCAGCAGTGGTGGTCTCGCAACATTTGATGGAACCTTCATCAGCCGCGCTTCCCAAACGCCTGTTTATCCGTGTGCAGCACCCCCACCATCATCACCACGAGACCTGACCACCCCCCCCCCCCCAAATGAGAACAACGATGGTTTCAATTTGTACCTCAAACATTCACGCTCACCCGGAGTGATCCCCTCATTACGGGCTTAACCAATTGTCCATTTCACCTTGGGGACTATGCAATAATACAACTGTGCCCCCCTCCTTTCTCCCCACTCACTTTTACTGAAATAGCTACGAAATGTTTTTTAATACGTTTACAATAACATATAGTCGGCTATAATGATATATAATGTTACTTTAGTTATTCGGTTAAGAGGAAGACAGTCCCACACTGACAGTATTAATAATCACGTTATCATGCGTCTTGCTTTCATGTGAATGTCGATTAGCAAGCGAGCCCTGGTGGTGCTAAGTGACAAACACCTGCAGCAGCGCTACGACATTTCACGCTTTGTATTTTTCGGAAATCAATTTTTGTTCATTTGTAACAATTTTTTAATTTCTGTGTGCCATTTACGTTCACATTTTGGTTACTTGTTTGGTTTGATTTGGGGCCCTCTTGTGGCCGACTGGGCCCCTATGCATCACATAACGTTACCGTATAGCCCCCCCCCCCACCCCCCTCCATAATTGTGCGCCCTGCCTATTACTTTCAAGCGAATCCAGTTGCTTGAGAGATGAGCTTTCACTGCATCCAATTAGCCAACTCCCGTTCGGGGTCACGGAACGTGGCGTAGAGAGTTGTTTGGGGGTGGCCACCGTGTGCCCCCCCCCATGCCTGCCACTTCACTTCCCCCCCCCCCAACACTACCCATGAGCCTCGCTGTGTTTGATTCATTTTGGTTTGTTACCCATGAGCCTCGCTGTTTTCTCCGCATCTCGGAGCAAGCTGCAGTCAGTTTCAGCCATAGCTGAAGATCATGAAAAAATAGAATGTGTATATTTTACACACTTAAGAGTCTCCGCACAAGCAACAAACTACTCTGCATTACTTTGAAGCTCCTATAGTTATATTCTTTGGGTCTTTCGGTAAAGTCACGTAGATAGGTTCAAAGAAAATAACATCAGGACGATCGCTTGTGTTGCGATCGAAACGTCGTAGTTTTTTGTAATTTGTTATTTTCTTTGAACCTATCTACGTGACTTTACCGAAAGACCCAAAGAATATAAATTCATGCAGTCACGAAAGCTTCAAGTCAAGGCTACTATAGTTGCATGAGGGATGAGTTTCTGATTTTACTTTCACAGATATTGGATTTTTATTCCCAGTTGGGAGATTGTCATGTTTTCCGATTTAAATGTATCAGATGTTAATCATGATATTTGTTCGTGCACAACATTTGGTTCATTTCAATTATTTAACATATTAGTATGATAATTTTCAAGCTTTTTTACCGAAAGTTCTACCAGTAAAAATATATTTCAACGTAAAATAAGCATCCTTGTGTTTTAATGCTGAAAGTAAAAGTGATGTCACGTGGCAAGAACACGACCGCCACTTGACTGCACGTTTGATGGGGGGAAAAAACAAAACACTTCATTCATGCCCTGGAAATGAAATCACTTTGTGAGCTACCACACGTTCAGATCAATCTGAACACAAGCATAAAACTAACATTGAGGTCATCAAAATGTTCTCTATATACACCTCATTTTCTTTTAAATCGATGGAAAAAAAGTGTATCAGGCACACATCCCCAATATGTATGTGGGAACTCCTTTCCCACCATGCGTAGGCAACCATGCTAATCGGAGGTGGTGCATGTATACGCTTGCATACGCTGTAGTGTACCATCACACACGCCGTACGGTTCACGTGCAAGCATGAGCGCCGCGGCGTTTGCCGGGCGGTGGTGGCTATGCACGTGGCCTGTAATGCAGCACAGTATAGGTGAGGGGGTTGGTGGATCACCGGACACACATGTTGTGAAACCCCCTTCCCGTTGGTGTCGAGGAGGTGCCCGTACCACTGGCTCGCCATGAGAAGGGGGATGGAGGGTGGATTTTCTCGGGGTGCTCCGGTTTTTTCTCCCACGTTAATTGGCTGAAAACATCTCAAGATAGAAACCAAATGCAGCGGCAGGACCCCTCCTGCAAAAGAGTTGTACGGCTCAGTGTGGCTCTCTCCTCGAGAAATATGTAAATTTGTTGTATTATTAACGCTTTCCCATTCCGATGATGTACGTACATGTACGTCATTACTTTTTTCTTCTGATTCTGTACCGGTGACGTGCGTGTACGTCTGATGACATACACGTACGTCATCGGCACGGAATCAGTATAAAAACTAAAATAAAATCACTTTATTGGTACGCCTTCAGGTGGGAAGGCTCCCACAAGGCCATGCGGGAGGGCGTGTGGCGCAGTTTGGCGCCAGCTTTCGTGGAGTGCGGTCGTGTTGCTACAGTTCTCCGCGGTGAGCACGGCGTCTTTTTGGTATTTTTAAACAACGGCACTACTATCCCCCTCCTAAATAAAATGAACGCCGGGCCTGTTCGCGCGTTCCGAGATGCAGCGGTGAACGGGGGACAACACCCGCACCCCGGGCAACTTGCAGTCATCTCGCAACGGCGAAAAGGGATTCATGTGTGGTAATAATGGCCACCCCGGCTCACGCAAGCCCCCGGCGCTCGCACCTTCCCCTAAGTAAAAGAAAAAAATCTCTCGGCGGAGACGGCAGGCAGGGGGGGGGGGGGCGGCGGCGGTCTGCCAGAGCACCCCACAACAAAGTGGGACTGATCGATTTCAATTAGTTTGTTCTAATTAGGCTCCTCGGAAATTCATTTTAATTTAATTAGTTCCACACTGTTAGCTCAGAGTGGAGAAGATTAGAAAGATTTGGCGCCGTGGGTTCCCCCCCCCCCCGCGTGCCGTGGCGACACACAGATGCGACTGCGGAAAATGTTTCCCCGTTCTTTCATTTTCATGAGGTGACCTTTTTCCCGCAAGCGCATGGGCAAAATTACATATATACGTGTTTTGCGTAGGTGGCTTCGCTGTTCAGGCCGTGGCGGGTGGCGGTGTGGGTCTCATAACGGCTGGTACTGGTGGAGTCATCGAGCCAGAACGGCTGAGATTCTGGACTTAAATCTGGGTTTTCAGCCACCCGTGTGTGATTTAACCAGGCTGCGGGTGATCGTGCTGACCACTGCCGTGTCCCCGTAATTTGTATGGGCATTCTCTGGGAAAGTCCCATTTTAAATCCCCTATATATATACACACACACACGTGTTGAGGTTTCCCCTCGCTTTGTGCGGGAAATGCGCACAATGCGGAACCGCACGAGAGACAAATTGCCTTGCGAGTAGCGTACAAAGTACATGTACTTAGTACGCATAGAGTACACACAGTGTGCACACAGTAGACACTGTGCATACAGTAGACACACACAGTACAGAGTACACACAGTGTACACACAGTACACAGAGTACACAGTGTACACACAGTAGACACACACAGTACACAGAGTACACACAGTGTACACACAGTAGACACAGAGTACACAGAGTACACAGAGTACACACAGTGTACACACAGTACACAAAGTACACACAGTGTACACAGAGTACACACAGTACACAGAGTACACACAGTGTACACACAGTACACAAAGTTGTCCCACATCCGACCAGACAGCTACATGTGGAGTGAATTCGCACCGCTGATAGCAACTTTTGGGTAGAAATGAGTTAACCACACTGTTTACGAAATTGTACAAACCGAACCCACACAGAGGGAGTGGAGGCTGTGTACAAAAGAGGTATTGGCCAATATCCCAAGCAGGACCTTTTGAAATCTTGAGACTGACTGGCCTTTATGAGTACATATATATAAAAAAAAACATTGATTCTATTATTATAACATACTGTACAGTCCGGTGGCACAGATGACAAGAGTTCGTGACTAACACGAGTTTCAATTATGGTCAGTCCTCGATGCAGACTATCATCCCTGAGGTCAATAAAATAGGCAACACTTTGTAGGAAGTCAACATTATTCTTCCTGTGAATGATCGTGCCCTATGGATGACAGCTATTAATTTGCCAGACCACTGACTGAGATGATCGCCACTCCGCTTGCTCGTAAAAATTACGCTCATCCATAAATGCAGTCAGTCAGGGAGGCTGCTACTGCTGTTGCTTTATGTTACGTAAGGATTTTGAACTTCGACTTAAAACTTTCGTGACTGCAGGAAGTCATATTCTTGGTTCTTTCGGTAAAGTCACGTAGATAGAAAATAAAAAGAATAATTAAACAAAATTGAAAATAAAATAAAGCAAAAAAACTATGGGTTTTTTGCTTTTATTTTTATTTTATTTGTAAATTGTATTTAATTATTTTTTCATTTTCTATCTCTGTGACTTTACCGAACGAACCAAGAATATGATGTTGAACTTCTTTCGCACCGCACGTAGCCAACCAACCGTGATAATCGGAGGTGAAACGGTCGGGCACAATGGTCTTGGCAAGTCCTGAGGTTGGGGATTCGAGCCCAACCTCCTGTCGCGGCAGTCGAAACAGTGAGAGGAAGACAATTTCTAAATCCGTAGGCCCGGCAGCAAATGTGGGTAAATCCTGCGTCAGTCGATGGGCAGGTCGCACGTGGTGGGGCAAAGTGCAGTTACAATACTCCCACATCTCGCAAAGATGCCGGGCCAGCGTGTCAAACGTAGGCCAAATACCCTTCCAGAGGGCCCACTTCTTGAACTCCCGCTAGCAAAAAATGCCGGGCTGCACCTTTGCCGTTGATAAAAAAACATCCTCATAAACATCCCATGGCACAACGAGAGGGGCCGCTGGCGTGGGTGGGAGAGACCTCCACTGCTTTCGGAAAGAGGGGGTTAAAAACCTGGTAGGGATCCCTCAGTGGAGCAAAGAGGCCGGCGGCTCTCCCGGTGGCAATGCCATTTAATTGACAAGAAGTCTGTGTGCGGTCATCAAAGCCTTGCATTTAGCGAGAGACAAGCACTGTCAAATTCGCGACAAGCTGACAACAGACTCTGTCTTCAAACGCCCCGGCAGAAAATGAGAATTCTCACGGACTACGCACCAAGACATATCATTTTTAGGAAAAAAAAAAAGATATATATAACGAGACTTAAGAAAAGCAACAAAAAAGACCGTCGTAATGAAAACCCCATCGATGGAAGTGATTAATATTAACTACGGTGAGAACTTATTGGCATGGCCCAGTGGTTTGGCATGACACGTTCGCTCCGACAATAAAACCATCGTTTAGCAATCCATTAGCATAGAATGTATTGAGACATAAGGCAATTTGAATTTATAGTTTTTAAACGCTCCTCCATTCTGTCTGTTGCCACAATCACGACAAGCTAACACAGCGTACGTAGCACGGTGTGTCAACACCGTACGTAGCGCAGTGTGTTAACACTGTACGTAGCGTGGATGGCTACGTACGGTGCGAAAGAAGTTCAACGTACACACTGCACAGGAGTGGGGGGGGGGGGGCGCAGCACACGTGTTGGGGATAAGAGGTGAATGAAAAGCATGTGGAGATGAGCAGAGCAGTGGATTTGACATCCGACACACTGCCTAGGAAGGCAGTCAATCATAATAATTCTATCCTTGCGTATGATTACGGCGGCAGCAATGTGTTCAGGAGCCAAATGCCAACGTCGAGGTCCGTTAGCCACGACGACGAGATGGCTTCAGGAGGAGAGAGTTGGATTTTAGCCAGGCTATGGGTATCAAGTCAGGCTACAATTTGAGTCGTCAAGGTTAGGATTTAAGTCAGGCTACGATTTTAGTCATATGCTATTCGATGCATGCATCGTGAGCGTAAGAGTGAATTTCAATAACACAAACGGAGCCATTCCACAGGTCAACGATCAGACATCGAGACATTTTTGCATGTTTGTTGAACTTCTTTCGCACCGTACATAGCCAAACGTGCTAATCGGAGGTGCGGGCGACGTCAAACAAACCATTAAAAGGCAGTCCTAAAGAAATGACTTTCCAATCTAGATTTAAAAGTGCATAGCTCCAGTGGCTTCCTAATATCGGAAGAAAGAGCTTTCCAGACGGCCACAAGAGTGCATCTGAAAGCGCCGAGGGATGCGGTGACCGTCTTTGTTCGATGGCCTGCCAGAAGCCGCCGCCGCCGCCGCTGCGAGGACGACCGGAGATCGCGCGACGGCGGTTCATGTTCCTTGACGAGATCAGCGAGGTGTCGTGGCTCATTTTGTGGCGGGCACGAGCCTGTGCAACCGACGCTGAAGGCACCGAGACTCCACGAAGCCTGCTCGCGCATGGACAACCCGTGGCCATGGCAGGCGACCGCAACCTGGAAACGAACCCGAGTGGCTTTCCAGCTGAGCGCCTCCGACGCGGCCACCGTGAGCGAGGCCGAACCAACCGGGCCTCTCACCGCGACGCACGCGGCTCATCGTCGCCGGCCGCGAGGCCGTAAAGAAGGGGTGCGCCACGATTCCACTGCTGCCGGGGGCGGAGTGGCCCGGTCCCACTCGCGGCCTTCCCAGGCGCGCACCCCCCGATTGGCCAACGCGCACGCGGTGCGACAGAAGTTCGACGTACGTGCACAGCCGAGCGTGCACTCGTTTCACCTCCGCACGCCGTCCGTCCGTTACAGCCCCGAGCAGCAGCGCAGCCCCAACAATGCCATTAATCATGAGTTGATTGCATATCGCCCGCACAACGCCCCCTCCCCCCCACCACCACGCTCCCCCAGCAACAACAAAAAAAATAAATAAACAACAAAAAATAACAATAACCGTTAGCGGCAGTAATAACAAGGGCAGTAATAATAAAATAACGCGGCGCGCTATCTGATCTGCCTGTGCGTGCGCCGGGGCTAAGTTTCCAATCTCGGGTCGTTTAAATCAGGCGCTGCCGATGAGGTCACGGGGTCGTGCGGGTTCCCTGGGACCTCGCCTGCGTCCCATCGTTTACCACAATTGATCCAATTAAACGCCTGGCGCTGCTCCCGAAGCCGCGCGAAACCCGGCCATGGCTCCTCTCGCCGCTCACGGCGCTCAGGCCAGTCGCTGCTTTTGCGAAGGGACGTCCCAATTTACGCGCCGCCGTCCCCCCCCCCCCCACCACCCAACCTAAGGGTGGACGGGACAACTGCCTGCGGGAGCCTGGGAAAGGCGACGACGGCACAGGACGAACCACGCGCTTTGTACATCTGCTGGTGGACGATTTGGGACGCCGCTTCAACACCACCAGGTGATATGCAGTAGGGGGCACGCCCCCTTCCCCCCCCCCCCCCGCCGGACTACATGTGACAACAGCGGCTGCTGTTGCCCAATGGAGAGCCGCCAACATTGCGGAGGGTTTGCCCCCCCCTTACGGCGGCGGGGGTTAGGTTGCCTGACAAGCGTTGACTCGACGAGTTGATGCGGTGATCGAGCGGTGAATTGACTTTCGCATGTGAACTGTGATGGAGAACGGGAGAGGAGGATGAGTCACTCGGTAGAAACTTCTGCAGAAAAGTTATGATGCATGGTCCATGTTTCACCTCTCTTATCCCACCCCACCCCACCGCCCTCCACCACCACACATGAAGGCTTTCTAATTGTCACCGTTTAATTCAGGAATAGAGACCCTGATGCCTGCTGTATATTTGGAGTTTGCATGTTCTCCCCATGGTTGCGTGAATTTTTCTCCAGATCCTCCGTTTTTTCCCTCCACATTTGTAAACATTCGTGTAAGAGTATTTGGCTGCTATACATTTCCACATGATTAGCCGCTTCGTTGAGCTTTCATTTGTGATAGCCAGGTCGCTTCTTAAAAGAGCTACATACCTCAGTGGGCCTTACCTGGTAAAATAAAAATAGTATCCTTTTTTTTAGTTTATATGCACATTATAATATGTGCAGCGACCTACCAAGGGCATGCAATGCAACTTTAGTTTTACATTTATTTTTTTATCATGCTTCTCTTGCTAATGAAACTATCCCTATTGCTTGCACTCTCACCAGAAAATTGTAGAAGCATGTTATCCATCTTGTTTGTCATATTTCTCATTTGCTCCGTCCTCTTTGTGATTTTGCTTTGTTACGTTGGCCCAAATGTAACAGTTGGTATATTTTTATTTATTTAAAGCTTTCATGACTGCAGGGATTCATATTCTTGGTTCTTTCGGTAAAGTCACGTTGCAGTCGAAACGTCGTGAGAGTTTTATTGTTTCATATTGTTATTATTTTATTGTTTCCCTTTTACGTGACTTTACCGAAAGAACCAAGAATATAGTTGGTATATTGTTCGAAAGGAATACGCATCAATGTGAAATAAAAACCCGAAAACCATCCACTCTGGTGTACGCGAGCGCCGCATGTTTCGTGAGCCTGAACGATATACGAGTGCGGACTCTTCCCCCACTCGACTCAGGACTGTGTGAAGAGGAGATGAGCACCAATGCCTCAACATTCACTTTGAGCAGGACATCACTGAAGACGCTTGTCTTCTTGATGTCTCGCGGGTGCGGACTACTGTGGCCCATCGGGACCAAAAGGTCATCAGGAGCCAACGCCTTTGATTGTCCCCCACGCAGCCGTTTCCTTCCCTTCACCAGATCCTGTAACTGTTCATCACACAGTCCACACTTGGACCTTCGAGGACCACTCTTAGAAGCATGCGTTTAGATTATTTGGCTGCTATAAATGTCCACACGATAAGCCACTTCGTTCGAGCAATCATTTGTGGCCAGGTCACTTCCGAAAAAAGACAAACGAATAGCTCACTGGGCTTTACGTGGTAAAATCTAAATAGTTTAGATGAATTTGTATATATTTTTTGGTAGATTTTATTACTTTTCTCTATACTTTGCATTCCTACTAGATTCAAAGCTTTCGTGACTGCAGGAATTACTGTTTGGCTCTTTCTACGCGATTTTACCAAAAGAATCACGGAGCTTTGCATTCCCGTCATGTTTTTGTACTGTTTGTTGTAATGCTTTGACCCATCCCGACTGGACATCTGTGAAGAGAGCTTTGTAGCTTATCGGATTCCTCCAGTATTCATAAAAATTCTGATTAACTTTTTTCGGCGCTGTGGTCATGAGCTGTTAACTACCTCGCCTGGTATGCAGGAGGTCGTGGGTTTGATCCCAACCCTGATGCCTGCTGTGTATTTGGAGTTTGCATGTTCTCTCTCCCCGTGGTTGTGTGGAATTTTTCTCCAGGTCCTCCGGTTTTTTTCCCCCTCCCCATTTGTAATCAATATGCGTTTTCTAGAGCATTTGGCTGCTATAAATTCCCAAGCGGTAAGCCACTTCTCGTCAGGCTATCATTTGATTCCGACCTCCGTCTGCATTTAAGACTTGCCCCCGGTGCCACTCCAATGCCCGTCTCGGTGACTGCCACTCCCCGGCTTCCCCTCCCCCTCCAACCCTGCATAAACGGGCCTCAACCCACCAAAACCTCCTCTGGATTTAGGTCAGCAATGCTTCCCCTTGCCGTGTTACATTTTGAGCTCTCAACTCGTTTAGCCCATAATCCTGCAATGAAATTGAAATTCCGAGCATCCTTACTGCGTGCGCCATCCACTCAAACGCAGGAAGCGGCCTTCAGCGGTGCTGTTTGAAAGTTCGACTCTGGTGGCCCTTTCTATCACAACGTAGACCCAAACAGTGGGTGTGATCTCAAACGAAGCAGGGAATGGGGAGAGTTTCTACCACTTCCCCGGCACTTTTCACCGAAGTCGCCACACACCAGCGGCGTTGGCACTCTGCCGGTCACTGAGATTGGCGCGTGAAGCTCACGGCTTTGATTCCTCGCGCTGAATCCGGTGTCTCGCTGCTCAGAGCCATTAATACAATTAACTGTATGCATGCTGAACTTCTTTCACACCGTATGTAGCCAACCGTGCTAACTAGAGGCGCGTGGGGAGGACCGCTTAGTTAAGATTAACTAAGGTGACAGTGTGGGTGGTGGCGGTACTAAATACAAACTATTGCCGCGTATTTTTCGTGCTACCATTCGTGAGTGCAAACTGAACGCCATCGAATTTGCTTTTGTTGACAACCCGGTTTGGTCACGGCCGGCTGACACCCAGATCGAAATCCAGGAACTGGAACGTGCGCCTCCAAAGTGCCTCGACACAACCGGTACGGAGAGCCTATAAGACCCAGGTGTCGGCAAAACTGTGGCTCCCTAGCCGCATGTTGCCGACCCCTGGACTTGCACCTCCGACGAGCACGGTTGCCTACGTACGGTGCGAAAGAAGTTCTACATGCAGTACATAAAGCACAAAATAAAGCCTCCTCCGTCTCATGAGACGCACTACCCCTGTCCCTGTTTGGGGGTTGCGTCTTATAATCCGGTAGCTGTGCGGGGGGAGCGGTGGCCCAGTGGTTAACGAACGCATGGAGCTGTGAAGCCGGCGGCCCGAGTTCAGTTCCCGCTCTCGGCCAGCATCAGTGGCTCCGATGCCCCCCCACGCCCCTAGGTCGACTCAGACTTAAACGAGTGTGTAAACAGCGACCTTCGGCTCTGGCAAACCTCCGGCTTCTGGAGACGCATGCGGAGCTTTAAGGGTTGCTTCCTGACGCTGTTTATTAAGGACCTCCACCGTCTCGTGTTCACGCTGCATTGCGGCACTTGAAATATGTAACATTTTATTTGCGGTTTGGGGAAAATCATAGATCTACTTGTTAGTTTGGTTGCAGACTCTTGCTGTAGAGTAAAAGCAGCTGTTCTCAGCCAGGGGTACGAGGACCCATGAGGGTAACTTGGCAGTGTCCCAGGGGGGTACACGTGAGGCGATTCATCAATGCGTGAAACGATCATACGTCAGAGTCATTGGTGAATAGTCACGCACGAATCCACCAAGATAAAATAACTACGATTATAATTTAAATCCACGTGGTATCCTAAACCCGTTGATCGTAAACCACGCGTGTTTCCAAAAGTCACCAGCGAGCGTGAACGCATGACGTCGTAGCATGCGGAGCGTGTCCGTTTAATTTCGCTCGCAAGTCAACTCGCCAAGTCAAGAAAACCTCACACGTAAATGGACGACCGGTGAAAATATTGACGTTCATTTTTTGTTTCCCGTTACGTTTGTTTTCTGAGAACCGCGTTGGGTCATGCAAAGGAGACACCGCGACTACTCTGTTGGGAGTAAGAAAAGCAAATTCGACAAGGCAAAAAATGGGTTGAGATTCACTGGAGTAAAAACAGCCACTTCTTTCAAAGCGGGGTGTTGAGCACTCATTGTACATTCATATATTTTCACCGCTGAGATTTAGTATCTTGCAGGTGTACGCACAGTTGATAAGACGACCTTTTTGTCGAGCGGGGGAGCCGCCTGATATTGAGGCGCAATCGTGCAAGCTACTGGCACACTCCCCCAAAGAACAGAGGTACAGACAAGCTCACACACTTAGCAACGCATGCACACACACACACATCACCACTTCAACAAATATACTCAGACGTGAAGATAACCCCCCCCCCCCCGCCGGAGCCCTGCTAAGGCTGTTGGGATAGGCACTGTTAGTGAGGGCAATATACACTCGTACATACATTCACATAGACGCCCTCCACAACAAGAACAGCCCCCATTTGCTGTGATGGCGAGACGTTTCCTACCCCGCCTGTAACACAAGAGGTCGTGGGTTCGATCCCGACACTGATGCCTGTATATTTATTCTCTCTGTGGTTGCAAAGATTTTTCTCCGGATCATCCGGGATTTCCCTCCACATGTAGAAACATGCGTTCAGAGCATTTGACTCGCCATTGGTGATGTTTTCACACCGCACCAGGTCATCATTTGTGGCCGAGTCGACCTAGGGGAGGCCCAGGGCCGGTTCCGATCATCGTTACCGGTGTTGGCCGCGAGCGGGAATCGAATTCGGGTCGCCGTGTTCGTAGCGCAGCGTAGCGCTAACCGCTGCACCACCTCTCCCCACCACCCTGAATGCATGCACGGAATGACGCACATGCACGCGCGATCACGGCATTGAATACTGAAACGGGGTTTCCCAACTGCGCACTTACCCCTTCTGTGCTGCAGTTGTTGTTGTTTTGTTATTTCCATTCGACTAATTGCATTGTCACGTGCCGGAAGGAGTGGCCGCGGTGACACCGTGGCAAGCGGCACTGCTCTGAGAACTCGGCGACCTCTGAACTCGACGGCTTGCGCAAATTTCTGTTGCGATTATATTCACGCTTCGTTTACCCAGGGCGAGCCCTCGCCAGAGTCTCAGGACTCTTTTGTTGTTTTCCTGGGAGGTTCCTACTACGTTTTTTTAAAAACATCGGGGGCGATGTTGTTGCTTTGTGTTATTCCCAATTAAGTATATGTGCAGTCATTTTCCACAATTGAGATGTTTGAACAATACCAGTTATGGCGTATGGTTTTCTGTTTTGTCAAAGCAATGGGATCTCAGCTCATTAATAAGTGAAGATCTATTTCCGTTTTGTTTTGGAGAAATTAAAGGGAAGCGAGCGTTGGCTCATCTCCACTGACAGCTCTCAGCCAGTGGCGTCAATTGCACATTCACATGACGGGAGCCAATCGATCTATTCGGATCACCGTGTACTCTTTTTGACAGACAGGCAAACATTACCACTGTTGATGCACTTCAAAGCATGTAAACAATCTTGGAGGTCAGGCCAAAGCCCCCGAAATCTTACGAATGTCAGACGACTTCGCGGGCTGGGCAACTAGTGTTTTCACACATTGTATATTTTTATTAATGCTACTTCTGTTGCTGCTCGCTGGCCTGTCTGCAAATGGCGGACAGCCTGGCACTTCGGTAGGGCCTGGGGGGGCAGACAGTCGCTGCACACAAACGCGCGGGCCGTGCCACGTGACACACACACACGCGGGCCGTGCCACGTGACACACACACGTGGGCCGTGCCACGCGACACGCACGTGGGCCGTGCCACGTGACACACACACGTGGGCCGTGCCACGCGACACGCACGCGTGGGCCGTGCCACGTGACACGCACGCGGGCCGTGCCACGTGACACACACACGCGGGCCGTGCCACGTGACACGCACGCGGGCCGTGCCACGTGACACGCACGTGGGCCGTGCCACGTGACACACACGCGGGCCGTGCCACGTGACACGCACGCGGGCCGTGCCACGTGACACGCACGCGGGCCGTGCCACATGACACGCACGCGGGCCGTGCCACGTGACACGCACGCGGGCCGTGCCACGTGACAAGCATGCAGGCCGTGCCATGCTGGCTGCAAAATCAGAATGTTCCCTTGCTCCAATGTGGCGGCGCCAACGCACCGGCGGCATTCCATGGGTGGCCATGGTCAGACGGGGCCCGTAGTAAGTGCACCTCCATTTAGCCTGCACCTCCGATTGGCACGGTTGGCTATGTACGGTGCAAAACATGTTCAACATACATACAAGGGGCGACTTGCTGCTCTCTCCAGCTCATTCCACGACCCTCTCTATATATCAGGCAAGGTAGTGAACATCTCTCCACCGTGGCACCCTTATAGCGAGAGGGAGCAGGTTTCAATACTTGCTCAATGGTGGGAAATGTGAGCTGAATTGGAAAGCGGAGGTTTACAATGTAGCAGTCGTGCAAGCCAATTGAGAGAGAGAGAGGGAGAGAGAAAGGCAATGGAGCCATCAAATACTTCGGTCAATCGAGTTGTTAATTACTGCGGTCAACATCCACCCAAGTCAAAGGAGTCAGAGTGTCTCCCTCCGCTGCTAAATCAAGTGGAGGAGGGCATTTACACGGCTCTGTCAGTGACACCCAGCGGCTGGTGGAAATTCAACATTGCCATGGTGTGAAGGAGTATCTACTCTGTAAAAAAAAGTGTACCGATAGCTTCCAACAGTGGTGCTTATTTCATCCACACAAAGAGATGATGATGATGGGCTGAGTGGCTCATCAGAGGGTTTTTAATTAAACTGTTTGAGTTGAAAACTCTGAGCCCGTGCCACCTGGCTAGTGTGTGGGCGCTTGTATGTTTAATACTTTAACGGCAGTTAACATCCCCTAGTAAAACAAGAGATCACCTTTGAGTGCTGTACACCTTTAATGCATGAAGTTGAAAATAACTTAATATAGCGAGGACTGCAGAGCGTGGCCAATTAAACTAATCTAAACTGTTTTTATTTTACCAGGTAAGGCCCACTGAGCTATAGAGCTCTTTCTTAAGGAGCGACCTGGCCACAAATGACAGCTCAACGTAGTGGCTTATCGCGTGGAAATTTATAGCAGCCAAATACTCCCAACGCACGTTGATTCTAAATATGGAGGGAAAACCTGGAGGACCTGGCGAAAATTTCACGCAAACCACGGAGAGACCATGCAAACTCCAAATTTGCAGCAGGCATCAGGGTCGGGATCGAACCCACGACCTCCTGCGTACCAGGCGAGGTAGTTAACATCCCCTAGCCACCGTGGCGCCCCCAATTGTTGGCGCTGGCTCACCGTCTAGCTGCTGCCTTCCAGCTTGTCTGTGGTTCCTCAACGATTGTGAAACGCAACTTGCATGAACAACAAAAGCACTAATACGCCACCAAATATTGTATGATAATTACAGTATTCATGTTGTTGTGATGAATGTTTGTGCCGCTTTGGCACAGCAGTGGTATGTGTCAAATCAGACGTGCGTGTGCACATGTCATGAGGTGAGTGTGAAATATCACGTTTCAAAATAACCTCCCCGCAGAATTCCAAAGGTGATGTCGGAGGGAAAAAAAAAGGAAAATTTGACAATGGTTGTGTTGAAATTTAAATAAAAAGTCCCGCAGTTTGTGACAGTGGTTGGCAGCTCCACCTCGTCTTTCAACGACGAATTGTTAACTACCTCGCCTGGTATGCAGGAGGTCGTGGGTTCGATCCCGACCCTGAAGCCTGTATATTTAGAGTTTGCATGTTCTCCCTGTGTTCGCGTGGATTTTTCTCCGAGTCCTCTGGTTTTTCCCTCCACATTTTGAAACATGAGTATTTAGAGTATTTTACTGCTATAAAGTGCCACGTCATAAGCCACTTCGTTGAGCCAACCATGTGTGATAGCCAGGTCGATTCTGAAAAAGAGCCACATTGCTCAGTGGGCCTTACCTGGTAAAATAAAAAAAATGGTTGAGTTAATCGTTTTTCTAATTCATTTCACATTAACACTTTCCCAAGTAGAGTGTCTATCCTCACACCTGCTGGAGACACATTACAAAAGAGACATATGCATAACCGTCCTCTGAAAAGTGCTTGCGCTTCTGAAATAGAACCTTCGTTTCGGCGACAGAGAGAGAGAGAACGGCTCAAAAGGTGCGAGGAAGAACCAGAGACGTCAGCCGCCAAGCTGTTAGCCGGTGCCAACCATTGCCCAAGCTCTGCGGCCCTCTACATATGAAAAAAAAACTGAAGTAAAATAACTTCGTCAGTACCGAGGCTCCCACACAAAGCCATGCGGGAGGGGCGTGTGGAACAGTTTGGAAGCCAGCTGTCGTAGAGCTGCGGAAGTGTCGCTACTGGTTGTCTGCTCTGAGTAACAATGCCTTTAAAAACAACGGCGCTACTACGCCTCTCGAAATAAAATTAACGGCGAGCCGCTTCAGTGGTGAACGGGACCCACCACCGCAACTTGTAGTCGTCTCGAAATGGGAAAAGGTTAAGGTGTTATCAGCCAATTAATGAGCGTTTTATCACTTCATGAGTGTTTATCAAAAAAACCCTATTTTGTTATTTTCAAAGTGATTTAATGTGTTTTCTTAATTATTATTATTACACTCACTTCTACCAAGTTCACAAACACGATGGCATATTAACCTGAAGAGAGAGACAGCACAATGATCCGATTAAAAATTACTCCCGAGCATCGTTGTGGAGCATATATATGTAAACAAAATACATAGGCCCGCATGTGAAGGACATTTATTTATTGTCCGCTCAGTGATGTTGCGCTGTGATTGTGCGTCTCCCATCCTTATCTGGATACGCTTTCTGCTGCCGACATCGTAACAAGTCACCTTCATCTTACATTTTAATTCTCGCTCGACACCTTTGTCGCAGAACGTGAGAGGCAACCTCAACGGTAATTAACCGGTACGCGCCAATTAACCGGTACGCGCCAATTAACCGGTTAATCACATTGCAGACTTAAAAACCGTGGCGATGATATAGATGGGGACCACGGTGCCTGCCTGCTTGGTAATCGGATTACAGCAAATGTGTTCCTTGTAATGAGTTACTTCACGAGCTCCCCCCTTGCACAGCGGCGCCGGTGCTTAGAGATTTAATTTCCAAAGGGTCCCCCGGTGGCGGCTGAATTCCAGTGCAACCTCGCGCGTCGCCAAACCCGTCCCCACGGTGGCATTCGAGCCGCCCCTAACGGCATTACAAAACAATCACACACCCACACCCGCAGACACACTTTGTGTTTCCGCAAGAGACCCCCGGCTTTCCATATCAAAAAAACAAACCTCATCACCCCCGCTACCTGCTCCCCCCACGTCACGTTCCGTAGGCGCGAATCTTCCACCTTTTTTTTTGTTTTGTCGGGTTTTACCCAAACACAACGTTTCTCAAGAGATAAAGAAGGTCACGGTGTCTTTGGCCCTGGATGTCTACGATATTCCCCCCGTACCCTCTCCCCGTGAGTGCCAAAAACTAAAATCGTTTCGGGGGGAAGAAATTTATTTTGTTCTTTTCTTCATCGTCGTCGTCATCTCTTGAGAAATCTGCCGCATGTTTAATTTGCGCTTCGGGACGAAACGCTGCCGAGATGTGGGCCGTCGTGACAGCGATGCTGGAATATTAAGCAATAACAACAACAACAAATATCTCTAATGAGCCAGTCCGTACCGTGCAGGTTCATCCTCGCACACACACGTGCACGATTCTCGTCAAGGAACATAAACCATCATCACGCAAACGCCGGTCATCCTCGCAGCGGCCGCTGTTGGCTGGCCATACAACGGAAAGAAAGGCGGTCACCGCATCGCGCGTTTTCAGGTGGGCTTCTGCGGCCGTCTGGAATGCTCTTCCTTCCGATATTACTAAGCTACTGCAGCTACGCACTTATAAATCTAGATTGAACATTTTTAAAAAAATATATTTTTGTGTTTTGTTGTCGATCCCTCGGCACATCCGCTTAGCGCGGTTGGCTACGTACGGTGCGAAACAAGTTCAACATACATGCATTTCGAGAATACCTGTACCGGTTACCATATCTGTATAGAAATTACCCATTCGTTTCATTATAAGTGTGGCATGATTTAACCCATTTACACTGGCGCTGGTGGGTGAACAGAGCCGGGGGGGGGCGGGGGGGATTTAAGGAACTTGTGACAAAATTGTGAGTTCTGCGCCAGGAAATGGAATCGAACCAGCGACCTCTGGATAGCAAGTCCAGTGTGCCGACCTAAAATAATCTATCAATTTATTTTTTATTTTATTTTACCACCAGGTAAGGCACACTGAGCTATATTGCTCTTTTTCAGAAGCGACCTGGCAACAAATGATAGCTCAATGCAGTGGCTTGCCACGTGGAAATGTATAGCAGCCAAATACTCTAAACGCGTGATGTTGATTCTAAATATAGAGAGAAAAACCGAAGGACCTGGAGAAAAATCCACACGACCACGGGGAAAACATGCAAGCTCCAAATATACAGGCATCAGGGTCAGGATCGAACCCACGACCTCCTGCGTACCAGGAGAGGCAGTTAACATCTCACCACCTATACCTTTACACATCACATCCCTTACCTACCCTATCAACCTACCCTAAATATACACTTACCTGCCCGATTACCTCCCTACCTACTCACCCACCTACTCACCCACCTGCCTACCCTTCAAACCAACCACAACAACAACAACAACCGCCATTCACCACTAAGTGGTGGTGACTCCACGATGCCGTTTGTGCGATGTAAGGTGCACTTTGAGGCCACGTAAAGTGTCGATGGCTCGCTGCTGGCAGCAGGTCACAGGGCAGGCCCAGGTGTCATGGGTTGAGTGGCTGAGATGACTGGCCGATGCAACAATTTTGCTCAGTGCCAAATTTCTGCTTTCTGTCTCCGCCCGACGTACGAACGTATCTTCCCACATCTCAACCTGTACACTCACCTACCCATTGCAAGTGAATGACTCAAGCCTGAGTGCAATGTACTTGATCACATTATATTTTTATTCCTTGTTCCCGAAGCTTTATATAAAAAAAGAAAGTCAACGTCACACAATCGCCGTTGGTGATTATCATCAAACATTCAATGTTTCTCTGCTCTTTTCTCAGCAACCGTCCCTGTTGTTGCTGTTGTTGTTGCTGCTGCATCAATGAGCAGAGCGATCGTCTGCGACGGAGAAAACATTCAGGTGTTTACATTTTTTTTGCCGAAAATTTCCGCGTAAATCGCACGCAAGGGGAGAGCGGCTCGCGGGGCTATTGGCGGCGCCAGTCGTTCTCAAAGGTTCCTTAGACCCTTACTCCTTGGTTCTTACCGTGAGGTCAGGTAGAAAGAAAATTAATTAAATAATATAATACGACGTTTCGATTGCAACACTGGCAAATGTCATCAGGTAGAATTCAATTTGAGAGAGAGACAAAACACAGACACGGAGACACACAGACAGACACACAAGCAGAGAGAGATGCACAACATAAACGCACAGAGAGAGAGACAACATAGAGACACAGAGAGAGAGAGACACAGAGACACACAGCCAGAGACAACACAGACACACAGAGAGAGACAACGCAGACACAGAGAGACACACACAACATAGACACACACAGAGATACACAGAGAGAGACACAACATAGACACACAGAGACACACAGAGAGACACACAGAGAGACACACAGACACACAGAGAGAGACACACAACATAGACACACGCAGAGACACACAGAGAGAGACACACAACATAGACACACAGAGAGAGACACACAACATAGACACACAGAGAGAGACACACAACATAGACACACAGAGAGAGACACACAACATAGACACACAGAGAGAGATACACAACATAGACACACAGAGAGAGACAACACAGAGACGCACAGAGAGAGACACACAACATAGACACACAGAGACACACAGAGAGACACACACAGAGACACACAGAGAGAGACACACACATAGACACACAGAGAGAGACACACACAACATAGAGACGCACAGAGAGAGACACACAACATAGACACACAGAGACCCTCTTTAAATCGCCCGGGAAGCAAGCCACACCGCTGCCCAAAAAAAGACAAACCCAGATAAAAACCGGCACTTAGCGCCGCCTCCGTCCCGGTGGCATTGCAGGCACGGTGGGAATTTCACCGTCAAAACTGCCAATTAACATCAATCAGATTCCATACAAATATTAGCCACCCTGCCGTATTGACTTTTAGTGGACGATACAATGTATAAATCGCCTACAAAACAGCACAGAGAAACAAATATTCAGACTGCTGGGCCCAGCTACTGGTGCCAGTGAGCAACGATTAAGGCCACTGGTGCAGAGCTGGTGTGGCCGGAAATTAACGCGAGACCGCATTTTGCCTCCTCGGTCCCGATGTTCACGTACCGCACCAAAGCAACATCATTTAAGGCCAAGTCGACCATAAGGGAGGTTTCAGGCCGCGGTTGAGACAGCGTTTGCGCATGGACGTTGTTGCACGATCGTAGCAGGGTGCACCGAAGACAACTGTGCACCCACACTCACACACACACACTAGATTCACCATCACAAACACATAGACCACTCGCTCCGGCTGCATCACTTGCACAGGAGCACACACAAGCTGCTTTAGCAGCGGACTCCTCCGCGTGTGTCTCCTTGAAACAGTAACCGTGTCTAGGTGAGGTCCTGTTAAGTCAGCAACGCGTGCTATTAAAATCCAAACTTTAGCCAGGAATTGATTCGCGCAGCTAAATGCACTCCATTGATTGAGCCTTACATTGCTCAGACCATTAAATATAGGTGGTGTGCCATGGGTGGTTATCGTGTGCATGTCTGGGTGTGTCTGTGTGTGTAAAGGGGAGAGCGGTGGTGTAGCAGTCAGCGCGCTGCACTATGAACCTGGCGACCCAAGTTTGATTCCCGCTCACGGCCAACACCAGTGACGATAATATGAGCCGGTCCTGGGCCTCCCCGAGGTCGACTCAGCCTCAAATGCGTACCTGGTGCGGTGTGTAAACATCGCCACTGGGGAGACAAAGGGGGTCGGATGTTGTGCTGGTCACCCAGCACCACCCACCCCCTCGTATGCCGTGCAGGCCCTTCATAGGTGCTCGCTAACAGCACTTGCCCCACCAGTCTGTTTGAAAGGCTCTAGACGGCAGGCATCTTTCGCCTTCTGTGCCGGCATCAGGCGAGGTTTGTAACTCCACGTCCAGGGAGTTCCCCGCGCTCCCCGGCAAGGCCTCGATGTGCCGTCACGCTGCCGCGAGTCGGCACCCCCCCCCCCCCCGTGCACAACCACGCCGCAAACTCCACGACCATTTGTAGTGGGCGCCCTCGAGCGTGGCTCGGTCACCGACAAAACGTTTTTTTTTTACTCAGCCCGGCGCCCGGCTCAAACGGCCTGGTGTCTGTCCGTCCAGTTTGCACGACGACGTGTTTTGACGGCATCGTTGCCGACGTAGGAGCAGTCGACGGCGTCGGTGTCGCCGGCATCGCCGGCGTCGCCTGCGTACGTCGTCGGCGTCATCATCATCGTCGTCAGCATCATCGTCAGCGTCGTCGTCAGCGTCGTCGTCAGCGTCGTCGTCAGCGTCGTCGTCAGCATCATCGTCAGCATCATCGTCAGCATCATTGTCAGCGTCGTCGTCAGCAGTCGTCAGCCTCATCGTCAGCAGTCGTCAGCGTCATCGTCTGCAGTCGTCAGCGTCATCATCAGCATCATTGTCAGCGTCGTCAGCATCGTCGTCAGCATCGTCGTCAGCGTCATGGTCAGCGTCATGGTCAGCGTCATGGTCAGCATCATTGTCAGCGTCGTCAGCAGTCGTCAGCGTCATCGTCAGCATCATGGTCAGCGTCGTCATCATCGCCGCTTTGGGAGTCACGTGCGGATGGGAGAGATGACACCACAAAGACCTTGACAGCTGCTTCGTGTCATCCGTTTTTGCCGACCTTGTGCAATCTTTTGTCAATTCATCCCCTCGTCCAATGCTCTTCATCTCGTTGGCTTTGTTGTTCAACGTTGCCATTATAAGCAGTGTGCAAAAAGTAACCCTTGAAGCGCTGTTTCGCTCTCAGTGTGTTATCGGATTCCTCTCGCTGAACAAATCAGCATCTACAATCGCATTACCCTTCTTTTTTCTTTTTAACGAACACTGAGCTCTCTTTTAAACAAATACACTAATGTGGAAACGACTCTAAAAACAATCAAAAGGCGGAATGATAGTGTCAGCAAACTTGGGTCAGCGGGAGAGATGATGCCACGGATCGCTCTATGGAGCACACTCAATTAACGCCTCTATTTCCAAGCTTTATAAGGTTTTATCAGGTTCAATGCATCTTATTCTTTCGTCAATTTAAAGGAAGCAATCTAAAAAAAAAAACAATCGGATTGCATTACCATACTCTTGATTGTATCATACACGTAAACATGTTACGTTATTTCGAAATGAACATGCAGAAATAAGATTACTTTTCAGAATTCCGCCTCTGAGCGTTCCTTATGGGGGAGGAGGCTGCATTTAACAACTGCGATAAAAGAAATAAAATAATCTGAAAGCACTTCTGAAGTCACTTCTTAAGACAGGCCTTGCCTGGCTAAAACAGGTCAGCCTTTCCGTAAGCTCGCCGCTGATCGATCGAGTTCACCGTGAATTTGTTTATCAAACACGCGGGCATCGCGCGTGCTGTAGAAGGCTAGGGAAGGCCGCGGAAGGAATTCGGAGGAAAACCAAACGGTGCGAGGGTTTCGTTTTTGTGCAGCGAGCGCAACGACGGTTTGGATCTGTTAAAGCATCCAATTTCAACTGTATCTCAGCTATTGCTGCTGCTGTTCGCCACACAGCAGCACGGATCTCACGTGCAACGTAGCGGGCCCAACTAGCCTAAACAACGGGACCATCCCGTGGCAACGAGTCAATGAAAGTCACAAACTTCAAAGACACATCGAAACCACACTGCACACCACAGTAACCTGGTTTTATTGGGCACCCGAAACCAAGACTCTAACCCGGGATGCTCAGCGGCAGCAGTTGGGGGCCTGCTTCTGGAGCTCTGCACCGGTGTTCTGACAGGCCATTACGCACCCCGTGAACCATATACAAAAGAAGTTCGGGGAGAGCGTAAAAAAAAAACTTTATCGTCCGAAAGGGCATTACGGTTTGACACCGCGTGTCAATAAAAAAAAATATATAAATGTCGTGATGTCAAACAATTTAGCAATTGCTGCTGCTCACTATGCCGGATGGAATCGGCCTGGGCGGTTGTGCTAAGAGCATGCAGCGCCGGATTAAGGCACGGGGGCTTTAGGGGCTGCAGCCGAGGGGGCCTTCGCCCGCTGGAGGGCCTCCAGAGATGAAGTGAAAAGTTATTTCACTTGTGAATGCTGAATTGCATTTGTTGTTAGCCTTGTAAAATTTTTTTTTTATTTTTCTTTAACTTTTCTTTTCCTTTGGAAAATATTACTGGGGGACCTCACAGTACCACCTGTAGCCCAGGGAGCCTACACAATGTTAATCCGGCCCTGAGAGCACGCTCCGGCAAACGTCACAACAAGTGAAGTTATGACTAGAACTGCCACTAGCCATTTTCCAGCGTCAGTTCTGGTTCTTTTTTTGGCCCGGGCTATGCCCTCTTGAGGCTGTCACTTAGATGGCAGAGACGTGGGGCAGGTGCTATTGGGGGTGGGGGTTGAGGGGTGGGGGGTTGAGGGGGGGCACGTGACAAACGCAAACAGCGGTTTATTTTTTGGGAGAACACGTTAAACTACCCGCGAAAATCTTTAATATGTAAAATAAATGATCAGCGAATAAACAATTAATCCTGAGATATTCCTGTAAATGGAATAAAGAAATGGACACGTAAAATTTAAACATCATCATCATCACATCGTCGTATTTCAATCGATAAAACAATTGTGTTAAAAACTGAAAGACCAAACTGAATTATATTGTCAAATCTACAACATTCTTTTATTAATGCAAAACAGATAAGAGCACTTTACACCTGTATAATTTAAATAGACTATACATTTTAAAATGTAATCCATTATTACCTATGTAATATCATTCCAAGGCAATTCCAATCATGTGAATACTCAATATTACTTAAACTTGAGAGTAGGTTTTCCCCTTTTTTTCTGGCAACAAAACAGGTGTTAAGATGGTAAAACACCAAACTGAGACCTTTCACGAGGAATTATGTCTGCATTAACCACAATGCTTGTGGGCAGAATGCAAACAAAAAAAAACACACTGATAATATATGCATTGCCTTACACCTTTTGAGCCGAGTCTCAAAATGTGTAAGACAAGAGGACGCTTGGCCGTACACCTTTTGGCGAAAAAGGCGTACGACCAAGCCAAATCATCTAAACGCACGTTGTTTCTTGATGTGGAGGTGGGTGGGGGGATGAACCGGAGAGCACTCCACGCGAGCGCCATGGGGAGAGCGAGAAACACGCGGACCCCGAATATGCAACCGCATGCCTCGGCAGGGCCCGGGATCGAACCCCCACAGTCCTGGAACACCGCACGTGTTCCAGGACTACAGCGTTGTTGGCGACGACCCAGAGGTCTGAGCTTGAAGACGAACTTTTTGTCATGTCGAAGGGCCCTCACCTGGTTAAAATGAGGGCAGGAAAAAAGCGATGCGGTAAATGATGTTGGCGAAACGTTTACGGGGAAACGAAACGCCTCGATAGCGGAACGATTGCCCTCGATCATTATTGCATTCCAACTGACTTGAGCAATTAGCCTGCCGTCACCACACAGCAACACAGGTGCCATGGGGAAATTTTAGAGGCTTCGGGGCAATTACTGAAGGCGGATCGGGAGGGAAACGATGAAATGAAGAAGGTATTGAGAACAGGACGACACGCTTCTGTAAAACCTGCGTTTCATCATGGCGCGCGTCCGAAGAAGAGCGTTTCATCGGTGCGTGCTGCCCTGTGACGCGGTGATAAAAAATACACAGAAAGTGATAACGGACGTGGAGCAAACAAAAATATTGCCAAGTGGACAATGAAGCAAAGAGAGAGAGAGGCGCGCTTGCTTCGGAATCACACCGAGAGACGGGAAGGAGAAACACGCGGTCCATGGGGAGGAGGGGGGGGGGGAATTAAACGTAAAATGAAAGACGTGGAAATTTGACATCAAGTTGAAAGACGTCAAAAAGTTGACTCCTCTCCAGGAAGTACGTGGGCATTAGGCAGAGGATTGCATCACTGGGAGGGTCGGTGGCCAACGACCGAGGCTGGTGAGGCTGATAGAGGATTGCTGCAGATACATTTGAAGTGGTCAGCCCACAAGACGGTGCACGGTGTGACAATGTCACCCAACTCTGCACACAAGACAAAGATCCCCCCCCCGTGTAGCCTTAACAGACTGCAGGGGCAAGTGCTGTTAGCGAGCACCTATGAAGGCCGGAATGGCACACGAGGGGGTGGGTGGCCAGCACCACGCCTGGCAGCCTTCGTCTCCCCAGTGGCGATGTTTACACACCGCATCAGGTACTCATTTGAAGCCGAGTCGATCTATAGGAAGCCCAGGACTGGTTCAGATAATCGTCAATGGCGTTGGCCGTGAACGGGAATTGAACCCGGGTCGCCGGATTCCTGCGCATCGTGCTAACCACTACACTACTGCTCCCCACGCACATACACACGAGCACACACACGCGGGTAGCTCATTCCTTAAAGGGACGGATGCCCTTATGTTCACGATGATTACATTTGAAGAGATTTCAAGTTTATTTTTGAAACCTCGACGACGAGTCACTTCCAATTTTAAGCAACAACAAAAAAAAAACGACAGCCCATCTTTGAAAATCGCGTCCAAATTGTACGCACATTGTCCAGGAGGAAGGAGAAAAAAAACGGAAAAAGTTCCCTCGTTCAATCCTCATATCCGCTTGTCCCGGTGAGGGTCGCCATGGCAGTGTGGTGAGTAGTGGCGCTCCACACCTCCCTGTCCCTTGCGACAGACTCCAAGCACTACTATACACTATACACTACTATACACGACTATAACTATACACTACTGTACACTACACTATACACTACACTACTATATACTATACACTACGATACTTTCACTACTATACACGACTATAACTATACACTACTGTACACTACACTATACACTACACTACTATATACTACACTACTATACACGATTGCACTATACACTACACTATTATACACTACGATACACTACACTATACATTACTATACACTATACACTACTACTATATACTACACTACTATACACTACTACTATACACTATACTACTATACACTACACTATTATACACTACTACACTATTATACACTACTACACTATACACTACTACACTATACACTACTACTACACTATACACTACTATACACAGACTCTAACTCTTCCTGGGCAATCCCCACGCGTTCCCAGGCCAGCCGAGCGACGTCGTCCCGCCAGCAGCAGCAGCAGCAGCGTGTCCTGGGCCGGCCCCGGGGTCTTCGCCCAGTGGGACGTTGCTGCTGCTGCTGCTGCCCGGTAGAGTTCCAGGGGGAGTCTACCGGGGGGCATCCTTACCGGGTGCCCGAACCACCTCGACTGGCTCCTCTCGATCCAGAAGCGCAGCGGCAATCCCAGATTATGGAAAAAAAGTATTCACGGAAAATTTGGGCGAGACTTGAATTAGAGTGGCTTTAATATTTCGGCTGTCTGCAATTGATGAATGTTTCTATTCAGAATGTACATTCAACAACAAAAAAACCCGCATTCAAAAAAAAGTTATCAGCTCCCAACAGCGATGTGTAAATTGTTTAAACGCCTGCTTTGTTGCAGGCTCGTTGTCAAATCTGCAGTTTAACGAACAGCCACCTCGCATTTCAACTCATTATTGCGATGCGCGAACACACACTCTGTCAAACACCCTCGCATTTTATCATTTCTCCCAGAGCAATCTTTGGGTATTCATTTTAATTTATGTGCTTTAAGAGTTCATGTTACGCTCTCGTATTCGACAGAGGAAATAACGAGCTGACAAGCTCTGAATCTAAAGTAATCCCATTTTTAAATACTTCGCGCACAACGCACAGGTGCACTGTACATTTCAAAGGTCCTCCCAAAGTGTCTCTCGGCTCAGATAAGTCGCGGTGGAGAGATGTTAACTACCTCGCCTGGTATACAGGAGGTCGTGGGATTGATCCTGACTCTAACACTTGTATATTTGGAGCTAACATGTTCTCCCCCCTGTGGTCGTGTGGCTTTTTCTCCGTGTTCTCCGGTTATTCCCACCCACATCTAGAAACGTGCGTTTACAGTATTTGGCTGCTATACATTTGCACGTGATAAGCCACTTCATTGGGCTATCATTTGTGGCCAGGTCACCTCTGAAAAGGAGCTATATAGCACAAGCGAGCCCTAGCCAATTGAAATAAAAGTAGTTGAGTATAAATAGTTTTTTAGTTTAAGCAAAGCAGAGGCGCTTTCGTCTCTACTGGCAGGGTCGGAGCCGGTGTCAGCTTGATGATCGCTGTTAGACCTTCTCCGAAGCGGTGTTCATTTCATAAACTCTCTCGTCATTTTGTTCATCCGGGATACGGCTCGGCGAATCTCAAGACAGGAGACTCGCGCGTTGGGATGTGGGGACGACTCGCTGCGTAACGACGCGTGTCCCCCTGTGCACGGGAGGATACACGGGAGAGGCCCTAGAGAGTACCACAGGTTTCACAAATTACACTTTGCCGTACTGCTATGCAGCTGGCCGCCTTTGAAGCCAAGTTGGTTTGCGAGTTTCCAAAACTTGGCTTCAAGCTGCTGCCGAGTTTTCCCGGGTGGATTTGAGTTCGCAAACACTTTATTGCCGGTCAACTGCCAGAGTCACAGCGCCAGGGATTCTGTCATTTGCGCACTTCTTTCATACCGCACGGGTCCAACTGTGCTAATCGGATGTGCGGAGGAAGGACAACAAACTGGACACGGACACCACTTCTCTTCGTATAAACTGGTCACGCATCTTCAAATTAACGCTTGTGTCCCAAATGCTGGTGGAAACGCAGCGGAAGAGTAATAATTTTTTTCGCGGAAAGTGCAGAGAAGCCAGACTTGCCACCAGGCAGCATTTTGACGTGTTGATGCTGGCATGCCACGCCATACAGTGCGCGTATAAATATGTAATGCCCCGTTGCACGTAAGAAAGACATCTCGTCTGGGCAGCCTTTAAAATTTTTACTTGAAAGACACAAGAGTGGAAGTAAAGTTTCGAACCGCACGCTCATTAAGCCATCGGGGATCAAATATATACGTGAATATGTTTACGTTGAGGATGTTTAAAAATGTGCCGCCAACGGATGTCAGGTCAGTGCGCGAGCTTCACAGCATAATCCACAGCGAAGTGTGGGCCTGACAATAGCAGCAGCGCGCGAGCGTTAATATTTAATGCTGCTGGCACAGGCAACGGCCTTAGCATCGTGTCAAACACGGCGCACGGGCCGAGACAGCGCTGCCTCTATCCGAGGGGCTTTCAGCTCAATTAGCAATGCCGTTCCACCACACTTTACCGCCACCAATGCCATCACGAGGGCAGGGCAATGTTCAAAATGAGGCGCGCAATTGGTGCCGTTAACATCCAGCGGTCGCGCGAGTCGAACCGGGCGGGCGGCTGTACATTGCGAGCGCGCCGAGCGTTCACGGCACCACAGGGGAGTTAACGCTGCCGTTGATAATTCCGCTGGTGGCCGTGTGGCTTGGGTGGGGTGCGCGGAGTTCACAATGGCCGTGTCAATTTGACCGAGCAAGCAGAGTCGACGACGCGAGGGCACCGGGCTCCCTGACACGAGCAGCGGTCGGACAACCTGCGGTTCAGGAGCCGGCACGCGGCTCTTTCAGGGCTGCTCCATGACGTCAGTTATTAAGGACCCACCGCCGTCTCGTATTCACCACATGCATTGCGGTGGCTCTTCAAATAGAGGGGGGTTTTTTTTTTTACCGAATTCAGAAAAAAAATACTCATTCTCTGTTATTTTGGTTGCTGACCTCTGGACATGAAGGGGTCGCGTCAGGCTGTGGCATGTGCGGCGAGTTCACTCATCTAAGCACACTGAATAAAATCGCAATATCGTGTACGTATTGGGGATGGGGAAACAGCATTTGGGTTAATCAGATTTATTCAAAATTCAGGCCCTGGATATGGAATTTCAGATGATGTTAATAATAATTTTTAAAAATAAATCTGAATTATCTGAAAATGTGATGGAACACGAATGGACATCACGCTTTATCGGTCGAAAGTGCCACCAAATTGACAACAGCTTTGCTCAAACGATTAAAATATTAAAATAATATGAATAACAGTAGAACTAAATCTATTATTGTATTTATATTTAACAATGTTAAACAATATTAAAATGATCAAATTACATGAAATTGAGCCTAACAAAAACTCATCCCTAGGATAAATGTTTAGCGGACGTATGTAATGGAAGTGGCTTTGCATTTACTTGAGCCAAGGAGCAGCCCTAGCAAGTGAGGTTTTTGGTTGGGTGGTAAAGTGGGAGCACTTGGAAACCACGGTGGCGAGATGTAATCTCCCTCGCCTGGTATGCAGGAGGGCGTGGGTTTGATCCCGATCAGGATGTCTGTATATTTGGAGGTTGCATGTTCTCCCCATGCTTGTGTGGATTTTCCTCCGGGACCTCTGGTTTTTCCCTCCACATTTAGAACCGACGTGCTTTTAGAATATTTGGCTGCTATAAATGTCCACGTGAAATACGACTTTTTTGAGCTATCATTTGTGGCCAGGTCACTTCTGAAAAAGAAAAGTATAGCTCAGCGGGCCTTCCTTACCTGGAAAAATAGTTTATAGTTTAGTTGTAGCTTAGTGGAATTTACTTGGTAAAATGAAAAATAGGTAATAGGACTCATGCCTCACAGCCAGACACGCCTGGGTTCGATTCCGGACTTGGTCACCTTTTCTGCGCGGAGTTTCTATATTTTCTTTCCTCCTCTTCCGAATAGGCCTCCTCTGGGTTCTGCAATTTCCTCCCGTAACTAAGGCACGTAGAATAACAATGCCACTGGCATTGGCCAAACATAGCGACACATTTACCTATAACTTACTCGACTGGGATGACACGGAGCAACATGTATGCATGTTGAATTTATTGCGTGCCGTACGTAGACAACTGTGCTAATCGGAGGTGCGGCGGATGGACAACATCATTCCGAACTGCAAAAAAAAAGACTTGGCAGGACCCTCCCGGAAAAGTCTTGAGTGGCTCCGAGGCATGGCTGGGCAAACAAGCGTAAAACAATAATATCAGGTTGTGACCGTGGAACGCAGCTGCAGGATCTCGTCAGCGGCCAGAGGAGATGAGCATCGGCCCACGCTGGCTCATGGGGGACAAGCCCTGACCTGCTTGACGACAGCACACGTGGGCACAGACCAAGCGGTCCCCCCCCTTTAAACACGTTGCCTTACGCGACCAATGTTATCCATAATAGAGGTCTTTGAGGTAGATCGCGTTAATGCGTCGTTAAAGCCGCCACCACCCCTATTCGATGGATGGCGGTAATACAAAACAAACAAACTACTTTTGTTTACTCAGGTAAGGCCCCCACTGAGCTACGATGTAGCTCTTTTTCAGAAACGACCTGGCCATCAGACATGATGAGAAAAAAACGAAGTGGCTTATCGTCACGTGGAAACGTATCGCAGCCAAGTACTCTAAATGCATGTCCATTCTAAAAGTGGAGGGATGAACTGGAGGACCCGGAGAAAAGTCCACGCAAACTCCACATATACAGCAGCAGGCGTCAGGGTCGGGATTGAACCCACGACTTCCTGCATACCAAGCGAGGTAGTTAACATCTCATAGCCACCGTGATGGTGATGATGAGAGAGACGCAAACTCCACATATACAGCAGCAGGCGTCAGGGTCGGGATTGAACCCACGACCTCCTGCATACGAGGCGAGGTAGTTAACATCTCGCCAACGTGGCGTCCCCCTGCCTAGCCAAGAAACAGATTCGGACGTGGATAGATAGCAGCCACCATCGTCCTCGATCCCGTGTCCCTTACAGAATGCAACGTGCTGCCACCCGCGATTAAGTTAAAAAGAGCCAACATTATCTCCCCCACGCTGAAATGATCATTCAGGCTTTCGGTGGGCTCAGTTCCCGTTCATCGCCTTGAGCCAGTGGTGGAAATTCAACCTTCTCATGGCGCAGGGGGGGGGGGGGGGGGCGTGTCAGTCCGCAGGACAACCACCATTGTCTTCCCCCCCCCCCCCGGCTCAACGGAGCGGTACTCCTTGTTCTACCGACCCCGGAGAGAGAGGTACGACGGGCCAAGTCAAACCCCCCCGGACCCCCCCATCCGATTGAGAAATCGTTTGCTCCACCGCTGGGAGACACCCTGGATGGTTCGCAATGAGTTTCAACGCACCCGCTCATCGGCTTCACACAACTGGGATCATACAATAAGTAAATGAATCCGAAATTAAGTAAGAGCACCGCGTTGGCAAGCCGAGGGACGGAAATTAAACTTTGCTTCACGATGCAGATGTGAAATTAATTGGCATTGCCAAAATTAGTTACACGAGTGCAACACTCAGACAAACAAAAAGAAGAGAGGTTTCCCCCTTGAGATTGTTTTCGTTGTGCAAGCAATTAAAAAGAAAAACAGACAGACCTTCCGCATCCACTTCAAAAGTCTGATCACTGCTTTTCATAACATCCCGTTCTATGGACACATTTCTGATGGTAAACAAGGGGTGTTAGCGAGCACCTATTAAGACCGGCCTGGCACACTAGGAGCAGTTCTTTTTAGCACTGCTGCTGTTTTCACACAGCGCTTAGGGTACTCATTTAACGATGAGGTGACCCTCGGGAGAGGCCCAGGAGAGATTCAGACCCCCCCCCCAATTTCCAATTGACATCAAAGATTAGGAAGTAAAAGATGGGGGGTTGTGACGCAATGCAGAACATCCAGCTGCAGCGCCAGTATCTATACATGCAGATCCCCACACGCACAATCCTACACCGACAGTTTCCGTATATTTTAAAACCTTCAGAATTTCCTGTTTGTTGCTCCCAACGGGAAACAGTCGTCACAAATCACACGTGGCCGGCCGGCTGGCCAGGGGGGGGAGGGATGGGAGGCAGGCAGGAGGGGTGGGTCTGTGTGTGTGGGGGAGGGGGGGGAAGAGATTTCGCAGGCAATATATAAGAAAAGGGGTTGGACTTTGGCGGCCCCCAAACACTCGTGGCCAAGGTTTTGCTTGCTCAGGGCCCTGGGCTATATAACTCCGAGCAGCTGCAAAGCGTCTCTCTTCCGGTGGCGTACGGCGGACCCCCGAGCTTGAGGTTTTTTTTTTTTGCCACGGCCGCAATGCTCTTCTCAACAACGCAGGCAATGTGACAATGTAAACGCTCGCCCGTGAAATACAAACAGCCCGGCGCACGGTCTCCATTTCCGTGGCCACTGTGGCGCACAGACGCGCCACCTCTGCTCCTCTCCCCCCCCCTCTCTCTCACCTCACGCTCTCTCACTCTCTCTCCCCCCTGCGCTAGCATCACACCAGGTGTTGTAATCAATTCAAGGCTGAGTTGACCTAGGGGAGGCCCAGACTAGCTTCACAGACACCCAGTTTGTCAACCGGTGAGAATGATGTGTACTTTGGCCACGAATCAAATCTGGGCCCCGTGATGTTGCTGTGCGAATCATACCACTATTACTCACATATACAACAAAGACAAATATTATCCTTATAAACTCTATATATATAGGGACTGCAAGGGGTCAATATTAGGGTACATCAAGAATTGTATCGTTTAGGGATTGTTGGGGCCAGAAGCAGTCACTCCCAGCCCTTGTCTGAATCGCAGTTCTCATGGTCATGATCCAAGTAACCACACCGGGTACTCGCTAAGTTTAAGGCTGAGTCAACCTAGCTGCGGCAATGCGAATTGCAGTTAAGAATGAAATGCGAGTGACTGGGATTGTCTCACATTGTGCGTGCCACACAAATGCAAAGATCCCCCGTATAGCCTTTGACCAACTGCTGGGGCAAGTGCTGCTATCGAGCAACCTTCTAAGGTCGGCACGGCACACGATGGGGTGGGGTGGCCAGCACCTCGCCTGGCCGCCTTTGTCTCCCCAGCGGTGATGTTAACACACCACAACAGGCACTCATTTCAGGCAGAGTCGACTGAGGAGAGGGCCAGAACCGGTACAAATATTCACCACTGTTATTGGCCGTGAGCGGGAATCGAATTCGGATCGCCGGGGGTTTTGTAGCGCAGAGCGCGCTAACCGCTACGCTGTCGCTCCCCACTATGAGAAACACACGCGTGCTCGCAAACACACGCACAACATCAGCCGTGACCTATCCACCGCCGGACGAAGGCCTCCCCAAAGGCCATCAACTATCTCTCACGGGCTTGCTGGGCAACAATCCGTCGAGCTTCTGTGCACGAGCCGATTTCACTGCTCCGCCTCCGAGCTTGGATGTCGTCCGTGGGCGTCTTCCCTTGCCCCAGCCATCTCGCGACGCATCCTTGCACAGACCTATGTGATGAAGCGTTATTTGGCTGAAATACTAAAACGTGCAATACGATAACAACATTATTAGTTGTGTGTGTATATAGTGATGTGGTCTGGACAAAGTCCCATCCGTGAGTTCCTCTGGCAGGCAAGGCTGCATTTGGCTGGGTCATATAGCCCGCATGCCCAGCCACCGCATGCCTAAACAACTTTTGTTCGACCAGATAGAGGGGGCTAAATGGGCGCCGCACGGGCTAGAGAAGAGATGGAGTGATGTGGTACAAGAGAATGTGGAGCTGAGTGGACATGCCGATGACTGGTACCAGCGGTGTCCAGATCGGCCTCTGTGGAGGAGGCTCGTGAAGGACGCTACTGGGCAGTTGGAGGCAGTCGCCCTCCAGCAACAACGGAGGGTGGAGGAGCGACGCTCACAACAACGAGCGGAGCGCCGGGCGGCTAAAATACAGCAAGTCGGCACAGTAGGTGGCGTAGGTGGCACAGATGGTCCATCAGCCAGTCATCTCAGCCAACCTTTGGCACCTGCTGGCAACTGGCATTCGACATTTCACGTGGCCTCAACGTGCAAATAGCCTGGCACAAGCGCCGTGGTGCTGGCGCCGTGGTGATATCACCACCACTTGCTGGAAAATGTCGGTTGTTGTTGTTGTTGTTAAATAGTGATGTTGTTGTTCATGCAAATTGCGTCTCACAATCGTTGAGGAACCACAGATAAGCTGGAAGGTAGCAGCAAGACAGTGAGCTGGCGTCAACAACTGGGGGTGCCACGGTGGCGAGATGTTAACTAACTCGCGTGGTACGCAGGAGATCATGGATTCGATCCCAACCCTGATGCCTGCTGGATATTTGGAGTTTGCGTGTTCTCTGCCTGGTCGCGTGGATTTTTCTCCAGGTCCTCCACCACATTTAGAATGAACGTCATGCGTTTAGAGTATTTGGCTGCTATAAATTTCCACGTGCTAAGCCACTTCCGTTGAGCTATCATTTGTGGGCAGGTCGCTTCTGACAAAGAGATATATAGCTCAGTGGGCCTTCCTTACCTGGAAAAGTAGTTTATAGTTTAGTTGAGACCCACTTACTTTTGTCTAACGGTAAATACGATATCTAGAGTTTTTAATCAAAGTATATTACCTGCTGTGACATTGAGATAAAAAACGAGGACACTGACAAAGGAAAATGTTGAACAAAAGGCATAAAACTGCACAATAGAAGCACGGAGAAGTTACACGCTGCACGATATTACATTGGCAGAAAGAGAAGCACATGCTTGAGAGAAATGGTTTAACAATTGGAAAATGATTATCCAAGCGTTCCTATGTGGAACAAATCCGACGAGATGTTGCCCGTGCATTTCGGTTGCCAGGAATTCCCAGCACAAACAGGTAACAAAGTTTAAGTTGACACATTGACACAGACTTGTCAAATAGTGCCACTGGGGTGTTGTTTTGTACTCACTTGTCAGTGGTTGGAACACTTTTGTTAATCACACCCCCCCATCTCTGCCCCCCCCCCCCCCACCGCTTACTCCCCCTCTGCCCCACCAATAAAATCTACCAGGAATCGAACACAGCACATACCGACTCTGGCCGAGCCATGTGTGCCAAAAGCTTGCCGCTTCGAGGCAGCACCAACCAACAGGGGTGATGGTAATTCCGCAACCGCAGTCAATTGCACAGCGCGCAGCTACATATTAGCGGTGATGATAGCAGAAATGGGCTTGATTCAACACCGCTCCGCGAAGCACGTTTATTAGGCGCAGCACCGCATTAAAGCCGGGCGGCTCATTAAAGTGTGAACAAAAAGCAAACAAAAGCTGACTTGGCCGAGGCGGGAGAGCGTCTCATTAAAGCAATTACCGTGAAAGCAACGGCGGTGCCTCATTTAAACATTTGTCGAGCGTCAGTTGACAATTCATCGGCGACTGGGGAGCAGGGTGCGATTTAATCCCCGTCGGGTTCTGTGGTTTGAAGCATTCAATCACGGGGGTTGAAATAATTTTCTTGGGGTGGGGGGGGGGGCCCATAAAATGAAAATATATATTTGCAGAAGGTTAATTGTAATTGTCCTATGAACAGACTGGTCCCCGCCAGAAAAATTGGGATATTCCAACACTGGCTCAGGACTGCCATCAGAGACGAGTATGGCTCCATGCTCCATGTTATCATGTGTACCGACTCTGTTAGTCTCCGTCTGGTGACCAAAACATTCCACGAAAAAACGTTTTTTTTTTGGTTCTGCTCAAATTTAATCCTCGCCTGGCTACGCGGATTAAATCTGTGAACATACATCGGGTGACCGAGATGTGGAGTAAGCGCTCTCTTACTACGGAAGCATCGAGGACCCGTGGCCACAGCGAGAGAACCCCCCGTTGGAATAGAGGCCCACTGAAGCAGTCAACAGGGCCTCGCAGGCTTGGTAGGCGCCGCAACCTCCAACGACGCAAAGCCAGAGAGAGCGTGCGGGCGCCTCGGAGCGGTCATCGATGACGAGCTCTCGGTCTCGCCCCACACACGGTGGCGAGATGTTAACTACCTCGCCTGGTGTACAGGAAGTTGTGGGCTCAATCCCGACCCTCGACGCTTGTATATATGGAGTTTGCATGTTCTCTCTGTGGTCGTGTGAATTTTTTCTCCGGTTACTGCGGTTTTTCCCTCCACATTAGCATGCGTTCAGGGTATTTGGTTGCGATTTCTTTTGCACGTGATAAGCCGCTTCGTTGAGCTATCATTCGACGCCATTTTGCTTTTGAAAAATATCTATAGAGCTCAGTGGGCCTCCTTTCCTGGTAAAAAGTAAAACACCTCAACATCGCAGGACCTGCCCCTGCGCCCAACATCTCTCACCCGCCACCTCTCGCGACCACTCGGACCCTCGCCCGTGTTGCCTCCATCGCATCTCGACTAGACGACCGCAATGTTCTCCAAAGAACATCATCTACACACTCCTGACGATTCGTGGAAATGATCACTGCCAGGCTCCTCAACTGTGGCGGTAAATGAGACCACGTCTCCACAATGCTCAGATCCCTCCGCTGACTGCCAGTCCAACGGTCGATCAATTTCAAGATCCCACTCGCCACTGTCAGGATTCTCCACGGACATGCCCCTGCCGACATCTCCCCTCTCATCTCACTCTACTGCCCTCCACACGCTTTCTGCTCCAACGACCTTGGATTTCTGTCAACACCCCCAGTCAACAGTTGCTCAGTAGGAGGTCACTCATTCTCCTTTATCCCCCCCCCCCAACCGCTGCCTTCGCCTGACTTGCCTCTCTCTCTCTCCGCAAAATAGATTTCCCCACTGTTTCTCTGCAGCCTATTGAGAAGGGATCACATTTGGATACTGTATACATCCAAATTGTATTGCGCAGTATTCGTTTCAGTGGGGGGGGGGGGGGGGGGGGGGAAGAGAAAGATCAGCGCTGGAGTCCACGTACCTTTGTTTACCCTTCAATTGCAGACGATTTCGAAATGAGAAATTTGCCCGATGTTCGGGCCTTCAAAATGGTGATGTCAAAAGGCTAATGAGGTCTTTCTCACATCACATTTTACAGCAGATAAAAGCACAATTTTCCAACATCCCCACCCCCCCCTCGCCGCACCACGGACGGGACTCGAACCGTCGACTGTGAAACCGCCTAAGGCTGGCGAGTGGTGACTCTCGGGACGCAGCCTCTCCCCTGCTCTCGCACGGGGGCAATGCCACGTTGGTCAGCCTCCGTTTGCAGTGGCGGCGAGCCGGATGGGCCAAATCACCGTATTCGCATGGTGCGGAGTGTGTCTACCAAAAAGGGACGAGCAATCATGAGTTTCCCACAATGCAGCATTATTTTTCTTTTTTATCACCCGACACAGCCAATTATTAATGTTTGTCATGTAAACAAGACATGCTAATTCGTTACGAGTGCAGCACACCGGTATGTTGGAGAGTAAACCCACAATTGTTAAAGTTGTGGCTTTACTCTCCAACACACCATGATCATGTTGTGAGTTTACTCTCCAACACACCGGTGTGCTGTACTAGTGTAACGAATTGAGGTGTTTTGTTTACGTGACAACTCTTACTAATTGGCTGTGTCGGGTGGTGGTGGGCTTAACGACAGATTTATATTTACGCGATGTAACCCAAACAAACACCTCTCATGTAAAATATTGGTCGCGAAAGCCTACGTGTTAAATTGGAGGGATGATCACGATGATGATGGGCAGTCAAATCCCTGACTGGGCTTTTAACGCGTGACTTCCCTTACTGCGAGATGAGAGATCTTTTCCAGCACCACCCATGCTTATGTGGTCAATGTTAAAACCATCACCATCATCACTGCCATCATTAGCAGCAGCTGCAAGGAATAGCAGCAGCAGCAACAACAGCAGCACGGTCTTGGCGACTTGGCAAGAGATCTTGATATTCGGGACTGGATATAAATCTTGATAATTCAGGCCGGTTGTTATTGTGTACCGAGACTCCGTTAGTTTCGGTCTGGTGGCCAAAAATTCCACGAAAATAAGTGTATTTGTTTTTTTCCTGCCAGATTTAATCCTAGCCTTGCTGCGAGGATTAAATCTGTGAGAGACTCCTGTTGAAGAGGCACACCGAAGTGGTTGTAAGGGCTCTGAATGCAGGGTTTGGGTGGCACCGCAGCTCCGGTCGTGAATAGCTATGAGGTGGCCAGAAGACGGCAGTACAGCAAGCGGGTTGTCAACCTGTGCGCGATCATTTGAGAATTGCTCCTCCTCCTCTGACGTGTGTGTGTGTGTGAATTTTCTCAGGATACTTCAACAGGCTTAAGGAATTGCAGTGAAGCGACACAACACCCTCCTGAAAGTATTTTATAGGGTCAGTTAAACTTTCCTGGAGAAAGGATATTATTATTATGTTCTGTGACTGTTACCGAACATGATGGCTGAAGGCCCTGCAGCGTTTAGGAATCTATTTTTATACTATTCACTATTTTATTTTTTACCGGGTAAGGCCCACTGAGCTATGTAGCTCTTTTTCAGAAGCGACCTGGCAGCAAATGACAGCTCAACGAAGTGGCTCATCACGTGGACATTTATAGCAGCCAAATACTCTAAACGCACATTTCTAAAAATGTGGAGGGAAAAGCCAGAGGACCTGGAGAAAAATCCACACGACCACGTGGAGAGAGACACACAATACGAAATATACAGCAGGAGTCAGGGTCGGGATCGAACCCACGACCTCCTGTATACTAGGCGAGGTAGTTAACATCTCCTAGCCACCGTGGCGCTAAAGGCTGTGCAGCATTTGGGAATCAGCTGGAGGATCTGCGTAGTTGTGCGCATCAATAGCCGCTGAAGTCCACTTAAAGTTCTACTGCGTGCTGCTGACAGATTTCCGGTACGGTGTACTCAGCATTTCCCCACACTCGTTTCTCCGAACCATTCGAAACATGCGCGCCACATGCATAATTTCCGCAACCTATGCACACGTGCGCAAGCTAAAGAAAAGCACACGCGATAAAGAAATGGACGGCGATGTGAATGAGCAAAGGGAGATCAGCAAAATGCAAGCATCAGCCGGATTTCCACAGTTCACCTTCGGAGTTCATGAGAACCGTAATGTAATGGCAAAATCATCTTAAGTAAATATTTTATGAAGCCAATAACAACGTGTCCATTCAGAGTAATACTCTCACAACGCACAGATAGAAAATTAAAGGCAATCAAAACAATGTCCTGCGAATCAGATTCTGCAAAAGGTCACAATGACCTATCGTCGTAATGATTTTCAAGCCACCGTGTTCCGGTAATAAATACGTGTGTTATATTGCGGCAGGTTCACACCACGCGAGGCTGCACTACGTTGAAAAGTAAATCAATTGTACGTTTAAACATATAGTTCAGTACATACGTTCACATCACGCGCTCAAATGTAATCAACATTTGTTTTTTCAACGTAAAAGCCGCTGGGTTTTTCCTTTGCCTGACTGAGCGAAAGCGGGGTGGGTGGTGGTGGGGGGGGAGATCCAACAACATTCTGAGGTCCACTGGCAGTGCTGAGCCAGTGGCGTGAATGGCACATTGCCACGGTGGTGGAGTCTCTCCAGAGCACAGCCACCGTTGACAGGCGACGATGTGACCTTGGGTGGACGCTGCACCCCCTTAGTCCAGTAGATCCCCTTAGTCGAGTGGTTCCCTTTAGTCTAGTCTAGCAGATCCTCTTAATCTAGTAGATCCCCTTAGTCCAGTTGATCCCCTTAGTCGAGTGGATTGCCTTAGTCCAGTCGATCCCCTTAGTCGAGTGGATCCCCTTAGTCTAGTCTAGTAGATTCCCTTAGTCCAGTCGATCCCCTTAGTCGAGTGGATCCCCTTAGTCGAGTGGATCCCCTTAGTCTAGTCTAGTAGATTCCCTTAGTCCAGTCGATCCCCTTAGTCCAGTCGATCCCCTTAGTCGAGTTGATCCCCTTAGTCTAGTCGATCCCCTTAGTCCAATCTAGTAGATCCCCTTAGTCCAGTCGATCCCCTTAGTCCAGTCGATCCCCTTAGTCGAGTGGATCCCCTTAGTCAAGTGGATCCCCTTAGTGCAGTCGGTCCCCTTAGTCCAGTCGGTCCCCTTAGTCCAGTTGATCCCCTTAGTCCAGTCGATCCCCTTAGTCTAGTGGATCCCCTTAATCTAGTCTAGTGGATCCCTTTAGTCACGAACCACAGCCCTAGTCGATCCCCTTTGCGGCCGACTCGAGCCCTCTGCGGCCCTCTGCATACAAATCACGGTGTTAGCAGGCAATTCAGAATCGCGAGCAACATCGAAGCACCCCGAGGGGAGACCCACTCGCGCGAGGGGACAACACGCTATCCCCCGTACAGATGGGACGGGCCCACGTGTTGCCGTTACCGCCTTCTCCCCGGGCGAAGGCGGGGTGTGTGTGTGGGGGCCTCCTCCTCGAACCCCCCCCCCCCCCCCCCAGGGGAAGGGAGCTTCGCGACGCTTGCGTGGCACGCCGACGCTCGCCCAAGTACAAGGCCGTGACCACCGCCACCGCCGCCCGTCTAAGCAGGTGCACGGGCACCGTAACGCGGATTGCCAGCCGACACGCGGCTTTCGTTGTAACGCCGGACGCTCGGTCAACCCCTTGCATAAGAGTCCACTTCTTGTTTTCCACTCGCAGTTGTAAGATTGACGAACCAAAGTTCCAACGGTCGTTCTGGGTCACGGTGAGCCCACGTCTTTGAATATTCGTCCCAAGCTGGACATACCTCGACAAAGAGCTTCGTTGCTGCATAGATCTTTGTCGACGCATACGCTGGAAAATGTGGCATTTATATTAAGGTGAAACTGGCTCATATTTTTTTTGGCCAATCCACCATCCCACCTGTGAAGGTTCTCCTAAATCCGGAGAAATGTTGGGATTGTGGTCTGGGGTATGGAGAGCGAACGGATTTATTTAATTTCATTTATTTTCTCTGTGAAGATAATTTTCTTGTTAAGTGGATTTTTTGCTTCGTTATCTTTGTTTTATTTGCTAAGTGTGGGGGGAGGGGGGTTGTTTTTGTATCTCTGCATAAGAGACTGGCTAATTAAGGTTGCCGTGTTGTGGGATGCAATTGCAATGAAATTAAATCATTTGTATCATTCCTCTAGTCTCAATTTTAAAAAATCCGATTCTGAAAAAAAATGTTGATTTTGAAAAATACCTAGGAGCTAAAACTTGCACTCACACACACTGCACACGTAAATATTGTCACTGAATCAGTGTGTTACCAATTAATCACCGTTAATGACTTTGTTCCCATTGCAGTCGCGTTGACTTTTACCTCCTTCCAGGGGCCTCTTACGAGAGACTTTGGTCGTTACTTTGGTAAACGTAATCAAATTTACCAGTCTAATCATCTCCCTGTTCAAATGGGGAAAGAGGCTGCACTCCTCTACATTGGTGGCGAGATGTTAACTCCCTTGCCTGGTTGGCAGGAGATCATGGGTTCGAGCCTGACCCTGACGCCTGTATATTTGGAGTTAGCGTGTCTCTCTCTCCCCCTGTTCACATTGATTTTTCTCCGGCTCCTCCGGTTCCCCCCTTCACATTTAGAATCAACATCAAGCGTTTAGAGTACATGGCTGCTACTATATATTTCCACGTGATAAGCCACTTCGTTGAGTTGTCATTTGGGGCCAGGTCGCTTGTGAAAAAAAAAAGCTACATAGCTCAGTGGGCCTTACCTCGAAAAAAATATAAAATAGTTCAATTGTAGTTTAGAAAGTAGTGGAAATTCCAAGTTCCTATAACCGAGACCAGTGAATCAACAGGATGACGACCGCAGTGATGACTTCAAACCTTTGCCTCCCCAGCGCTAACGACAAAACACAGCACCCCACGTTAGTTCACTGTAGGCTGTCATCGTTGATGGGCCTCATGCCGAGTTCCCATGTGAATAACCAATCGTGTCAATGGTTAGGAGTCGAACTGGGATCACCAGTGCGCTGTAGCCAACTGGAGGTTACTGCGGTCCAAGGGTCCAAACTCTGGTCGGGAGTCGACCCGGCCCATGGTTATCCCTCCTGGAATCAACAGAAATTTAGCACCGCTCTTGTCGCAAGTCAACAGAATATTGTCCTCAAAATGTACTGGCGCATTTCACGGGAATGTGGAATTTCATGGGCTGGCTCGGGGTGGCTGCCAACAGAGATCGGCGCTGCCTGCATTGCTCCCTTGAGCATGGAGGCACTTTTGACTTCTGACTTTATACAAGCACGTGTTTAGTAAACACGTCGCTCCACCTATATATAAACTACATTGTGTAAAAGCATTCCATTTCCCCAGCGGAGATCCCAAATGGATATGTTAAAGTTTTTTTGGCGTGCCAAGAACGTTTTTAATTATTTATACATTGCTAGCATTTCCAGGGCATGCTGCATCTGTGTCGTAGCCAATGCTTCCTTAAAATATGTATATATATACATTAATATACCCGTAGCCTTCCATCTGTCTGAGAGCTTCCTAACACCAGCTTGCTTGTGCTCATTAACTGTGAGAGCAAATTCCGTTAACAAGTGCTTAATAAGACTAAGAAGGTGACCGCCATGCACCCACCCACTTTTATCTCCCCGGTGCTGATGCTCACGCAACTGAAACAAGTATTCAATTAACGTGCGGAGGCAACATCCGCGGAGCATCCAGCACAGCTTCACACGCCTCCAGATACGCAATGCCGTGGAATCAAACCCAGGTCGCCTGGGTCACAATTCAATCGGCGAAGCAGTTACAACGGCAATCCCCCCCCCCACACCACCCACGATTACCATGTACGGGCCACACGCGCTCACAAAGCCACAGCCCCCCACCCCATTCCTCCATTCAGAATTTCCAAACGAAGGGGTAAGTTGTTGTTCGCGAAGCGGCTATCACGAAAGCACAATGTGCATTCCACGTCAAAGCTGCTCAAATGGAGCATTGAGGGGGGCGCGTTGGTGATCACCTCCTCTCGAACAACCCCAGAGCCAAGCGGTGTAAATTCCACAATCCTGTGCTGGGAGCAAGTCTATTCACAGTGAACAATCACCGTTCGCTTCACCACAAAGTGATACCAATTGTTGACCACCGTAGGGGCGATAGGCCGAGTCGACCATCCCCCAACCACGATTTGAAACCCCGCATCCTCTCCGATTGCGTGACAGCTCTCTTCACAGTCGAGCCACCCGGCATTTAGATGCAGAGGCTTTTATAAACGCGAACAGACGCTGAATTCGCTTGATCTGGAAAGAGAAAGGGTTCCACTTCACGCAATTTGCCATCGCTGAAGCTGTGCAGTGAAGGGTCAGGGTCCGCCTTGCCGAGTAGGTACCCACTGAGAGAAGCCCTTGCTTGAACCACCTTAGCGTAGGGGAACTACTCGATGTATGAATGTATGTATGCATGCACGTTGAACTTCTTTCGCACCGTACGAAGCCAACCATGCTAATCGGAGGTGTGGGAGGACAATAAACTCAATATGAAAGGCAGTTCGGAAAAAAAAAAGTTTTCGATCCACATTTAAAAGTGCATAGCTCCAGTGGCTTCCTACTATCAGAAGGAAGAGCGTTCCAGATGGCCGCAGAAGCGCATCTGAAAGCACACGATGCAAGGATGACCGGGGTTCACGTGATGATGGTTTATGCTCCTTGACGAGTATTGTGCACGGGTGTGTGTGTGTGAGGCTGAACCTCCACGATAGCGACTGGCTTTTCTGAAGCCTTGGCTTCCCGTGCCGCCACGGCATCGCTCCTCCATTCGTTGGCCTGCGATGCCGTGACGTCCGTCTCCCCATCCACCAGGAGGTTCTCAACAACGTCCCTCACCACCAGCACCACCGCCGTCTGAAGTCGCACGCTTAACCTTCAATAACTCAACTTCAGCCCCGATGATGATGATGCTGCTGCTGCTTGCATGGAGTTCGCAAAGAATATCACACGCAAGCTCCTCACGAAATATCCAACAACGTAGAGGATCCCTGGCTCCCGATCTGGGCCACAACCCCTAAACCCACATCCACCGCACGGGACTATTGGCCGGAAACTCTCCGGCCAGTGCACAGCGACCGCGCTCACCCGGAACAGATCCGCAGACCGCGCGACGACCCGATGCTTGATTCACAAACGAGGAGGCGGGCGTGCGTGCAGCGTCACCGTCGCCACGATGGAGCACCACTCCACTACCCCCGGGGCCAGCAGTCACCTGCCCTCAGCCACCTCGGTGTAAAATAGCAGCTGCTGCTCTACAGCAGTGGCTCTCAAAGCCTGCTTGGGCCGTAGACCACATCAGCCGATGCGAACATTTCCGCGGACCACCAAGTTCTCCCCAACCCTGGTTCCAAAACGAATTCCACTTCCCTCTATGAATAACACTCATATTAAATTATGCATATTACCGGAACATTATTGTTATTTTTTACGCAGTTTTTTAGGGGGGGGGGCATTTAGATTTTAGGGTTTTGGGTAGTATAATCAGGGTAGTTTACACCCTAACCGCATTTTTGTTATAAAATATGAGTAAAATATTAATATCCGAAGCATTGTCATTTCTACCTACGTGACTTTACCGAAAGAACCAAAGAGTATGGATTCCTGCAGTCACGAAAGCTTCAAATCAAGATTGTTATTATTGTCCGGACCAACCTGCATTTGCATCACAGCTCCCACAGACAACCTGGAGGAACTGACACAGACCGCTAACTGGTGGTGTGGGGACCACGCTCTGAGAACGACCGATGTAAATGTCACGGTGACTAGGAGATGTTAACTACCTCGCCCGGTATACAGGAAGTCGTGGGTTCGTTCCAAACTCTGACGCCTATATATGTTTTCCCTGTGATCACGTGGATTTTTCTCCAGGTCCTCCGGTCTTTGCCTCCACATTTAGAATCAACAACACGCGTTCAGAGTATTTGGCTGCTGTAAATTTCCACGTGATAAGCCACTTCGTTGAGTTAGCATTTGTGATGGGCAGGTCGCTTCTGAAAAATATCTCGAAAGCTCAGTGGGCCTTATCTGGTAAAATAAAAAATATATAGTTTTGATTTAAAGCTTTCGTGACTGCAGGGATTCATATTCTTGGTTCTTTCGGTAAAGTCACGTAGAAGGGAAACAATAAAATAATAAAAACATAAAACAATAAAATTCTCACGACGTTTCGACTGCAACACAAGCAATCATCATCAAATTTTCTTGTTGTGGTTTTCACACCTCATGATGATTGCTTGTGTTGCAGTCGAAACGTCGTGAGAATTTTATTGTTTTATATTTTATTATTTTATTGTTTCCCTTCGACGTGACTTTACCGGAAGAACCAAGAATATAAAAAATATAGTTTTCGAGTTTTAGGTCAACATCAGCAAGAAGAAGAAGACGAATAAGGGAACGACACAATACAAGCAAACACAATTCTCCTGATCAGATTACAAGTCAGGCACCTGAAATCCTACATTATTTGCTCAATGTTCAAGTACAATAAGGAAACACACAACTATGGTTTATTGTGCGTCTGTGTGCAGCAGCTGCACCATGAGCTGCCAAGTCTTTTTCAATGCGTAATTTAGATTCTCGTCACTAGGCATGGACCTACCAGTAGATAACTTTAAATTGCTCTAAATTGTACAATTACTCCAAAAACTAAAAACACAACGGGGAACGATAACGTTGATGATGATGATGACAGCAGCTTTGGTTCTTGGAGCGAAGCGGCAACAACCGTAGCAGACACTGAACGCGGATCACGCGAAAAATTGAAGTCGTCCCGTGACTTCTCAGCTTTAGTTACTGTCATCACGTTCCAAAAGTATCCATTGAAATAATGAAACGTTTCGAGCTCCTTACAAAATTAGTTTTATACGCGATGGCATTGCATTACATTTGAAGCCTCGAGTAATCAGTCACGACCGACTGATTACTTCCGTATAAAGACACATTATTTGGTGATACTGCATTGCCAGAGTGTGGTTCACAAAGCACCGATGAACCAACGTATGCGCCATGAAGAAGGGAGCATTGTCCAATGAGTCGCCTATTGTATGTTCCCTTTTCAGGTCACACACGCACACACACACACCTGAGCAGTATTGACGCACGTGTTGAGTTTGTTGATACTCATGTAAGTCACCCTCCCCCATCACGGCCTACACACAAACCCTCAACAAGACCGCCGAATAATATTAATAATAATAATTTACATTTGCCAAGTGGTGCATTTCATCCGTAGATCCCCACCAATGAGCCACCGTGGATGGAGAGCCAGGATATAAACATAGCCTGCACAGGGTAAACTGCAAGTACAAGGCTAGGGGAAAAGGCCAGTTTAGAGAGGTGAGTTTTCAAGACAGGAATTAAATATATCTGAGGACTCTGGTTTTATTATGGGCAAAGGGCAAAAGCGTTGTTGCAAAGTGTTGGTAGTTGCACAGCGGCAAAATCGCGATCACCCCTGCAGGAACTTTGAAGAGCCATCATTTACTGGCAGGTCGCTTCTGAAGAAGACGGTAATAGCTCAGTGGGCTTTACCCGATAAAATAAAATAAATACAAAATATTTCTACACGATATTACCGAAATAACCAAAGAATAAAAAAAAAATTGGTTAGTTTTTTTGTGATTTGTTTACTTTTCCAACACTCCTATTGTTTTTGTTTGTATTGTTTGTTTGTTGTAACTTTCTGACCCCGTGCCCCCTACTGGGGATCTGCATTTCATTTGTCGTCATTCCCACGTACCTCCGATGAGCCGGGTTGGCGACGTGCGGTGCCAAAAGAAGTTCAACAAACTCGCTCCAGCGCTGTCCTCCAGACAGTCTCGTCCCTTCACCTGATGAAGGCCACTTGTGTTGTGGCCGAAACGTCGTGAGAATTTTATCGTGTTATTTGATCAATTTATTATTTTATTCTCATTCTACGTGACTTTACCGAAAGAACCAAAGAAGATACATCTTCTTGGTTCTTTCGGTAAAGAACCAAGAATATGAATCCCTCCAGTCACGGAAGCTTTAAATCAAAACATACATCCGTGAAAGAGTAGAGCTCGTCGGATTCCGCCAGCATGAATAAAGATTGTGAATCTGTAATATTGCGGAGGGAGAGGACACAGAGTGATTTCTCGCGCCACGTGGCCGCGACACGCACCTGGTGCCAGAGACCCTGGGTTTGACACCTGTTATCTGGATGAAAACGGAAGGATGTACGTACATGGTGTGCATGGATCATGTTCATGCATAATTTATATTGATTACCTATGAATAACCCAACCGGTCATGGATATCCATTGTAATTGATATCCATATATTAACCCCCCCCCCTGCCCCCCCCCCCCCATGGCCTTCGCACCTGATTGGCTTACAAGCGACGGCATCACATTTATCCCCACCTCTATTTAAGACCGAAAGAGGAGGAGGAGGATTTCTCCGCAGCTCTGTGGCTCTCGCCTGATGATGCTGGTTGTGATTAACCGCGAAACGTTACGGTACTCGAATTGTAAATGTCGTGGTGGGTTTACTCTCCAACACACAACCCGGTGTGCTGAACCAGTAATGAATTGGCACGTTTTGTTTACGTGACAAACCTCACTGATTGGCTGTGTCGGGCAGTGGCGGGTTTAACGGCGCATTAACATGTATGCAATCTCACTCAACAATATCTATTGTCGATGATACCATAGTGTATGCATGTGCATCCGGGCACATGCATACACGACGAGCGACACTCAGTGCAATAAACGGGTCCAGGGCATTGCTCTTGGGGAACCAGCACAGCTCAAATCAAACACTCCCCAAAGGGCCGGGTTCACTGTTGGGATGTGTGTAAAAAAAAGATTCTTCACATTTTTTTGTTTGTTAAAGCGGAGAGATAAATACGGGAAGAAGGCACACGGTCCCGCTTATTTATTTTGCCGCTTATGCGGTGTATGGACGACGCTAATGATTATTTTGTGCAAAGTACATGCGGGGAAGCTTTGCTGGGCAAACAGAGAAGCGATATTAGTATTCTATGCAGGACTTGCCCCGAGCCTTTCCTGGATAAAGAAATTAATTTAAAATGGTAAACAAATTGCGAGCTTTTGATGTGCGAATTAAAGCAATCCACGCAACAATCTATTTATAGCAATAATCAAGGCTAGGGAGCCCAACAGGAAACAATCAGCCGAATAGCGTGGAGCAAATCTGCGCGCACACACACGCACACACCCCCAGGTTCCACAAAGGTAATGTTTTGCATGCAGCGTTTGACGTGCATTGCTTGCCTTCCAATCGTTTTGCTCCTAATGACACTCAACTTAACAAAATCAACTTGAACTTGACCACTGGGTTATTTTCGAAACCAAAGATCACCTATGAAGGCCGGCACGGCATGCAAGCGGGTCGGTGGCCAGCACCACAACTAGCCGCCTTTGTCTCCCCCAGTGGCGATGTTTACGCATCGCACCCGCTACTAATTTCAGGCTGAGTCGACCTAGGGGAGGCCCCGAACCGGTTCAGACAACCGTCACTGGGCGCTGGCCGTGAGTGGGAATCGAACTCGGCTCGCCGGGTTTACAGCGCAGCGAAACGTCGCCCTCAAAAATTGTAAAGGTTGTGGATTCACTCTTCAACACACCGGTGGGCTAAAGCAGTGAACTATGTCTTTTGTCAACGTGACACATTTTTTACTGATTGGCCGTGTCGGGTGGTTAGAGAGTTACGACACGTTGATAAAGACCCCCCTCCCTGTATAGCCGTAACAGACTGTTGGCGCAAGTGCTGTTAGCGAGTAGCACCTATGAAGGCCGGCACGGCGATATTTATACATCGCACCAGGTACTCATTTGAGGCCGAGTTGACCTAGTCGAGTACCAACACCAGTTGAAACAATCGTCACTGGTGTTGGCCGTGAATCGAACTCGGGTCGCCGGGTTTGTAGCCCAGCGCGCCTCTATACGAATGCACACGCGTGCACAAAAACACTCTCTCTTACACATCGAAACACATATAAAGACACCGCATTAATAATACATCTTAATGTATGCTAATCGTAAGCATGTGATATGTATAATGTATTTGCTGTACAAATGATGAGGCTCATTGACTTTCATCACCACTGCAGGAGAGCCCCAGCATTAGGTGTTTCAATCAAAGGCAATAAATAGAAAATAATTGCCGCAGGGATGCATCGACTTAAAAAAAAAACAAGTGACAAGGCTGGGGGAGTAAATAAAGAAATAACTGTAGTTATTTATACCTTTTTTTATCACAATCCGTACGAGGTGCGAAGGCTGCCGCTGCCGATGTGAGCGTCGAGCGAGCGAAGTGGGGGGGGGGGGGGCGTGCGAGCCGACCTTTTAAGCTCGCGTCTCTTGACGTAAATCACGTCCGTACGCGCGCGGCAACACACACACACGCGCACGCACGCGCACACAGAGGCGCGCACGGCACACGAGTCTCACCCATCAAAACTTGTACATCCACATTGTCATTCCAATCATGGGCAACGTCACTCGCAAGCCGGGGCCAGGCACGCACGCGCACCACGCACTCGCACGCACGCGCCAAGCACACGCGCACACACGCGCGTGCTGGCCATGAGCAATGATGGCCCTCAGCGTTCCTATTCCCCTCGCTCCGCGAGACGCGTCGGCCGTGCCCGAAAAAAATCTGCAACGAATTCCTCCCTCCCCCCCCCAACACGCAACCCTCCCTGCCTCCAAGTGACCATCGCACAGAAGAAAAAAACCAACAGACCTGACCCTGCCACGGGAATGTTGAATTTACTGGGTGAAGGCCGCCAAACAGAGATGAGCACTGCCAGAATTTCTCATTGGAACAAAAAAAACCCCGCAAAATGCTCCGGACTTTGACTTTGACATTTGTTTACAATAAGACACCACTCCCCCAAATTGTGTCTCGTAATTTGCTTCCCATTTGACACCATTTACTTAACCGTTGGAGCCATTAAGTTCCAAATTAAAGACCTCAGGAGGAAGCACTTTTTCGCTTTCGAAGCGACGTCGCTCTAATTAACGCTGTGGCACCAACCGGGCGTGCTTTTTTTGAGCCGGGCTATCTCCCTACCCCCCTCACCCCCCACCCCTCCCCCTTGTTTGGTCACCAGTGCGGGCAGGGAAGCCTCTTCGGCCAGATAGCTGAGCCCTCGACATTTTACAACGCGCGGGATTGCCCTTGTGCACGAGTCGGCTTGGGAGTAATGATAACGCGGAGCGTGGTGTGTTGCATTTAAAAATAAAATATATGTACACACAAATATAAAGATCCCCCTGTACAGCCTTGACAGACTGTTGGGGCAAGTGCTGTTAGCGAACACAGCATGGCACACGAGGGGGTGGCGGGTTGCCAGCACCCACGCCCGACCACCTTTGTCCCCCCCAGTGGCGATGTTCACACGCTGCACTCATTTGAGGCCGAGTCGACCTAGGCGAGGCCCAGAACTGGTGCAGATAATCGTCACTGGTGTTGGCCGTGAGCGGGAATCTAACTCGGGTCGCCGGGTTCTTAGCGTAGCGCGCTAACCGCTACACTCCCACTCCAACCTTTTTTTTCACACACACACACAAAGATCATAATTTATTTAAAACGAGACAGCTGGGTCGAGATGCAAGTGACCCTCTCCGCATGCTCTCGCAACTCAAGGTCTCCCCTCGTTTACGCTGTTCACATTCGTTTTGAAAGCTGCGTTGGGTGGTAGACGGTGGCGTCGGGAAGTGAGCGCGGCAGAACCCGTGCGCGGAGGTGCGCGGCTCGCGATGACAAATGCGCGCTCGAGAAATGCGACTTCATATCCAGGTCAGGGGTCCGCTGAACCCATCACCCTCCGTGATCAATCAAATGAGCAAACGCGATGACTCCGCTGCTGCTGCGTTGGCAGGTGGTGCACAAGGGCAGTCAACAACAACAACAAACAACTCGACACATTCGTTAACATAAATTTAAAGTATATAGACGATAGGGCAACGTTCCGGGCAACGGCCCTACGTCAAATATCGTCTCGCGCTATGGGGAGACTTAAACTCTCTGCGATGGGATCGTGCGATCTTCACCACTGGCTCATGCGAACCAATTGCCCCCCCCCCCCCTAACTCTTCACAGCAGTGGTGGTATAGCGGCTACGCAGCGCGGTGCTGGGAAGCGTGACTTCCCGGAACATCGCGCGGGACCACTTACACGCTTGCTGGACGAAGCACGGGTCGGGGATGCGGTAGCTAGCACCGCCGTTCAAATTTGTAATTGGAGCTCCGTTTTCACTACCTGAATTTGTGCAGGAAAATGTCGCGATAACAGCCACCGTTCGCCAAGTGGCGGTGACGTCGCCACGTCGCTTTGTGCCATGCTAGGTGCACCTTGCTGCTCACGAAATCACCTAAGGTGTACTCTCATCATCATCAACGCTGCCTCCTCGTCAATTTGTGACCCTCACTTACCACCACACACGTTGCTACCGACAACTCGCACATTGCCGATCCATCTTCGACTCGTTTCTCTGTTAGCGCCTCTACGAAGGTCAAAGCCCTCAGGAGCTAAGCGTCTTGATTCCGATTTCTAGGATGTGATCTCCACTCTTGGCCAGCTCATCTCGCCCGCTCCCCTTCCTCCCCCTCCTCCCTTTTCTCCCCCGTCCCCTTCCTCCCCCCTCCCCTTCTTCCCCCCATTCCCCCTCCCCTCCACTTCCTCCCCTCCCCCTCCCCTCCCCGTCCTCCCCTTTCTCCCCCCTCCCCTTCTTCCCCCTCCCCTTCTTCCCCCTCGTCCTCCCCCTGCTCGTCCTCCCCCTCCTCGTCCTCACCCTCCTCCCCTTCCTCCCCCTCCCCTTCCTCTTCCTCCCCCTCCTCGTCCCCCCCCTCCTCCTGTCCTCCCTCCCTCCCCCTGCTCCTCTTCCTCCGTGTGTCTCCTCCTCCTGCTCATCCTTGGATCTCCCTCCTGCTGAACTCCAGCCCTCGCGCATCCTGATCTCACGTACCAAGGAGTGTGGCCCCGACGACTCTCAACCTCAAATCTTTACTGGAGATCTCTGTTGGAAACGGCTTTGCGTTGTAGTCCTGGGGCCTCTGCCGTACAACTCTGATGAAAGATACGTATAATAATGTGGAAGTACGAGCGCAGTGGTTACAGCACTGTGCTCTGATCTATTAGCAGATTATACGTAACTACGTTTTCTCGTGGAAAACTCGTTTTTTTGTGTTACAATGTAATTTTTTTAATCTCTCTCTCTTTCAAAGCACCACACGGTAAAATGTCGGTCTCCAAAGCGGTCCGTCACAATGCACTTTCATTTGGCAACAGATGCGTAGACCGATATGACAGATAGCGCCATGGTGCTGGTGCTACCGTCCGCTCTAATTTAAAAAAAAAGTGACTGTGGATTCCTACCCAAAGGAGCAACGAGGCGGGGGGAGCGTTCGTCTTCATTGGCAGTGTCGGGCCGAATGCATCCCAAGGTGGCCGACCACCAAAAAACTTCCAAAGTGGTGCTCCGGTGGTTAATTGATGTTAACTCCGTCGCCTGGTATGCAGGAGGTCGTGGGTTCGATCCCGACCCTGACGCCTGCTGCTGCTGTATGTTTGGAGTTTGCGTGTCTCTCTCTTCCCGTGGCCGCGTGGATTTTTCTCCGGGTCCTCCGGGTCTTCCCTCCACATTTAGAATCAACGTGCGTGCGAAGAGAATTTGGCTGGTGCAAATTTCCGAAACGAAGATTAGTCACTTTGTCGGGCTATCAGTTCAACGCCACACGGACGACGGTCCCCGACCGGGGCTTGACCTGGCACCGTTCCGACCACAAGTTGGACGGGGTGGTTCCAACGTTTCAAAAGGCAACGGAGTTGGGTCTGACCCACACGGCAGATGTCACACGCGACACGAGCCACCGGTGTGGGCAGAGCCTCGCTTTGTCCACTGGGGCGATTGCTATGCAACCAGAAGCTTCACGAGCAAGTGCTCGTGAAGAATGCCATACCATCTGAGCGGCCGGATAGGCCATAGAAGTTTTGGCAATCCGGAATAGAAGGCGGTAGCAGTACCTTGTAGACTCAAAGGTGCAGTGAGAGGGGCGGCTGTTTGGGACTCGGGGTGGGCATTTGACCGAGGCGGGAAAGTGGAGAAGCAAACCAGGGAGCGCTAACCAAGGGGAAGCCCTAGCCAGGGTGGTGGCGGTGTGACAGTGAGAGAGTGGTCCTCGTGAGTTGGGCGTTGTCCACGCGGCAGCTGTGAGATTCGGCGAACGTGACCTGGGCACGTCGAGGCGACGGTGCAAAGTGCGGCGGGATCGACGGCAACAGCGGCACCGAGACGACCTCCTCCTCTCCATCACGACCCCCTCTCCATCACGACCCCCTCTCCATCACGACCCCTTTCCCCGTACTTTGGTTTTTGCTGTTGTTGTTGTTGTCACGTCTTGGGGGAGGGGATGCAACGCACACCGACGATTACGACGGCGAATAAGCAACGAGCATCGTCACCGCGTCAATGTGACTGAAGTGGGGGGGGGGGGTGGGGGGTGGGTGGGGGGCAGCGGAGGTAGGCACGGCAGCCACACCACCCCCACCATCACAGCCCGGAGCTTGTCTCATCTCGATGCACACTAATGGAATTGCCTTGCAGTGCATAGGAGGGGGGGGGGGCAATACCCGTGGGCTCACAGCCCGTTCGGGGGGGGGGGACTGGGTGTGAGGGGGGGCTGGGGAAATGGCAGAAGGGACGGAGCAGGCGAGAGACATCTCTGCCCTCCTCGACTGCTAATCTGCCGTGTAATGCTGCTCGCGATACAGCCCCGTGGGGAGTGTGAGCAGAGGAGGTGTTGGCGTGGCCGGGGCGAGCGGGCGGGCGGACGCGTACCAGGTTGTTCTTAGAACAATCGGAGACGGAGAGAGTAGCGGGGGTGTTGGGGGGAAGAAAAAGGAAAGTCAACATAACGCAAATTAGTGCCTTACATGAAATAATTAGGTCCCCATGGTTGGCCGGTCATGGGGATAATATTAACAACATTGTTTAGATAATGCAAATGTCTATTAACGTGCGTGTGTGCGCGCGTGGTTTTTTTTTGCTTTGCTTTATTCCCCATCAGTGTGTTTCAATGAGGATTTGGGTCGGTTCAATTAATTTACTCGTGGACATAACGCACTCCCCGCGTTCCTGACGGTCCAGGCTTCTGCCGTCATCATACGGCCGTTGGGGGGGGTCAGGCGCTCACCACCTCCGCCCCCCCCCCCCCAGTACTTGTGGTGAACATGCAAACAAAAAAGATGCTCTGGTAGTACACGATGCATCGTCTTTGCAACTTGATTGGTCCACACCAGAGACAGCTTTCTTGAGAGCCTCGTCTCAAACGCTGTTCGACCAGAGGACGCCAAAGGCGAGCGGCTGTTTTATTGCCAGAAAGGGTAAAGACCTATTCTCGTACCAAACCGATACCTTTTTGCAAGGAATCAAGCCTCCTGGTTCCCCCGAACGCGGCAGGGGCGGCGCAGAGGGCCAAGCGACGTTGAGGCCCCGGCTCGTCAGCCTGTGCCGGCGCCCCGGGGCTCCGGATTTTTTGTGACGTCGCCGGAGCATGGAGCGCTCTCTCTCGTCAAGGAACATAACGCAAGAAAAAAACCACCGCTCGTCACGCCAACTTCGGGTCATCCTCACGGCGGCGGCGGCGGCGGCTTCTGGCTGGGCCATCGAACAAAGACGGTCGCCGCATTGCGCGCGGGCTTTCGGGTGCGCTTCTGCGGCCGTCTGGAACGCTCTTCCCTTCTGATGTTAGGAAGCCACTGGGAACTATGCACTCTGAAATGATCGAGAATGAAGACTCATTGATTTAAAACTGATTTTTTGGCTTCGGTTTGCAGCCCTTCCCCCGCGGTTGTCTACGTGTGGTGCGAAGGAAGTTCGCCGTGCGTACGCACGTAAATCTTCCCCGTGCGTCGGAAACGACGGTGCCAGGACAGCGCTGGCTGGGATTTTAGAACCGACGATTCGGAGACCCCCCCGAACGAACGAAGCTACGTGCCTCCGCTGCGTCCGTGTCGACACGTGACGCTTGCAAAAAATACGAAAGTGGGCGGACGGGACGACGTTGGGGCGCTTTCCGTCGAGCCGAACTCGACACACCGATGCGCCGAGAGGAATCGTGCGTTTAATCAGCGCGTGACATCTGCCTCGACAGACGGTTCAGAAACAAGGTCATTAACAAAAAATTAAGTGGGGGGGGGAGGGGGAGAAACTAAAACTGACAAGTGCACGCAAGGCATCGCGGAGAGATGCACGCTTGAAATTACGGCCCTGAAGGACGTGACGAGGAGCACGCATTCAAACCACGAGGAAGAATTTAGTGGACTTGGGCACAGCCCTTGAATGTATGACGGCTGCGGGTCAAGGAGAATGGCTGCGGGCAGCCGAGGAATTGAGCGCGGTGAACAGGACGCCCACCGGTGAGACAGTGCGATGACTTCAACTCGTGTTACCCACTCCTCACGTTCAGTTGTTTCCCCAACCAGGGCCGTCCATAGTGGTGCGGCGGGCGGGGCAACTCCCCCCCCCACCCACCCCACGACACCTTCAAACTAAACGGGAAGCGATACATCTGACACCGTGACAATAAACCGGGGGAGTCCCCCCCAAAGCACGGGGCCCGGGGCAGTCACCCCTGATTCGCCATTACCCCGAGTGGACGGCTTTGCTCCCCAACCTTTTTCAGGACGACCGACCGAGACTACTGGGGTCCTCCCACTCTCAACCCCTCCAGGGTGGGAAGGGGGGGGGGGGGTCATCCAGGTCCTTCGGTTCACTCCCAAAGCCAAACACATGAAGACAAAGATCCCCTGTGTAGTCTTAACAGACTGTCGGGGCAAGTGCTGTCAGCGAGTAGCACACCTATGGAGGCCTGCACGGCACACGATGGCATGAGTGGGCAGCACCACGCCCGGCTTTTGTCTCCCCAGTTGGTGATGTTCACACACTGAACCAGGTACTCATTTGAGGCCGAGTCGACCTAGGGGAGGCCCATGACTATTTCAGATAATCGTCACCGGTGTTGGCCGTGAGCGGGAATCGAACCCGGCCAAACATCCCAATGCTAAAACATTGCCTGCAAATCACTCGTTTGGGATGAACATCGTCGTCCCACTCCTGAGACAACTTGGCAGGACCCTCCTAAAGAAAACTATTTGCACTCAGGGAGGGTTTTCCTGGGTAAACAAGTGTAATTATGATAGTCATGAGAATGTTTAATTTCGTGCTTTACGCGTTGCTCATCTACATCAATGACCATCTCTTTATTACACTCCCAAACCTGTCACCACCAATCATTACCAGCCCGCCATAGCATGCCCCCCTCGCCCTCCTCCTTCCCCTACCCCTCTTCCTCCCCCTGTCTCCTTTTCACACGGATGCCTCACATATCCAAGATACAGTGCACTGTTTACGGTCACAGAAGCACCACTATTAAAACCATTCGGAACTCACAGGCAGAGCCAGAGAAGAGCCCGTGCACAGCAGCACCATTCCAACTCCGTAGATGAAAGCAAGCTACAACAAATCCAGCGGCTGGTGTCATGAAATACTGCGAGTAATTTTACCAAAAAAAAAAAACCCCTTTTGAAATGACGGACGAATGGCAACGTTCCACTCGGGGTGGTGAACGCGCCAGCGGCCCCCGGGTCTCCCACATCGACCGCTTCGAGCGAGCGTTTTTTTTTTGTTTTGTTCGGACGACATCAATCGCTGGGCCCTGCGACGGTGGCGTGGATGGCCGAGCGCGGAGCCACGAGATCGAACATCGCGCCACGTCGCTCCCGTGCGACGTGGTCCCACCGTGAGCGGCACCAAGGGAGGCGGGGGGGAGTGGGGGGAGCGGGGGGAGCGGGGGGAGCGGGCAGCATGGAGCAGTGAGCAGAGCGGGGGGAGCGGGCTGCCGCTACTGTGCCCCGCCCACTTCACACGCGACGGATATCGCTGGGGGTGTGTAGTGGGGGAGTGGGGGGAGGTGCCACACGGTTGGGAGGCAACTCGGCAGCGGCAGAGACGGGTATGGGAGGGAGGAGGGGCATTTGCCTGCATATTTATTTGTAGAGGTATAATCTCACGTTGCCCTGTGAATTTGCAACGTTCCCTCCATGCAATGTTTTCTAACTGCCTCCACCGCCGGTGCTCATGGGCTGTGGTTGTCCTTGTAACGCAGCCGTCTAGCACGGTTGGTCACGTACGGTGCGAAAGAAGTTCAAAGTAGCTACATACAATGGGCCCTTAACCAGCTGAACTAAGGTGTGAGTCTGAGTGAAATACATTATCGAGTTTTTCGTCCAACTATGACTCATATCTTAGCGAGGTTCCTGGCCTACGAAAATCTTGCGGTTCACCAAAATTGGTTTACTAAGCAAGTCCGACTGCTGATGAGGCACTGAACATCAAAACCAGAAGGCTGTTGACCATCGGGGCGTGTCAAATATATGTATTGTTCTTTCTTTTTGAGGACAGACAGATGAAGGAAGGATGCATTAATATCAGCTTATATATTTCATCCCTCCAGGAGCACCTACGGTTAGAACGGTTGGCTATGTATGGTGCAAAAGAAATTCAACATACACACGTAAATTAATTTGCGGTACGTTGCCCAGACTGACTGCTCACAAGAAGAGAAATGAAGGAATTCAAACTACTGGCTCAGGAACTGCCACTCTTCTGATCAGCGAGACGATCACTTTTAATTTTATATTTAGTAATATCCCTCTACGTATAGATTACAGGGTGGCCCAAAAGCCAGGACACACAGGGTTATTATATTTAACACTGGCATTAAAAGTTTTCATTGTTCGTTCTTTAAGTTACTACTTTATTTATCATCATTAAAATCTATGTTTTTACTTCCTTTTCAGATGGAATTCAAAATTGGAAATAAAACTGACCGACTCGAGGCAAAACTTAATTGATAAAACGTTCAAAGACTACACTTGTAATCTTTAAAAAAAAAGTCCTACATTTATTACAAAATATAACTTACGCACGCATAGGTGTTAATATAAAAGTAAGTTTGAACATTTGTTAAAATAATGAAACAACCCTATGGTGCTTTGTTAAAAAAATAACATAACTCCGTGCATCCTGTTGTTTGGACCACCATGTATAAGTGCGAACATGAAAATACCAAAAATAAAGTTGAATAGTTTAATTATAATTCAAGACAAAGTTTTAGATGTGAATATTGCTCGGTAATTTCTGTTTCAGGAGAAATCCAATTTTCTGATATAATGGCAAATCCGCTCGTTCACCCGACTTAACACCATTACATTTTTATCTCTGGGGTTTGTTATAAAGTAAAGTCTGCACTCGCAAACCAAGGGTACCTTGAAGAACTTCAACATCGTATTGTTGGTGCTGCTGTGTCATCCATCCATCCCTACAGTAGCGTTGGAAAAAAAAATTATCAAAGAGTTTGAACGCCGAATTAAATTGATGATGGTGAATCATGGACGATGTGTTGAAGTGTATTGATAATTTGAGAATATCTAATCAATACCATAAGGCTTATACGAATATTAAATGTATTCACGTTAAATTGAAGTCAGTATCTCGAGTAACAATAACACTATTAAACGTTCAATTTGGTATATAAATTTTCGGACACCCTGTATATGTATGGCGTTGTGCCTCCACATTCACTCGAGTGAGGACTACCAAAGCTGCCATCTCCCCCCACCTCCACGCTCCCCACACCCCCCTACCCACCTTTGTTAGGCAAATGAGGAAAGGGCGCGGGCCGACACCCGCAAGATTTCGCTCGAGAGGCCCCACGCGCTCAGGTGGCTGGGTTAAGCCGAGAGGTCACTGAGCCTCCGCTGAGCTCATTTACATGGCTGGAACGTTCTGTTGAAGCCGCCCCCAAGTGGTTTGTGCACAATCACCCGTTCCTGCTACTTTGCCTTGCTTGCACCCCCCCCCCCGTCCCTTGCGCTGGGACAAACTTCCCCTCCACATAAAGCGAGCGAGCACCCTCCCTGCCTCGTTTCCGCTCCTCCCTCAAGACCCCCACCCTCTTCTCCCTGGCCCATCCTTCCCTTCCATCTCCCAAGGTACCCACCGTAAATCCGGTAGCCGCTAACCTCCCTCCCCATACCCCATCCCTATTCACCCTATCATCACTTTTAGCTACCCAAATTGTCCCACCTACAACCCTTGTAAAGCGCCTTGCATCAAGGCGCTTTACAAATGTAAGATAACAAAAAAGGCGGGCGCATCGTTGGGCGCCGATACAGCCGTGTGGTCGCCGCTCATCGCAAAAGTTCTCGGTTCGAATCCAGCAGGCTGCCCTGGTTCGAATCCAGCAGGCTGCCCTGGTTATTATCATTGGAATACAAAGTGCCACCTGCATCACGATGGAACGATGGAGATTTGAGATCCCCAATGGCCAAGAGTTTTCATTTGAAAACAATTAAGAGTGTCATTGTTTTGCGAAAATTAGGCGATTTTTTTTATCAACTTACACGCAAATTGCTCAGTTGGGATTACACACAGCAGCAGCATCGATCGCCCCCAACCCCCCCCCCCCCCCCCCCAATGTGAAACTACTGCAGACTGTATCTGTGAATCATAAAACAAAACTATAAAACCAAACTTTTTTTTACCATTTCGTTCACTACTGTTATTGAACGAAACGGCTGTAACAGCACCGCACGAAATGTGCAAAAACAAACCGACGTGATTTCCATTTTCTGTGCAGTCATTTAGTGGCCGAGCTGAATCCTGAAAATTTGATGCACGTGACAGATGCACGCAGATGCTTTAATTACAGGTGGTCGAAACAAGGATTCAAATCAGGCTCTCTGCGGAACTATTACGAGCGCCCAGAGCCACGGAATGACTTCAAACTCAAACAGTGACGCTCAAGCAGCGAGTCATGACCCTCAAGGGGGTACGGTTGCGCAGCACTTAAGGTATTATTACAATTCTATCACACAGTCAAGTGTGTCTCCGTCTCTCTTCTTGCGTCTCCCTCCGAGCGTCTTCTTTACTCCTTGTGTCTCTCTCCATTGAACTGCTTCTGTCTCTCTCCTTGTCTCTCTCCCCTTGTCTCTCTACTCATGGTCTCTTTCTCCCGATTACACTCCTCGTGTATCCCTCTCCTCGTGGCCCTCCACCTGTGAGTGTTTTTTGTTGTGTGCGTACATGCGCGTTTGCAATGCACAACAATTTGGTTGTACGAACGTGGGCTCGTGCCGTGCCAGGCACGGCACGTGTGTGTCTGTGGACGGGGGAGTAGTGGCGCAGCGGTTAGCCTGCTGCGCTACGAACCCGACGACCCGAGTTCATTTCCCGCTCACGGCCGACATGAGTGACGAATATCTGAATCGGTCCTGGGCCTCCCCTATGTCGACTCGGCTTCAAACGAGTACCTGGCGCGGTGTGTAAACATCGCCACTGGGGAGACAAAGGCGGCCGTGCGTGATGCTGGCCACCCACCCCCTCGCCGCCTACCGTGCCGGCCTTCATAGCGGTGGCTACTCGCTAACAGCACTTGCCCCAACAGTCTGTTGCAGGCTATACGGGGGATCGTTTTCTTAGTGTGCACGTGGATTGCTTGTACGTGTTTTGCCTGTGTGTGCGCGCGCGCTTCCGCGTCCTCGCAGTTAGCCTCTGCCAACACTTGCCGAGGACGTGAGGAGGTCGCTATAACATTTTGGATCCCTCGAATTAGGGAGGGCAGTGGCATGAAAAGTCTGGCAAACATCGAAGCGAGAGTATCCGCGTATTTTTGGTCTATTATTCTTTCTCGAGTTTAAATCACTTCACCATTCAATATCGGTCTGCGTACACGAGGGAGACATGCGTAAAAATGGTCACAATCCTTAACTTTTTGGGAAGCTGTTAATTGCGCAGCGTGAACAGTCACGATCAGTCACTGACGTGGCCGCGATTAAATGTAAAAATTAAACACCGGCGGAGTTTGACGACGTGAACTCTGACAGCGCTAATGCTTCACACATCATCCTAACAAACGCACCACCGCCACAACAACAACAACAACAACGGGCAACACCCTCCCACCGGAAGCAAATACAAAAGAAAGAACCCCACGCGTCGTCGCCGTCAATTTGGGAGTCATCACTACTCTAGCAACAACAAAAAGTGACGCTTTACATTCGGCAAGTTGCCCACCCCAGCAGCCAGCGGCGCCCAAAAAATAACAAACATCAATCTTGATATGAAGCTTTCGTGACTGCAGGAATCCACTCTCTTTGGTTCTTTCGGCAAAAGTCACGTAGGTAGAAAAATAATCGATCGCGACGTTTCGATCGCAACACACGCAATCGTCATCAAGTGGGACGAAACCACTTCGGCAGTTTTTTTTCTTGCTGTGGTTGCGATCGAAACGTCGTGATCTATTATTGTTCTCCCTACGTGACTTTACCGAAAGAACCAAAGAGTATATATATATAAAAAAAATACATCGTTCAGGCTGCGTGAGCGACCTGTGCGAGTGAGCAACGTGCAGTCGTGCGCTCGTTTAATCGGGGTCAAGCCACCACCCCCCCCCCCTCCCATCGCCTCCCGGTCGGTCAAACCACAACGCCTCGGTGTTGTACCCCCCCGTGACCTTCTTGCCAAGCGAGGGTTTCCACGCACGCGACACGTGGCTGCACCCAGGCGTGGCACCAGAGCCGCGGTGTGATGTCACCGGCACTTAGGTTGTGAATTTCGGTTGTTGTTGTCGTCCAAGAAGAGTGCGTGTAGGCCGTGTGCTCGTGGACATGGCGAGCGGTCACGAATCCCACCACCACTGCCACCACCGTTATGTGTATGTGCTGTGCAACATTGCAGCTCGGGTTAAACTTAGCAACTGATCAATAATGTACTACAAAACTAGACTCATGTTATCAATCTGGGACACCATCACAAAAAAACAAACCAATTTTTCGGGTAGGGGGTGAAATGACGACATCGCTCTCGCCGAGTTCAACTTCCTAAATTTCTGTTCCTCTTTTTCCCGTATGAATTTTGTCGCGCCGCCAGACTGACCGCAGATTTCATCAACGCCTAGCGGGAGGAGGCGAGGGCCGAACCCGAGATGAGACCGCGCCAACGCAGGGCGTGAGAGCGGAACGCCACGGCGGCTGGGTTCCCCGGCGTCCATGGCCACACGCGGAGCCCGCTGGGTGCCATCGGCAGTGGAATTGACGGTCGACTTTGTGTTTTGCCTGTGTGTGCGAGCGTGCTTCCGCGTCCTCGCACTTAGCCTCTGCCAATACCTGCCGAGGGCGTGAGGGGGGGGGGCGGTCGCAAACCATATTGGGTCCCTCGAATTAGGGAAGACGGCGACATTAAAAGTCTGGCACACATCGAAGCGAGAGCCACGTGTTTCTTCGGTCTAATATTCTTCCTCCCGTTTAATTCACTTCACCGCTCGATATCCGCCTGCGCACACAAAGATCACTGCGTCAAAATTGCGTTGTGGCTTAACCGACTGGCAGGCCGGGTAGGGGGACACATCGAGAAGAACGGAGGCCGTGGAGGCAACCTTGTGCCGTGCCACAACCCGGGGGGGGGGAGTATCGAAGAGGGATCACGGTCCTCGTATGGGAATGAAGTAGGATCGGCTTGAGAGGCAATAGCAATGCGTGTAGAGGAGCGTGCTGGAGACAGACACCGACATCGCTACGGGGAGGCGCACGAGGAGGACGGAATGCTCTTCGTTGTCAACAGCAGCGGAACGGTCAAGGAGAACTGGGAGTGAGAAGAATCCATGGGTCTGACGAGAGGTCACGCACCACATGTGTGAGAGAAGTGGAATGGCCTTGGTGGAAACGAGGTTGTACTGGGTCATATAAACCATGGAAGGAGAGGTGTTTGGAGTGATGGGAGATCACGCTTCTACAACGGTTCCAAAGAGGAGGAGGTTTGGAACGGGGAAGAAGATTGCAGGGCTGTCGGGATCCAGTGCAGGGTTTTTGTTCGAGATGGGAGAAACAGCACCGGAGAGCTAACGGCTCGGGTACCAGATGAGATGGAGACAGTTGGACAGCTTAAAATGAATCAGGACCAGAATCCCAATGGGGGTCAACAAATGGGCGCACTCCTTTACGGGTAAATCAAGTGGAAATCATATGGAGAGACTTGTGCTTGCCATGGTATTGTGGAATTTCAGCAAATTACGTATGACCTCCGGGGTAGGGAAGAGTTGCGGCCCAATGGTCATTGAGCATCGGGGATACTTTGACTTTCTCCACGTAATATGCCGACACGCGTTCGCTCGCCCGTTAACACCAGGGCGTCAAACACATTGCAATATTGTGGCAAAGGTAAAAAAAAACCGCACGTTCATTAATTCTTAGAAAATAAACACTCAACAACACTGAACGCGGTACCTGACACCGCCCAAGTGCCTCCGAGCAACTGGAGGAGCCGAGTCTAATTGACTGTGGGTCTAAAGTGCCCGTTCAAACTAAAAAAAGACAAAGATCTCCAGTATAGCCTGTAACAGACTGTTTGGACAAGTGCTGTTAGTGAGCACCTATGAAGGCCAGAATGGCACACGGGGAGTGAGTGGCCAGCACCACGCCGGGCCGACTTCGTGTCTCCCCAGTGGCGATGTTTTTACGCACCGCACCAGGTACTCATTTTAGGTTGAGTCGATCTAGGGGAGGCCCAGAACCGGTTCAGATAATCGTCACTGGTGTCGGCCGTGAGCGGGAATCGAACCCGGGTCGCCAGATTCGTAACGCAGCGTAGCGCTAACCGCTACACAAAACACAAACACATCTGTGATATACTGGACATCTGTGAAAGAGCTTTAAGGCTCATCGGATTTTCCTCAAGTATTAAATACATATTCTGATTGTGAAATATTTGGATTTTGGGAGGGTCCAGCCACGTGTTTACAGTCAGGGTGCGACGCTGCTGCTTGCTGTGGTGTGTCATCCTTATTGAGCAATTTACAGGTATTTATTTCAAAATTGGGATGCGTGGCAAAATACCAATTACATTGGTGTTTTTTTTTTTATTAACTATGGGAGGTAAGCCGAGAACCCGAAGGAGGAAACCCTTGCAGAACACGGGGAGAGAATAAACAAACTCCACATACAGAGGCACCCGTGTCCGTGGTAAAATACAAAACAAGTTTAGCGTTATTTTTAAATCATTTTTTTTGTGATTTCATTACCTTTCCTACACTTTGCTAATGTTTGTTGTGTGTCACTCTCTGACACCGCCCCTAATGGGCATCTGTAAGAAAATAAGAGCTTCATAGCTCATCGGATTCCCCCAATCTAAATATTATACTGGAGAGGTCCCGTATAATTTTATCGTAAAGGGCACCACGGTGGCTAGGAGATGTTAACTACCTCGCCTGGTATGCAGGAGGTCGTGGGTTCGATCCCTACCCTGATGATGCCTGCTGTATATTTGGAGTTTGCGTGTCTCTCATCATCACGGTGGCTAGGAGATGTTAACTACTTCGCCTGGTATGCAGGAGGTCGTGGGTTCGATCCCTACCCTGATGATGCCTGCTGTATATTTGGAGTTTGCGTGTCTCTCATCATCACGGTGGCTAGGAGATGTTAATTACCTCTCCTGGTATGCAGGAGGTCGTGGGTTCGATCCCTACCCTGATGATGCCTGCTGTATATTTGGAGTTTGCATGTCTCTCATCATAACGGTGGCTAGGAGATGTTAACTACCTCGCCTGGTATGCAGGAGGTCGTGGGTTCGATCCCTACCCTGATGATGCCTGCTGTATATTTGGAGTTTGCGTGTCTCTCTCCCCGTGGTAGCGTGGATTTTTCTCCGGGTCCTCTGGTTTTTCCCTCCGCATTTAGGAAGCTACATGCTTTTAGAGTAATTTGGCTGTTATAAATGTCACCGTGATAAACCACTTCGTTGAGATATCATTTGTGGCCAGGTCGCTTCTGAAAAAGAGCTACGTAGAGCTCAGTGAGCCTTACCTGGTCAAAGACAAAGTTAAGTTATTATCCACAATATTAGTCTATACAGTCTACTTTTTCATGGCAAGGCTACTTAGCATGCTCATGTAAATAAAACATACCCAATTGCTTTTGTAGCAACCAGTATTTGACATCGGATGTCAATACCTTTAATTGTAAGTCTCGGCACCAGGTGATCTAGTCACCTGATGTCAAGACCTGCATATTGATGTGTCAGTTGACTCCGGCATATGCCACATCCGAATCCTGTAGCTCAGCTAAAGCATTGCAGAACTCATCTGGGCAGCACACACTTCCCTTGGCTCCTACTCGCCGTCGACTTTGCCGGCTCGTTTGAAACCGATGTTGACCGCTGCCGACCCGCCCCAACTCACCGGTTCCACGGTGAGACGCAACGGCCCACGGAGGGGAATCTCACCGCACAGATGGAAAGTAAACATTGTGCCAAAGAGATGCCGTTCTTCTTTATTTTTGTTTTTTGCACAATCGCCATCGGAGATCTTATGCGTCGCGCGGTAAAGTGTTTTTCGGCGAAGGTTTTACAGACATATTAACAATTCACGTGTTTTTTTTTGTTTCACACGTTGTGACCACACGCACACCCAAATAAGCCTAGCATCACCATAAATGCGAATGCACCGTGGAGTAAACAAAACATTCCCAAGATGGGCAAGGCGCGGTATTAAATTCGTTTTGGTTGCGCATAGTGTTTATCAACAATCGCTAAAGAGTAAATACTGAACGCGAGCAGCATCATCCGATCTTTTTAACAGGTCAGTGTCTCTCCCAGCCCCAGCTATCATTTGGCGATTCTCATTTATCTGAACGGCCTCGGGGGAACCGGTGGCGAAAATTCCACTTGGCTAAAGCAGGGGCCAAGTCTGTCCACAGGCTGGACCGACCATTCATTCAATTGACTCCAGACGGATGACGGAGCAGTCTTTGAACTCGCGATATTCCTGATTAGGAGTGCAGGGAGGGCTTGACCCTAGCAGCACCCAAGCCTGATCCTTTAACGAGTCACATTTTAATGAACCAGCTCACGTTTTTTTCTCATATCGAGCAGGTGACGGCAAACAGATATTTATTTTTTCCGTCACCGCTCAGACGCACGCACTTGTACCAGGCAGAGCCAGGTCTGCGCAAGGATTTAACCACAGCCCTTACGAAAGATTTGAAAAAAACATCATTTTCTGAACCAACATTCTGCCACCCTCCAGCCCAGTAAAGGTGTGGCAGTTCCCGTGTTCGGCCACACGACGAGGTGGGTGGAGGAGGTGCAGTGGGATCCCGAGACGGTGGGAGATCGTGGGGGAGGCACGAGATGGGAGGACGAGGCCACGGGGTGAGTGAGAAGCCGACTGAGTCCAGGATGGCTCTGGCGGCACAAGCTTCGCCTCTGACGATGGCAACTTGGGACACTTTGAGGGTGAGAGGCCAGCAGGACTGGAAGCTTTATTGCGAGCTGTCTCAGAACCACACGGTCAAATCGTCGGGCCAACTTTCTCAGTCCCTCCGACCACTTCATAAAACAAATCAATAAATCATAACTACCTCAAAAGGGGAGTAAATGGCGAGCCTTTAAAACTACGAGAGAAATAAAACTCACGAGGCCGTGCGAGCAAAACGGTATAAGTCTGAAAACGCTGTAATTTAAAAAAAAATATATATACGACTGTGTGGAGTTCAAATACTCATCTATATATTTTTAAAAGAAAATTAGTCTGAGATATCATCAGGCAATGAGAATATTAGAGAAAGTAAAAAAAACACTAATTACGAGCAGGGGACCAACTCAACCTGTCATCGCCCCCTTTTCAGATCAATAACAGAAAGGCTGCCACAATTTGCAGGAAGCCAAAAACGGCGGCGGCAGCGTCCTGCAGAGACGCTTCAAGCCGCCCTTGGGCACGGAGAACCATTGAGCGATGCCAGCCGAGATGAGCGCTGCCCCCCCCCCCCCACCCCTCGTCTGAGCAAGGGAGACAACCCTGACTTGTTAAGACTTGAAAGCGGGTTATTTTAGGTTTAGTGGCAATTCACACTCTTTTCTATTGTAGGCCCTTTCTTTTTTCGCCGTTGTCGCACAAAGGCTGTGCGAGGTGACCGGGTTTGAGGGCAGTGCACGTGCTCCGAATGCGCGCGAAGCTTTTAATCTTGCGTGGTAACTCGCCCCCTGCCCCCCCGCCCCTTCCTCCCAGTCCCACCATGGCTGCAGCCAGCACCTCGGAGCTGTGCTAGCTCATGACTCTGATCCCGAGTCCCACAACCCCCCTGGGCTACAACGGTCACCTTGAATGTATCCCCCCTCCACCCCCTCCCCCCCCCGAGTCTGGGAGGGATACGAGTTTCAACACTGGCTTAAACGCCGCACACGTGGTCAACGCCACCACCACCCCCCCCCCCCCCCTTAAAACGGCGTCTCTTCGCATTCGCAAGCATGCTTTTTTCAAATGATTCAGGATGACTGCTGCTTTCCAAAATATTTCTAGTCGAAGATGCGAAAGATCAACAAACGCGGACAAACACGCGGAAATCCAAAGATTCCCCCCCGTTCAGCTCGCATATCCCGTCGGGGTGATTTCCGCTTTTCAAGTGCTCGCTAAGGGGCTGGTAGACGCACGAGGAAGAGTGGTCATGGGCCAAACACTGTGCCTGGGCCACCTTTGGCTCCACTGAACCGTCGCTCTCCCAATGCAGAGATGCTGAATCAATGCCCGAGTCAACCTGCAAAGGGCCGCCTAAGCCAGCTTCGTCCACCCACTTGTCAGAGACGCTGTGCGTAGGGCCAGAAATTGATACCGCCGTGTTGTCAGTCCTAATGCGTCACCAAATGCCGTTCCCAAGCACGACGACAATAAACAACGACGACAGCCGCCATACGCCACTAAGTGGCGGTGGACTGCGCCACTACAGCCTGTGTGCCAGGCCAGGTGCACACACTCACATGCACGCGCATTGCACACAGACACGATCTGTTTGAAGGTGGTTATGTGAGACAGAGAGAGTAACATTTGCTGAAGAATATGACACTGGCGCTACAGTGGCGAGATGTTAGCTACTTTGCTTGGTACACAGTAGGTCGCGAATTCGATCCCAACCCTGACGCCAGTTGTATATTTGGAGTTTGCAAGTTCTCTCTCCCCGTGGCCGCGTGGATTTTTCTCCGGGTCCTCCGGTTCCCCCCCAACCCCTCCATTTAGAATCGACGTGACGCTTTGAGAGAATTTGGCTGCTCTAAATTACCACGTGATGACCCACTTCGTTGAGCTTTCATTTGTGGCCATGTCACTTCTCCAAAAGAGCTACGTAGCTCAGTGGACCTTACCTGGTAAAATACAAAAATGGTTTAGTTTATAGTATACTATAGTACGATTCCCATTTACACAGGAACGCCTCACCGAGGCCCCAAGACTGTTTTTTTCAGGAGGGTCATTGCCAAGTTTGCACGGTATGGTAAGTCTGAACACCTGTTTTTGTCCACTCTTATGCAGAAATTTAGCTATGGGCATTACCAATTTTTTTTTATATATACGCAGGTGATTTAACCTCATTGGGATGTTTGACCAATACCAGTTAAATTGTGTTTTAGTTTGTCTGTACACCGATGGCTGTTTTCTAAAACACATTGGTGTACAAGTGTTCCTTTGTTTAACCACGCAAGAGAAACCCGACACTTCTCACTCCACCTGTGTTGTGCACTTTCTCGCTCTCCCCTAGGTTTACCACGTGATCACAGGAGCATCTGTTTGTTGAGGCTACACTTAAATTTGTTTTAATTAGTTCTTACAATCACTTTGAGACTGTAATTCTAATTCCCAATACCGGGGCGCCTCTTTGGTCGAGCGAGCAACAGAGGGGCCTACACTCCCCTAAGCCAGCCCAGGAAATTCCACATTCCCTATGGCAGGGGCCTTTCATTCCGGAGAAACTATTACCGTTCACTTCCCATGATTGACGGTGAAAGGTTTTTATGAATTCTGGATGATTTATTTTCGCTCACAGTGATGATTGTGATGAATAATGATGGATGATCGAGGCTAGTTCTACATTTAATTATATTTCACGCTTTTCCTAAAACCTACTTTTCGGAGGCAGCTGTCAGCGTATACGCTCATGATCCGAATCTTGTCCATTGTCTGACATAGTAGAAGTGTTTACCTTAATTATATTAACGTTCCTCTTCTGCAGAGCCTCCGTACCTCAACACGGCTGGGATGGTGTAACATTGGCGTATCTTAGATCGAAACGGTTTTCTTCCCTTAAAATAACAAAGGGTCGCATCCGCAACAGAAAGGACAACTCTCGAACCGTCTGTCTCTCGCCTCCCTTCAACCAAGGCGGCGCATTCTTTAGAATTGATTTTTGTGTTTAGTTTATTGTCCCCCCCCACCTCTCCGCACCTCCGATACGGTGCGAAAGAAGTTCAAAAAAGACAAAGATCCCCCGTATAGCCTCGACAGACTGTTGGGGCAAGTGCCGTTAGCGAGCACCTATGAAGGCCTGCACTGTGGCACACGAGGGGCTGGGTGGCCAACATCACGGCCGGCCGCCTTTGTCTCCCTAGTGGCGATGACGACACACCGCACCAGGTACTCACTTGAGTTGGCCTAGGGGAGGCCCAAGACCGGTTCACATAATCGTCACCGGTGTTGGCGGTGAGCGGGAATCTAAACCAGTCCCCAGGTTCGCAGCGCAGCCCGCTAACCGCTCCACTACGGCTCGCCACGCACACGCGCACATATACGTACGTACGTACGACGGCAGGGTAGGAGCATGCCAACAGCTGCCCATTAAAAACCAGATTTCATTTTGTGGCGGCAGCCGTCATCACGATTCTCGCCATCTGAAGCGATGAAATCACCCAGATGGTCACCGCCAGCACCAGCACCGACAGATCGGCCGCAACTCGATAATTAAAACTTGAGCAATGCTTTTGTATCTGCGCAATTCTTATCGCGCTAGGCAATCGCAAGAGTGGTATGATTCACAGACACAGTCTGCAATAGTTTTATAGAAGTCAGGGAGGGGAGTTGGGGGAGGGGGGGTGGGAAGTTGTTCTGTGTAATTCCAATCGAAAATACTTTGCGGTGCAATTTTTCCAAAAATTCCGCTAATTTGGACCATGACGCTTACACGTTGCGAAAGACGCCGCAGGAACTATGACGTCACCCGTCAAGAAGGCGGCGCTTATTTTATGGTTAGTAACGCCTGCAGCAATAACCGCAGGGCGGCTCGCCAGGTTCAAACCGTGAACCTTTCTGCAGCGAGCGGCGACCGCTCGGCTGTATCACCGCCCAACGATGCGCCCGATTACGCCACCGGGCAGCGTTGGCGAAGACGTCCAAGCTAATTGTGAATGAGCTCGGTGGAGACGAGAGAGCGGTGAGCGGGAGGGCGAGCCGCGGTGGATCCGGAGCGGAGTGGGTGCAGCATGTGCGACGCTCACAGCTATCGGGGGAGTTTCGCCCCCCCCCCCCCCACCACCACCACCACCAAATTGGCCAAAAGAGCGCGGCATGAAAGCGTGGCTGCACCGCTCCCGTCCAAGGCACTCCCCCACTCTGCCAGAGAGGAGGCGAGACCCCGCAAATATTAAAACCGCTTGTGAACAAAAAAGAGCGACTGGACGTCTGCATACTCGGCTGCAAGAAGATTATAGCACCGAAGGGTTTTGGTTAGCGGGCTCTCCCCCCGCCCCCCCCGCCCCCCCTCCCGCCCCCCCCCGCAGAGGCATAAACAATCACACGCCTTTGTCTCCCCAGTGATGATGTTTACACACTGCACCAGGTACTCATCTGAGGTTGCGTCGTACTAGGAGAGGACCAGGACCGGTTCAAAAATCGTAACCAGCGTTGGCCGTGAGCGGGAATCGAACTCGGGTTGGTGGGTTCGTAGCGCAACGTGCCGACGGCTACACTAACGGGTTTTGGCAGGCCATCGAACAATGATGGTCACTGCATCGCACGCTTTCAGATGCACTTCTGCGGCCGTCTGGAACGCCTTTCCTTCCAATTGTAGGAAGCCACTGGAGCTTTTCACTCTTAAATCTATATTGAAAACGAACTTCTTTCGAGCTGCTTTTATGTTTAGCTTGTTGTCCTTCCCTCACACATCTGATCAGCACGGTTGGCTACGTACGGTGATAAAGAAGTTCAACATACATGCATGCATGCATACGCCGGCAGCCAGGAGTGAGGTGTGGATGCCTGCAGTACCCACCGCAAGGGCAGAAGATAATTTTATTTTTTCCCAGACACGCCGAGCATTGGACATGGTTCAGAAGATGAATGTCCCACGAGCTGCTTGCAGGGAAAACTCCCGACCCGGATATGAACTCACGCCCTCCCGATCACGAGTCTCTCTTTGATCACAGAACCGCAATGCCGCCCAGCAGGCAAATGTTACTTGCATTGTGTGCCACAGTGGCAATGGTGAGTGTTGTTTTTGTTAATGCAGCTCCGATTGTCTGATTACAGTCGAGGTGGTCGGGTGATTTGGCAGTGGCAGGCGAGTGAGGTCAGGCGTTTCCTAAATGTTATTTTTTGTGCACAGTTTCCATCAAAATGGTCTGGCTGAGTCAGTTTGTTATCTTTAAAATAAAAGGGGGCTAATGATGTTTCATGATTTAATCACGCTCTTGCCCCTGTTGGGCGCGCATCCGGCGCAGGGCGATGTGGACAAAGCAGCATTTTTTTTTTAAAACGCCCAAACATCGCTCAAGTTGACAGGCAGCGGGAAATAAATCGGGCAATTTACTTGACGAGGAAGCTGCAATGTGCGAATACAACACATTCTAAACGTGCGGCAAGTGGCACACGCTCATACAGCAACTCACACGGGGCAGGCAGAGTGCAGTGCAAAACAAGTGGCCTGCTCACCTCGCTGGCAAATCTAACAGAGGGCCCTAGCCTGTAAATACCTGGCAGATCCCCCATGGTCGTGTTGATTTTTTTCTCCGGGTCCTCCGGTTTTCCTCCTCCACATTTAGAAACACGCATTGAGATTATGTAGATTATTTTGCTGTTAGAAATGTCCAGATGATAGGACACTGTTGATTTATCGTTTGTGGTTAGGTCGCTTATGAAAAATATGTTAATATCTCAGTGGTCCTTGCTTGGTAGGATGGGGATGGTCTAGTTTTATTTTGTGTGTGTGTGTCTGGGTGATTTATTTACCTCTCTTGTACTTTTCACTCCTATCGTGTGTTTGTAACAGTTTGTTGTAACGTTCTTACCCCGTGCCACTACTGGACATCTGTGGAAAAAAGAGTTTTAGAGCTCATCCGATACTTTCAGTATAAATATTCTCATTATGAATGTCAAAACCGGTCCAGAGGATTGCTCGTGTCAAATCAACGCTGCTGAAACGATGCACTCCCACAAGGTCGTGTGACCGATCTGATGTGTAAAATGAATATATAAAAAATACATTTAATGTGAAAGGAAGAAGACGAATTGTACGACGATTGATTGCGTTCGCTGAGAAACGCGACTGTTTACCTCTTTCTACGCGTGGGTTCTCAGGACAACCCCGGTTTACCAAACCCAGATGCAAGGGCACTAACAGAAAATGGAATTGCCCACACGTGCCAAGCAGCACCCAGGGAATGTGGAACTCCCACCACCAGAGGACATGGATCCCTGCCTCGCGCCCATGGCAGCATCGAACACGATTGGCTCTACGTACGGTGCGAAAAACAGGTCCCTGCAGGGTGGGCTGGTAGGACAAGTCTCTGCGCTGTCTATTGCTGATTTTACACCCAACAGCACGAGATTTCACTTCGTTAAAGTATTGAAAGGGGACGGACGGACACATTAATCTATTGCAGGCTGGTACACTCAGTTTACAACTTCGTTCCTACCAGGATAAGTTCAACGTACGTACACACATTGGTCGTGCACACAAGAAACGTGCACACCAATGGGCCCATAAACCAGCCGAACTAAAGTGCGAGTCCTAATGCGATACATCAGTGTTTTGCATTCAACCAGGATTCGCGTCGAAGACATGTTCCTTGCCTATACATCTCTCGCAGTCAACTCAAACTGGTTCGAGAAAGTTTAAAAGCAACATCAGCACCGGTTCAGAGTTTGCTTGCGCTGCTTTGTGCTGCAAAAACTCGTCACAGCGGAAAGTGTCCAAACCTATTTGATCAGAAAGGGGCTCGTTTTTGGTTGCAAACGTGGCTCTGCATTACTCCAGGATGTACAACAAACCGCGTCCTTCTGAGAGCTGACTCACACTCCCCCCCGAATGTTTTTTTTTCTTCAAGATATTTTTAGTTTGTTCACCTAAACAGTGTATTTATCCTTTTGCTTTGCTGGTAAAGCTCACCTGTACAATCTCACGGGACGCTGCGCGTGCGTGTGTGCGTGTGTGTGTATGTGCGTGTGTCTGTGTGGTGTGTATGCGGGTGTGTGTGCATGTGTGCGTGTGTGCATGTGTGCGTGTGTGCGTGTGTGCGTGCGTGTGCGTGCGTGCGTGTGTGCGTGTGTATGTGTGTGTATGTGTGCGTGTGTGCGTGTGTGTGTGCGTGCGTGCGTGCGTGTGCGTATGTGTGCGTGTGTGTATATGTGTGCGTGTGTGTATATGTGTGCGTGTGTGCGTGTGTGCGTGTGTGCGCGTGTGCGCGTGTGCATGTGTGCGCATATTTGTGCGTGTGTGTGCGTGTGCGTGTGTGCGGAACGGTAGTGTAGCGATGAGCGCACTTCGCTATAAACCCGGCGACACGGGTTCGATTCCCGCTCACGGCCAACACCAGTGACGATTATCTGAACTGGTCCCGGGCCTCCCCTAGGTCGACTCAGCCTCAAATGAGTGCTCGCTAACAGCACTTGCCCCTACGGTCTGTTAAGGCTATACGGGGGATCTTTGTCTTTTTTGTGTGTGCGTACGTGTTCGGTAATGGGAAACCGGTTGGCTCTTAATGGCCCCCAACCGTTTTTGTTTTTTTCCCACCAAATATTTGACGAAATTGCCAAAATGTGTGGACACAAGTGATTTCTTGAGGACAATCTTCCACGAGGTTTAAGGGTAAGTGTTGCCGTAACTTACCAGGGCCCAACAGCTTCTAATTATTATTATAACGATATCTTCTATTGCTTCGTGCCATGGCAACCAATCACGGGGGGCACTACTCACAGCGATGATATTAATTAACGAATTCACCTCGCGCACAAAGTGTTTCTTGGCGGAAAGAGATTTGAGCAAATAGGCTATCACCACAACTTTGTCAAAGTCACCGGGAAAAGTTAAAAGGTTTAAATTGAAGAACGGAATAATTTCGGGAGCACTTTAAAAAATATATATTATAAAAAAACACACAAGACGTTTAACGTTACCTACGTATTCAATTATTTGATAATAATCAATTGTAACTTTGAAGCAAATTAACCTTCACAGTCTAATGTCATTATCATTTTAAAAATCCCATTGATTACATTTCCCAATTTTAAAGAAAGAAAATCATTATGCGGTTCTGTGGGTTTTTTTTACTTGGTTCCAATCTCATCAACACCGATGTCAAATCCAACTAAATGTAAAATTAAAGGGTGTACTTTTTCACCAAATCTAAAACAAAATTCGATCTTTCCTTTGACATTCCATCAAGATCAATAATACCCGCGGGCAATTGCGTGACATGACAGATGTATACGACTTAATTGTGCGTCTGCATGTGATCATATCTTTATTGGTGGCTAGAGTGCTGCGCTGCGAAAGACAGGCGAATCGAGTTCGATTCACGCTCACGGTCAAAACCAGTGATCCGAATGGATCCTGGGCCTGCCCGACGTCGAATCAGCCTCAAACGAGTACCTGGTGCGATGTGTAAACATCGCCACTGCGCAGACGAAGGCGGTCGGGCGTGGTGCTGGCCACCCACCCCTTCGTGTGGCGTGCCGGCCTCGCTAACAGCACTTGCCCAAACAGTCTGTCAAGGCAGGCGTTGGTTCAACGTTGGCCCGGTATTGACCCGGTATTGACCCGGCGTTGGCCCGGCGTTGGTTCAACGTTGGCCCGGCGTTGTGTATATATTTATATATGTTTTAATACAACAAACCACTCCGCGTTATTATTACTCCCAGCTGCCTAATTTGGTGCTGGCCACCCACCCCCTCTCGTGTGCCACAGTGCCGGCGGTCATTGGTGCTGCTCGCTAACAGCACTTGCCCCAACAGTCTGTTAAAGCTGGGCGGGGCGGGGGGAATCTTCGTCTTTTTGTCTTCACATCGACGTTCGCGCTGCGACCATCACCTTCAATGTGCAAGCCTCTCACCATTGCATTGTCACCATCTCCGGGAGGTGTCTGGAAGAGCAGTTGTATTTACAAGTAACTGCTATCGCTTACTCCTTCGTACCTTTATGCTTACCTCGTTTTTAAAAGTCCTGCAAGTCACATTTGCCACGTGACCAACATTTGGCAGACGGTGTATAAGCTTGTCTCGCACTTGGATATATTGAATGAGTTGCGCGTATATTTTTGTGTTGTAACAACACCGTACACCTCATTGCATTTGTACCATGACTCACACAGTCGTAGTTTTGTATTTTATTGACTGAATAACGTTGTGAGATGTATTATATAAGGAAGCGATGTTCATCCTTCACCACTCAACTGCATAATTAAGAGTCTGCATTGTAATTGCCCTGGGGCAAATTGAAAACTAATTCCTTTAGCAAGTGCTTTTTGTGTGTCAGTTTGTTGTCCTCCTTCCCCCCCCCTCCCCCCAGCACGGCCGATTACCCACGGCGAGCCTACATACGGTGCGAAATAAGTTCAGCGTACATATATACATAAACACAAAGAAAACCACGTGGCATGAACGTTATCAAATTCGGCACACGTCCGGTGTAAAGGATGCAGAGGACAACACAACATGATTTAATGTCCTCTGACAGTGGGAATTCCATATTTCCTGGGTGCTGTTTGGCATGTGGGGGCGATTCCATTTTGTTTACGTTTGCCCTGCATCTGGCTTAATAAACCAGTATGTCCGAAGAACCCACGCGCACGTGAGCCAACGCTGGACAACACAACATTTGACTCCGCAGTGCGCGACAGCGATTGAGTGGCTCCGAGGCGTCGCATTCAAAGGGCCATTTCCCAGCCACGAAGAGAGAATCTGCCGTCTGCTTGAATCACCATGATGCGCGTTGCTTCACGGCACATTCCTACACCGCTGCCAACGATAATCATCGCCATCAATCACGATCCATGGGCAGATAGCACCCGCAGGTGTCCCACTGCGAATTTCCTCGTTTGTTTCTACTCTCCTCTCTGTCTTGTACCAATACGCTCACGTCGTAGTGCCACAATCTTTCTGGCACCAAACCTCTTACGTCGTCCTCAAGCCGCACGATTAGCGTCCCAGAGTTGTAAACTCGCCGAATGAAAGAGCCAAGCCGCCAACGAATGCTCCGATATTTGTTGCACAGCACAGACACCGGCCCAATCAGTTCCACATAGGCCGCCCCGTGTCCCGATCAAAGAGGCCGTCATGATTAATTTAAAGCGTGCGTGTGGCGGCTTGTGTGGTCTTGGGAGAGATTAGAGAGTTTTAACGTGACGTCAGCCTCACGGTTAATGCGGCGTGCGGAGGACATCATCAAATGAGCGCACGCCTCCTTTAATTTGACACGTGTACGCGTGCAAAAAAGGTCGCCCTGCTGTTATTTCAGAGAGAAGAAAGAGTAGTAGGCCATTGTGTGACGAGTGATGGTCCAATGAGGATAATTACCCCATACTTGCACAAGCGGCTGCTTTTGCTTTGCTCTTTTCTCGAGTTTTTGTTTAACACCAATTATATTTTGGCACCACGCTACCGACGCCGCTCCGCCATGTGACCGCAAATGCCGTTTGAAACTCGCGCATCGTTGCAGGCCTTGGGACATGGCATCACAGGGCGGCGCCACAGTGGTGAGATGTTAATTCCCTCGCCTGGTATACAGGAGGTCGTGGATTCGATCCTGACCCTGACACCTGTGTATTTGGAGTTTGCATGTTCTCCCTGCGGTCGTGGATTTTTCTTCGTGTCCTCCAGTTTTTCCCTCCAAATTCAGACACGTGCGCATTCGAGTATTTGGCTGCAATATATATTTCTACACAATAAGCCACTTCGTTGAGCTATCATCTGTTGCCAGGTCGCTTCTGAAAAAGAGCTGTATAGCTCAGTGGGGCCTTACCTGGTAAAATAAAAAAACCGTTAAAATTGTTTGTTTTACAGCAACATTGGAAGCCACTTCAACAGCATTCTTTCCAAAACGGTGTTGTTCATTGTGTGGCAATCCAAATCTGTCCATCTTCATAGTCGGCACATGCCAAACAAAGTGAAACAACACGTGACACCAATGGTTGTTTTACGCCCAGTCGCTGGTGACGAGGCTGAGACCGTAGAAATGGGTTGAATCGTGGGTTGCCGAAACCCGGATTTGGACACGTGGTCTTGGCAGTGCCGGATCTGCGCCATGTCAAAAGAATTACGAACCAGCTCCGCAAACCAGTCATGCGTTTTGTTATTTTAGGCTTTGCGCAGTTCTCCCATATGCGCCGTCAAAAGCCCAAGTCAAATCAAAATGCCTCCCTGCTCAAATAAGCGTGGGTCGATGGTGTTAATCTGCGTGCAAGAACTGGGCCAGTCATGGAAAGTCCTCATCTTTCTGTGGCCAAGGTCAATTTAGAGCAACCACTGTTGGATTCTAAAATAACGACGGTGCCCACTGTTATTTGCCCACGGAGTGAAAGTGAGCTGAGTCGACACCGGAGCAGGATTTTAAACGTGCGGTCTTCCCATTTTTTTTGGACATTCGAATTACTAAACGGGCACGTGGTGCCTATACACGTTAATTGCGGATTTAAATGCGCAATTCTGGATGTCGAACAGGGACAATTTTAAATACTCGCCGAGCTGAGGGAATGCAAGTCTTGGGCCAAAATGATGGCTAGCAATATTTATTCAACGTGAATTATAGAACCTGTTTCTCGACATCAATCGCCAAACAGTTGACACAAAAACGGGTCCCCTTTGTAAGCAACGTGACCCAGAAAACATGGAACTTTGGGTCAACGCTTCCAAACGACATGCCAAACGATGGCCCAATGTTCGGAATCGGGATTTTTTTTTATTCATCCCGGGGGAATCCGATAAACCGAAAAGCTCTTTTCTACAGATGTACATTCGAGGCACGGGGTCAGCGATTTACAAAAGATGCAAAAGACGATACGAGGGCAAAGATAGAGAAAAAGTTAGCAAGTCGGAGGAATACATCGATTATATATTAAGCACAGACGTACACATTTCACAAGCACATAAGTCCCTGCCGATTTGGGAGCACTAAAAATTTAAGCTTTGGCAAGGCAACAAAACAACAAAACAGTGCCAGACGGCACCGAGGCCACACGCAGTCCCTTAAAAACGATGCACCTCAAAGCTATTGATAAAGGGGCAAGGTTCAAGGTTGCATGTTTACTGGGTGTACACCGATAATCATTGAACAATCTTAAAGGCGTCCCCAATGATTCTTAGCCATCACTGTTCCCTCACCTATCCAGACAACTCCACGCGCGTCTTGGCAGGTGAAACCCCAGGGTGCTGGCATTTGGGGACCGTGATTTAAACTTAACGCCCGCCGGGAGTCGTGGTATTTGGTGGTCAACCGCGGTGGCGAGGAGATGTTCACGACGTCGCCTGGTATAGAGGAAGTCGTGGGTTCTGTCCCGACCCTGACGCCTGTATACGTGGAGTTTGCGTGTCTCACTCCCCATGGTTGTGTGGATGTTTTTTTTCCCCTCCAAATTTAGAATCAACATGCGTTTAGCATATTTGGCTATTATAAATGTAGACGTGTCGATAAGCCACATCGTTGAGCTATCATTTGTAGACGGGGTAAGGGGGGTCCCCCCTGTGAGCGAGTCCCCCACACCGCCAATGATTAAGTGTTCATTAAGCGGGCAAGTAAACTAAACAATTTTTTTTTATTTTACCAAGTAAGGCCCCACGGACCAATATAGTACAATTTTTTTAGAAGCGCCTTGGCTATCGCAAATGGTAGCTCAACAAAATGACGTATCACGTGGACATGTACAGCAGCCAAACTACTCTGAACCCACGTTGATTCGATACGTGGAGGAGAAAAATCGGAGGACCCCCCCGGAGAAAAATCCACGCCACCAACGGGGGAGAACGTGCAATTCCTGACGCATGCGGTAGCATCCTCGGTGGCCATGTGTGGTTCTCCTAGAGACCTTCGCTGAACTTAGAGGACAGTCATAAACAATATGCGACACTGTATGGTGCCACGGCTGCCATGAAGGGTGTCGTCCCCCCCCCCCCACCACGCTATTTTCCGGGGAGTTCCAAGATTCTGCCCCAGCGTTGATCAAATAATTGGAAATCGCCCTGCAATGAAGAAAGCCCACCAGGGTGAAGCGTTCACGTCTAAGTAAAAAAAAAACGTGTCACAAGGGTCATCCCATGGGAAATGTTTAGCCTACGTCAAACGCTACATGATCGGCAGCTGCGTGATACAGCGGAAGAAAAAAAAATAGCATAACGGTAGCTGCATCAGCTTCAGTGGTTCAGACGGTCGCCCAGTAAACACGCCAATGGTGGGCGCATGTGGTTGGAATCGTCGGACCAACGCCGAGCCAAGATCATGCCAACGCGGAGCCAACGTCGGACCAACGCCGGTCCAACGCTGGTCCAATGTCGGTCCAACGTTGGGCCAACGCCGGGCCAACAACGCCCCAACGTTGTATCAACGCCAGTCCAACATTGGACCAACACCAGGCCAACGTCGGACCGGCATTGGACCAACAACGTTCCACGTTTACAGGAAGACCCGCGTTCTAACATTCCGCAGGACGCTTCTCCCCACCTCATGACCATGGCTCGCAACAGTAAAGCGGAGTATAATTGGTGATGAAGTGTACGTTTCAATGCACGTAGTGTGTATTTGTAATGCTTTAATTCCCAACTGCAACGAAGTCATATTTGAACTTTGCCAGAAATCTATTGAACGGTCCATTCTTTCGCAAGCAAATGGGAGGACACCACACGGCCGTGGAGAGAGATAAACCCGCCGTGCAAACAGAGCGAGCAAATAAAATCATGCGATAGGGTGACATTACTGCAACTCCCGGAAAAACATGTGCACGGAGGAGGAACGGGGGAGAATGAAAATAAACCCCACAAAGTAGTTGCAAAGGTTGTGGCCGAGCCAAAGTAAATAATGCTAAATTGAGCCCACATCAGCAGTCCACTGCACGCACATTGCAGACAGCTCCCATGACTTAAGTCCTAAGTACATGGTGCTTCAACGTTTACCGCCATCAATTAAACCCGGCCATAATGTGGGCACCGCCCCCTCCCCCCTCATTGGCACGTGCCTCGCAATTTAACGAGTGTCCTTTCACTGCGGAGAGAGATATATATGTTTGTGCCCAGTCAGGTGCCCAACACCCAGGGGATTTGGAAAGCCAGTGCTTGTTAAAAGCCAAGGGAAACCATTCTCAACGTTGGGGCACCAAAAGGGTCCCCCTGGCACCGGAGGGGCCATTCAGGCCACCCGCTGGACAACAACTCCCAGGGTGCACCGCGTGGGCATTGTTTAGCGTCACGTGACTTGCACGGTACAAAGTACGGACTCTGGCCTTAAGTAACAGAATGTTTGAGGGGTCTTCCCCGCGCAAATGAGCATGGGGGGTTGGGGGGGGTGTACTCCTCTTCACTGGAGGAACCCCGCCCCCCCCCCCCCCGAGTAAATGGTGGAAATTCCACATTATAGTGGCGGGTGAAAAGTAATTTGAAGGGGCGCGACGCGCGTGCAGGTTGACGCACAAGCAGTCGTTTATATAAACGCCGTCGCGTCTCCCCCCTCCCCCACCGTCCAGATATATGAAAAAAAAATTAAGGAAGGAAAGGCAAAATACGTGGCGAAATTACTAACGGCGGAACAAAATCAGCCGAGCCAAATCACTCGGATGCGTTCCGGAATGAGAGAACGCGTGTCATGTGCAACAGATGAAAAGAAAACGTGGAAGGCAAGTTGAAAAAGCCACGAAACGTTATTGCGGATCATAAACAGCTGTAATGGCAGCAGGGTGTCGTCGTGAACGCGACTACGATGGCGTGGCAGGGGCACGTGGTCGAGCAAAGCGGCGTGCGGCAAGCCACGCGCACAGACTGCAGGGCAAGCCGAGAGAGCGCGCACAGCGCATGCCTCACACAACACGCCTCACTCACTCCTTACGCCTCACTCACACCCAGCAGCGAGTCATCATCGACGTGGCATGCGGCCCCTCTTACCCTGCGCGCGCGTGTGGCGGCGCGGTTGCATGCAGCTCGGACGGCTTTAAACAAACCGTAAACTATTCAACTATAAGCTGTTTGGTTGTTTTTTTTTCACCAGGTAAGGCCGACCGAGCTGCATCGCTCTTTTTCAAAGAGGAACCTGGCCACAAATGATAGCCCAACGAAGTGGCTTATCGAGGTGGAAATCTATCGCGGCCAAACGCAGTGACAAGGGCACGTCGATGTTAATTTCTACGCGTGGAGGGAAGAACGGGAGGATGTGGAGAAAAAAAATCCACGCGGTCACGGGCAGAGGGCAGAGCAAACTCAAAATACATAGCAGGCGTCTGGAGCGAAACCACGACCTCCCCGTATACCAGGCGAGGAGTCATCATCTCGGCCACGGTGTGAAGGGTGTTGCTGCACACACACGTCAGCCGATGGTTGCAGCATGCTGTCACGTTTCTGCCTCCCACTACTGCGCAGTTACCACTCCTGCCCACCACGTAGCCCCACCCCCCTCCCACCCCCGCAGGCTATAAAACCTGTTATGCAAGCACGGTGGTCACCCACTATTCTTACTCAAGCCTGCAAACATCTTCAGGAGCTGAATTGTGTTATATTGACAAGTATGTGCCTTTACCGAAAGAACCAAGAATATGAATCCCTGCAGTTACGAAAGCTTTAAATCTAAATTTAAGTATGTGCCTGTATATATATTGCTTTGCTTGCAATCAGCTTATTCTGTCAGCAAGTATTGTGATTGTTAAATGCCCTAATGTTCACTGTCATGCTCAATTTGTACGAAGAGCCATGGGAAGGATAGGCTGTAGGGAACACAGTCATTATTGAAACCTGGGGAGACGAGACGCAAGCAGATGATGCAAGTTTTCTGTTTACAAAAAAAAGGGCACTTCCAATTTATTCCAACTGTGCTACCAACATTGTTTAACGGCATAGAGCATCCATTCAGAAATATTATAGAGCACCGTGCCCTGGACTGCTCCAGAACAATATCCTTCTTCTTTCATATGGCTGATTATGTAGATGCAGAGCAACAACTGTAATTTAAACATTCAGGTGGTCAAGCCAGACAACCACTTCAGTAACGGTGGAGTGTATCATCGTCGCGATGTCTCCGACGTATTTGTGAATCGGGGCAATGCATCGTTATACGTTGTACGGTCTGTTCTGGATGACACGCAGTCGCACTGAAGAGTTGTTCATTTTACATTTGTGGATCAGGTATCCGCATCTGCTGCCACGGTTTGTGCAGTGGATGCCGTTTAGGGTGGACCATGAGCTTCGTGGAAGATCAAAACCAGGTGTCTTTCCGCGTTGGATGTTTCACAACAAGGTGTTTGTTTGCGAGTCCTTATGAACTCTATTCAGCTTTCCAAGCTTCATTGGAGTTGATTTCGCATTGTTTTGGGTTAAGCGCGTGGGGCCAAAGGGGGCTCGCGTCACTTCAAGTGATGACGAGGGTCGCTATTGAGGTCCTGATGAATGGGAAGGCGACTGTTTCCCCCAGATTCGCAAGACTCACCGGAGTATTGCAGCGTCGTGGAAGATGGGTGGGTGGGTGGTGGGGGGAGAGATTTGTGACCGCACGGGCAGCCCGGGTGTTGGGGTTGACGACTTGAGGGTTCCAGCGATGCACAGCATCACAGTGTTCAGTTGGACGTCAACAAGTCGAGTGGTGACTTACTTCTAGTCCACACCGGTGCAGAGTGCTCGGCTACAGAGTACACAAGGGCCATTGATGATGTCTTTAGCAGTGGGGCCGATGCGCACCAAAGCTTGTGCTTAGAAGTTTCTGGACCAAGTTGACTCTTGTTTTTGGTCTCTGTGGCTGCATTTTTCAGGTGGTCGTCGGAGGTTAGCGTACGTTGCAGGTGCACTCCGAGACAGGTTGGAGTGGGGTTCGTGTCGCACAGTGATGACGCAGAAGGTTCTGAGTGTTGCTATGATCAAGATGAAATGCAGGAACTGATGTTTTGTGGGGATATGGCCTGAGCTTCCATTTCCACAAACATACTCCCATGGTGGTTAGGTCTTGGTTCAGAGTGGATGCCATGTCGTTGACAGTGGCTCATTGCGTTGCCAGGGCAAGGTCATCTGTATATGCAAATTTTAGTGACCCAATATTATTATTAGAACAATATTCAAAGTGGTCTCATTACAGGCAACATTTTCCATAAACCCTACTACATGAGAGGCAAAATAGATGGACCCGATTTTAAAGCAGTACTGCTTTGAAATCGGGTCCATCTTTTCCAAACACTCCGTACTTTTAATTCTCAGGGACGTGGAATTTAGCCTAAAATGCTCAAGCAAATTTAACATGATACATTGGGGCAGTCATTTGGTGTCCAATCGGAGACCATCAAACTCGCTCCACTTGAAAACCCGGTTTAACCACAGGTCACAAGATATTGGTTCGTTCTAGCTCGGTGGTCTGCACTTTAAAAGAAACACCCAAACCAACCTCCCCAGACAATGCCAGCTGTGAGATTAGATCCCATTCCAGCTTCCGGCGGTTTCAAGGTACCGAGCCTGGGCACTGCGGACTTCAGGGTGAAAAAAATAAACAAAAAACGAGATGGACAGCGGTGGTTCCGCACAGGCATCGTGCATCTTCATGGGAGCACTCAGTGTTATTCAGCAGTAATGTGCATAATTGCCAGGGGCTGTGAGGTCAAGAGAAGTATTTTTTTGCAGACCCGCTTTACTGATGGAGGTAATACACCAATTTTAAAGAGTATAGAGGTGAACTGCAATGTTAAGGGGGGAACATCAATGTTAAGAGGCAGCTATATCAGCCGGCAAAAATGTCTGTTGCTGCTCGGGTCATAAAACTAGACTTTCATTGGTTAGCCAGAGGAGGAAACATGCATGCAGACGGAGGCAGGTTTTCAATGGCAAAATGTGCATGTACACACGTACAGCGCTTTTGTCATTCCACTGCTGGATGAGGGCCTTTGCACACCGCGTGGGTCGTGGGAGGGGGTAATTTAATTAACTTTGCCACGTTGCTCAGTGCGGGTTGTCGAAAAAGCGTTGACCTAAGCCGTGGGAACACACATACAAGAAAGTACAGTACAACAAGTCATTCATGTTCTTTGGTTCTTTCGGTAAAGTCACGTAGAATGAGAATAAAATAATAAATTGATAAAAGAAAACAACACAATAATATTCTCACGACGTTATTGTGTTATTTTATTTTATCAATTTATTATTTTATTCTCATTCTACGTGACTTTACCGAAAGAACCAAAGAAGATGAATCATTGCAGTCACGAAAGCTTTAAATCGAAATTTAAGTCATTCATGCTCACCTCCACATAGTTATGAGTCCCGTGAAGGGATCGGGGCCCGATCGCGGCAACCTTTCATCGGCGGTGATGGCAACACAGGGCGAAAAGACTTCGAGGAGGCAACTGTTTCAGACGATGAAGTTGCACTGGCTGGGAACGTGCACGGTGGAGGGGGGGGGGATCCCCCTACGGGGGTCCTGGAGTGGCCACGCAGAGACTGGTTCAAGGTCGAAATGGTTTTAAGCTCAAAACTCAACGATCATCATCAGCTTCTTCGTCATCGATCCACCATCATTATCATAACTTATAAAACCATGAACAAAAACGATTAACTATATACATTTTTTTTATTTTACCAGGTAAGGCCCACTGAGCTGTATGGCTCTTTTTTAGAAGCGACCTGGCTATCACGAATGATAGCTCAGCGAAATGGCTCATCACATTGAAATGTACAGCAGCGAAATACTCTAGACGCACGTTTATTCTAAATTTGTAGGGGAAAACCCAGAGGACCCGGAGAAAAATCCATGCGACCACAGGGAGAGAGACACACGAACTCCAAATATACAGCAGCAGGCGTCAGGGTCGGGATCGAACCCACGACCTCATGAATACCAGACGAGGTTGTTAACATCTCGCCACCATGGCACCCCAAACCAAGGTGAGAATTCGTGAGGCCAGAGAATTCGTGAGTGAGCTGAGTCGCTAAAACGACAAAACAAAAAAAATCAACACAATTGGGTGGGTGGGATACTGCAAGGGTAGATCTTGGGTGTCAGGTGTGTCTCAGAGAAGAGGAGCGATGGACATCAACTTCGCTGGCTGTGAAAACCTTTAAATCTCGATTACCGTATCCTGCATTTAACAAGTAATTAACCATCCTTCTTCGGGGTGTAAGAATGCATTGATTCATGGATTAAACTCGATACTTTGGCTCACAACAACACATTCATCAAACCACGTTTGTATCAATCTACTGTGACATTCACATCGGTCCTCCGCCCAGTTGAAAGCCTCCTCCTTCGCAAGCGCCATCGGATGAATTGAAAGAGAAACTAATTTTGCCGTCAGCTGCAGGTACCTCCTCTCACGTCGTCAGCGTTTGCAGGGACCGCTTCTGGGTAAACTCAATGGCGCTTTGATGGACACGGAAAATAGGAGTAATTTCCTGCTCGACTTCTCTCTCGTCCACAAATACATGCGGATAACAGGAAGGAAGGAAGGCGTGGAAGGTGCGCAGAGCTGTGGTGGAGCGTAGCGTTCCGTGTCGAACCTTCGGGCACAACCCCAGTGTCATGTTGGCAGTGTCACCCCCAAATCGTATTCTTCAGCCTTCTTGCTACGTTTGTACTTTTCATCATCATCAGCTCTTCAACCATCTGCATCATGTTCATCACTGTCAAACATCGTCTTATCCATTGCTGGATTAAGGCCTCCCTCACATAATTTCTCATCAATCCCGGAAAGCTGCAATCTCCCTCCTGAAAGTGAATATAAACTAAAACTATATATTTTATTTTTTACCAGGCAAGGCCCACTGAGCTACACATCTCTTAGCAACCTGCCCACAAACAATCCACGCTACCACGGGGAGAGAGAGAGAACATGCAAGCTCCAAATATACAACAGGCGTCAAGGGTCTGCATCGAACGGACAACCCCCTGCATACCAGGCGAGGGAGTTAACGTGTCATCGCCACAGCAGCCTGGCAGTCATCCTCTCGGGCGCAATTTCTTATTGTCCACGCGGTCACTTTGAGCACAAAAACGACTGTGCCAGTGCTCAGTCAGGGGCTGCACAGCAATGGCAAGATAACCGGTTGTTATCATCATAGTCATCATGATCAGCATACTTCGTCATCAATCCACCACCATCATCATAAACTATAAAACCATAAACTAAAACTGTAAACTATTTTGATTTAAAAGCTTTCGTGACTGCAGCGATTCACATTCTTGGTTCTTTTGGTAAAGTCACGTCGAAGGGAAACAATAAAGTAATAAAATATATATGAAACAATACAATTATCACGACGTTTCGACTGCAATACGAGCAGTCATCATCAGGTGTGAAAACCAACGGCAAGAACATTTGAAAGAAGTGGCGGTTTGTATTTATTTATTTTTAAACGTTAGCACCACGGATAGCGATTTGACAGTTTGTTTAGATGGACGAGTCCATCTATGTTCGGAAAAGAGGAGGGGGGAGACGAAAACATTTTCCTCCACTTCTTTCAAATGTTCTTGCCGTTGGTTTTCACACCTGATGATGACTGCTTGTGTTGCAGTCGAAACGTCGTGAGAATTGTATTGTTTTATATATTTTTTATTATTTTATTGTTTCCCTTCAACGTGACTTTACTGAAAGAACCAAGAATATGTAAACTATTTCTTTATTTTTTCGGAGGTGACCTGGACATAAATGATAGCTCAATTGAAGTGGCTTATCACGTGAAAATTTATAGCAGCCAAATACTCTAAAATGTTTGTTTCTAAACGTGGAAGGAAAAACCGGAGGATCCCGAGAAAAATCCACCAGACTACAGGCAGAGCATGCAAACTCCAAATATACAGCAGGCGTCAGCGTCGGGATTGAACACACGACCTCCTGTGTACCAGGCAAAGTAATGAACATCTCTCCACCTTGGCGCCCATCGTTATCACGCGTTTTTTTTTACTGCACTATGGCGACAATGGTCATAATGATTAACATACCATTGGTGTAATTAGTGGCTACGGCAACCACTTCTTTGTGACACCGCTGGCCCATGGATGAACGTAGTTAATGTATGAATAATTGACCGTCGGATAACAGGGACGGGCCAGGTACACACATGACAGGAAAGTCAGGGAACAACAGCCTTAGGCCTTGGGTAGGGGGGGGAGGGGTGGTGAGAAGTTGAATGCAATTAATTTGTGACCTCTATATTCACCAGAAGTGCTGCAATGCGTTTTCAACCGCGTCGTGACCCCCCACCCCCCCCCGTCAAACTCGTGATAATGCATTGTCTTGCGAGATAGCCAAAGCATTAGAGTCGTGATTGAGTACTTAATACCATTTTCTTTTTTTTTGCCAGTGTTTGTCCACACCACTGGAACGGAAACTGCGCGTAATGGAGATAAGCGATCACCGAGCGAAGACTGTGCGGCAGCAAAAACATTTTTTTAAACTTTTTCTCCCTCTTTGTTATTGAAGAGAACTGCTACTGGGCCTTGGGGCGGCAGCAGCATCAGCAGCAGCAGCACAGTTGGTCGTCGCACGGAAGAACCAAACGATGACACGAAAGCGACGCAATGGGAATGCGGCGGAGGGGGGGGGGTTGGAGAGGTGCCACCATTGGATCGGCGCACAAACACGGACGGAGACGAGAGACACCGCGGACGCCGGGGTGAGAGAGAGGGGGGGGGGCATAACAAGCGAGAGACAATGTCAACTCGTCCTCGTTCAGTGTCTCGCACCGTCGGCTCTTCAAGCGCCCCGTTTCCCTTTTAATCTCTGCCGCGCGATCTTTTGCCGCGCACGACCCCGGAGGCCCCTGGACCGTGGCGTCGAGCCTCGCTCGGCCGTCTCCTCGGGGCAGAATCCCGACCACAAAAGTCGGTCCCCCGACTTAGCGATGACGACCGCATCTAAGTGGGCGACACTCGCCTGTGCGAGCGTCACTTTGATTCCTCTCTCTCGCTCTCTCTCTCCCCCCCTATCTCCTCTCTCGTTATTTCTCTCACTCACTCTTGTCTCGCGCTTTGTGTCTTGACAAGGCTGTGTTGCCGGAATTTGCTCAACAGCTGACGCGCATGAAGCTGCATGTCACCACCAAGAAACAACTGTTGTGGTTCTTACGACAGCTTGTCCCGCATGTCCACTGCTACTCGACTCCAATCGCATGCCCGAGAAGGTTCCCCGAATTAAGTGAATAAAATTATTCGTTCATTTTGTAAACAATAACAATGCAAACCTCATTATACTTACCATTGTGTCTGTCATCTACAGTATAATCATTACCATCAAACCGTTATCGAGCCACTGCCGGATGAAGGCCTCCCCACGTCGTCGCCAGCCACATCATGGTGCTGCAATGGCATAATCCGTCGTGTTCCACCACTGCATGAGTTGATGTAATTGTCGCAACTCCTGCTGGGCATAAACCCCCACCTCTAGCTTCGTCATCCCCTTCTCGCGATGGACCCAACACAAATCCCACTTTATTTTAATCATCTACATGATGCCTCCAATTACTATTTCCGTATGTTTGAAGTGTGAGTGTTCCATCTCCCCCCCCCCCCCCCCCCACATTTAGAATCAACATAATGCGTTTAGAGTAATTTTGGCTGCTATAAATTTCCCACGCGATAAGCCACTTCGTTGAGCTGTCATTTGTGGCCAGGTCGTTTCTGACAAAGAGCTCAGTGGGCTTTAACTGGTAAAAATAAAGAGTTGCGTTTTCGTGTATTTATTTATTGTTAGTGATTTGCTGATCTTTCCAATACTTTGCACTCCTACCATTTTTGTATTGTTGTTGTGACTTTCTGATCAGCCCCTGCTGGACATCGATGAAAGAGAGCTTCATAGCTCATCGTATTTCTACAGTAATAAATCAATATTCTGATTCAGTTTTTTTTTTTTGGGGGGGGGGGGGAGTGGAAATTGCACATTAATTCCAACCGACTGAAGAATAACTGCTCCATTTCAGTGGTGCATTGCTTCAAAGGTTTTTTTTTTAAAAAGAATACGCTGGTTGCTTGACAAGATGGAAACATCACAGCCAGTTATGACTTGGACACAATTTCAACCTGTGAGGATGGGTACAAACTCGGACAACATTGGAAGGACGTCATCAAGCGGTTGAAGTCATAACTGGCTGTGACGTTTCCATCTTGTCACCTTCCGATATTAGTTTTATTTTACTAAAGATGAGACGAGCAATTCCAGTTCCTGCGGTGTCGCCCCTGCGTTGTGCATACCACAAGTTGTTATTTACTCCGTGCGTCTCCCCGATTCCACATTAACACAACCATTTCCGCTCGTGCTGGCCACAGGGCACTTGTGACCCACCCACTTCGTCCTGATGCAAGAACGCTTGGGCTACGCCCATTTTAAACCTTTTAAACAGCTCGCCTTTACTGGCTCCCCTCCCCCCCCCTTTTTCCACCTGATGACGGTCGCTTGTGTTGCGATCGAAACGTCGTAGTTTTTTTTGTTTTACCCCATCTACGTGACTTTACCGAAAGACCCAAAGAATACAGTTGTTTTGCTGTTCGTTGAATAGCTCATGATTTACGGCTCGCACGGCTGAACAAACAGTGGGAATGCACCAAGCACAATGTTCGGCTGATGGTTCGAGCTCAGGACTTTGTGTACCAAAAATGTTTGCAACAACAACAAGAACAACAAGCGCCAGAGCAACGCATGCGCCACGGGTACCGTAATCACCCCCTGCGCGCGCAGCTCCGCGGACACAGGGGCACGCGCGGTGAAATACGGTAAATATAAGGGGGGCGAAGAGGGAAGCGGTGGGGTAGGGGAACGGCGTGCGAGCGAGACATCACGGGCGTGTTCACGTAACATGCCCTACTTTACTTCTGCAGCAGGACTCTTTTTTTTATTTGCCAGAAATTGAGCGTCGTCTCCAGCGCCCGTTGTTCGGTCTAGCAGCGGAGCGCACTCGCTACGGAGCCAGTGGGCACAGAGTCCAACCAGTTCTAAAAAAATTACACGCGCCTTGGAATAATATCTGCAGGGGACCTGCCAAGGGAATGTGCTGCGGTGGCGAGACGTTTTACAGGAGGCCGTGGGTTCGATCCCGACCCCGACGCCTGCTGTATATTTGGAGTTTGCGTGTCTCTCTCCCCATGGTCGCGTGGTTTTTTTCTGCAGGCCCTCCTTAAATTTATAGTATATGACTGCTATGCATTTCCACGTGATAAGCCACGTTATGGAGCTATCATTTGTGGCCAGGTTGCATCGGAAAAAAGAGCAACATAGCTCAGCAGGCCTTACCTTGTAAAATATTAATATTATTTTAGTCTTTTTTTTTCAATTTGCAATATGTGCTGGGACCTACCAAGGGCATGCAATTCAAGGCTGCCATTATCGACTCCTCAATTAATATCTTAATCTGTCGATGACTGTTTTTATTTTGATTGAGTAATATATTAAGTGTACAGATTGCATGAGATTGAACAGCCTCACAAAAGTGAGTGGCTCAAACAGCAGAAAGCAAAGATTCCTATCATGCCTTGTATGCATTTTATGTACAATGCTCATCAGCCTTGTTTAAGCCACCTGCTCGATATGTTCAGCTCCATTGAGTTGGTGGTCTACTCAAGGTTGGGAGCATTACCTTCCTGCTGTTTTGTCAGTAGCACACCCCTATGTCCCATTAATATTATCCAGTTCCAGCTCGGACTCACTTGTGTAAAAAAAAAAAAAATCTAAGTGCTTTCCGGACCAAGACGCAAGTTACCACGCATTTCAAATCACCATCATTGAGCGAGTTGATAGAACTTCAACGTTCCCGTGGCAAGGACAAGTCTCTCCACAAGATGACCATTGTTGACATCTCACCGAGTGGCACTCGGTGTTATTTTTTTCCAATCCCGAGTAGGATGACAGCTGAGTCAACAGTGGAAGAGGACATGATCCCCCTGACCATCCGTTTACAAGTCCGGAGCATTCTTACCTTTAAAACAACACAGATGGAAGTGTTTGGCTCAAGCCTGGACCAAAATCACCTGACCGTAAAATGAAGACCACTCCGCCAAGATGAACCGGCACAATAATTAGCGTTTCTGAATTAATTCCTCATTTCGTTCAATTAATTCCCATGCACATTAATTCATGCACCCATCGATCCATTGAGCCAGCTATTTTCCTGGAATCCATTCACCCGTTTATTTCATTTTTTTTCCCTCTCCCTCCCTCTCTCTTTTCACAGAGGACTAGGATTTTTAAACGCTCAGCAAATGCTACCCACAGAAAGTGAAGGTCAGAAGCAAAACCAGCCTTGAATGTTAAAAAGCTACGTTTAAAAAAAAACTGCACGAGACACCCAGAGTAAAAGTTGCCGTAAAAGGTTAAGAAATGCTTGCCCTCTTGACAACGACAGTCACCCCAAAAAGTATTTCATTGTAGTTCCCGTAAGTTGACATGGAGAGGGAGAGAGGGGAGGGGGGGGGGGAAATGGACATTAAACGCAGCTCCATTCCAATAAACAGAACGGGCCTGGCCCATAGTTTGCAACTTGCTGAGACAGCTGGGGGGCAATACAATTAAACTGCAGGTTCATCGGGTTAGGTTTTTTTTTCCTCACTCCAAGAGCAGTCACAGCGTTGACTATCATGCACAAGATGGGGGGGGGGATGTAATTGTAATCACAACCCCAGGATTGTAACCCAAGCGTCAAAACGAATAATGGAAACACGTCTCTCCCAGAGTCATAGCTGGGCTGCGAAACTGGCAAACAATTACCCTGCTCTCATGAATAATGTCACAGAGGCACCTCGCCGTCCACGTGGTGGCACAACCGTGCGCCGCGGTTAATGAATGCCCTGCATAAATTACAGGGTGGCTACGATGGGGGGGGGGGGGGAAATGACACCGGGATTCATCACGGGCTCAGACGCGGGGCTTGCTACCTGGCCATCAATCGTTGCACAATGTTGGTGCGTGTATATAAACTCGGGTAGCCTATGCTGTCACCGTCCGGAAGTCTCCGCTCAAATCAGGCAGGGCGAATTTTTATGCTGGATGCAATGTATGAATTGTGAACCAAACACGTCCGAATCGATCACCGCACGGCGAGCGCGCAAGCACACGTGGCAATCTTGCAAGCTTACAAAGGAGCCAGTAGATGGCAGTACAGCAAGTGGGTCACAAACATCTCCGCATAGCAAATAGTTATATGATCGTATTAATTTGACACGTAGGCTTTCGCGACCAATAATATTCAAAATAAAGGTTTTGGGGTTAGATCGCGCGGGCGTAAATGTGTCGTAATTACTCTGGCACATCGCCGGATGATGCTGGATGTAATTACCAGCGAAACGTCGTACTCAAATTGTAAATGTTGTGGATTTACTCTTCAACACACCGGTTGGCTGAAGTAGCAACTAATTGGCATTTTGTTTACGTGACAAATCCCTTACTAAATTGTGGGTGGTGGAGGGCTACGACACATTCATACTTACGCGATCTAACCCAAAAACCTTTATTATGGATCGTATTAATTATTTATCCATCCATCTACGAGAAGTTTTATTCATTCAATTTGTACCCGTTGCAATACAATGATTTCATAATGGAAAACTACGTCAATGCTGGACTCTCATGAAGAGCAGCCTTCACACTCCGTAATCGCCCCAATCCTGGATAATTAAAGGAATGAATGCATACCTGTCCACCCCTTATCAGTGCCTATCTTATTACGGCCGAATTCAGACCTGATTGGTCACCCCGTGCCCCTTATAAATCGCAACGTTAATCCTACCGAGTCCCATCACAAGGGAGAAACGCAAACAAATAGACACGAAAAATGTTGCCCGCATTGAAACGGCTGTTGCGCCGTATGGATCTGAAAACGCAACTTCCCTGTACAAGAATACGGGTAGACCGAATTGGTTGACAGGTATGTATATGGATTTAGTATGTGTATCACATACATAACTAACGAGGTTCGTTTAATCCCGGGCATGCAATAACATTTCAAATATTGACCCAAAGGGGCCGTTCGAGTCAATGATTCCCGGTAACAATTATTTAAACAAGGCAAACTTCAACCCCTGTCAGCAATAATTGTCCAATGGAGACCCTAAACCCCCGCCATAGGCACGTGGAATGCCCAAAAGTGACTGCAGGGCTGCCAAACACAGTGCCTCGAAATGGGGGGGGGGGGGGTGTCCCACCCGGGGGGGTGTCCCACCCCACGGTGCTTGCGCGAGACAAATTTGACGTTTGACTCCTGTGTGTCCCGGGTAAGCGACGGAGTGAACGTTTCGCTAACGTTATTTGTACACTTGCTGGCGACGGAACGAAGTCAAGGAAGGGGGAGAACAGTGACAAATGGCAGCGAAAGATTAATTCAATCGAAAGGCGGCCACGTGGAGCGAGACGGGTCTGGCTTGGGAGAGACCCCGACGGAAGCTCATAAACGCGGCGGTGCGGAGATAGGGTGGGAAGGGGGGGGGGGTCAGGGCGACGCGGTGAGTGATTTGGAGGGGGGTGGGGGAGACAACGGTGGGCCGACAGACCTTCGCCGGACAGCGCCGGGGCGAGAAAAAAAGAAACCCACCCCACCGGACATTGATGACCTCCCTGCAGCATCTCGCGGTGACCCCCTTTGACGGTCCCCTCGTGTGGGAAGGAACCAGTTCTTTTTGTTGTTTTTTTAGGCCACTTACCAATGCATATAATATTTCACGTTTATTGACCCTCTCTCGCGCACGCACGCGCACGCGCACGCACGTCTGCTCCCGTCGCCCCCCACCCCCCATTCCCTCCCCCGCCCGCACCCCGGCGCGACATTCGCACGTCCGCTGTTCGATCCGACGAGCCACGAGGTGCCGGGCGCCCGCTTCATTCGGTTCCTACGACGGCGCTCCTCTTCGTTCACGGCGATCGGTAGCGGGGAGGGGGGGGGTGGGGGGGAGGTGGTGGACGTGGGGGGGGGGGGGCGTCTATGGACCGGTGGTCCCTGAGATACAATTGTCCAGAAGATTCACGAAAAAGCAGCACGAGATTTGGCGCCTGCCCGTGGCTGTCCCTCGCGAGGCGGTGAGCTGTGTTGGGGTGGCGGGGAGAAGGGGTTGGGGGGGGGGGTGCATCGATTTCAACGTGGATGCTACGGCGGCGCAGCTGGCGCAGAACTGATAGTTTCATAACTTTCGCAGCCATCATTCGTGCTTGGCGTTGCACGCTTTCAATTGACGCCGCAGCCACAGTCTATCGGTTTATTTCACTCGTCCCCCCCATTCATCTTTCAAAGGGGGTATTTTTATTACGCAATTCATTTTTTTTCTCCTTCCTCAGGATCCCTTCATCTAAACGGATACTCCCATTCCCCCATCACCCTTTGTCTTCTTCTCCACGTAGCCACCCGGGGCCCTCTCTCTGCGTTATTCTTTGAAGGCCACGTTCAATAAACGCCCACTTTGAATGAAACGCGCGCGCAACAGTTCAACTAAATGTGTTGCATTGACACCCGTACAAATGTCAAGTCAGCCAGAGCGAGAGCATCATCATCATCATCACCACCGGCAGCAAGCACCTAGCCAGTGGTTTAACAACAACAAAAACTCCACCTTCCTATGGCAGGTGGCAAGTACCGTATCTCATTTTTATCGATCCTGGAAGGACGACGGTCACTGTTGGCCCCGACTGGGACGTTTAGTCGCAAGCTAAGTGAGGTGCAAATCTGACTACAAACACCACCGGTCCAGAACCTGTACAGTAGAGTACGAATCAAAAAAACAAAAACACCGCAACACATTTACATACACAGCAGGACTGCCTGTTCCAGCAAGAGACTGGCTGCAAATGACTCCTCACGTAGGAATGTGGAGATTCAAGCCCCGACCGACTCTGGGTCGACGAGTTAACCGGGAGATTTAACGACGCACGAAAATTTGCATTGCGTCTATAATATAAGCTTCTCAACACGTGCTGATGAATCTCAATGCGATTTGGTGCTTTCGTGACTGCAGGAAGTACTTTTTGGTTCTTTTCGGTAGAGTCGCGTAGAAAGAAAACAATAATTTAAGCAATAGTGAAACGTCGTATCCTATTATTGAATTTATTATTTTATCTTTCTACGTGACTTTACCGAAAGAACCAAAGAATCTAAATGTGTTGACCGTTGTCGTTTTAGACCACCAACTCAAAAGCGTTGAGAAAATGCGGTCATCCCAAAAGGCAGCGGTGAAACTAAGTTGACAATTGTAGGCCGGTTTCATGCCCATTCGCATGCATCAGGACAGTCGTCATCAATGTCAAACTAAAAAAGCTATTTAATCTAAACTATTTTTGTTTATCTTACCAGGTAAGACCCGCTGAGCTATATAGCTCTTTTTCAGAAGCTACCTGACCACAACCCAATGAAGTGGCTTACCGTGTGGCAGCCAAACGCTCTAAATGTGAATGTGAAGGGAAAAATCAGAGGAAGTGGAAAAACATGGACGCGACCACGGGGAGAGAGACACGCAAACTCCAAATACACAGGCGTCACCCACGACCTCCTGTATATCAGGCAAGGTATGTTCTCTGCTACCATATTCCCCGAGCAGCCCCGTACATGATGACCCATTAGCAACTGCCTAAATGGCAACAACGATTAAAATGTGTAATTGACACTAGAACCCAGTACAAAATAAACCTTTGTGAAGGCCGGAAATAAAATGTATCAAACAACATGCAAATATGTACGCTGCATGTGCAGTGTGGCTCAGATGTCTTGTGACCCCAATGGTGGGGGGGGGGGTGTCACGGGACATCTGGACCACCCTGTACAAAAACCCCTCAGCCTTGTTCAGACCACCAGCCCCAAAATAACCGAACGTGTGGCCATATTTTTATTTTGAGCTAGCGGTCTTGGTCGACTCCTCCGCCCCCCCCCCCCGAGTCATCCCAACTAAAGTTGGCCGACGTTTTGGGCTGGAGCCCCGTTTCATCACGGTGGTTTCGATCGACAGGCTAGCCCAAGGGGGGTTCGGCAAAACCAGAATAAGGGCCATTTTTAAAATTTATTTATTTCAAGAGCCGCAACGCAAACGTGTGAAAAGGAAACGGTGTGGTCTTTAAATGAATAACGTCTGGAGCTGTCACTTAAAAAGAGCCGAATGCGGCTTTAAAAGCCGCAAAAGTTTGCCTACCCAACTGGGCTCACGTTAACTCCCGACTTTAGAAATTACGGCCAAGTGGAACAAATACGGCGTGAGACAAGTAACATCACAAAACCCCAACATGTATTATTAGCCAGCCATAATATTTATTTTACAATGCTGTAAACATTTTTCTTTTCATTCCACGAGCTATGTGGACTCGGCCGCCCAACTCCTGCCGATAAACTTGAGCAATTTGGGAAAGAAAAGTGGAAATTACACTATTCAACAAGTGGAGTTGTCCGTAAACTTGAATTCTGGGAGAAGCAAAAAAAATGAGGTCAACTCAAGCGATTGAGTCAGCCTGAATTGGCTATTCATGGAAACAAGATTTAGATGAATCAAAGCAGCCTTTTCAATCGGGTGTAACGCCAGCAATCTGGATCTGTGCACGCTTGTGATAATGACAGCAGTGATAGGCACTCAATGTTTCAACTTCGGCTAACATCGCCTGCGTTGAAAGGTTGATTTTGGATGACAGGCAGTCAATGAAAAGTTTAGGAACAGTTTGTTCAATACTCACACAAGTTGGAATCCATATATAATGAGAAAAAAGTGTAGCCGTTGAGTACAAAATATAAAAAAAAAAACTTGGGAGCTAACAGAACTTGTATTTGGTGCGCCTTATATCATCCGTATTTCTGTGTGCGGGCAATGTGTTTTGTATCAATGGAGCTGTTCTGCCCATTTGTAAACATCGTCATGATTCACACAGTTGTAACGATATTTGCAGCTTCACTCTATGGGACGTCTCACCCTTGTCTTTTTTTTGTTTATGCCCCAAGATGATAAAACGACGAAGAACAGCATCGCCGGTCTTCTCGTTACCCTTGTCGCTCATGGTTGCCTCTCTTCACTCTCCCCCTCTTGACTTCCCGATTAAAGCAAAACACAGAGCTCGCGTGGACTTGCGCGAACGTTGCACGTGACATTTGCACCGTTATACGACTGTTTAACGCCTCGTTTGCTAGTTGTGCCACATTCCTCAAGGACCTTGTATTGGTTCTCTGCCATATTGATGTTTGGTCGTTGTCTTTGTTGTGCTCACTCAACGGAGCTCTCCCCGTGTAACATAGTCAGGAGACTGGCTAAATGGGATCATCTGTGTACCAAATAAAATAACCTTAAATAAGCTTAAGTTACGCGAAGGAAACACCATCTTTGATCATATGTCTGTCATGTAATGGGCACCAGGGTGGCGAGATGTTAACTGCCTCGCCTGCTGTACTGGAGGTCGTGGGTTCGATCCCGACCCTCACGTCTGCTGTATATATGAAGTTTGTGTCTCTCTCTCTCTCTCCTCGTAGTCGCGTGGACTTTTTTTCTGTGTTCTAACGTTTTTTCCTCCACATTTAGAATCAACGCGCGTTTAGATTGTTTGGCTGCCACAAATGCCCACGCGATAAGCCACTTCATTGAGCTATCATTGTGGCCAGATTACTTCTGAAAAAGAGTGACAATATAGCTCAGTGGGGCCTTACCTGGTATAGTTTTTTTCTCCCTTCTTCATGTACTGGAAAAATTTTTTTTGCAGATGTGCACCAGGATCATCCCCCATTTCCTACACCGGTTTTTTTTTCCACAGAGATAACAAACGTTCCTCTCATTTACAGGGCGAGTGGGGAAAGTGCTGGACGAGAGCGGCACTTGAAGAGATTGCAGAGGGTGTATTCTCTGTAGTATCCCCTACGAGTCGCCTACAGCGACCCGACATCTCACACGAAGGGTCACACTCCGCTGTGAGACAACTTAACGGGTGCTTGAACGCCATGACGGCGAGCACAACTCAGACGGATTTGGGGGAAATGGCCAAATGAAATGTCGACTTGCACCACCCTCACAATGACACGACTATGACAAACAAGAGGGTTTTAACTCATGGCTGCTTTGCTAAGCCACCATACCGTCTGATATCAGAATATTGGAAGCGTGGAGCCGCTTTTTTTCGAAAACGTGTCAAATAAATCCGCGTTACTTCACATGCAAAAGCCAATCGAGTTGTGCGTGTTGTTAAACATCGACACACACACTCACCGTACAAATTGGGCCGCGTCAATAAAAACGGACGTGGACAAAACAAAGAGCTTCACAAACGCAACAACAAATAATATATATTCTTAGTTCTTTCGGTAAAGTCACTGTTGTTTCCCTTCAACGTGACTTTACCGAAAGAACTAAGAATATGAATTACTGCAGCCACGAAAGCTTTAAATCAAAACAAATAATATTTTAAGGTATGTACACAGACACCGCTTCCCAGCCACATTTAGCCTAAGAAACCACAAGGGTGCGTGTAATGAATGGGCCCTCGTAGCTATGGACGTGGCCTGTAATCCAACACCGCGGAGGCAGCCGGGGTTGGCGGATCACCGCACAAAATGTCGTGGAAAAACTCCCTTGCCGTGAGCGTCGAGGAGGTGCCAGACCCTGGCTCGCCCAGGAGAAGGTGGTACAGCAAGTGGACTCAATCGCCATCTGTTGCCACCTGTGCGGGGTGGGGGGGGGGGATAGGGGTGTTGCCCCCTCGCGCGCGTGGTGTTTCCACTGTGCACTCTGGTTTCTTACCAAGCGGTATTATTAATTGGCTCTAAAAATCTTAAAGTAAATTTAAAAAAAACCCAACGCTGCAGGCAGGAACCCTCCTGAAAACAAAAAAAAAGTATGATGACTCCGTGTGGCTCCACTAGACAAATAAGTAAATCATTATCATCCTTCTGACGAATTATTATGGAGGCCGACGTGGCATGCCAGTGTCCGGCACTAAACACAAATACGACAACGCGAAAGAAACGCCAGGATAACGCCGTGTTGAGTAGAGGCCGTTGAAAGCGTTTATTTATTTATTTAATCTCCCTGTTTATTGTGGCCTTGTCGGCCTGGAGTAGTGTAGGGAGAGGGGTGACAGAGATCAGTTATTTCCATTCAGGGAACGCCATACCAAAGGGTTGAGGACCACGGCTCTGGTGGTGCATGCAGGGTTCACGTGAACCAATTACATACAAGATACTGCCGCGGTGGTGAGACGTTAACTACCTGGCCTGGTATACAGGAGGTCATGGGTTCGAACTCGACCATGTCGCATCCTGTATATTCGGAGTTGCATGTTCTCTCTCGCCGCGGTCACGTGGATTTTTCTCCAGGTCTTCCGGTTTTTCCCTCCAAATGGTAAGCCACTGCGTTAAGCTATTATTTATGGCCAGGTTGCTTCTAAAGAAAAAGCTATATAGCAGCTCAGTAGGCCCTTACCTGGTCAAATTTAAATAGTTTATAGTTTAACAGTTGTTATAGTATAACATGCATACATGTAAACAAGTCTAAAGTGCAACAACTCTGCGCGTGTTAGATGGGTGTTTATCATAAATTTTAAATCAGCAAGCGGTTACTTGCCCCCGAGTTGGCGAGCAACTTACAACAAGGACTGCCCATCACACGTGGAAGTGGGTGGTGCCAGTCCTTCGTAATAGCGCCACGCACGCCCAACCATCTTTGCCTCTCCGTTTGTGGTGGTTACGTGCTGCTCTGGCTGTGGCATTCGCGATTGCAGTATGGTGATCGCACACAATCCCAGAACGGAGGTCGGGACTTGAGTTGGCGGTGAGGTGCCTCGTAGAGGTCTTGGTTGATGATGGGAAAGTGGTGGTGGTGGTGGTTGCCGCTGGCAAGAAACCATGTAAATTCCCTTTCAGTTTGCACATCTCTGTGGATATTTGGTGGCTGAATGCTCTAGAGTACGGGGAGCCAGGGGATTGGTCCCAGTTTCATCGTCTTGGTTATGATGCGCATTGCGTTATTTAGCCCTTTCCCAAATTCTGTTCCGATGACGTAGGTGTACGTCATCAAAACGAAACTGGAAGAAAAAAATTCCCCCGTCGTCATCGCCTTAACACAGACTGTTGGGGGCAAGTGCCGTGTAGCGAGCAACTAATGCGGCGCACTAGGCGTTTGGGTGGCCAGCACCACGTCCGTCCACTTGCATCAGGCGATTATTTAAGGCTGAGTCGACCTTGGTGCGGCACAGAACTGGTTCAAATATATTCGCCACTGTTATTGATCGTGAGCGGTACTCGGGTCACCGGTTTCGTGGAGCGGCACGCTCACCAATACACGTTCCAGGGGCGGCTTTGGACGAGATGCCAGCAACTGGCGCCCTAGGGCGAATCACGCGATCGGTGCACCCACCCCAAAACCTCAAGGGCACTGCTAGGCTGAGGTTTTCGGTAAGCTGGGAAACATTTTGCCTCTATTTTGCATTTGAAGTTTTTTTAAGCGTATATTTTTTTTTAAAACAGAGACGTAATTAAATTTTGATTTAAAGCTTTCGTCACTGCAGTGATTCATATTCTTGGTTCTTTCGGTAAAGTCACGTTGAAGGGAAACAATAAAATAATAAAATAATAAAAGAACCAAGAATAAGAGACGTAATTATTCGGTTTGTCTGTCCGCCCATCCGTCTGTCTGTTTGTCTGTCCAACCAATAAATTCTCAGAAATGAATTATAATTCATATTCCCTCTGTACGTGCACAGGAATTTAAATAACGACATCTTCGTTATTTTATTTGTATCTTTTCCCTCGAATTTGGCGCCCCCACACCGCCCCCACTTAACTTGGCGCCCGAGGCGACTGCCTCGTTCGCCCATGTGGGCGAACCACTCCACCCACAATAATGCTTCGTTCAGCTTATACGAGTTGAGCCAGTGCTATAAACCAACGCTGGTAATTCGTACACGTGCATGCAATCACACACACACACACGCACACACCTACAGAGATCGTGCTATTTGCCGTTTTATTTGTCCAACAATTCTCACACGTGGCCACAAACTAAAGGGTTGTGCAGCACCGTGCTTCGTGTGAAAACCACTGGCCGCCTTTAAAAAAAAAAAGTTGTTGCAAATTCACCTGCACTCATTTCCGATTTTTTTAAATGCTGGAGCACAGATTCTGCCTTACACGTCCTAGAGGCCCCCCCTGCTTGTTCAGCCAAGCACTAGAGCAGTGGGGTTCTTCCTAACCTGGGGGTGCACGCACCCGCTGCGCGTGCGAGATGCCCTTTCTGGAGGCGTGAGACACGGCCAGACGTTTTATTTTCGAAAGTAAATAATCGAAAACACAAATTAAGCGCGGGCACATGAGCACAATTACTTTGTTTTTTTTTTATCAAACCTTCGGATTTATTAACGTAAACGAGGGTTAAGAACCACAGCGCTTGACCCTTCGATGCACGGGGGGGGGTGACCAAAACACCAAAAAAGAATAACCACACTCCGTCCCTGCACCCCCCCCCCCACCCCTTATCGGCTAACATCGAAGCACTTATTTTGTTGCTGTGCCATCACGCCTGTGTTGAGCATCGCCTCCGCGCAACACCGTTAAAACGGCCAAGTGACAGACACCTTGTCGAGCCAAATCGCGGTCGTACATCTGTCTTCGGCTGTTACAGCACTGTACTGTTATTTGTGAAACGCAGTCCCTTTTTGTTGTCGTTGTTGTATTCCATGGAAATATCGTGAAGTCAAGGCGACGCACGTTGCGTGTCACTCTATTAAAACCCGTGTGGCTTTCTAAAATTGGCTGGCAGCCCCCCTAGGTAGCTTGATGTTCTAAAAATATATATATTAATTCTCCCTGGCTAAGAAAATGCTGCAGCAATTTATGAGTCACTAGAGGCTCCACCGGGTACCCCCCCCCCACCCCGTTGGCTTGTTTTGCCGCTCGCAATGTGCTAATTACCACAATAACCTCGTAGGCTAAATCACAGCATGGTTTCACCATCCGCTGAACTTGTTAGGGGGCGGAGGCGGCGGGGGGAAGGCCGCAAGCCTCAACTGTGAATGCACAAGTTGTTATTTTCGTCAATTGTCAATAGCAGCAGTAGCGGCGGTAGCGATGGAATATTAGTTTTGCTTTAAACGATTTGCCTTCTGGTCATTGTAAAACACTTTAAGTATTACTGGCTGGGCAGGTTGACAGTGCAACTGCATTGTTTGCCGGCAGTCAATTTTTTTTTTTGTCCAGGGTTCCCAGACCTTCGGGAGGCTGATTACGATTAACATGACGTCGACCCTTTTGGTGCAGTTTAGAGGGAAGTCCATAACTGGTTACCGCGTGACTGGCGATTCCTAAGATGAGTGAAATCCACTGCGTGGCTGTTCGGGGAAGGCGGGCGGACGCTCTTGCCACCACAATGCCAACATCGGAGAGGGCCCTAATAAGCCACGCGCGGTGCACAGATTGGTGGTGCACAAATTGGTACCGCACGAGTTGACTTTGGTTTTTTTTTTGCCCAACTCATTAGAATGTTCATATTTCAAACTCCAGCAGATGGACCTTAATTAGCAGCGGTAAGGATGTTATCTTTTGAGTTACGGAATTTGCAGTGCAGCCAAAAACATATCCGCACACATTGCCCAACAGATCAAACACTGTACAGCGCTTCACTCAAATCCGCCTGACTAATTAGCTAATCAAGTCGTGCTATCATGTAGGCCATCATATAATTGGCCATGTACATTAATTTCTAATTTGCTATCCATTTTGATTAATTCCAAAGTCTGTAATGGCTGAACAGCCTTGCATGGAGAGAGCTAAAATAATAATAATCATCGTGATAATTATAAAAATAACGTGGGCTTTGGATCTGGGGGTTTTTTTCCCCCCAAGGGTGCATTCTTTTCATTTGGTCGTGACTTTCCGTTGCTCATCCCCGAGGAATGATTACAGCGAGGGAATCACTGCAGCCGTTACAGGAATTGGGACGCTTGGTTTATCAGGGCCAATATAATAATTTATATATTTTAAAAAATACCTTGCAGAGGGCTACAGAAAAATGCGGCATTTCACATGACGGTAACGTCACCTTGCTTACGCGATTATTTATAGACCCGTATTTTTTCATCTCCAAACTTTTGAGTGATGGCGACAACAAAATCGGAAATGGTCAGACACCGTCGCGATTTAGTGTTAGACTTTAAAAAAAAAACACATTTTATGTATTTATTCATTTATTTATTTTAAACCGAACACAATGATCAGCGCTGGAAACAAGGGCAATGGCTGCGGGGGTCTGCGGAAGAGTGGCGCGCTCCAACTGCGGAGGCATTGACTCGAAGGAAAATCCTCCTGGAGTCGTTGGGTAAAGAGGTCAAAATAGAATATGTAATCACAGACGGGAAGCGAAATTCTCAAATGCACAAGAATGAAGGGGGGGGGGTGGGGGTGGTGTGGGAACCCACAAAATAAATAGCAGCAAGACACACGATAAATAATGTGTAGATAAAACAAGCAAAGTGTCTGTTTAGAATAACAACTCGATTTTTGAAAAAAACAAACAAACATTTGTCTGATAGCGGTTCAGCAAAACCACGGGCACTGTCTTAACCCATTCACGTATCGATCATTGCTTTTCAGAAAGTTTAGTCACAGGTATACCCCCCCCCCCCCACTCTTCCTCAATTAGCAATGGGGATTTGTTTTTATATTGGCAACAATTCAATGGAAAGTTTACTGTTAAAGTCCTGTACAGATAAACTCTCCTTATCCGAACAGGGAGGGCTCTCGGGGCGGATCCCATTATATGTTTGTCCATGGAAATTACTCCTTTCATCTGCGCTTCTTGGCAGACTCCTATGACCGTTTTGTAACTTCTGGTTCACTAATCTTATCAATGAAAAGGGTCTGGATTTATAGAGCTTTTCCATCGATACAATTTGGGCACGCGGATAATTACAATGATCAGAGAGTGGACATGGATTACTGGCGAAACGTCGTACTCAGATTATAAATGGGCTTTGCTCTCCAACACACCGGTGTAATGTACTAGTAATGCATTTGATTGTTCTATTTAGGTGACAAACCTTACTAAATTAGTTGTGTCGGGTTTAACGACACATTTATATATTTACACAATCTAACCCCAAACAAAAACCCCTGAATCATGGATGATATTGGTCGCGAAAGCCGACGTGTTAAACTGACATGGAAACTACGTTTCACTGTGCAGATGGTTGGAAGTGCTGTTACAACGGTGATAAGAATACTCTGGCCTCTGTCATGAGAAAGTGGAGTTCACACTCCTTCTGGGCTGCTATTGATGATTATGACCGCACCACTGCTCATCGGAAGAGGAAGACATTTCATTTCAATATAGGGCAGATGTGCAAACAATTATTATTTGACATCGGTGCCTCATAATGGCCGACACTTACATGTTGATGTCACACCTCTCGTGTCAAACTTCGGTATTTTTAAACCTTTGGCGCTATGAGACAGAGGTGTGGTTTGCACCACTAAATATCCTTGCACGGATAACACTTACATGCAGTTGTCTGTTTATCAACTAAAGCACGCATGGGTCTCAACGCTTTCCACTCCAGCAACATTCGAGGATCTCTGCTATATTCCCTCCCCTCAGTGGAAGGTCATCCGTTCTGTTCTGAACCATGCAGTCTGGAACTCCCTTCCCCCAGCTAACCGTGCTGTTGACGCCCTGCGCCTGTTCACGTCCAGGCTTAAGTACTTCCTCCAGGGACTCTACTTACGAACCTTCAAGTTGCGAACTTTCAGAGATAGGAACAAACATGTCCATATGTCCAGTTGCCTGTTCGGACCGAGAGCCGTAAGTTCAACCGCCACGCAATAGATGATGTTATAAATTGCAAATCAATTCATAATATTTTTGACATGCGTTTTTCTGGATTTTGTTGTTGTTATTCTGTCTCTCACTGTTCAAATAAACCTACCATTAAAATTATAGACTGAGTATTTCTTTGTCAGTGGGCAAACGTACAAAATCAGCAGGTGATCAAATACTTTTTCCCTCACTGTATATTAAGAAAATTATAGAAATCCTGTTCTCGCGTATTTTAACCAATGCAGAAATTATTATTTTATTAACAAATAATATATATACAGCAAAGTACACCATGTAGGTTTAAAAAAAAAATATTCCATTATTACTTTGCGTGCATAGCAGTTTTCCAAGTCCCACGCTGTCTTATTCATTGAGCGCACATAAATATATGAAGCGCACCAATTGTCTCCACAATGCCGAAGGATGGATCCTTTGACATCAACAATGCATGCTTTCAAAAAATATGAACACAGCACCCCGTACATATTGACATATTTCTATGGGAGGAAACGCTACCGTGGCTGTATTTAGTGTTGTGGTTTATAACAGAGCTGGACGGCACTTGTGACATCCACATTTGGCAAGAAGAAATCGTGGAAGCATATTTAACACTTCCCACATTTAACACACGCACAAAGATCCCCCTTGTAGATGCAACAGCGTTAGACTAGTGTAGACGATGCTGTTAGTGGGTGTCTGTTGAGGCCGACCACAGGCTCATGAGATAGTGCTGAGGAGGCCCAGCCAGCTTCGTCAGCCCGCACCATCGCTCCAGGCATTCGTTTTTAGGCTGAGTCGACCTAAGGTACCAAGTGGCTTCCGGCGATGACTGTCACCACAGCCAGGAATCAATACTAGGTCAACCAGGATTGTAGTGCAGTGGCTCCGCACCAGGTACTGTGCACATTTTAGGCCGAGTCTGCCTATAGACTTGCCTACGTTAGGTTTTGGATATCATTTGCCATGGTGTACACCTCTGTTCAAGGCAGGACAGAACGCACGGGCACGCGCGCACACAGACAGACACAACCCAAGCGCGTACACTCACACGTGCGTAAACATCTAACCCACTGAAGCAATAAATAATTCATCTGCGCTTTGATTAGCAAATTGAGGCGTCTCCCGTTCCCCCGTGGAAGCATCAGCTGTCACCGCTGCCAAATGTGAACTCAACAGAAAGCCATCAATTCCTCAATTAACCCTATTGAACATACCTGGTGTGGGCTTCTCGGGCAGAGTTGCAGCGAGCCGTTCGTTAAAGCACTGGCGCGGGGCAAAGTTTGCATCGAGAGCGGACAAAAAAAAACGCATCAAGGGCTCTCTCAAACATTCATTTCATTTAGGGAGCGGTCACCGTGGCCAATGTCAACGATGCCGCCGCCACACCTCCGCTCGCGTTCCTTTCTGCGAGACTGCACAAATGTTGCAAAGTTTACATCTGACCCCCTAAGACGTGTTCTTGCAATGTCTCCCTCTGATGCTGCCCCCCCCCCCGGCTTCCACGACCGATGCTTGCCTTGCACAACTGGCCCTTCCCATCATCCATGCACACGTGTCCTTTCCCATCACAATGTCCTCTTCCCAAACACATTGGCACGGTCCCATTCGCGATAACTTTCCGTAAAAAAAAGAAGCGAAAGATATTTTTAATCCGATTCTGCCATGAAACGTCAGGCATCCTTCCACATCCACATGTATGCAATGGCCACTTGTGTAATTTCGTGTCGCTTTGGTGAAGTGGCAAAATGGGAAACGCATTAGCAAATGGCATTTTGCAAGTGGCTTTTGTGCAAAATAATATCGTTGGAGGCAACACGAGAGCATTGTTGCTACCGGCGTTTCAACCACACGAGCAAAAATAACTACCCAGATGGGAGTGAGAGTTGAAGGGGAAAGGTGTTGGGGGACCAGCGAGACGGAACATCATCGGTGTTCACAGCTCTTTCAGCGAAGGCGCCGCAATAATGCAAAACCCTGCAATTACAGCAAGTACACCCAACAAGGACGGCACGTGCAGCCCTAACACGCGTCCGCTCGCACACCGCAATCAGAGTGTGTCTACCCTCCTCGAGAGAGCATGGAGACAGCGGCTCATCTCCGTCGGTGGTCCCACTCCCATCGGATGACCACCGTTGACTTCCACAGAGTGGAGGCCCCAACTCCTTTTTGCGAACCCCAGAGGGGATGATGGGCCGAGTTGGCCGTCGAGCATGATTTAAACAAGCAAAATTTATTACGGAGAGCCAAGCCCTCCGACCACTGTCAAACAAACAACAAGTGACAAGATCCCCCGTATAGCCTCAACAGACTTTTGGGGAGAGTGCTGTTAGCGAGCACCCTTGAAGGCCGGCATGGTACACGGGGGTGGATGGCCAGCACCATGCCTGGCCGCCTTTGTCTCCCTAGTGGCGATATTTACACTGCACCAGGTGTTAATTTGAGGCCAAGTCGACCTAGGGGAGGCCCAGGACTGGTTAAGATAAATAGTCACTGGTGTTGGCTGTGAGTGGAAATACAACTCGGACCACCGTGCCACCATACGCGCGTACACAATATATAATCTTCATACGAACCAAAGTCATTCCGATTTTAGTCTTAAACACTGCGTGGGCGAGTACTGCTAGCGTTTGACTATTTAGGGCCAATACAGCACCCACATATAATGACTGTGTGGGTTTCGTATCATAGTATCAACCATTTTCTCACCCCTTGGTCTCAAACGCAGTGCTGAATGAATTCATTTCACCCCACCCATAGCAATATGAAATTTCCACCACTGCCATTCCCGTTGCTCATTTTACAACACGGTGGCACTGTCTATTTAAACACATTTTTAATGGCAGTCGAATGGTTTTTCAATGTTGTTAAAAAAATATATAATGTAGGTCACACAAACTTTTGAATGTAATCTCATTGTACCGTTCTAAAAAACTTCCATCTTCATAGTGACCGCATTACGTAACTAATGACACAGCAAGTGCTTTATTACATAAGCGAGGTCGAAGGGTATCACACAGCTCTCGCGAGCAATGTGACGGGCGCTAGATCTCATTGGCGGTCATGAAAAACCAGTGGTGGAAATTACACATTCCCATGACGGGGGCCAGTAATTTTCAAAAGCAATGACGGTAAAATGGCTGAAAGTGGATCTTAATCAAATAAGCAATGAGCCCTTTGTCGACCCATTCCTGGATGAAGGCATCCCAATGCTGTCACGGGGTTGTTTTGATCATTATGGTCATACTTAACCGCAAGTCGGTTTGGGTTGCGAAAGGGGTGGCTCAGAACCCATTGAGATATCACTCGCCACTGCTGCAAGCCGTGGCCAGGAATCAAACTCAGGCGGCCGAGTTCAGCGTGCGGTGCGGTACGCTCAGTCCACGGCTTCACCGCTCCTATAATGGATAACCAATTTTGTAATTGTGCATCAACTTTGCATTTTAACTTTAATACAGGCAACGGTAGACAAATTGACCACCAAACGCTTGGTCTGCCCACCTAATTAGTAATTAGCCGAGCATGTAACGGCATTAGGGCTACCGTTATTTAATTAAGAGTGCTCCTTAACGTCCGATAGTGGCACCGCTGTTTCATTAACCCACACGTGCATGACACTCGGGTCATATAATTACAATTCATGCAGTACTGCATTTATATTTTATTTAAATCAAATATTTGAAATAAAATGGTCAAATAGCCCACATGCTCAAACAAGCACTGGTAAGAGCTTATCTGCACAGGTGGCCCCTAACCCCATGGTCAACATTAATATGGCAAGGCCAAGACTCTGCTCAAGGGACACAAAAAACACCTGCTGACTTTTGTAAAGCAAAAGGTGGAAATTACCCATTGCTATGGCCAAGACCTGTAGTACGACACGTAATCATCAACCAACTGTGTTTTCTATTTATCAAACACTGCAGCCCATCCATAATAGAGGTTTTTGGGTTAGATCGCGTACATATATAAATGTGTGATTCAAACCCGCCACCACCCGACATAGCCAACTAGTAAGGGTTATCACGTAAACATAACACGTGACAACCCTTACTAGTTGGCTCTATTATGGATGATATTGGTCGCGAAAGCCTACGCGTTAAACTGCAGCCCTACTGTACTGTGCTAAATTGAAAACCCTGGAGAGATGTACGATCAAGACGATGCAGATGATGGTGGTGGCGCTGCTGGTGATTGCTAATGATGACGATGAGCGAGGACGAATCAAGGTTTCAAACTGACCAAGAATTGAACTTGTCCCCTCAATTACTTGGGAGCCCTGCCGCTCCATGAAACCGAGCCACAATCTCAGCCACACAGAGTACAGTACATAAAACCTGCACCGGGACTCTCCTCAACGTTAGTGAGTGACCAAGTTACATTGTTACAGAATATGCATAACCACGCTCATATGAAGGTAAAATAAAGGCTGTACGAGTGAGCAAATTCAACTTGTATCACACGGAGCCACCCTATTGTCAGTCAGTGTCAAACTCATCCCCCAAAAGGGGCTGAGAGGGGACGCATGCAATCACATGTGTGGTCTCCAAAAAAATCACCACCACCACCATCCCCAATAACACATTCCATCAACACAATGAGCATCACAGCCATCACCATCATCTTCACTTACCATCAACATCATAACCAACACCACCGCAATCAACAGCTCCACCGCCACCACCACATCAAACCCAACACTACATCAAACCCAACACCACCACCAGCAGCTCAGCATCAAGACGTTCTAATATCGTCTCAACACAGCCATCAAACACTGCCCCCCCCCCCCAGAACCGCTACTAACCCAGCATCACCGCCAACATCAATTCAACTTCAACAAAACCTTCATCGCTCCCAGCTCGAGGTAGCAACCACCAGACACGGTCAACACCACCACCATTAACACACCACCGTCTCACCTCCCGTATCTTGTCCCTCTTCTCCCGCACGTCCTCTCCCGATGGTTCTCCACCTGTGGCTCCCACCGGCTCGACCCAGGGGAAGCTGGGCAGGCGCTCTCGTTTCTCTCTCTGCTCCTTCTCAAGTTCGGCCACGATCTTGGCCTTCTCCGTCCGTATGAGGGCGCGCAGTTCTGTGTTGTCGGACGGAGCCCCGTTAAGGTGGTCACCAACAGCTACACCACCTGTACCACCTGTACCACCTCTACCACCAATACCATCTCGAACAGCTACACCACCTATACCACCTCCACCGCCCATACCGCCTCTACCACCTATACCATCTCGAACAGCTACATCACCTGCACCATCTTCATCACCTGCACCGCCTGCACCACCGCTGTTAACCCCGACATCGCCACCTGCTCCGTTTGTCGGATCTGGAGCACTTTCACCTGCAACTCCACTCTGTGTACCAAGAGCTCCTCCATCTACATCCGAGGCTCCACCTCCTCCAAGGGGTGGACGAACGCCTCCAAAAACATTTCCATCTGCAGCTCCACCACTTTCATCTGTCCCTCCATCGTCTACGCCTCTCTCGACAACCGTATCTCTATCATGCGCAGGCAGGTCATCTCTACCTTCTCCATCGGGAGCTCCAACAACACCTCCACCAACGACGACTACTCTCTCAGCGCCTCCAAATTCGTCATCACGGCGAACTAAACCTCCACCATCACCATCTAAAGTACCACCACCACCACTTACAGCTACATCGCCGACACCTCCACCACGTGCACCATTAATGACACCTCCACCACTTACACCATCTATACCGCCGCCACCACCTATACCACCACCACCACCACCTATACCACCACCACCACCTATACCGCCGCCACCACCACCACTTGCACCACCATCACCTGGGTGCGGCGTTAGAGCAGAGCGCGCCTCCAGCAGAGCATGCTCATGGTCGCGCTCAGACTCATGCAGCGACGCGTCCTCACGCTTCTGTTGCTGGCGCTGCTGGCGGTGTCCTCCTCCTCCTCCTCCTGCACGCGGCACCAGCGCGTCCTGCAAGCCCTGCGCCTGCAGCCTCCGCAGAGCCCGGCCCGAGTCGGGCAGGAAGAAGATTGCCCCGAAGCAGAGCGTCACAAAGGCGCTGAGCACGAGCAGCAGCGCGAACTTCTCTGACAGCTTGAGGTGGTGGAGCTGCTGCTGCTGCTGGTGGTGGTGGTGGGACGGCGATCCCGAAGCAGCGGACGAGGAAGACGAGGAGGCTCCCCTCCTGCCTCCCGAGGCCGAGATCTGACCCACGTTGAAGAGCGGCAGTAGAGGGGTGGACATGTCTCACGATAGTTGGGACTCTCTCTGCTTTGTTGTCTTAACGGTGGTGGTGGTGTTGATGTCGAGGGTGGTGGTCTTGATGGAGGTGTTCGCCTCGTATCCTTTCTTCGAGATCAGTGCGACCTTCCTCCTTCCTCGCCGCAGAAATGATCTCCAGTGAGTGATCAACGGCACTCCGAATCAGCCGGCGTGTGTAAGTTGTGGAATCTTAGTCGTGCTTTTTGTCTCTTAACTCCGCAACTAAATGCACTTTTTCGCTTGCTATCTTAATCGTAATTCTTCCAAGGCAAGTATTCCGCTATCGGGGCAAATCCAAACGGACTAATGCCGAGCAAAAGACGCAGAAGGAATCTGAGTGGGCACAGCTTATCGCGACGCACCGGAGACGCGGATACCATCTCTCGTATTCCTCTTATTAGAAAGACTTCGAGTTTATTATTGAATTATTTTGTTCAATTCGACTGCTCGAGAGAGCACCAAACCGGGCTAGTGGAACTGCCGTGACGCGTCTTGGTCCAACCACCACGTACGTGGCACGTAATTGTAACTACTTCAATATTCATACGCAACAGCAAGGAGTCTGTTACGCTTAAACCAAGTGCATTTCTTTGCTTTAAGCGGCTAGTTTTTCTCCTCTCCCCTCAAATCTTCCCCCCTCCTCCTCCGCAGGCTGTTATTAGTACAAATGTGACTCACTCGCTCTATTTACCCGTCCATTTGTTCGGTGCACATTGCAGGATTATTACTGTTAATCAAACTGACACCACGGACGCGCAAAAACACAGAGAGAGACACACACACAGGCAAGCGCGTGTGTGATGTGGCCAGCCAGTCCTTACGAATGTACAAAATGAATGGAATCTACGCGAGCGAGAGAGGGAGGAGAGCAGGAGACCGCCTGCGACTGGTTAACTCTTCAATAGCGATAGCCAGGGCAGGATGGTGCAGCATTGAGAGCTGTGATGAGGATGAGGCTGGACGGCGTTTGACGAGCGCGCGAGCAGACGCGCGCGCCGATCTCTCCTCCCACTCCCCCCCTCGCTCTCTCTCTCTCACTCTCCTCCCACTCCCCCCCTCGCTCTCTCTCTCACTCTCCTCCCACTCCCCCCCTCGCTCTCTCTCTCTCTCACTCTCCTCCCACTCTCCCCCTCGCTCTCACTCTCCTCCCACTCTCCCCCTCGCTCTCTCTCTCTCACTCTCCTCCCACTCTCCCCCTCGCGCTCTCTCTCACTCTCCTCCCACTCCCCCCCTCGCGCTCTCTCTCACTCTCCTCCCACTCTCCCCCTCGCTCTCTCTCACTCTCCTCCCACTCTCCCCCTCGCTCTCTCTCTCTCTCACTCTCCTCCCACTCCCCCCCTCGCTCTCTCTCTCTCTCACTCTCCTCCCACTCTCCCCTCGCTCTCTCTCACTCTCCTCCCACTCTCCCCCTCGCTCTCTCTCTCTCTCTCACTCTCCTCCCACTCTCCCCCTCGCTCTCTCTCTCTCACCTCCCACTCTCCCCCTCGCTCTCTCTCTCTCACCTCCCACTCTCCCCCTCGCTCTCTCTCCACTCTCCTCCCACTCTCCCCCTCGCTCTCTCTCACCTCCCACTCTCCCCCTCGCTCTCTCTCTCTCACCTCCCACTCCCCCCCTCGCTCTCTCTCACTCTCCACCCACTCTCCCCCTCGCTCTCTCTCCACTCTCCTCCCACTCTCTCCCTCGTTCTCTCTCTCTCACCTCCCACTCTCCCCCTCGCTCTCTCTCTCTCACCTCCCCCTCGCTCTCTCTCCACTCTCCTCCCACTCTCCCCCTCGCTCTCTCTCCACTCTCCTCCCACTCTCTCCCTCGTTCTCTCTCTCGCTCTCCACCTCCAGGCGGGCGGGCGGGCGACTCTTCTCCCCCCCCATTGCCGCCTTCAACACGCGCACAGGGGGCGGGGTTGAGGGAGAGCGAGGGAGAGCGAGGGGAGTGGGAGTGGCTACCTCCTCGATATAAATTATGTTAATTATATTTTAATTGTATCATCGGGCGCACGCGCGCGACGCTCCCCCCCGATTAATATTAATGATGGGTTGCCCCCCCCCCTCCCTTTCGCGTCCCCACCCGCGCGCTCTCTCGCTGCCGTTGGCGATGCGAGGAGTTGCGGTGACGTCACCCGGTGGCTGGCCCCACAATGCGCGATATTATTTATTTATTTAAGGTCTCCTCCTCTGTTCTCCGGGGCTATTGTTGTTGCTTGTGAGCTGGGTTTGGGCTCGCCTTGGTGACGTTACATCACTACCCCCTGCAGAAACAAGTCACTCAGTGCAGTGCATGGAACACGTGCGCGCACGTGTCTGTGTTGTTTGTTCGTCCTTGGGGGCCGTCCATAAATGACGTCACGCGATTTTGGACGATTTTTGACCCCCCCCCCCACCTTCGTCACACGACGTCACAAAAAGTCAGACCCCCCTCTCAAATATGACGTCACAAAAGCTCTGCCCCCCCCCCCCCCCCCCAAATAAAACACATGCTTCAAATCGCTTTAAACGCTTGTCATTGTAGTTGCGTATTTAGTGTGGCGCTGCACTCTGATGTTGTAGGAGAAAACATTTACTAAAAAGTCTATTTAATTAAGTAGAACGTGTTGTCTATATTAATTTAAAGTTGCGCATTTTGATGTGACGTCACATTTCTCACCCCCCCCCCTCGTCACACATCGTCACAAATATCTGACCCCTCCGCCCCCCTAGGTGCGTGACGTCATTTATGGACGGCCTCCAAGGTGGCAAAGCTTCAATGGTGCCATTTTATTTGTTACACCAACGGAAGTAAAACAATACACGATAACCTTTCCAAATGAGCAGCTGTTTAATTCTTCTCGCAGGAAACTTGTGTTTGCACCTATCGCAATCACGCCTATTTGCCCGGACGTTCTGGATTCGGTTACCCTTGTTAACACCATCAAAGCACACACGCAGAGCTTGATAACAATAATGTAACCCACACATATTTCCATGGTTCACGATATATGGGATTACATATATCATTTATTAAGGATATGCGAATGTCAATGTCCATAATTTCTTACCTCATTATGGTTTATTATCTTGTGTTTTCCTTGTGTATTTAAACCAATAAAGACCAGTTTGTGACCTAACTGGCGTTGGTCAAGGTAGTTTTTCAGTAATAATGCCCATTTCATCATTCCGAACGCCAGTTATAGGGCATGGGTATAAAAATCATTGTAACTACAACTAAGCTTCCACTCCGCGAAGGTTATCATATCAGAATATGTCCCACACACATGGAGGATTACAAAATCATTAGTAGACTTTGCTACATCAAGTGGTACCAATAAGTGATTGTTTAGGTCTGGGCTCATTGACTGTGTGTGTGGGTCTTGCGAGTGCCGGGGAGCGGTGGTGCAGCGGTTAGCGCACCGCGCGATGAACCCGGCCACCCGAGTTCGGCTCCGGCTCAGGGCCACCGCCACTGAATATTATTTTGAACCGGTCCTGGGCCTCATCCCCTAGGTCAACTCAGCCTCAAAATAAGTACATGGTGCGGTGTGTAAAGATTGCCACTGGGGAGACAAAGGCGGCCGGGCGTAGCGCTTGGCCACCCACTCCCTTGTGAAGTGCTGCTCGCTAACAACACTTGCCCCAACAGTCTGTTGCAGGCTATACGGGGGATCTTTGTCTTTGGTCCGGTGGGCAGAGGATGAGTCGGACCTGCTATGTCAATGCATTACAAATCATCACATGATGCGGCCAGTGGTGCAACACAATTAACAACTACCCGCCTTAAAAGGGCGGGAAAAAAGTAATATATAACAGACGGCGTTTCGAGCAATGGCCCTTCTTTATATATCACGCAAAAGGCCATTTCCTCCAAACGTCACCTGTTATAAATATCTGTTTGCTGATGGAATACAATACTTTAGTATACAGTTCTGTACTGCAATTGACGAAGTATACGCGAATACTACTCCATACAATGGACTGCTCTTAATGCTAATATTTGCACACACACGCGTACTGTTGGCATACATATTTTATACACAGCTATGCACAATGTTAACGCTCGTATTTAAAAAAATAACTCAACACATGCAGCAATAACACTGTCCTAAACAGATGGTGGGGGGAGGCGGGTAATTTAATTGGCGACGTTTCGGGAAATATCCCTTCTTCAGAGCATTGCCCAAAACATCGCCTGTGTTCCACTTCAATCCAAATTAATAATTCTAATTGTGTTAATAATTATCACTTGAGGGCAGCGTTATCGCTTGCATGTGCTGAGTGTTTTGTGTTGTACGTGCTTGCGTACCACTGCCAACGGAATATAATTAAACGTGTAATATCGTACGCAAATACGCCAAAGAAAACACAACGTGCACGTGGCTGTTAGTAGTCTTGCATGCAAATTCATGCGCGTGTTATATACCCATTATGTACGGACACAGAGAGCAAATGTGGAACTATATGGCAGGCAATCTACACATCAACACACCGAGCGCAATTACATCTACAGCAGTCGCAATTAGCGCCCTGGGAAACGGACACGTTTTAAATTGGCAAATGAACCGCGTCTAATTGATATCAACACAAAGACAAAGAACCCCCCTCCCCGTATAGCCTTCACATACTGTTGGGGCAAGTGCTGTTGGCGAGCACCTTTGAAGGCCAGCACGGTACACGAGGGGGTGGGTGGCCAGCACCGCCGCCCGGCCGCCTTTGTCCCCCTATGGCATCGCACCAGGTGCTTATTTGAGGCTGAGTCGACCTAGGAGAGGCCCGGGATCAGTTCAGATATCCGCCACCGATGTTGGCTTTGAGCGGGAATCAAACTCCGATGGCCTGGTTCGCAAGGCAGCACGAACCGCTGCGCCACCGCTGCCACGCATCAACACAACACTGAAACACACACATGCGAGTAATAATGTGTGATAAACTTTTTTCGCACCGTACGTAGCCCACCGTGATAATCGCGAAAGTGCGGGGGGAGGACAACAAACTAAACACAAAAAAACACATTTCTAAAGAAATACATTTTCAATCGAGATGATTCAAAAGTGCATAGCTCCAGTGGCTTCCAAATATCGGAAGAGCGTTCCAGACGGCCGCAGAAAAGCACGATGCAGTGGCCGTCTTTGTTCGATGGTTGGCCAAAAGCCGCTGGTTGCAATGTACACGTGCTGCACATTACAACAGCACGTGACATACACTCACACACGAAGCTGTATGCACTTATGGATCAAGGTATTACAATGTTTGGCCAGAGCTCTTCGTTTGCGTGTGCTCGCTTCGTGTAAAGGAAAAATTCGCGACACGCGGACACAATTCTGATTGCATACACGGGCGATGGATAGCACAGATCATGCTGCTGTGAACAACATAACAGCTATGTATATCCGACTTTCTGTACTGCCACGCTCTGGCACTGACGATGTATCTCATTCATAGATCCGATTCAAATTAAGATTGAGATCTCAGTGTGCGTGTGTCTGGTGCTGACCACCCACCCACTTGTGTGTCGTGAGGGCCTTCATAGGTGCTCGCTAACAGCACTTGCCCCAAGAGTCCGTTAAAGGCTCTTTGTGTGTACACGTGTTCTGTTTGTTTGTGCGCACGTGTTCCGCTTGACTCAGACAGCGTTAATTGCTTAGCGTGTCACGTGCAACGTGTTTAACAATCATCGGTCGCGTGCAGCGTGGGGACGAGTTAATTTGTGTTTGAATGGGGATGAGTAAATTGGTAAACGCGGATAGAAGGAGTGTGGTGATGGTGGTGTTGGTGATGTGTCCGCGACGACTGGAATTGTGGGAAATTCTGTGACTCAATAATTCCTCCAAGCGAGATGTATCTTCGCCAGTGGCTCTCACCTGGCGAGCGCTCACCTCCTCCTGCTTACAGGACACAATGGAGCAAGCTATCGCCTCTCAATTGACTCTGATGAACCAGTGGTTGAAACTTCACATTCCGATGGCGGTGGTGGTATTGTCTAGGCAAAGCACTGTATGCCCAACTATTGATTTCCCAACAGTTCATAACCCTGCCGCGATAGGGAAACGCGTGCCCAGTGCAGTGCCGCATGCGGGGCATTTATGACTGGCAAAGGTCACTCACTGGCTCCCGTAAACTTCACTCCGTGATTCCTCCAGCCATGTTGGGGACCCACGTCTGCCGGACACTGGCCGTTTCGTCTCGGTCACACTCTGCTCGACCATCCCACTGCAGGTGACAAGAACAACTGCAACATTCGGTGGTGATGCCACTGCAGAGCTTGCGCCACCGAAGGCATCTATAATTTCAACTTGAGCCTGATGGATTTCGGGATCTAGGTTGCATCGTACGCCATCGCCAAGGCGCTCATTGCGCACAACGTTCCTGCCACAAATGAACCACAATACCTTGCTGAGCTCGCCAATGAGCATAAACCACCACTCAAACTCTGGTCATACTCGCAGCAGCGGCGTTGAGCTAGCCGTTGAACGACGGTCAACTGCATCGCGCGCTTTCAGATGCGCTTCTGCGGACGTCTGAAACGCTCTTCCTCCCGATATTAGGAGGCCACTGGAGCTATGCACTTTTAAATCCAGATCGAAAAGGAATTTATTTATTTTTGTGTTTAGATTGTTGTCCTATTCCCACACCTCCGATTAGCACGGTTAGCTACGTACGATGTGAAAGAAGTTCAACATACCTTGAGGCCACGTGAAGTGCCGATGGCTCGCTTCTGTCAGGAGATCACAGGACAGACTTGGGTGCCATGGGTGGACTGACTAAGATGAATGGCAGATACTACACCTGTGTTCCCCACTGTGCCAACAACCACAACACACTCGCGAACCCACTCACTTACCCATCCACTCACTCCCCCACTTACTCATTCACACACTCACTACGCTTCAGGTAAAGACTCATCTTTTGGCATCATCGCTTGCACAGTCTCCATTTTGGAATTATCTCCCACTCGTCTCTCATCACAAGTTCGTGCAACCTTGTTCAAGTCACGACACGGATTAACTCGTCTCTATTCATAATATCGATTTTTATCTTGGGATGGATCGTGGCAATATAAATGCGTCGTTAAACCCGCCGCCAACCGACGCAGCCAATTAGTAAGATTTGTCACGGAAACAAAACATGGCATTTCGAGACGAGTTCAGTAACACCGGTGTTTTGGAGAGTAAATCCAATAATGTACAATTCGAGTACGACGTTTCGCCGGTAATTGCAACCAGCCTCTTCAGGCGACAGCCATAATTGTGGATAAATCCTGTTTCGGTCTTAAATAGAGGGGACAAATGTGGTGTCATCACTCGTGATCACTTGTGACTATCACAACCTTTATTGTGCTGTTTGTTTCTGACCACTTGGCCTTTTTTGGGGCCGTGGTTCACACAAAGACAAAGATCCCCCATATATCCTTCACAGACTGTTGGGGTAAGTTCTGTTAGCGAGTAGCACCAATGAAGGCCGGCACAGCACACGAGGGGGTGGGTGGCCAGCACCACGCCCGGCCGCCTTTGTCTCCCCTAGTAGCGATGTTTACACACCGCACGAGGTACTCATTTGAGGCTGAGTCGACCTAGGCGAGGCGCAGGACCGGTTCTGATAACATAATCGTCACTGGTGTTGACCGTGAGCGGGAATCGAAACGTCGATTTCGCAGCGCGGCGCGCTAACCGCTACACCACCGCTCCCCATCGTGATTCACACACACACACAAACAACACCAACAACAACAAAACCCCACAGCAGACAAGCTCCTCACTTTCAACAACATCGCGAAACGACTTCGCTACGCAATGTCAGTGCGCGTTCGCGAGTTTGCCAGCTTTGTGTCTGTCCACGGTTCGTCCGGCAGAATTTGCGTCAGAGCAACGCAAGCGTCAAATGAGACGGGCTACCCGCAGGATAGTGCGGAAAAGCCTCGCCTCGCCGAGCTTGTGGTGCTCTGCAACTGCACTTCTGGAGTGAACAGCATTGGGGGACCACCCACCCCCATCTCCCCCATGAAATATTCGCCAACTCAAAAGGCGGTCGCTTAAAGTGAGGAACCCCAATCTAACGTAGGGATGTTAGTCGCCTTGTTTTCCTGTAAACATCTGGCAGTTCGCCAGTAGTGGTTCGAGCGAGTCTGACTGCTGACGAGCCACCGAATGTCGAAGCTGGTTCAGAGTTTGAATGTTGTGAACTAATGCTGCTGTTATTATTACACACTCCCAGGAGGTGGTGTGGCTGATGATGTTGACTTCAATGAGACTTTCCTGATAGGAAAATAACCCCCAAGAAATTATTTTCAATTGATTTTGTGAAGTAATACTTAAGTGTACATTAATAACGTTGCATCTCTTTGCAAAGTGAATTCTGACCATTTATCGACAGCGAGAGAAAATGATTCACCTCTCAAAATGTAGCCGATGACTCACGCATGTATCGTGATGACCCATTATCTTTCCACTGCTGGATGAAGGTTGCTTCGCACTACTGCATTGCAATCGCCCATCGTCGCGTTCTTAGGCTTTATTCCATCGCTCCGTCGTCTCTACGGTGATCGTTCTTGCGGAAGCGATTTCCTCCTCCATTTTGGTTTCCCATCCGTCACAGGCTTTGCCCATCGTCCACCGTATCCTTCAACTAAAACTAAACTTTGATTTCAAGCTTTCGTGACTGCAGGGATTCATATTCTTGGTTCTTTCGGTAAAGTCACGTAGAATGGAAACAAAATAATAAAACAATATTTTTTTATTATTTTGTAATGAAAATATTTTTGAAAATATATTTTTTAAATATTTAAAGAACCAATAATATAAAACTAAACTGTTTTTAATTTCACCATGCAAGGGACCATGGGGTGAGGGGAGCTTTTTTTTCAGAAACGACCTGGCCACAAATTGAAAGCTCAACGAAGTGGCTTATCACGCGGAGATTTATGCCAGCCAAATATTCTAGACGCACTTTGACTCTAAATGTGTGTGTGTGTGGGGGGGGGGGGCACCGGAGGACCCGGAGAGAGATACATGCGATCACGTGGGGAGCACGCAAACTCCACATATACGGGCGTCAGGGTCGGGATTGAACCCTCGGCCTCGTGCATACCAGGCGACGGAGTTCACATCTTGCCATCGTGGCAGCCTCTCTCAGCCCACTCGCCACGTGACCAAGATCCCCTTGGCTTTTCTCAAGTCGACACACGGTGTCTCATATTTGTTCTTGAGTCCAAGTGTTCCTCTTGACTCGGAGTATGTATGTGATGCATGCACGTTGAACTTCTTTCACATCGCACGTAGGATTTCGCGACCAATGTTATCCACAATACTGGCTTGTTGTTGTTTTTTTAGATCGCGTAAATATAAATGCGTCGTTAAACCCGACAGAGGCAATTAATAAGGTTTGTCACATCAACAAAGCGTGCCAATTAGTTACAAGTTCAGCACAGGTTGTAATCACTGGTTGCAATCAATGGCTGTAATCACTTCAGCACACTGGTTGTAATCACCAGCGAAACGTCGTACTCAAATTGTAAATGTTGTGGGTGTACTCTCTAAAACACCGGCGTGCTGAAGTAGTGACTAATTATCACGTTTTGTTTGCGTGACACACCTTACTAATTGGCTGTGTCGGGTGGTGGCGGGTTTAACGACACAATTATATTTACGTGGTCTCTTGAGTTCCATCCTGGTTAAACAAAATAAGCTTGAAACTTTACTTTGTTTTACTTATGTACCACGGGAAGCTACATTGAATACGGTAACCTTCTTTCAGGAGGGCCCTGCATTGTGTTTTTATTTTAAGATATTGTCTGCCAATTGATGACGAGCTGTGTGTATAATACCACGTCGGGGAGAGAGTGGGGGGAGGGTGGACCGGAGCACGAGGAGAAAAGCCACACCTTGCACCAAGTGGCAACTCTCCATCCCTGTACAGATGGAAGCAGATGGCGATGAGTCCACTTGCTGTACTGCATTCTCCTGGCGAGCCAGGGTATGGCTCATTGACGCCCACGGGAAGGGAGTTTCACGACATTTATGTGCGGGTGATCCACTAACCCTCACCGCCTCCGTTGTGCTGCATTTCAGTGGAGAGCAAACTTGAAACTTGGTTCTCAACAGAATTGCAGTCTTGAAAAAGATAATTTAAAGAAACCGTCGTTGGAATGTCCCTCGTGTGACAGCTGTGCTGGGTCTCGCGATAGTGCTGTACAGCTCTGCAACGTGTCTGTTGCGTTGTTTGGCATGCTGCCCGACGTTTTACCCCACAAGCTTCTTCAGTGAAATCCCAAACAACACGGGGTAAAACTCCAAACATATTGGAGAGCTATCTATATCCCTCGTTTACCCGTTAGGCAGATAATTTACCACGCTGTTAAGTTGTAATTAAAATGTTTAAAGCTGTGTAATGAGCGGCACGTATTATCAACATATATTAGCAATGTTATGCGTATACGCTGTATTTTTACTGTAAAATCTATTCACGTTATGGATTATATATAAATATGTTCTCTGGATAAATACTATGTGTGTTGTAAGTAAACCAGCAATTAATAATGCAAACAAGATATTGGCTTTGCTGCTTGAAAATGCCTTAATTAGGCCTTCACGGGGCGAGGGAATTCTATCCACGTTTATAAATATGGAAAAGGGGGATGCGGAGCATGTAGTGTAATGATCAGCAGCACACTGGACTTGCAATATATGGATGGCAGGTTTTATTCCATCTCCTGGCGTGGCAGTTGAAACAATGGGGGTGGGTTTCTGAAATCCAACCCCACGGCCTCTGTCCACACAGCAGTGCAAATGAGTTCACCGGTGAGTTCATTAATCGACAGGCAGGTCCTGTGTGGTGGGGGTAAGGCGTAGGTGCGTCCATTCAATTCCAACAAAATCTGGTCATTTAGGAAAAGTAGACCAAATCCAGTTTGATCAAACGAAGGCGCTATCCGAAAATAGCAATTGCAGGGCTGCGGCCTTTGTGGTTTTACCTTTCATTTCAAATATGGAAGAAGAAAAAAAATCGAGATTAACCAGGTGCAGTACAGACGTCATTCAATCATTGTTCTCTCCTCGCCACCGGTGGGGGACCGAAGAGGATCCCATTGTGTTCGGCACACCTGGCTGAGTACAGCGCGCGCCTGCATCGTCCTATTCATATTGGCTTGAGTGCCGTCCATAAATGACGTCACTCACCTAGGGGGGTGGGGGGGGTCAGACATTTGCGACGATGTGTGACGAGAGGGGGGGGGGTTGAGAAATGTGACGTCACATCAAAATGCACAACTTTAAATAAATATAGAATTGTTATAACAACACTCCACAAACATCAGAGTGCAGCGTCACATTAAACACGCACTACAATGACAATGGTTTAAAGCGTTTTGAAGCATGTTTTATTTTAAAAATGGAAATATAGTTTTTTTGGGGGGGGGGGGCAGAGCTTTGTGACGTCATATTTGAGGGGGGGGGGGTCTGACAAATGGCACCGGGCCAGCGGACGGCAACTACACATTGCGGGTGGCGGAGACCGGTCTACGCATTTGACAACCGGTGTATGTTGAACTTCTTTTGCACCGCACACAGCCGACCGTGCTAATTGGAGGTGCGTTGCCTCCTCATAGAAGTGCGACTTCGTTTTATCAGCCTCAGAGGAATGGATTGCGCCGAGGAAAGCACCGGCTGAGATTTGGGGCCTTATTCGTGAACAGTGTGCATTGTGCAGATTTCCAGAATTGTCCAGAATTGTTTGGAATTTCCACAAAATGTAATTTTATATAAAATTCCCGAAACATTTTCTTGGGCCGATTTGTAATGATCAAAGTCTCGAATCCCCAATGATCAGAGTCTAGAATCCCCAATGATCAGAGTCTAGAATCAGTCTAGAATCCCCAATGATCAGTCTAGAATCAGTCTAGAATCCCCAATGATCAGAGTCTAGAACCCCGCAGGAGCAGCGTTGAGGATACAGGAGCCCTGCGTGCTGACGTCACCACGCTCGCCCAGCAACAGCCCCAGTTGACCAATCAGGCTTCAACACAAAGATAAAGATTCCCCCCCCACCCCACCCCCGTATCGCCTTAACAGACTGTCGGGGCAAGTGCTGAAGAAGGCCCGCACGGCACACGAGGGGGTGGCCAGCACCACGCCCGGACGTCTTTGTCTCCCCAGTGGAGATGTGCGACTCATCTGAGGCTGAGTCGACCGTTGGGAGACGCTCAGAACCGGTTCAGATAATCGTCGCTGGTGTCGACCGTGATCCGCTATCGAACCCGAGTGGCCTGCTTCACAGCGCAGAACGCTTACTGCTACGCCACCGCTCCCCAGTAATACAGAAAAGACAAAGATCCCCCGAATAGCCTGAACAGACTGTCGGGGCAAGGTCTCTTAGCGAGCACCTATAACGGCCGACACACGAGGAGGTGGGTGGACAACACCACGCCCGGCCGCCTTTGTCTCCCCAGTGGCGATGTTTACACACCGCACTAGATACTCATTTGAGGCCGAGTCGACTAAGGGGAGGCCCAGGACCGGTTCAGATAATCGTCACTGGGTGTTGGCCGTGAGCGGGAATCCAACTCCGGGTCGCCGGGTTCGTAGCACAGCGCGCTAACCGCTACACCACCGATCATCTCCACCACCATCACCTCTCCCTCATCCTCTCCATTACCACCAGCACCACCTTGTCCTTCCCCTGCACCTCAAACGAGCACAGTCGGCTACGTACGGCGCGAAAGAAGTTCAACATACACACATACATAGAGCGGGCTCAGCTAAAGAGGGGGGGGGGGGGGTTGTGACACGCCTCGAAAACCACGCGGATTAGCGCAGAGCGGGCAGCTCTCTGCGATATCGTCGACGTCGTGGTGTCTTTAGTCTGTTGTTGCCGTGCTCACGGAACCCAGTTGTAAGATAGCCGAGCAGCTGGCTCAGACGGGATCATCGTCATCATCAGCCGTGCAATAAATCAAATAAAATTCGATAAAAGAAAGAATACGTTTTTAATGCTCAGCGCTCAACTTTGGCCAGTGTCAACTTGTGGCCATTTTTCAGTTGTGGCGTAAACGGCACGGCTAGGAAATGTTAGCTACCTCGCCTGGTATGCAGGAGGTCGTGAGTTCGATCTCGATCATGACGCCTGTATATCTGGAGTTTGCGTGTCTCTCTCCCCGTGGTCGCATAGATTATTTTCCGGGTCCTCCGATTTTTCCCTCTACATTTAGAATCAACGTGCTTTTGCAGAATTTGGCTGCTGTAAATGTCCACGTGATGATAACCCGATTTGTTGAGCTGTCATTTGTGACCAGGTCGCTTCTGAAAATAGCTACATAGCTCAGTGGGAACTTGCCTGGTCAAATAATAAACAAATTGGTGAATGAACTTTTCTTGATTCTGTACGAAAATCGCCACAATTATGTCCCAAAGCGTGGTCAAATGACGGCCAATTTCGACTAGATCTGCTCGTGTTGCTGTGAACAAATTTGACAGCAGCCTGCGTACCTAGTCTCACTCGCCTTCCAATTGGTATCTTATTACTTTAATCATGCATAGCAATGTGATCAAAGCTAATAACTTTTTTTTTATCTGCCATGTCATGCGAATCAGAAGCTAGGGCATTTTTCCGAACAATATGGAACGAATGCTGAAAGGTGCGCATAGGATGCATGCGTGGATAGGTTAAACGCGCGGGATAGGTGAATTACAATGACAGACAGGACAACGAACACGTTTGAATACGACACATACGCAAGTTAAAGACATCGTATTGACCGTTCATAAAACCTAAGTGGATATGGGTGGCAGGACTTGTCGCAAATGACGAAGTGACACGCAAAGTTGGAGGGCATGCCCCAGAGGAGTACGGGGCACTGAAATCACCCCGTGGTGCAAAAGCCAGATGATTGCACTGCGCGGCTTATCGAGAGTTGTTGGCGGCTTGTGGACGACTTCCATCCAGCAGTGGATAAATCACGGCTGATTGTTGATGACGGTAACGGCAGGCCTCTGAGCTCTGTGGAGGTGAATGCGGACGACGTTTGCAACTGTCATGGGGGGTGGGATGTTGTGTGTAAACCATCTGGAAGTGCGGTTGATGTAATCAGTAAGAGGAGGAGGCAGAGATGGGTGGGACTCGTGTGTAGGGTGCAGGAGGATAGGGTAGGCAACTTGGAGGTAGTGATCGGTGGGACTCGTGTGTAGGGTGCAGGAGGATAGGGTAGGCAACTTGGAGGTAGTGATGGGTGGGACTCGTGTGTAGGGTGCAGGAGGATAGGGTAGGCAACTTGGAGGTAGTGATGGGTGGGACTCGTGTGTAGGGTGCAGGAGGATAGGGTAGGCAACTTGGAGGTAGTGATGGGTGGGACTCGTGTGTAGGGTGCAGGAGGATAGGGTAGGCAACTTGGAGGTAGTGATCGGTGGGACTCGTGTGTAGGGCGGAGGAGGATAGGGTAGGCAACTTGGAGGTAGTGATGGGTGGGACTCGTGTGTAGGGTGCAGGAGGATAGGGTAGGCAACTTGGAGGTAGTGATGGGTGGGACTCGTGTGTAGGGTGCAGGAGGATAGGGTAGGCAACTTGGAGGTAGTGATGGGTGGGACTCGTGTGTAGGGTGCAGGAGGATAGGGTAGGCAACTTGGAGGTAGTGATGGGTGGGACTCGTGTGTAGGGTGCAGGAGGATAGGGTAGGCAACTTGGAGGTTGTGATGGGTGGGACTCGTGTGTAGGGTGCAGGAGGATAGGGTAGGCAACTTGGAGGTTGTGATGGGTGGGACTCGTGTGTAAGGAGGAGGATAGGGTAGGCAACTTGGAGGTAGTGATGGGTGGGACTCGTGTGTAGGGTGCAGGAGGATAGGGTAGGCAACTTGGAGGTAGTGATGGGGGGTGGAGAACGAGACGGGCAGTGGAGCGACACCCAGAGGCCGACGACCAAGGGGAAGAGAAGACCGACAGCCACGTGGCGGTGGCGATGAGACTGTGTGGAGCAGCTCTGCTGCGTCACTTCGCTGTCGCTACAGAAGGAAGAAAGCGACGAGCAGTCGTGGCGACGTCGGCGGCAGTCGCCGCGATGACCTCTTGACCCTGACGACCGCGACCATCTCAGTAGCCGGCTCGTGGCGTTGCGTGCAGATCTGTGGCCGAGGGCCGCAAGCCCGAGGCCGGACACTTCCGCGTCCCCCATGCGATGGGTCCTGAACCACATGAGCCAACAGGTTCGCCCGAGCGCGAGAGCCACCACCCGCCGAGATAATTCCTTCCCACCCACACCCACCATCCCCCTCGTTACGTGAGAAGGCGTTTTGATTAATCACCGTGCAACGTGCTCAGAGGGGGTTGGTCCCGCAGCCTTGACCTCGAGCGGAGGGAAAAGGGCTTTTTTCCAGCTGACGCTGACCCACTAAACGCGTTGCTTTAACGGGTTAATTAAAGCGAGTCACCTTTCTCCCATCGATAACCCCCCCATCACCCCCCCCCCCCGCTGCTGACTGAATAAATGCGTTACTTTAAAGGGCAAGTTATCTTCTTGCCAAACGCACTCCCTGCTACGGCAAGGGGATAGGAGCTTGTCTGCGGACTGTCGGCCACCGGAAATCTACCGCTTAGCATGCGTCGTCCGATGAATCGTTGGCAAATTCCCGTGATGTTTGCGAACGCGAATTCGCGTTCGCAAACCACGCGGCAGTCACGGCGTCGAAGCGCGCTTTTCGGATGCGCTTCCGCGGCCGTCTGGAACGCTCTTCCTTCCAATACGAGGGCACCAGTGGGAGCTGTGCACTTTTAAAATGGTCTAGGTTGACAAACTCATTCCTTTGGAGCTGCTTTTTGTGCTGGGTTTGTTCTCATTCCGCCCACTGCGCACCTGCGATTAGCTCGGTTGGCTACGTACTGTGTGAAAGAAGTTCAACATGCACACGTAAACAGTTTCCACACAGCAGCCACATAGCATCTGTGAAAAAGGGGCTTCATAGCTCGTCGGATTCCTCTAGTATTAAGAAAAATATTCTGATTCTGATCTGATTCTGTGTATTGATATGTTGCGGTGGTTTGGGATTAGGGTTGCCACCTTGATCCGGTTTTACCGGGACATTACGGGGAATTGGAATCTTCGGAATCTGTGTTCGAGTGCCTGGTAATGACTTGTGACCGAGATCTGGTGCCGGTGTTGTGTTGAGCTTCAACACAGTGGACTACCATCATAGAGGTTTTTTTGGGGGGGTTAGATCGCGTAAATATATAAATGTGTCGTTAAACCCGCCACCACCCGACACAGCCAACTAGTAGGGGTTGTCACGTGAAACATAACGTGGCCAATTCGTCACTAGTACAGCAACACCGGTGTGTTGGAGAGACGGTGGACTGCACAGCTTCGATAAATAGACCTATAGACTGACTGTGGTGGTGGTGGTGGTGGTTGCGGTGGTGGTGCTGGTGGTTGTTGCGGTGGTGGTGCTGGTGACTGCGGTGGTGGTGCTGGTGGTTGCGGTGGTGGTGCTGGTGGCTTACGCTGCACGTGGCTCCTAACCATCCAGCACTCTGGAGGCAGCAGCGAGGGTTTGTGGATCGCACGCAGATTTTGCGTAACTCCCTTGTCGTGGGCGTCGAGGAGGAGCCGTACCCTGGCTCTCCAGGAGAACATATCAATACACTAATATCTTATGTTATCATGTTGTTTGTAAAACGTACGTATGCGTGCACATCTCTTACTATAGGTTTAAAGATACGTATACTAATTGATTATGTTACACGTGTAAGGGTCAATGTTTTTTTTATATTTTGTACGGGCAGTCACCTGGACCAGCCGTAGCGCGCTCGCCGCTTGTTGCAGAGGTGCGCGGATCGCTTTCCAAACGGGCGGCCGCCCTGATTAATACTGCGGGTCTATTAACTATAAAAGGGACGACGCGCCCGAGTCACACAGTGAAAGGTTAAAGGTCGCCTCACGTCAGGCGTGAGGCGACCGTCGTGTGCTGGAGTCACGGTCCAAAAGTTTGCTGAAAAGGAAACGTTAAACATTTCTGGCGAACTTACTTCATTGAGAAACACGTGGCATCGCCGTGGCATCGCCGCCCCCTGCTGTACAAAAATAGTCTTGAGACTTACCGAGTCTCTGAGTCTCAAGAGTCTTAAGACTCAAGCGTTTTGAGATTCACGGAGTCTCCGAGTCTCACCGTCTCTCTGAGTCTCAAGAGTCTTGGGGCTTAAGACTATTGAGATTCACCGAGTCTCTGAGACTCACTGAGTGTCTGAGTCTCAATAGTATCGGAGTCTCAAAAATCTCTGAGTCTCACCGAGTATCTGCGTCTCACCGAGCCTCAAGAGTGTCAACAAACTCACGTCTTTTTTTTTAAGCATGACTCCCGTCGCCATTAGAGGTTGCTACCATTCACCACGATAGAGGAATAAACGAACAGATATAATTTTGTAAACGCCGCTGTATTGACGTTGGGAATTACCATCGGCAAGGGGAAGAGCTTCATTGAAGTAAACGCGGTTTGACATTGGGACAAGTGAGAGCGAACGTTAAGAAACCACGAGCCCCGCTACTTCCGCCCTGATAATGGATTGAAGTCAGCGAGGGAATTCGCGCTTCCCCGTCAACCCTTTTGGTGTTCCTCGGGGTGGCCTTTCGGCTCCACGGCCATCTCCACTGCTGGATGATCTCGCTCTCGCCTGCGGAGTTGAGCGTCGGGGTGGTGTTCAGCATCGCTGCTACCCCCCCCATCACGCTCCGTGTTTCCGCTTTTAACAATGTACTCCTCCGTTCAGATACAAATTTAACGAATTCCATGCTTCACGCGCCCGATGGTTGTTAAGCACGTCCCACGCGTGGGGCAATTATTGAATGAATGATTGAGCGGGTTCAGTTTGGTGTTGTTGTTGTCGTTAGTTTTTCGTGTGCTAACCAGTGTCGCGATGCAAGGCACCGCACATTACGAGAGGAAGACGATCACACCAACAACAGCCTCATCTGCGACCTACTTGCTGTGCCACTGAAGAACCCCCCCCCCCAGCTGTAGATTGTGTGAGTACACACGTCCATCCCCCTCCCTACCTCCTCCTCTGCTTCCCATTCTCCACCTCCGCACGCTCGCCTAACCCGTGTTTAATTCGTTTAATGGGTACTCTTTGGTTCTTTCGGTAAAGTCACGCAGTTAGAAATCAAATGAAACAAATCAGGACGTTTCGATCGCAACACAAGCGGTCGTCATCAGGCAAAGGAGCCAGCCTATAAAGGCAAACTGTTTATAAGGGTTTGGGGATGGGCGTAGCCCAAGTGTATCAACAGCACCTGGAGCATTGGGGGTGCACGAGTGCCAATGTAGCAACAATGCCAATGTAGCAATAATGCCAATGCAGAAACAATGCCAATGTAGCAAATTCGTTTAATGGGGTAACGCTACGGGGCCGCCGGATCGGAATGCTCCAGCCGCTGTCACCAGCAATGTCCGCTTGTGTTGCCACGACTAATTTTCGCAACCAATTTGGGTGAGATGTTAACTACCTCGCCTGGTATGCAGGAAGTCGTGGGTTCAATCCCGACCCTGACGCCTGCTGCTGTATATTTGGAGTTTGCGTGTCTCTCTCTCTCATCATCATCATCACGGTGGCTCGGAGATGTTAACTACCTCGCCTGGTATGCAGGAGGTCGTGGGTTCAATCCCGACCCTGACGCGTGCTGCTGTATATTTGAAGTTTGCGGTGTCTCTCTCATTATCAAAGTGGCTCGGAGATGTTACCTACCTCGCCTGGTGTGCAGGAGGTCGTGGGTTCAATCCCGTGGTCCTCTGGTTCTCCCGGTCCTCTGGTTCACCCCCACCCCTCCACATTTAGAATGAACATCGCGCGTTTAGAGTATTTGGCTGCTGTACATTTCCACGCGATGAGCCACTTCGTTGAGCCAGCATTTGTGGCCACGTCGATTCTGACAAAGGGCTACGTAGCGGCTCAGCGGGGCCTTGCCTTGTGAAATAAAACATCGAGACATATTCGCTTCGGAAGAAATACGAGGAACGGGCAGGCAGGTCGATGTTCTTTTTTCCCTGCGTTTCTCCACAAAGGCGCCTTCGTATTAGCGTCCGGCTGCCTGTTACGTGAGCGGGTCTAGCGTCCGGGTAGCCTCATTAGCCCCCAAGTTCATTCCTCTGCGATAAATGTGGCACTGAGTGGCAGCCAAACGACACTTCAAGTTGCTTGCGCTAATAGCCGTAACGAGAGCGAGAGACGTTTAAAATGAGTCTATATAAAGTGTTCGGGGGACGGGACAAATCATGCGTATGCGTGGGTTCTGTAATTATTTTCAATATAGGTCTGTCCTGGGAATTGTTTCATATTTTGTGAGTGGTACACGCACTTCCTATTATGTCTTATAGATCAGAGACATTGCCATTAACGAGGCATGGACATGAACGAGGCATGGACATTAATGAGACATGGGCACGGACGAGACATGGACATTTCGTCACCCCTCTATCTCCGTCACTCATTCCTCAAAGCCCTGCAGCACCGCCCCTGCCATCTGAATCACGCCGTGCCGAGTCACCGTGTTTTGTTAAAGCCACGCCAAGCGCCTCGCGTGAAGAGCGCGCTCGATGTGAATATAACATTTAGATTCGATTCAGAATCCTTCACCACCACGACGCCGTCAAACAAAATGCAATAGCCGCACGTGCAAGCGTTCAACGGTGCCCAAGGTGTACAGGCACTGGCGGAGCCAGTGGGGGGAGGGGGGTGGGAGGTGCCCCCCCCACTCCCCCAATGATTCGATCGGATCATTGTGGTTTATTAGTAATAAATCGGCAGTTTTACGACCCCCATTGCCACTGTGTAGCATAGTATTACGTAACAGGGACTCCATGAGATGATAGGACGTTTCTAGTACCGGAGAAGGCTGTCGTTGATGGAGAAACCTCACGGAGAATTGTTGGGGGGGTGGGGAGGTGCGTGAATATTCGAACGTGACTGTACCAACACCTACTTGCTGTACTGCCGTAAAGAGCCACCGCCTTGTTGTAGCAGCTGAGCGTCTCACAGACAGCACAGCTCCAAGTCTGCTTGCGTTCACGATGCCTAACGCGTTGGCAATCAGTTGATGTGTTAATCTGACCGCGTGGAGCATCTCGAATGTATTTTAAATTGTTGTACTCTTTGGTTCTATTAGGTAAAGTCACGTAGGTAAAAAATAAAATAACAAAAATCACGACGTTTCGGCCACAACACAAGCGGCCGAAACGTCGTGATTTTTGTTATTTTATTTTTTACCTACGTGACTTTACCCAATAGAACAAAAGAGTATGGATCCTAGCAGTCACAAAAGCTTTAAATCTAGAATTAAAATTGTTGTGTTTGTTTGAAGTGTTTCACCTGTAGACATCCCTCGAGACTGGAGCATGTGTTTAGCAAGGGTATCCAGGGTGGCCTTTAACACCAAAACATCCCTGCGCCAGGGTTAATTCAGCCCATCGTCTCTTTGGTGAGAGGAGGGGACGATCACTAACTATGGGGGACCACTTTGTAGGCATGAGTTAACGAGTGCCCACCATGGAAATGTGGAATTTCCACCACCCCCTTGGTTCTATGTACGAACGAGCAGGGGCTCGATGCTTGTTTGAGCACGGAGGCCACTCAGACTTGGGACTCAATTACAGCTCGAATAAAAACAAATATAGATATAAATATATTATATTTATTTTTATATATAACGATGACAACAAAACAACAACAACAAAACCCACAGCGCAGCACAGAAGATGAACGCGTTCTCCCCCCTTTTCTTTGTTAAATATCACAATTTTTCACCGGCGCTTTAATTATTCCCCATCCCTCGAGGACCGCGATATTGCTGATGCCAGCACAGTTGCCTGCCACTGCCTGTGATAAATAACAAAGGCAGGTCGCCCCAACCCCATCATGCAAGGTCGCCCGTTTGCGACCTTACCCCTGGAGCCCCAGCATTGGCTGGAGGTGTCGTTGGTGTTGTTTCACCGGCGCAGAGTTCTCCAAAACTCCAGTCATCATCACCACCCCCCCTACCACTCAAACACACGTGTACACACGCACACACGTGGTACACGTGCTACACACGCACACACGTGGTACACGTGCACACACGCATACACGTGGTACACGTGCACACACGCACACACGTGGTACACGTGCTACACACGCACACACGTGGTACACGTGCACACACGCACACACGTGGTACACGTGCACACACGCACACACGTGTACACACGCACACACGTGGTACACGTGTACACACGTGCACACACGCACACACGTGGTACACGTGTACACACGCACACACGTGGTGCACGTGCTACACACGCACACACGTGGTACACGTGCACACACGCACACACGTGGTACACGTGCACACACGCACACACGTGCACACACGCACACACGTGGTACACGTGTACACACACTAAGATCTCAATGTTAATTTGAATCGGCTCTATCGACGTAGACAACGGTAGTTGCATCGCGAGTCACGTCGGACGTGGCTAACGATCATCAGGCGCGTGCAGCGTGGAACGAGTTTATTTGAATGGGGAGGAGTAGATTGGTAAGCGCGGATAGACGGAGCGTGGTGATGATGGTGGTGGTGGACCCGTGAAGACTGGAGTTTGGAAAACCCTGGCATTAACGCAAATTCAACTCCTCAGCTCGGACCGAACTTTCTCCCAGTTCAAAGATTTAACAACCAGCATTACGAAGCATAATTGGTTTATTTTTTGGGGTCAGATCGTATTACATCACTCCGCATAATGCTAATTCAATTAACCACGTTTACCAATTCACGAATTTTAACTCCAGCTTCATAACTAACACTATACACGGTAATATAATTGGAGAATGCAAATTTGCAACGGCCACTGTGAATCGATGCACAGTATTTCACTATACGCTTTGGTTCTATTCGGTAAAGTCACGTAGGTAAAAAATTAAAACAACAAAAATCACGACGTTTCGGCCACAACACAAGCGGCCTTCATCAGGTGAAGGGACCAACCTGTCCAGCGGACAGATGATAATAAATATACTATATATACTAATAAATATAGTATATGGTGCAGTATATTTATTCTAGTAGTGGTATTCCAAACTCCCAGGGTGGTGTATTATCATCTTGTGCTAATTCCAAGCTTTGCCAGTGGTGCGTTTCATGCTAATTTCCTTTGTCAGGGCGTTTGCTGTTTGCCCCCTCACAGCTTAAAGGGAGGCGACCAGCGCTTGGCTTTCTTCACTCCAACGCTGTCCGCTGGACAGGTTGGTCCCTTCACCTGATGAAGGCCGCTTGTGTTGTGGCCGAAACGTCGTGATTTTTGTTGTTTTAATTTTTTTACCTACGTGACTTTACCGAATAGAACCAAAGAGTATGGATCCTTGCAGTCACGAAAGCTTCAAATCTGGAAAGTATTTCACTAATCTACCCTTCCAATCTTGTCAAAGCGTTTTACAATAATTATTAATGGTACATTAGTATTGGCTGGTGGGGAAAAGGGATGGAGTTTGAGTGTCGGGGATGGGAAGGGATGGTGGCAAGGGAGGGTAATGGTAGGGAAAGGGGTGGGACGAGATTAGGAGAGTGAAGGGGAGGATGGTAAAGGTTTCAAGGACGATGACGGGAAGTAGTAGAGGGATACACAATCACAGCCAATCAACTCCCATTACCAACCAGGTTCATATGCACGGCTGCTCTGATAATGTGGTCACGGTTCCTACTGGAGGACAGGATTTTACTGAAAAAAAAAACAAATCGACCGGCTTATTTGCCCCACGTGACAACTTTATTCGATTGGCTCTGTCGCTGGGTGGTGGAGGCCCAACATTTTTTTTTTTACAAAATAAACTTTACATTACCGGTTCAAACTTCTTGCCAAGGTACGGCTTCCATGCCCGATCCAGCGATTTGGTGAAGGTCGGTGGATCACACCCGAGATTCGTGAACCGTCACGGCAGCAGAGCACACGGATTCGTGAACCCATCTGTGCGGATCTCTCGAGTGAAAATCCTCTTTTGCGTAGCGCGGGGTATTTTTTTTATTAATCTCCAGGTGCACCGGGTCTACTGAGGCATCGCTGCATTGGTGCCACGGACTTGCAGCAAACTGGACTTGCGACCCAGATTCATGCAGTTCGACCTAACCGCCACTGGTCAACTGTGGCAGGACACGTGTGGACAAACGTCACTAGTTGGCTGTGTAGGGTGGTTGGTGGGTTGACGACACATTTTGATGTGTTCACTCGATCTTACCCACGGAGCGAAGTTTGACGTTGATATTGTTTTTGAGGGGGGGGGGGGGGGCAGGAGTTCACTTTGTACCTCACATTGGGAACTGCTGGTGGAAATGTTTAATTAAAAAAGAAATATCGTAATTTTGATTTGAAGCTGTCGTGACTGCAGGAATCCATACCTACGTGACTTTACCGAAAATTGCATTTTATTTTATACCTACGTGACTTTACCGAAATAACCAAAGAGTATTTATCTTAATTGTAAACTGCTGAAAAGAAATTAATAAGGTGCCCCCCCCCAAACTCCACCCATGATCTCAGCCAAAAACAACCTTCATGATGAACACACACGAAACATATTAACACGTAGTCGGTATCGCGTCCAATGCTATCCATAATAATACTTTTTTTGGGGGGGGGGGGAGGGGTTAGATCGCGTAAATTTACAATGTGTCGTTAAAACCCGCCACCACCCGACACAGCCAACTAATGTCGTGTGTTTACTCTCCCAAGACAGCGGGTGTGCTGAACTAGCGACGAATTGGCACGTTTTGTTTACGTGGCAATCCTCACTAATTGGCTGTGTCGGGTGGTGGCGGGTTTTAACGACACATTTATATATTGACGCGATCTAAACGCAAACAAAAACCGCTAATTGTGAGCACACAGCAGACCAAGGCGACCTCACGCCACGAAGAAACGGGAGCCGTGCGGTGCACGGTATCATTTGAGCTTCCAGTCGCGGTAGCGGCACTCGCTTTGTGCCGTGGAGTTTTCGGTGTCAGACAACCCTCGGCCCCCTCGCCTCACCTCGCCTCGCCCCCCCCTCACCTCGCCTCACCTCGCCCCCCCTCGCCTCACCTCGCCCCCCCTCGCCTCACCTCACCTCACCTCGCCTCACCTCGCCTCACCTCGCCCCCCCTCGCCTCACCTCGCCCCCCCTCGCCCCCCCCCTCGCCTCACCTCGCCCCCCCTCACCTCGCCCCCCCTCGCCTCACCTCTCCCCCCCTCGCCCCCCCCCGCCCCCCCCCTCGCCTCACCTCGCCCCCCCTCGCCTCACCTCGCCTCACCTCGCCCCCCCTCGCCTAACCTCGCCCCCCCCCTCACCTCGCCCCTCCTCGCCTCACCTCGCCCCCCCACGCCCCCACCTCGCCTCACCTCGGCCCCCCATCCCCTCGCCCCCCCCCTTACCCCCCTCGCCCAACCTCGCCCCCATCGCTGAACTTCGCCCCCCTCGCCCCCTCTCGCCCCCTCTCGCCCCCTCTCGCCCCCCTCGCCCCCCTCGCCCCCCTGCCCCCACTGCCCCACCTCGCCCCAACTCGCCCTCCCGCCCCACCTCGCCCCTCCTCGCCTCACCTCGCCCCCTCTCGCCCCCCTCGCCCCCCTCGCCCCCCTGCGCCCCCTGCCCCACCTCGCCCCCCCTGCGCCCTCCCGCCCCACCTCGCCCCACCTCTTCCCCCACGCGAGCTGGGGGGGGGTCGACCCGACCTCACCTTCTCATTAACGCCTCGCACCTGCTGCCCGACCCGGCGTGACACGGAGCGAGAACCCCAGAACGAGGTCCTCCTAATTGGAGCGGTGGGGCTGAGGGTGGGGGGTGAGGGAGGGGGTGGGGGGCTCCACCCACCGCTCCACCCGGCGCGGCTCCTCCACCTGACTTGGCTCTCCGCGATTTCAATAGAAAAAAAAATAAAAGAAATTGCTCACCTCACTTATAATTTGCACTCCAGTCGTGCTTTGTTTTGTCATTGTTTGCTGTTATAACTTTCTCACCCACCCCTACTGGACATTTTTTTAAAAGAGCTTCACAGCTCATCGGATTCATCCAATGCAAATAGAGATTCTGATCATGGGACCTCTCTTGGCAGTATCAAAATATAATAATAGGTTTTACCAAGGCCATGGCCATGGAGTCAGCATTGGGGGGGACCAAATCTTCCAGGGGGTTCCAACCCAAAAAAAAATCTAAATTTTAAAACTAATTTCCTGCCTAAAATATTTTAAAATTCACTAACACATGGGATGGACTTTTCATGTATTTTTTACAATGATGTCTAATAGTGTGTATTGTATTACATTGCTCCGTTTTTACTTTTTTTACCATTTCTTGTTTCATTGTATGTAATGGCAGAGATTAGGGATTAATAAAGTACAACCATAACCACAATCATATAATAAAATCTATGCATTGATTTATATGAAGACAAGTCCAGATATTGTGGCCAAGGTTGAGCAAATTGTTGTTTTTATCTACATAGCATAGCAATTCTTTTTTTATATCAATATATTGGAGGGGACATTTTGAGCATATTTGAATATTTGGGGAGATGTGTCCCCCCCAATATATATTATAATTACGGCCTTGGGTTTTACCCGTTCGCCTTTTGGCGTCTTCTGGTCTAACACTGTTTGAGACGAGGCTCTAAAGAAGGCTGTCTCTGGTGTGGACCAATCAGTTTCAAAGACAATGCATCATCATGTACTACCAGAGCACAAGTATATGTTGTCAATGCAGACATGATTCCTCGCAAAAAGTTTCAGTTCGGTGTTTTAACATCTTAAACCTATTCTCATCAAGATTCTGATCTACAGAGCAATCAAACCCGGGCCCGACTGTGGTCGGTGGCGATTGTGGCGGATATGCACCGCACCTCCGATCAGTTGGCTACGTACGGTGCGAAAGAAGTTCAACATCCAGAGACATTCCACGTGGCCGCCTGTAGTCCAGCACTGCGGAGGCAGCAGCAAGGGTTGGTGGATCACACCCACAGAGGCACGAACAAATGATGAAAACAAATATTTCAAGACTCCCCTTCTTATGGGCGTCGAGAAGACTGCAACAATACAGAAAGTGTTTGCTGATACCACCTGTCCCTTCTGTAGGGGGTAGAGTGTTGGTCCAATCGCACGCGCGGGTTTTCTCCGGGTGCTGCGGCTCCCAACCCACACGTGTATCGTAAACACGCATCACGAATGAGCTGAAAACATCTTAACATGTAGAGAAAAGCAGAACAATCGTTGGTAGTTCTGGCTCACCGGCCTGACAGCCGTCTAGCTCGTGTCTGTGGTTTCTAATCAACGACGATTTTTGACATGCAATTTGCATGACCGACACTATATCCATGTAATAATTATATGTGTTATATATATGTTTATCCATGATAGAGGAGTCAAATCCACCACCACTCGACTCAGCCAATTAGTAAGGTTTGTCACTTAAAGCCAAACATCGTTACTGGTTGAGCACACACTGGTGGTGTTGCAGAGTAAACCCACTACAATTACAAATCTATAACCGTGACGTTTTGCCGGCAATTACAACCAGCATCATCAGGCAGTAGCCAGGATTGTGGAGAAATCCTCTCGCTTTGTTCCTCAAATAGAGGGATAGATGTGATGACGTCACTTGTGAGCCTTTCTTGTGCGAAGTGGGGGGGGGGGGGGGAGTTAATGAATGTATATAAATTACAATGGGTATCCATTACCAGTTGAGTTATCATATGGAACATGTCAATTCGTTACTAGTGCAGCACACCGGCGTGTTGGAGAGCAAATCCACAACGTTTGCAATCTGAGTATGACGTTTCGCCGGTAATTACAACCAGCCGCATCGGGTGACAGCCAGAGGAGTTGTGGAGAAATCCTCCTGTTTCGTTTATTTTTTTTAATCCCTTGTATATATGTTGATTTAAAGCTTTCGTGACTGCAGGGATTTATATTCTTGGTTCTTTCAGTATTGTCACGTAGAAGGGAAACAATAAAATAATAAAAATATATATGTTTAACAAAAGCCAAACTCGCCCTGCGGCTCACCCCCCACCCCGCGGCGATGGAACGAATCGCTGGTGGACATCGTGAGATCTCCAGTCACCGACCTGAAGTCCCAGAACTTTTGTTCAGAATCCCGTTGGGAGGCCAAATGAGACGAGGGGCGGACCTGGGATTTAACTCGGCAGGCCAAAACACCCCGGGGCAATTGTTGCTACTGACCGGCGGAGGCACCGGGAAGGTGAGATTCCACATTCCGATGGCGAGGGACCAGTCTTTCCATAGATAATGTGCTCACTGTATCGATCCTGGACAAATTATGATGACTATGATCATTAATTTAACTCGTAGCTACTTGTCATAGTGAATCGCGCATTCTGATATTGGCGATGCTTGATCAGTTATCCCAACCTAACGCAATCTAACATTACATTTGTTCTTAACCGCATATAGACAGCATTGAGGTCCCTGGATGTCAGGTTATGCCTTCTCTTTGTATAACTTCCAAATAGGCCTCGCGTGAGACACTGCATCATTGTAAATGAGGCATGAGCAGCAACCACAGTTGGCGCCAACGATTGCCCAGGCTGTACGGTCCTCTATATATTCAGATGTTTTTCAGTATCCAAAGAACGAAAGTTTATTGCATTAACAAATCCAGCCGTCGGTACAAATCAATTCCTGCCACACGCAGGCGCCAATTCCCGCACTGTCACGAGTGAAACCTGGACAGTGCTGTGACTCTAAAACGAAACTATTATTTTATTTTCCCAGGTAAGGGTCACTGAGCTACGTAGCTCTTTTTCAAAAGCTATCTGGCCACAAATGATAGCTCAACGAAGCGGCTTATCACGTGGAAATGGATATCAGCTGCATACTCTAAACTCACGTTGATTCTAAGTGTGTTGGGAAAAACCGGAGGACCCGGATAAAAATCCACGCGACCACGAGGAGAGAAAGAACATGCATACTCGAAATATACAGGCGCCAGGGTCGGGATCGAACCCAATAATTTCCTGTACACCAGGCGAGGTAGTTAACATCTCGTAATCCTGATCGTGAGGTCACTGTCCTATTTTACCCTCCGCGGAAGCACCGATTATTAAATTCAGAACAAAAAAGGGAACAGATTAAATAATGTATCGGCATTTTGGAACTGATAGGAGCGTTGGTGGTTTGAACTCTAATTATCTGGTGACCTTTAGGATTATCCATTGCGGTTCGCTCAATTTATAAGTCATGTGACCACGATAAGCTTAAAACGGGGGTTTATTATTATTATTTTATCATCCTCAAAGAATCTGGGTCCGGCAAGGAAGCAGACCGTTCGCGAGTGACTCACGCGTGGGAAGAAGCGGTCATTAGGGGGCGTCTATAAATGACGTCACGCGATTTTGGCCGATTTTTGACTCCCCCTTCCCTCCCTCGTCACACGGCGTCACAAATATGACGTCACCAAGCTCTGCCCCCCCCCCCCCAAAACCATATTTCCATTTTTAAAATAAAACATGCTTCAAATCGCTTTAAACTATTGTCATTGTAATGTGTATTTAATGTGGCGCTGCACTCTGATGTTGTCGGAGTGTTGTTATAACAATTCTATATTTATTTAAAGTTGCGCATTTTGATGTGACGTCACATTTCTCAACCCCCCCCCTCTCCTCCTCGTCACACATCGTCACAGATGTCTGACCTCCCCCCAGAGGTGCGTGACGTCATTTATGGACGGCCCTTTAGCAGCAGCCTTGCCCCAGAGCCACAATCCAGCCAACGGCGCGGTGCCACGCCACGGCATTCTCACCGCGAGTTCGGACCTAGCCTTCGATGTCAATAATTGGTATTATCACGGTTGGGCACGGGGTTGGGCAATCTGCTGCTCCGGAGCCTCATGCGGATCTTTGGCTGCCCCCTAGCGGGAAGCCGTTTTTTGTTGTTGTACAAACCGTGAATTTACTTTATTGGGATATTTACACTCGATCATGGAGTACAGGCGGTCCCCGCTTTCACGACACAACGCGTTCCTGGCTCTTCTTCTTCTTTGAAAGATTGCCGGACCCTGACCATGGTAGTCAAATTTACCATGGGAGTCCAGTTTACCATAGTAGTCCAATTTGCCATGGGAGTCCAGTTTACCATGGGAGTAGAGTTAACATGGAAGTCCAGTTTACCATGGGAGTCCAGTTTAACATGGAAGTCCAGTTTACCATGGGAGTCCAGTTTACCATGGGAGTAGAGTTAACATGGGAGTCCAGTTTACCATGGGAGTAGAGTTAACATGGGAGTCCAGTTTATCATGGGAGTCCAGTTTACCATGGAAGTACAATTTAACCATGGGAGTCCAGTTTACCATGGGAGTAGAGTTAACATGGAAGTCCAGTTTACCATGGGAGTAGAGTTAACATGGGAGTCCAGTTTACCATGGGAGTAGAGTTAACATGGAAGTCCAGTTTACCATGGGAGTCCAGTTTAACCATGGGAGTCCAGTTACCATGGAAGTCCAGTTTACCCCCCCTCCCGAATCCTATAGAACGGATGATATTTAATCCACGCAGAAACGATCAATGATTAATAATATTAACGTGTTTAAGCAAACAGACAGTCCACCGCCGGACTGTCTAACTCATTTAAAAGCCAATGTAGACAAATTATTATCGAGGATTGACCTCCCCCCCCTCCCCGTTTCCTATGCATACGCACATTGTCAATAGACCCCCCATATGCAAGCGTACGCATTTGTGTTAACCCCCCGTCCCCGCTCCATGCGTACGAACTCAATGGATGGCCCCTCAGCCACCCACTCTTGTCAGGAGGCGGCTCCCAAGCCTCCTGAGGAGTGGGGGCGACGGTGCTGCTACTGCTGCCGCGGCTGCTGAGTGCGATCCCGATCGAGTCAATCTGGTAGGCAATCGTTCAGAGCATTGGGAGGAGCTTGCCCTCGATGCGGTGTGTAAGCACCATCAGCACACATGGGAAGACAAAGGCGGCCGGGTGTGGTGTTTCCCCCCCCCCCCCACACACACACTCACTCCTCCCCGCACCCACTGTGTGCTGCACCCACCCTCATAGATGCTCGTTAACAGCACGTGCCCCAACAGTCTGTCAAGGAAGCTATGGGACCCAACAGTCTGTACGAGGTATCTATGGGACCCAACAGTCTGTCAAGGTATCTATGGGACCCAACAGTCTGTCCAAGGTATCTATGGGCCCCAACAGTGTGTCAAGGTATCTATGGGACCCAACAGTCTGTCCAAGGTATCTATGGGACCCAACAGTCTGTCAAGGTATCTATGGGACCCAACAGTGTATTAAGGTATCTATGGGACCCAACAGTCTGTCAAGGTATCTATGGGACCCAACAGTCTGTCAAGGTATCTATGGGACTCAACAGTGTATCAAGGTATCTATGAGACCCAACAATCTGTCAAGGTATCTATGGGACCCAACAGTGTGTCAAGGTATCTATGGGACCCAACAGTCTGTCAAGGTATCTATGGGACCCAACAGTGTGTCAAGGTATCTATGGGACCCAACAGTCTGTCAAGGTATCTATGGGACCAAACAGTCTGTCAAGGTATCTATGGGACCCAACAGTGTGTCAAGGTATCTATGGGACCCAACAGTCTGTCAAGATATCTATGGGACCCATCAGGCTATTTAAGGCTTCCACGTAGGATTTTTGTCTGAGAGCCGGCGGTTTCGCAATGAAGCTGCCTCTCTTTCGCCTCTCTTGCCACAGTTGTGTTTTGTGTTTTACTCACGCCGGGCCTGCGCTCGTTTTCGTCCTGACACATGAATATATTTAACATTTCCACCGCACCCCCCCCCCCCTCCGGCTTAACCATCGTCGTAGATTCGCTGCAGAGGCGAAAACACGGCGCGGTAATGTGAGGACACGCGGTGCGGTGTCTCTCTCTGTCTCTCTTTGTCTCTCTTCGTCTCTCTCTGTCTCTCTTTGTCTCTCTTTGTCTCTCTTTGTCTCTCTTTGTCTCTCTTCGTCTCTCTGTCTCTCTTTGTCTCTCTTTGTCTCTCTTTGTCTCTCTCTGTCTCTCTTTGTCTCTCTTCGTCTCTCTCTGTCTCTCTCTGTCTCTCTTCGTCTCTCTGTCTCTCTTTGTCTCTCTTTGTCTCTCTTTGTCTCTCTCTGTCTCTCTTTGTCTCTCTTTGTCTCTCTTCATCTCTCTCTGTCTCTCTTTGTCTCTCTTCGTCTCTCTCTGTGTCTCTTTGTCTCTCTTTGTCTCTCTTCGTCTCTCTTTGTCTCTCTTTGTCTCTCTTCGTCTCTCTTTGTCTCTCTCTGTCTGTCTTTGTCTCTCTTCGTCTCTCTCTGTCTCTCTCTGTCTCTCTCTGTCTCTCTTTGTCTCTCTCTGTTTCTCTTTGTCTCTCTTCGTCTCTCTCTGTCTCTCTTTGTCTCTCTTCGTCTCTCTCTGTCTCTCTCTGTCTCTCTTCGTCTCTCTGTCTCTCTTTGTCTCTCTTTGTCTCTCTTTGTCTCTCTTCGTCTCTCTTTGTCTCTCTTTGTCTCTCTTTGTCTCTCTTCGTCTCTCTCTGTCTCTCTTTGTCTCTCTTCGTCTCTCTCTGTGTCTCTTTGTCTCTCTTTGTCTCTCTTTGTCTCTCTTTGTCTCTCTTCGTCTCTCTCTGTCTCTCTTTGTCTCTCTTCGTCTCTCTCTGTCTCTCTTTGTCTCTCTTTGTCTCTCTTTGTCTCTCTTCGTCTCTCTCTGTCTCTCTTTGTCTCTCTTCGTCTCTCTCTGTCTCTCTTTGTCTCTCTTTGTCTCTCTTCGTCTCTCTCTGTCTCTCTTTGTCTCTCTTTGTCTCTCTCTGTCTCTCTCTGTCTCTCTTTGTCTCTCTCTGTCTCTCTTTGTCTCTCTCTGTCTCTCTTTGTCTCTCTCTGTCTCTCTTTGTCTCTCTTTGTCTCTCTTCGTCTCTCTCTGTCTCTCTTTGTCTCTCTTTGTCTCTCTTCGTCTCTCTTTGTCTCTCTTCGTCTCTCTCTGTCTCTCTCTGTCTCTCTTTGTCTCTCTTCGTCTCTCTCTGTCTCTCTTTGTCTCTCTTCGTCTCTCTCTGTCTCTCTTTGTCTCTCTTTGTCTCTCTTTGTCTCTCTTTATCTCTCTTTGTCTCTCTGTCTCTCTTTGTCTCTCTTTGTCTCTCTTTGTCTCTCTCTGTCTCTCTTTGTCTCTCTTCGTCTCTCTCTGTCTCTCTCTGTCTCTCTTCGTCTCTCTGTCTCTCTTTGTCTCTCTTTGTCTCTCTTTGTTTCTCTCTGTCTCTCTTTGTCTCTCTTTGTCTCTCTTTGTCTCTCTTCGTCTCTCTCTGTCTCTCTTTGTCTCTCTTCGTCTCTCTCTGTGTCTCTTTGTCTCTCTTTGTCTCTCTTCGTCTCTCTTTGTCTCTCTTTGTCTCTCTTTGTCTCTCTTCGTCTCTCTTTGTCTCTCTCTGTCTGTCTTTGTCTCTCTTCGTCTCTCTCTGTCTCTCTCTGTCTCTCTCTGTCTCTCTTTGTCTCTCTCTGTCTCTCTTTGTCTCTCTTCGTCTCTCTCTGTCTCTCTTTGTCTCTCTTCGTCTCTCTCTGTCTCTCTCTGTCTCTCTTCGTCTCTCTGTCTCTCTTTGTCTCTCTTTGTCTCTCTTTGTCTCTCTTCGTCTCTCTCTGTCTCTCTTTGTCTCTCTTTGTCTCTCTTTGTCTCTCTTCGTCTCTCTCTGTCTCTCTTTGTCTCTCTTCGTCTCTCTCTGTGTCTCTTTGTCTCTCTTTGTCTATCTTCGTCTCTCTTTGTCTCTCTTTGTCTCTCTTTGTCTCTCTTCGTCTCTCTCTGTCTCTCTTTGTCTCTCTTCGTCTCTCTCTGTCTCTCTTTGTCTCTCTTTGTCTCTCTTTGTCTCTCTTTGTCTCTCTTCGTCTCTCTCTGTCTCTCTTTGTCTCTCTTCGTCTCTCTCTGTCTCTCTTTGTCTCTCTTTGTCTCTCTTCGTCTCTCTCTGTCTCTCTTTGTCTCTCTTTGTCTCTCTCTGTCTCTCTCTGTCTCTCTTTGTCTCTCTTTGTCTCTCTCTGTCTCTCTTTGTCTCTCTCTGTCTCTCTTTGTCTCTCTCTGTCTCTCTTTGTCTCTCTTTGTCTCTCTTCGTCTCTCTCTGTCTCTCTTCGTCTCTCTTTGTCTCTCTTCGTCTCTCTTTGTCTCTCTTCGTCTCTCTCTGTCTCTCTTTGTCTCTCTCTGTCTCTCTCTGTCTCTCTTTGTCTCTCTCTGTCTCTCTTTGTCTCTCTCTGTCTCTCTTCGTCTCTCTATGTCTCTCTTCGTCTCTCTCTGTCTCTCTTTGTCTCTCTTCGTCTCTCTCTGTCTCTCTTTGTCTCTCTCTCTGTCTGTCTGTCTCTCTCTCTGTCTCTCGGTCTCTTGTGGCGAGCGGGAGTCGAGCGGTTGGCTCGCTACGCTACGAACCCGGAACCCTGAGTTCGATTCCAGCTCACGGCCACCAATACCGGTGACGATTAAGTGAAACGGTCCTGGGCCTCCCCTAGGTCGACTCAACCTCAAATGAGCACCTGGTGTGTAAACATCGCCACTGGGGAGACAAAGGCGGTTGGGCGTGGTATTGGCCACCTACCCCCTCGTGTGCCGAGCCGGCCTTCATAAGTGCTCGCTAACTGCACTTGCCCCTAAAGTCTGTTCAGGCTATACAGGGGTTCTTTGTCTCTCCCTCTCTGTCCCTTGTGGGGAGCGGTGGCGCTGCGCTACGATTCCCGCTCACGGCCTCCAACACCGGTGACTATTATCTGAAACGGTCCTGGGCCTCCCCTAGGTCGACTCGGCCTCAAATGAGTACCTGGCGCCCTCGTGTGCCGCTCATAGGCGCTATTTGCTAACAGCACTTGCCCCCAAAAAGTATGTTGAGGCTATACGGGGGATATTTGTCTTTATTGTTGTTGTCTCCGTAGCGTTTGAAGTCACGAGCGAAACGACAATCGTTTTCTCGATTGGCACTCGCTCGCCCGCGTCTCCGGCTTTTTCTGTTTGTCGAGAATGTATTCACGTGTCCGTGCGAAATGTGGCTTTTCTCTCTCTCTCTATTTCTCTCTGCCTGCTCATTACACAAGCGAGGCGTGCGTAATTCGCGGGGTTCGTGGCAGACTTTGCGTCGGGAGACGCTGAAGCCTGCACCGATGAGATTCTGGGTTTGAGCCCTGGGGCAGGGGGTTTGTCTCTCTCTCTCTCTCTTTCCTCACCTCTCTCTCTCTCCTCTCTCTCTCTCTCTCTCTCCTTTTTTTGCGATCAGAGGAAACAAGAAGATGCACGGTTTAGTCGGCACTTTGCTTCGTTCATCATGCCGCTTTTTTGGGGGGTTGTTTTCCCTTTGATCCATGTGCTCCCCCCCCACCCCCCTTTTAAAAATGAAATATTTTCAGTCTTTTCCCATTGTGAAACAAAAACAATTTGTGCTACTTTGTTCGTAGACACAAACGACAACACGAAGAAGCACGCTCTGCTCCTCCTCCTTACCCCTTCCCTATCTCTCTACCACCTCTCTCTCTCTCTCAACCTCATCTCTCTCTCTCTCTCTTTTATTACGAGAAATGCCGCATTTCCACACTCGCTCTCTCTCTCTCTCCTCGCTCTGCGCTCCAGGGGGCTTCATAATGGCCGTGCCAGAGCTACTGAGCCAACGCCGCTCGGGTTGTGAGATCTTAATCCGCCTTTCTGCCGCCTCCGCAAAACTCACGGCTCGTGTGTGTTGGTGAGTCTCACGTCTCTCGTGGCAGTCCGCAACGACTCCAAATAAGAGTGCTCGTGGTTTCAAGTTAAAATAAAACCACCACCGCTGCTGCCGCGCGCGCGCAAAGCGAGCTGCCTCACTGAAGAAATATTCACCACGAGCCATGTTCCGTCCACTGCTGGATGAACACCCCACCCACCCATCCTCCGCCACCGTCCAACACGACCGCCCACGGAGTCACGCGTCATCTGGTCCGCTGCACGCGAGCTGATCTCAACGCTCCGTCTCCGTGGCGACCGTGTCGAGTTCCCTGCCCTGACCGCCACTCCGTCTCCAGCCTCGCCCCATCGGCCGCGTCTCTCCCTGCCACCCGCGACGGCCCCTTGCCACGTGCCTCGTCCTTTGTGCCCTTGCATCGGTGGTTGCTGAGCGCCGCGGTGGCGAGATTCTGACGGTCACTCGCATCGCCCCCACTGCCGGATTATCCCAGGAGCAAAAGTAGCTACTACATATGTAGTAGCTGCATATGTAGTAGCTACTACATATGTACTACATATGTACTACAAATGCTACGGGCCCCGCACTTTCAAGGGTCCCGCGCTGAATGCTTTCAAGCTATCAATTCCGATTCAGTGATTCTGCACTTGCTCTATTACTATAGTACTGTACTGCCTTCAAATTTTGTGAACGACTGGGTGTTTAAGGTTAGCGCGATTTGTCGTATTATCTCGCTGTTTAGCAATTTAAAAAATATACAATTACTTTACTATAGAAGTTAAATATGTATGTATGCGTTTTAATATTGACGTGTTTTTTATATGCAGGGACCCTTTTATAACATATGCTAGAGGCCCCGCACTAGCTTACTTTGGCACTGATCGCGCCACTTTTAGGTTGCGGTTCTGCGGCCGTCTGGAACGCTCTTCCGTTCGATATTAGGAAGTCACTGGGAGCTATGCACCTTGAAATCATCATCTAGATTGAAAACTCATTCCTTTAGAACTGCCTTTTTGTGTTTAGTCTGCTGTCCTTCCCCCGCAGCCTGCGATTAGCACGGTTGGCTACGTACTGTGTGAAAGTAGTTCAACATACATACATACATGTTAATTACATCGCCTGGTGTGCAGGAAGTCGTGGGCTCGAGATCCCGACCCTGACGCTTGCTCTATCTCTGGAGTCTGCACGTGTCTCCCTCCCAGTGGTCGCGTGGATTTCTCTCCGGGCCTCCAGTTTTTTTTCCCCCTCCACAATCAACATCACGCATTTAGAATATTTGGCTGCGATACATTCCGCGTGATACGCCACTTCGCTGAGCTGTCCTTTGTGGCCAGGTCGCTTCTGAAAAACAGCTACATACAGAGCTCCGCGGGACCTCCATGAGTTTGCTTCATTCTCCTCGTGCGAGTGTCCCCTCGTTTCCCGCTCCTCGCGTTCGAGTTGTCGAAGCGCCGAGGTTGAAACGTCTCTTCTTCTCCCGGCACATTCCGCGCAATGCTCCAGTTCATCTCGTCGCGTCGCCCCTCCGATCCGGTCACCGCCCTAGGTCATCCAGAGTCTGCTGTGACAAGACGTACACAGGGGCAGGCATGGATGGATCACGTTACGATCCACCTCCGAGCGGCTGACGGCACTGCCACTGCTTTGTAACGGACCAATAGAAACGAACGCTGAAAGTACTGCAACACTTATGAAGGAGAGAAAGCTGCAAAGTGGGAGCCAAGATTGCGATGAGCGAAACAAGAGTGGCAAGCTTAAAAAGCCAGCAGGGAAACATACGCCCACGTTTACCATGACACTGCATTTCCACTGCACATCCGAGCCACGCCGGAGCCGTGCCGAGCCAGCCTGTAGGGGTGTGGTGTTCTGGTAGTGTAGTGGTGGTGTAGTGATGTCGTGCAGTGCTGGTGCAGTGGCAGTGTAGTGGTGTGGTTAAGTGCAGGGGTGCGGTGATGGTGTAGCGGTAGTGTAGTGGTGCTGTAGTGATGTCGTGAAGTGGTGAAGTGTGGTTCAGTATGGTATAGTATAGGGGTGTAGTGTAGTGGTAGTGTAATGGTGTAGTGATAGTGTAGTGGTGTAGTGTAGGGGTGCATTATAGTGTAGGGCTATGGTGTAGTGGTAGTGTAGTGCTGTAGTGTAGTGGTAGTGTAGTGTTAGTATAGTGGTAGTGTAGTGGTAGTGTAGTGTTAGTATAGTGGTAGTGTAGTGCTGTAGTGGTAGTGTAGTGGTAGTGTAGTGGTAGTGTAGTGTTAGTATAGTGGTAGTGTAGTGGTAGTGTAGTGTTAGTATAGTGGTAGTGTAGTGGTAGTGTAGTGTTAGTATAGTGGTAGTGTAGTGCTGTAGTGGTAGTGTAGTGTTAGTATAGTGGTAGTGTAGTGCTGTAGTGGTAGTGTAGTGTTAGTATAGTGGTAGTGTAGTGTTAGTATAGTGGTAGTGTAGTGGTAGTGTAGTGGTAGTATAGTGGTAGTGTAGTGCTGTAGTGGTAGTGTAGTGTTAGTATAGTGGTAGTGTAGTGGTAGCGTAGTGTTAGTATAGTGGTAGTGTAGTGGTAGTGTAGTGTTAGTGTAGTGTTAGTATAGTGGTAGTGTAGTGGTAGTGTAGTGGTAGCGTAGTGTTAGTATAGTGGTAGTGTAGTGGTAGTGTAGTGTTAGTATAGTGGTAGTGTAGTGTTAGTATAGTGGTAGTGTAGTGCTGTAGTGTTAGTATAGTGGTAGTGTAGTGGTAGTGTAGTGGTAGCGTAGTGTTAGTATAGTGGTAGTGTAGTGGTAGTGTAGTGTTAGTATAGTGGTAGTGTAGTGGTAGTGTAGTGGTAGTATAGTGGTAGTGTAGTGCTGTAGTGGTAGTGTAGTGTTAGTATAGTGGTAGTGTAGTGTTAGTATAGTGGTAGTGTAGTGGTAGTGTAGTGGTAGTGTAGTGTTAGTATAGTGGTAGTGTAGTGGTAGTGTAGTGTTAGTATAGTGGTAGTGTAGTGGTAGTGTAGTGGTAGTATAGTGGTAGTGTAGTGCTGTAGTGGTAGTGTGGTGTTAGTATAGTGGTAGTGTAGTGTTAGTATAGTGGTAGTGTAGTGGTAGTGTAGTGCTGTAGTGGTAGTGTAGTGCTGTAGTGGTAGTGTAGTGGTAGTGTAGTGTTAGTATAGTGGTAGTGTAGTGGTAGTGTAGTGTTAGTATAGTGGTAGTGTAGTGGTAGTGTAGTGTTAGTATAGTGGTAGTGTAGTGCTGTAGTGGTAGTGTAGTGGTAGTGTAGTGTTAGTATAGTGGTAGTGTAGTGCTGTAGTGTTAGTATAGTGGTAGTGTAGTGGTAGTGTAGTGGTAGCGTAGTGTTAGTATAGTGGTAGTGTAGTGGTAGTGTAGTGTTAGTATAGTGGTAGTGTAGCAGGGACGTGCGGTCAGGGGAGGCAGAGCCTCACTGAAAATAGCTGCTACGAAAAGTAAATAATAAAATAAATATTAAGATATTTTTTTTCACTGATCTGTGTTATGAATGTCATTTCTGTACGATTCCAATCATTTTTTCTAGTCAAAATCGCCAAATTTGCGGAGCTTCGCTGCAAATACAGGAAGAGACGAGAGGTGAGGCAGCAACGCGCTCAGCCTCCCCTCTGATTGCGCAACTCCTCAGAAACTGGATGGAGCGTGGGAAATAAGCGCGTGCCTGTTACTAGCTCTCTGTATGTCACCAATTTAATGTTTGTAGACCACTTCATTACATGCTCTCTCCTTCCATAGTCCAGGTAACTTATTTCACGCATGTGTGTAAATATATTGAGGCTCGCTGGTCTCGTCATGAAACTGCAATGAAAAAGCATCAAGGGAGGCAGCTATCGCATCTGCCTCACTGAGGGGGGCGTGTCTTGAGCGCACGTAATTGACGCTCGCTCTCCCTCCACGTTAGCCAGCTCTAGCAAAAAAAAATTCCAGCGGCTGCAAAAATGGAAAACGTTATATCTAACCTTACAAATGTCTCAAAATTGGGCTTTCAATCAAAACGGAGTGATAAACAATGGCAGACCAATGCCTGAGCTTAAGGACCTACTTCAAACGAAGGGACAGGAAATAACACGGTCGTTTCAAATGGAGTGGTACCAACGAAAAGACTGGCTGTGTTGGCTGTGCTACGAAGAATCGCCATTACTGCTTCTCCTGCCTTCTGTTCTCCACTACCGACAACGTTTGGACTAACGCGGGATTCTGTGACTTGAAAAATCTACCAAGGAGCCTTAACAGACATGAAAAATCGACAACTCACATTCCAAGCCAAATTGCTTAAAAAAACTTTTGGAGCTTCAAGGATAGATCTGGCTTTGAATGAACAGCGGAGATTAAATATCAGCATCCACAATGCTAAGGTAAAGGAAAACCGTGAGGTTTTAAAATACCTTATTAATGCGACCTGCTTCCTAGCCAAACAGGAATTAGAATTTCGTGGTAACGATGAGAGTGCAAGCTCTTCTAATCGTGGCAACTATGTGGAGCTATTGATTGCTTTTGCAGAGAAAGATGCAAAGTTAGCTAGACATTTGGAGACATCCACTGTGTTTTCTGGCTTATCAAACAGCATACAGAACGATTACATCGAAGCAGTCGGTGATGTAATTAGAAATGATATCGAAGAGGAGATTAATGCTGCCCAATTTGTTGCAGTCGAAGTAGACGAGACAACGGAGATGTCACAAACAAAGCCCAGGTCTCTGTAACGTTGCGTTATGTGGCGAGAAGTGAGGTGACTTGTGAGGTGAGGGAGGCGTTCTTGGGATTTGATGTGAGTGATGACAGACGAGCACCAGGCTATTGCTGATTATGTTTTGTAAGTGTTGGGGGGAATACAATTGCGTTGTAAAGCTGGTAGCTCAGACTTATGACGGAGCCTCTGTGATGGCATCAGATCTTAGTGGGGTGCAGGCCAAGATTTAAAAGGTTCCTGAAGCGACGTTTACCCATTGCTATGCACACAAAATGAACCTGGTGCTCTCGCATTCAGCAAAATGTATGCCTGAGTGTTAAACGTTTTTTAAAACAGTTGAGGGACTTGCGACGTTTTTCAATAAGTCGACCAAGTGCACTCACCTACTGGACGATGTTGTGAAGCGACGTTTACCAAGAGCAGCGCCCACGAGATGGAGCTCAAATTCTAGACTAGTTCAGACGATCAGCATGTACCAATCTGATCTGCGTGCTGTGTTCCGGATTATGAGCGAAAATCCCGATGGTTGGGACAATGACACCCTGATGTTGGCCGCCGGAAATGATCTCTGGCTGTCAAAGGCATCAACCTGCTTCTTCATAATGGCATATGACGACATTTTCAATGAAACCGATGCACTCTTTCGCGTGCTGCAGAATAAAATAATGGACATTGGATTCTGCTGTGCGCGAATCCGCGACACAATGGGAGTTGTGGAACGCCAGAGCCAATAGTTTGACAGCTTCTGTGATCGATTTGAGCAGAAATGCGTCACACTTGGCCTGACATACAATGCCCGAAGTAAAATAGCCGATCAGAGATGAGAGGAGACGAATGTTTTATAACATTCTGGACAATATCAGTGTTCAAGTGAAAGCTGGGTTTGATCATTCCGGTGAGCTAACTTTCTTTGGTTTGATCATTCCGGTGAGCTAACTTTCCTTGGTTGGATCATTCCGGTGAGCTAACTTTCCTTGGTTTGGTTGATTGCACGAATTTTTTTGAAATGTCACAACATTTCGATGACACCAAACTGCAGAGCCTATCAAAATATGCAAGGTACTTTGACTTTGTTAGACTAAAGGCTGACCTTATCTGATTGCATAGTTCACAAATGGTGAGGAACGAATTTAAATAAACCGGACAGCTCCTCAGCTTTTTGGCCCAGAATGATCTGATGCAGACGGTTCCCGAGGCGACAAAGTTACTCCAGCTGCTGGTGCTCGCTATGCCAGCTACAACAGCGTCCGTTGAAAGGTCGTTCTCTGCCTTGAAACGACTCAAAACGTACAGTCGGAATCGGACCGACCAAGGACGACTTTCATCCCTGGCAATCATCTCCATTGAGACGGAGAGACTTTTAAAACTAAAAGAGAATAAAGAGGACTTCTACAACAAAGTCACCGACATATTTGTCCAGAAGGATAGGCGAATGGACTTCATTTACAAGTCAAGGTAAGACCATGCAATATATATATTTTCATTTGTGTTGAATGAGTATGAATAGTGGAACTGCATTCGCTTATAAAACGTGAATCGAATACGTGACTCACCTGTATGTGTGTGTTGTAAAGAATGCTGATATGAAATATTGAAACATACGGCCGCCTAACCAATAGTCATTGTGCAACATGCCAATTGAATGATGAATTTAAGCTACCTCGGGTTCATGTGTGTGAATCTGGCTCCGATATAAGCCAGTGCCTCCCCAACCACTGACCTCCCGGCACGTCACTGTAGTGTAGTGGTGTAATGTAGGGGTGTGGTTTAGTGTAGGGGTGTCGTGGTAGTGTAGTTGTAGTGTAGTGATGGTGGTGTAGTGTAGTATAGGGGTGTGGTGTAGTATATTATAGTAGTGATGCGGTGTAGCGTGTCGCCTGCACGTGGTACTGCATTCGGCAGTGTCTGGCCACCGTGGCAGTGATAACAATGACAGCCCCATCATTACCATCCATGGCAATCTCCTCATCCATCAACATCATCACCATCATCATCGCCAGCCATTCATTGTCTATCAACCATTATTACGCTCACGATCGTCCATCAAACCGTGCGTTTGTGCGAAACATTGATTATTGACCCTCCCGTGCTCTATATTTCCGAAAAGACATTTACAAATGGCATCACAAAGGACTCGGCGAAGGGATGAATGGCATCGCTAAGGGCCACTTTGGTTGACGCGATGTCACTGCTGGCGGCTGTGTTCGTCGCTCGACGGAGGTTCGTGAAAGAGTGAAGCTTGCGTTGCATCTATTTACCTGATATACCAAACATCTATTTACATGATATACCAAACATCGATTTACCTGAAATACCAAACATTTATTTACCTGATATACCAAACATCTATTTACATGATATACCAAACATCTATTTACATGATATACCAAGCATCTATTTACCTGATATACCCAACATTTATTTACCTGATATACCAAACATCTAATTACATGATATACCAAACATATATTACATGATATACCAAACATATATTTACATGATGTACCAAGCATCTATTTACCTGATATACCAAACATCTATTTACATAATATACCAAACATATTTACATAATATACTAAACATCTATTTACCTGATATACCAAACATCTATTTACCTGATATACCAAACATCTATTTACCTGATATACCAAACATCTATTTACCTGATATACCAAACATCTATTTACCTGATATACCAAACATTTATTTACCTGATATACCAAACATCTATTTACATGATATACCAAACAACTATTTACATGATATACCTAACATCTATTAACCTGATATACCAAACATCTATTTACCTGATATACCAAACATCTATTTACCTATTCTTAGCTTTTTCGGTAAAGTCACAAAAGAGCTAAGAATATGAATTACTGCAGACACGAAAGCGTTAAATAAAAAATCTATTTACCTGATATACCAAACATCTATTTACATGATATACCAAACATCTATTTACCTGATATACCAAACATCTATTTACATGATATACCAAACAAATATTTACATGATATACCTAACATCTATTTACCTGATATACCAAACATCTATTTACCTGATATACCAAACATCTATTTACCTGATATACCAAACATCTATTTACCTGATATACCAAACATCTATTTACCTGATATACCAAACATCTATTTACCTATTCTTAGCTTTTTCAGTAAAGTCACAAAAGAGCTAAGAATATGAATTACTGCAGACACGAAAGCTTTAAATAAAAAATCTATTTACCTGATATACCAAACATCTATTTACATGATATACCAAACATCTATTTACCTGATATACCAAACATCTATTTACATGATATACCAAACATCTATTTACATGATATACCAAGCATCTATTTACATGATATACCGAACATCAATTTACATTATATACCAAACATCAATTTACATGATATACCAAGCATCTATTTACATGATATACCAAACATATTTTTACATGATATACCAAACATCTATTTACATGATATACCAAACATTTATTTACATGATTTACCAAGCATATATTTAGATGATATACCAAACATCTATTTACCTGATATACCAAACATCTATTTACATGATATACCAAACATCTATTTACATGAAATACTAAACATCTATTTACATGATATACCAAACATCTTTTTACATGAAATACTAAACATCTATTTACCTGGTATACCAAACATCTATTTACCTGATATACCAAGCATCTATTTACATTATATACTAAACATCTATTTACATGATATACCGAACATCAATTTACATTATATACCAAACATCAATTTACATGATATACCAAGCATCTATTTACATGATATACCAAACATATTTTTACATGATATACCAAACATCTATTTACATGATATACCAAACATTTATTTACATGATTTACCAAGCATATATTTACATGATATACCAAACATCTATTTACCTGATATACCAAACATCTATTTACATGATATACCTAACAACTATTTACCTGATATACCAAACATCTATTTACCTGATATACCAAACATCTATTTACCTGATATACCAAACATCTATTTACCTGATATACCAAACATCTATTTACCTGATATACCAAACATCTATTTACCTATTCTTAGCTTTTTCAGTAAAGTCACAAAAGAGCTAAGAATATGAATTACTGCAGACACGAAAGCTTTAAATAAAAAATCTATTTACCTGATATACCAAACATCTATTTACATGATATACCAAACATCTATTTACCTGATATACCAAACATCTATTTACATGATATACCAAACATCTATTTACATGATATACCAAGCATCTATTTACATGATATACCGAACATCAATTTACATTATATACCAAACATCAATTTACATGATATACCAAGCATCTATTTACATGATATACCAAACATATTTTTACATGATATACCAAACATCTATTTACATGATATACCAAACATTTATTTACATGATTTACCAAGCATATATTTAGATGATATACCAAACATCTATTTACCTGATATACCAAACATCTATTTACATGATATACCAAACATCTATTTACATGAAATACTAAACATCTATTTACATGATATACCAAACATCTTTTTACATGAAATACTAAACATCTATTTACCTGGTATACCAAACATCTATTTACCTGATATACCAAGCATCTATTTACATTATATACTAAACATCTATTTACATGATATACCGAACATCAATTTACATTATATACCAAACATCAATTTACATGATATACCAAGCATCTATTTACATGATATACCAAACATATTTTTACATGATATACCAAACATCTATTTACATGATATACCAAACATTTATTTACATGATTTACCAAGCATATATTTACATGATATACCAAACATCTATTTACCTGATATACCAAACATCTATTTACATGATATACCAAACAACTATTTACATGATATGCCAAACATCTATTTACCTGATATACCAAACATTTATTTACCTGATATACACCACACACACAGACCACACATACACACACCACACACTACACACCACACACACACACACTACACACCACACACACACTACACACCACACACACCACGAACCATACACACCATACACACACACTACACACCACACATATACCACACACTACACAACACACACATCTCACACAAACACCACACACAACACACCACACACACTACACACGACACATACATCACACACTACACACAACACACACACCATACACACACACCAAACACTACACACCACGCACACACACCACACACACCACACACACACCACCCAAACCACACACTACACACCACACACACACCACACACACACCACACACACACAACACACATACACAACACACAGACACCACACACACCATACAGACACCACACACACCACACACACCACACACACACCACGCACACACCACACACACACACCAAACACACCACACATACACACCACACACACTTACACACCATACACACCACCCACACACACACACACCACACACACCACACACACCGCACACCACACACACACTACACCACACACACCACACACACCACACACTGCACACCACACACACTACACACTACACACCACACACACACCACACACACACACCACACACACCACACACACCACACACTACACACATACACACTACACCCACCACACACACACCACACACTACACACCACACACATACCACACACACACCACACATACACCACACACAGACACCACACACACACACCACACACCACACGCACACACCACACACGACACACACACACCACACACACACACCACACACACCACACACTGCACACATACACACTACTCCCACCACACACACATCACACACTACACACCACACACATACCACACACACACACACCACATATACACCACACACAGACACCACACACACACACCACACACACCACACAAACACACCACACACACACACCACAAACACACCACACACACCACACACCACACACATACCACACCACACACACCGCCCACACACCACACACACCACACACACCACACATACACATTACACACCACACATACACCACACACTACACCCCACACACACACACCACACACACCACAAACGACACAGCACACACACCACACACACACAACGCACACACCACCCACACACACACCACACACCCCACACACCACACATACACCACACACTACACAGCACACACACCACACACACGACACGCACACACCACACACACACCACACACACACCACACACACATCGCACAAACACACCACAAACACATCACACACACCACACACACACACCACACACACACCACACACAACACACACCACACATACACCACACACAACAGACACACCACCCACACACACACCACACACAACACACATACACATTACACACCACACATACACCACACACTACACACCACACACGACACACACACACAGACACCACACACATACACCACACACACACACTACACACACACCACACACACACCACACACACACCACACACACCACACACACATACCACACACACACCACAAACACACCACACACACACAACACACATACACAACACACAGACACCACACACACACACCATACAGACACCACACACACCACACACACCACACACACCACACACACACAACACGCACACACCACACACACACACCAAACACACCACACATACACACCACACACACTTACACACCATACACACCAACCACACACACGCACCACACACACACCACACACACACACCACACACACACACACCACACACTACACACCACACACATATTACACACACACCACACAATGCACACCACACACACTACACACCACACACTACACACCACACACACACCACACACACACCGCACACACACACCACACACTACACACATACACACTACACACACCACACACATACCACACACATACACACCACACATACACCACACACACACACCACACACACACACACCACACACACACCACACACACACACCACACACGACACACACACACACACCACACACACACACCACACACCACACATACACACTACACCCACCACACACACACACCACACACTACACACCACACATACCACACACACACACCACACATACACCACACACAGACACCACACACACACACACCACACACCACACCAACACCACACACACCGCCCACACACCACACACACCACACACACCACACATACACATTACACACGACACATACACCACACACTACACCCCACACACACACACCACACACACCACAAACGACACAACACACACACCACACACACACACCACACGCACATTACACACACACCGCACAAACCACCCACACACACACCACACACACCACACATACACCACACACTACACACCACATACACACACCACACACACCACACCACACACACACACACCACACACACACCACACACACACCACACACACCACACACCACACATACACCACACACACCACACACACCACCCACACACACACACCACACAACACACATACACATTACACACCACACATACACCACACACTACACACCATATACACCACACACACACCACACACACCACACACTACACACATATACACACCACAAACACACCACACACACCACACACTACACACCACACACACCACACACACACCACACACACCACACACTACACACATACACACCCCACAAACACACCACACACCACACACACACCAAACACAACACACACCGTACATACACCACACACTACACACCACACACACACCACACACACCACACACACACACCACACACACACCACACACACTACACACCACACACACACCACACTTACACACCACATCCACACCACACACTACACACCACACACATACACCACACACTACACACCACGCACTACACACCACACACACACACTACACCACACATACACCACACACTCCACACCACACACTCCACACCACACACACACACCACACACACACACACTACACACCACGCACACCCACACCACACTACACACCACACACACACCACACACTACACACCACACACTACACACCACACACTGCACACTCACACTACCCACACACGATACAGCACACACACACTACACCACACACTACACCACACACTACACACCACACATACACACTACACACACACCACCCACTCCACCCACACACCCCACACACACACCACCCACACCACACACACCACACATACACACCACACACTACACACCACACACTACACACAACACACCACACACACCACACACACACACCACCCACACACTACACACCACACACCACACACACACACCACACACACCACACACGCGCCACACACACACACCACACACGCACCACACACTACAAACCACACACACACACCACACTCACCACACACACACCACACACACCATACACACACCACACACTACACACCACACACACACCACACTTACACACTACATACACACCACACACACACCACACCCACACCACACACTACACACCACACACATACACCACACACTACACACCACGCACTACACACCACACACACACTACACACCACACATACAACACACACTACACACCATACACACACACCAGACACATACCACACACACACACCACACACCACACACGCACCACACACACACCACACACGCACCACACACACACAACACACACGCACCACACACACCACACACACCACACATACACCACACACTACACACCACACACACACACCACACACACCACACTCACCACACACACACACACCACACACACCACACACACACACACCACACACACCACACACCCCACACACACCACACACTACACACCACACACACCACACACACACACACCACACACACACTACACACACCACACACATACTACACACCACACACACTCCACACACACACACCACACACACCACACACACATCACACACACACTACACACACCACACACACCACACCATACACACCACACACACACACCACACACACACTACACACACCACACACACACCACACACACCATACACACACCACACACTACACACCACACACACACCACACTTACACACTACATACACACCACACACACACCACACCCACACCACACACTACACACCACACACATACACCACACACTACACACCACGCACTACACACCACACACACACTACACACCACACATACAACACACACTACACACCACACACACACACCAGACACATACCACACACACACACCACACACCACACACGCACCACACACACACCACACACGCACCACACACACACAACACACACGCACCACACACACCACACACACACCACACATACACCACACACTACACACCACACACACACACCACACACACCACACTCACCACACACACACACACACCACACACCACACACACACACCACACACTACACACCACACACACACCACACACACTCCACACACACACACCACACACCCCACACACACCACACACTACACACCACACACACCACACACACACACCACACACACACTACACACACCACACACATACTACACACCACACACACTCCACACACACACACCACACACACCACACACATCACACACACACTACACACACCACACACACCACACCATACACACCACACACACACCACACACACACTACCCACACCACACACACACCACACACACCACACACACCACACACCCCACACACACCACACACTACACACCACACACACCACACACACACCACACCATACACACCACACACACCACACACACACACCACACACACTACACATTACACACACCACACACTACACACACCACACACATACTACACACCACACATACACCACACACTACACACACCACACATACACCACACACACACCACACACACCACACACACACCACACACTACACACACCACACATACATCACACACACACCACACACACCACACACACCACACACTACACACACCACACACACCACACACTACACACACCACACACACCACACACACACTACACACACCACACACACACTACACACACCACACCATACACACCACCTCTTTTTAAATAACAAATTAAAGTCAGTATAAAGCAACGCACAATGTAATTTAAAAGTCAAACCAACCTCATCAATTTGTCATTTTTTTTAAATCGCGGCAAATGTGTTTTTTTTAAGCTATGAAGGTTTTTTGTTCCTTTGTGCGATGGTGCCGAGTTGAACAAAAATAGCCTCACGGCACGGTTTGTCATTTGCAATTAAGTGGAGATTGCGATCAATCATGGCGGGAACTGTCCCCGGCCCGCATATGGCGAATCATTCATTCGGCACGCCATTCCCTGCAGCAGAACCGCCACCACCTTCATCGCCACAATCACCACCACAATCACCACCACCACAATCACCACCACAATCACCAATCACCACCACCACAATCACCACCACCACAATCACCACCACCACAATCACCACCACAATCACCACCACCACAATCACCACCACAATCACCACCACCACAATCACCACCACAATCACCAACACAATCACCAATCACCACCACCACCACCACAATCAACAACAACAACAACCGCCATTCTCCACTAAGTGGCGGTGACGTCACCACGACGCTTGTGCCAGGCTATGTGCACCTTGAGGCCACGTGAAAGTGTCGAACGCCCGCTGGCAGGAGGTCACGGGGCAGACACAGGTGCCACGGGTCGACTGACTGAGATGACTGGCAGATGCACCACCTGTGCCCCCTACTGTGACAACCTGCTGTGCTTTAGCCACCCGGCGCTCCGCTCGTTGTTGTGAGCATCGCTCCTCCGCCCTCCGTTGTTGTTGGAGGGCGACTACCTCTAACTGCCCAGGAGCGTCCTTCACGAGCCTCCTCCACAGAGGCCGATCTTGACACCGCTGGTACCAGTCATCGGCAAGTCCACTCAGCTCCACGTCCTTCTGTACCACATCACTCCATCTCTTCTCCAGCCCGTGCCGCGCCCGTTTAGCCCCCTCGATCCGGCCGAACAAAAGCTGTTTCGGCATGCGGTGGCTGGGCATGCGGGCTACATGACCCAGCCAACGCAGCCTTGCCCGCCGGAGGAGCTCACCGATGGGACCTTGCCAAGATCTTTCAAGGATTTGTGAGCTCCTCACACAATCCAGTCTGGTTAAACCCAGGATAGATCGTAGGCAGGCCAGCCTAAATGTTTCCAACCGGCGAAGATGCTCCATTAAGGGGGTCCACATTTCGCAAGCATAGAGAAGGGAGGGAATGACCGTGGCCGAGAAGACCTGAAGCTTAGTGCGGAGCAACAGACCAGGTAGCTTCCACACAGCGTTACGCAACCGATGAAAAGATATTGCCGCTCGACTGATTCAGAGTGAGACCTCTGCTGTTAAACTGGAGCCGGTCATAAGCACACTTCCCAGGTATGGGGAACTCTCCACTCTCGCCACAACTGCCCCATCACCGATTGGGAGTTGTGGGTGTGGAGTGTCCGATGGTACAAAATACCCAGGCAGGTGCTTAGTTTTGGTGGGGCTGATGGTAAGGCCCCATCTCTTAGTGGCACGCTCCAGTCTCAGCAGCAGCGTCTCCAACTCCTCCTCTGAATGAGCAGCTATTACCAAATCATCAGCATACATAACTTGGTTGAGCAATAGGAAGCCATCCCTTGATAGCACCCGGGCATCGATCAGCCTCCCATTATATCTGTACCATATGGAGATTCCCCCAGTACAGCTATTGAAGGCTTCACGAACTGCGTGGTTGAAATAGATGTTAAATAATGTGGGAGCCAGAGGACATCCCTGTCGCACCCCAAGGTGTACAGGGAAAGGCTCGGACTCCCGGCCACGTAGTTTTACCCGGGCCCGCTCACCATCATGAAGGTTCTTAATGATCGTGATCAGAGGGTCAGGTACTCCAAAAGCACGAAGAACAACCCACAGCCCAGGCCTATTGATGGTATCATAGGCCTTGACCAGGTCAATAAAGCAGAGATGTAGGTCTTGCTGGAATTCCCTATACCTCTGCTGTAGCAGACGGACAGAAAATATGGCATCTGTGCAGGACCACCCTTTCCTGAAACCGCATTGGGGCTCCGCAAGCCTCTCCTCAGCGTGCCTGGCAAGGCGATGTTGAATAATCCTTGCCAGGACCTTTCCGGGCACACTGAGGAGTGAGATGCCCCTGTAGTTGTTACAGTCTGTGCGGTCCCCCTTCTTAAGGAGGGGGACCACCAGGGAATCCTTCCAATCCTGCGGAACCCGTCCAGTGGTCCAGACTGTTGTTATGATGTCATATAGGGCAGTCTGTGCACAAACTCCACCCTCCCTCAGCATTTCGCTTGGGAGATCATCTCTGCCCGCTGCCTTTCCTGGTCTCAGACTCCGGATCGCCCTCAGTACTTCCTCAACAGATGGCACTTCAGCCAGCCACTCACAGGGGGTGACTTCTTCCAATATTTGAGGCACCGCAGCCTCAGCAGGGTCATGCTCACTTTGTGCCACGATGTTTTCCTGGCTGAGGGATTTTCCCTCCCCCAGGCCCTCATAGAAATGCTCAGCAAATCTGCAAACCACAATCACCACAATCACCACCATCACAATCACCACCACCACAATCACCACCACAATCACCAGTCACCACCACCACAATCACCACCACACTCACCAATCACCACCACCACCACAATCACCACCACACTCACCAATCACCACCACCACAATCACCACCACCACAATCACCATCACAATGACTATCACAATCACGACCACCACCACAATCACCATCACCACCTTCACCACCACCACACTCACCAATCACCACAATCACCATCACCACAATCACCATCACCACAATCACAACAATCACCATCACCATCACCACAATCACCACCACAATGACTATCACAATCACGACCACCACCACAATCACCATCACCACAATCACCACCACAATGACTATCACAATCACGACCATCACCACAATCACCACAATCACCATCACAATCACTATCACCACAAACACCATCACAACAACACAAAAATCCCCCATGTAGCCGTAACAGACTGTTGGGGCAAGTGCTGTTAGCGAGCACCTATGAAGACCGGCACGGCACACGGAGGGGTGGGTGGTCAGGACCACGCCCGGCCGCCTTTGTCTCTCCCCAGTGGCGATGTTTACTATACACCGCACCAGGTGCTCATATGAGGCTGAGTTGACCTAGGGGAGGCCCAGGACTGGTTCAGATAATCGTCACCGGTGTTAACCAAGAGCGGGAGTCGAACCCGGGTGGCCGGGTTCCTAGCGCAGCACGCTAACCACCACACTACCGCTTCACACTCACACACACACGCACATTCAAGATACAAAAAAAATACATTTTAGCAACAACAAAAAAACAATAATTGCCAATTAAATTTTAACAAAAACTAATTAGGTTATTGTAAGTAATAAAAAAAGCGTGAAGATTAGTGAAGAATCACCCACAACGCGAACCCTCGCACGCGGCTAATGAGATGCAAATAAGATGATAATTAGGCAGATTTAATTGGGATGAATGTTCCGTCAATCCTGCTCTAATCTTAGAGAATCAAGAGACCATAAATCTGTGCTGATAGATCGCACATCAGCGCTTTGGAAGTCGCTGTTAATTGCTAAGTCTCATCCTGAACCACCCCCTCCACCCTCTCGGCGTTCCTTCGCTCAAACAAACAAAAACGAGGATAATCTTTTCACCGCAAGTGCCGGGTGTGGTTAATTCTGACTTGATTCCTTGACAAAAAGTATCTTGCTGGGCGTTTGAACATCTTGACACCTCCTGTTTCATTTCCAGAACGAATGAACACCGATTTTTATTTTTTCATGTTTTTTTGTGTGTATCGGCTAGTTTTGTGTTAGTAAGCCGCTTGTGGCATGGTGTGTATATACGTCAGTTTTGTGTTAGCAAAGCATTTGTGTCATGTCGTGTATCAGTCAACTTTGTGTTAGTAAGCCATTTGTGTCATGTCGTGTATCAGTCAACTTTGTGTTAGTAAGCCATCTGTGTCATGTCGTGTAACAGTCAGTTTTGTGTTAGTAAGCCATTTGTGTCATGTCGTGTACCAGTCAGTTTTGTGTTAGTAAGCCATTTGTGTCATGTCGTGTAACAGTCAGTTTTGTGTTAGTAAGCCATTTGTGTCATGTCATGTATCAGTCAACTTTGTGTTAGTAAGCCATCTGTGTCATGTCGTGCAACAGTCAGTTTTGTGTTAGTAAGCCATTTGTGTCATGTCGTGCAACAGTCAACTTTGTGTTAGTAAGCCATCTGTGTCATGTCGTGTAACAGTCCACTTTGTGTTAGTAAGCCATTTGTGTCATGTCGTGTAACAGTAAGTTTTGTGTTAGTAAGCCATTTGTGTCATGTCGTGTAACAGTCAGTTTTGTGTTAGTAAGCCATTTGTGTCATGTCGCGTATCAGTCCGTTTTGTGTTAGTAAGCCATTTGTATCATGTTGTGTATCAGTCAACTTTGTGTTAGTAAGCCATTTGTGTCATGTCGTGTATCAGTCAACTTTGTGTTAGTAAGCCATTTGTGTCATGTTGTGTAACAGTCAGTTTTGTGTTAGTAAGCCATCTGTGTCACGTCATGTATCAGCCAGTTTTGTGTTAGTAAGCCATTTGTGTCATGTCGTGTAACAGTCAGTTTTGTGTTAGTAAGCCATTTGTGTCATGTCGTGTAACAGTCAGTTTTGTGTTAATAAGCCATTTGTGTCATGTTGTGTATCAGTCAACTTTGTGTTAGTAAGCCATTTGTGTCATGTCGTGTATCAGTCCGTTTTGTGTTAGTAAGCCATTTGTGTCATGTCGTGTATCAGTCCGTTTTGTGTTAGTAAGCCATTTGTGTCATGTCGTGTATCAGTCCGTTTTGTGTTAGTAAGCCATTTGTGTCATGTCGTGTATCAGTCCGTTTTGTGTTAGTAAGCCATTTGTGGCATGTCGTGTACCAGTCAGTTTTGTGTTAGTAAGCCATTTGTGCCATGTCGTGTATCAGTCAACTTTGTGTTAGTAAGCCATTTGTGCCATGTCGTGTACCAGTCCGTTTTGTGTTAGTAAGCCATTTGTGGCATGTCGTGTATCAGTCAACTTTGTGTTAGTAAGCCATCTGTGTCATGTCGTGTATCAGTCAACTTTGTGTTAGTAAGCCATTCGTGCCATGTCGTGTACCAGTTAGTTTTGTGTTAGTAAGCCATTTGTGTCATGTTGTGTATCAGTCAACTTTGTGTTAGTAAGCCATTTGTGTCATGTTGTGTACCAGTCAGTTTTGTGTTAGTAAGCCATTTGTGCCATGTCGTGTACCAGTCAGTTTTGTGTTAGTAAGCCATTTGTGTCATGTCGTGTATCAGTCAACTTTGTGTTAGTAAGCCATCTGTGTCATGTCGTGTATCAGCCAGTTTTGTGTTAGTAAGCCATTTGTGTCATGTCGTGTATCAGCCAGTTTTGTGTTAGTAAGCCATTTGTGTCATGTCGTGTACCAGTCAGTTTTGTGTTAGTAAGCCATTTGTGGCATGTCGTGTATCAGCCAGTTTTGTGTTAGTAAGCCATTTGTGTCATGTCGTGTACCAGTCAGTTTTGTGTTAGTAAGCCATTTGTGTCATGTCGTGTACCAGTCAGTTTTGTGTTAGTAAGCCATTTGTGGCATGTCGTGTACCAGGTGTTTTTTTTGCCCCCGCAACAGCGGCATTATTTTCCTACACAATATCCATGCCGCAGCCTGGCGCTGCCCTCCCTCCCTCCCGAAAGACTTTAGCAGCGCGACCTACAGCCCAAGACCCGCTGCTTTAACGGATAATTAAAGTCAATTATAATAATTATTGTTATGAAAGTGCTGCACGGGGGCTAGTTTTCAGGATGCAATGACGCTTCCCAGGGTAAACTTTAAGTGAATTATGTTAATTCACAGCACGGGAAATTGCGCATTTGACCGGGGGGGGAGGCGTGGGTCAGGGGTCGAACTGAGGGTTTTCAATCTCGACTGAAGTTCAGCCCCTCGGCAAATCCGAGAGGTTCCTCTCATTGTGCGCCGCAGGATAACAACAACAATATCGGACGCGCGACAAAATCACCATTCAGAGTATGTATTGCATCACGGCGCCCACCACTCCATTGAGTAGTGTACCGGCACCGCGTAGTGTACCGGCACCACTCCACCCCCGAGTAGTGTACCGGCACCGCTCCACTACCGCGTAGTGTACCGGCACCGCGTAGTGTACCGGCACTATTCAGGGACGGCTCCTGTTCCTACTGCGCGATGTTTCTGCACAGGGGAAGCGGCAGTGCGTGTGGCCTAGCGGCGCTCAGCCCAACCACGCTCACACCACCGCCCGAGCCTCCACAACGTGCTGCCCGATGGCGTGATTTAGACACGTGCGGTCAGAGCATTTGGCTGAAATACATTTCCACACGATAAGCCACTTCGTTGAGCTTTTGTTTGTGATAGCCAGGTCGCTTCGGAAAAAAGAGCTATATAGCTCAGTGAGCCCTACCTGGTAAAATAAAAAAATATATATAGTTTCCTTTAATTCTAGACTCTTCCAATCTGGCTGTGTTTTTAACTCGTTTATGCCCACACACAACAATAGCCGCCTTTCGTCACGAACTGATGGTGACGTCACAACATTGCTTGTGCCAGGCTAGGTGCACATTGAGGCAAACGTGCAGTGTCGAAGGCTCGCTGGCAGGAGGTTACAGAACAGACCCAGGTGCCGTGGGTTCACTGACTGAGATGAGGGGCAGATGCACCACCTGTGGTCCTCACTGTGCTAGCTTGTTACATTTATCCGCCCTGCACTCCGCTCGTTGTTGTGAGCGTCGCTCCTCCGCCCTCCACTGTTGCTGGAGGAGGACTGCCTCCAACTGCCCCAAGAGCTGCATTCACGAACCTCCTCCTCCTCCACAGAAGTTGATCTTGACACCGCTGGTACCAATCATCGGCAAGCCCACTAAAGCTCATACTCTTTGGTTCTTTAGGGAAAGTCACGTGGTAGGTATAAAATAAAATTAATTAAATCACGACGTTTCGGGCGCAACACAAGCGTCCGTCATCAGGTGGGACAACCACAGCAAGAAGCAATTGCTGAAGTGGGCCAAATGGCTGCTGTAACAGGAGGCTGTATAGGTAAGAGAGGGGGGAGGAGCTAGGGGGGAGAGATAGAGAAGGGGAGTGGGAAGCTGAAGAAGCTGGAGATGCCGGACGCTTGTGTGCTGCGCCCGAAACGTCGTGATTTAATTTATTTTATTTTCTACCCACGTGACTTTACCGAAAGAACCAAAGAGTAGGGATCCCCGCAGTCACGAAAACTTCAAATCAACATCCTCCCGTACCGCGTCAGCTTCATCTCTTCTCCAAACCCTGCCGTGCCCCCCTCTATCCGGCCGAACAGAAGCTGCTTGGGCATGCGCACAACACAACATCACACACACACACACCATACTATACTCTTTGGTTATTTCGGTAAAGTCACGGACGCTTGTGTTGCGCCCGAAACGTCGTGATTTATTTTATTTCCTACCTACGTGACTTCACCGAAATAACCAAAGAGTATGGATCCCTGCAGTCACGAAAGCTTCAATTGAAGACACACCATACTATTGCAATGAAAACGACGTTGCGCTGTCCTGTACAGCTCTCTGATGTGTGTACACGGGGATAGGTGGCGGGGGGGGGGGGGGGGTGTTAGAGGGGGGGTTAAAGGGGGGGGGGGGTGAACTGACCCCCCCGCCTCCCACCCGCCCTGCCCCTGTTACTTGAGTCCGGCATGGCGCAGTGCAATTCTGCGTGTGAGACTCACGTGCAACGCATTAGGCTGAGTGGCCAGCACCCCACGAATGCACGCACGGCTACCTATGGCTCACCCCTCGTGCGGGTGGCCATGACTACACTATGCGTCAGTGATTGCTCGCACAAAGGCAAAGATCGTCCGTGGGAGCAAGTGCTGAAAGCGAGCTGAGACGCCTTTGTCTCCCTAGTGGACATGTTTACGCACCGCACGAGGTTCTCGTGTGAGGCTGAGTCGACCTAGGGGAGGCCCAGAAGTGGTTCAGATAATCGTCACTGGTGTTGACCCCTGAGTTTGCACACAACAACAACAACAACAACCGCCACTCGCCACTAATTGGCGGTGACGTCACCACGGCGCTTGTGCCAGGCTATGTGCACGTTGAGGCCACGTGAAGTGTCGAACGCCCGCTGGCAGGAGGTCACGGGGCAGACCCAGGTGCCACGGGTCGACTGATTGAGATAACTGCACACACATACATACACTACCACTCATGCTGCTAAAAATAGCATTTCCCCGTTCATAGCCCTGAGCAAAGAGGTGTAAATTACACATTCGTATGACGGGGATGAGGATATCCACGAGACGACCACTATTGACATCCCCACGAAGTGGTAATCTCTTTATCGACCCCGAGAAAGATGATGGGGGGGGGGGGGGGGGGTTTAACCACCAGCCAGGATTTTAACTCGCAACACTCGCTTTACCGTTCAGCCACCAGGCAGATAGACGATCTGAGATCTCAACATCATATATATTCATATACTGTGTGTGTGTATAGAGAGTGGTGACATGGCTCAGCGGTAGGGCATTCGCCGCGTGTAGCAGAGGTGCACGGTTCAAATTCAGTCGGCCGCCCTGATTAATACTGCGGCGTGGTATCCGTTCTAAAATAGCACGCGATGAGCTTCGCAGTCGACGTAAAATGATCACGTGACGTGACGTAGCTAGAGTAGGCCACTACTGTTTGCCGGTCATGATTTCGCAACAACAAAAAAACAAATGTACCCGTAAATTTACCCAATTAGGGTTACATACACAGCAATCATCACCCTCCCCCCTCCTACCACCGCAAACAAATAAAGAAAGAAAGTAAAACACTTGGCAGGACCCTCCGGGAGAGCCATGGAACTCAGTGAGGGTAGATTTCCCCGGAAGGCAATTGTGTGCCTGGCCATCGTGGTCGAAATTTGAAGAAGAAGAAGAAAAAAACCTCCCGGCAAATTACTCCATCGGGATTATACAACAGCAATCATTGTGTGAGAAGCTAGCGGGGGGATGGGGGGGATGGGGGGGAGGGCCGCTCCCTTGAAAGCCAGCTGTGGAGACTCAGTGATGGGTGAAGGGGGCGTAATGAAACAGCGGAGATTACGGGCGAGAAGGGAGTTTTGCAGAGGCGCGATCCGTTACGCTGATGGCCACACACATAGACAAAGATCCCCCGTGTAGCCTTAACAGGCTGTTGGGGCAAGTGCTGTTAGTGAGCACCTATGGAAGGCAGGCAGTGCGGCACACGAGGGGGTTGGGTGGCCAGCACCACGCCCGGCCGCCTTTGTCTCCCCAGTGGCGTATGCTTTTTACACACCGCACCAGTGTGCTAATTTGAGGCTGAGTCGACCTCGGGGAGGTCCATGACCGGGTTCAGATAATCGTTTTCGGTGTTGGTCGCCGCGAGCGGGAACCGAACTCGGGTCGCCGGGTACGTAGCGCAGCGCGCTGGCTACGACACTACCGCTCCACCACACGCTCATGGCCACACACGCACACACACACAGAGGCGTGCGCGCGAGCCACTCGTAAGCGTAATAGCTCCTCGGGCAGCCCTAGCGTGGTGAAAGGCGACAGATCATCTCGGCACCACCGTGGAAGTTTAGGCTGAGTTGCTGGGGAGGGGGTGGAGGGGAGGGAGTGGAGGGGAGGGGGGCAGAGCCACGCACGCACGGTCCACCGTCGTATGCTGAACTTCTTTCGCACGTAGCCAACCGTGCTAGGCGGAGGTGCGGGGGTTGGGGGTGGGGGGGGGGATAACAACAACCTGAACACAAACAGCATTTGTACAGAAATTAGTTTTCAATCTAGATGATTTTCAAGTGCATAGCGCCAGTGGCTTCCTAATATCGGAAGGTAGAGCGTTCCAGACGGCCGCAGAAGCGCATCTGAAAGGGGCCACGCGATGCGGTGACCACCGTATTGGTTCGTTGGCCAGCCAGAAGCCACTGCGAGGATGGTTCAGCAACACTTTTGTCTGCAGTTGAAAGCTTGCGCAACCACATAGACAAATATTCCCCCCCCCCGTATAGCCTTTAACCGACTGTTGGGGCAACACCGGCGACGATTATCTGAACCGGTCCTGGGCCTCCTCCTAGGTCGACTCAGCCTTAAATGAGTACCTGGTGCGGTGTGTAAACATCGCCACTGGGAGGACAAAGGCGGTCGAGCGTGGTGCTGGCCACCCCCTTCGTGTACCGTTCCGGCCTTCATGCGTGCTCGCTGACAGCACTTGCCCCAAGAGCATGGCAAGGCTATAAGGGCAGTATTTATCTTTGGGGTGAGCGTAAGCGTGTGCAGTGAGAAACATCGCGCTACGAACCCGGCGACCCGAGTTCGCCTCCCGATCGAGGCCAACGTCGATGGCGAATATGTGAACCAGGCCTTGGGCCTCCTCGAGATCGATTCAGCCTCAAAAATGAGTACATCTTGTATACCTGGTTGCGGCGCGTAAAACATCGACGCACACGCACGCACACATATGGTTCTATATGCCGGTGGTGATGAGCGGATTATGAACGAGCCGGTTGCCGAGTTTGAGGCGCAGCTTCCAAATCGTTCATTACTTGTGGGTGGAATTAAAGAAATCAGATGCAGGCATCGCCTGATAATTGCGTTTGCGGTAATTTAAGCACCGAGTTTTAATTGGCGTGGCATGGCGCTGGGCTGCGCTCCGTGAACCACAATTACAACCATTGTCCCTTACGCACTAATTAGGAATTCCACTTTGTGAACGCGACAACGTCTCCCTTTAATTCTTTTTTTTTTCTCTCTCAATTTTCCAAACAACAAATGCTTATTTTTTTTGCGGAGGCTGGATTTACTCAGTGGGTTTATAATGGCGGTGTCAGCGGCGAAGTTGCCAGTGCAAGGGTAAGTTGGCTCTGTGATGTACATGGAACATTATCTGTTGCTGCTGCAGCAGCTACGTTGGCAGTGATGCACAAGCGCAAACCAACACAACAACACCACATTCGTTAAGAACACCGTGGTCTTACAAGTGGAAATTAAAACAACAACAAACCCAAGATGTAATACGCGACGTTTTTGTACCAAATGTTAATGAGGTGTTCTCAACTGTAGCGAGTTGATGCGATCAGCCTCGTCACCAATGACTGCACATGCAGAGAAATATCACGAGAAAAAATATTAACCTGTGTTTTTTTGGGTTACTTAACGCAAGTTTATGCCTGCCATAGAACTGAAACTTCGCCTGCTTTTAAATGGGACGCCGCGGGAGCGAGATTTTATCTCCCTTGCCTGACATGCAGGAGGTCGTGGGTTCGATCCATGACCCCTGAATATTTGGAGCTTGCGTGCTCTTCCCATGGAATGGATCGTGTGGACTTTTCTCCGGGGTTTCCCTCCACATTTAGAAACATACGCTTCGAGTATTTGGCTGCTATATATTTCCACATGATAAGCCACTTCGTTCAGCAGTCATCGGGAGCCAAGCCCCTTCTGAAAAATAGCTATATGTCTTAGTGGGCCTTACCTGGTAAAACGAAAATGAAAACGTTTATTAAATTTTTAGTGTTATTAAGACATTTTCAGATAATTATTGAGTGTGTACGTTTGGGAGGAAAATGGGCACGCAGAAGAAAAAATAGGAAAAAAAAACGTGCGAGGGAGCAATATTATATCCCGTACAGATGGAACAGGTGGAGTCCGCAATTTGCTCCACCGCATTCTCCTGGCGAGCCAGGGTACGATGCCTATTTGTGCGGGGGCAGCCTCCCGCGGTGCTGAAGTGCAGGCAGCCACGTGCAGCGTAGCAGCCGCCAACTCAGCACGGGTTAGAAACGCAGCGCGGGTTGGAACTATAGTTAGCGCAGGTGGTGGCACCTGCCAAAGTCAGCTCAGTCATTGGACTCTGCCGTGGCATCCTTTCCCGGCGGTCCTTCCTTCCGCGCTTCATGTGAACATGAAAAGCGCACCTAGCCTGGCACAAAGTGCCATGGCGACGTCAGATCTAATTCGTGACGAACGGCAGGTGCCGTTGCTGCTCGCTGCCGTGTGCACCATTGCGTATGCCGGTGTGCGCGTGCGCGCGCGTCTGTGTGTGTTCGGCCATAAGGAATTAAAATGATGATTCCGGCTATGGCTCTGGGATTAATTGCCATATGCTGAAATTTATTTTAGAAAATCTAATTCCATGCTGGCAGCGTTTGTGTTACATAACACGCGGCGCAGTGATAAGTCTCGAGGCCAGGGCGCTGCCAAGCCCGTCTCGAGAGCGCGCTGTTCTTTATTGTTCAAAACAGAACACAACAACAAAATGAGCACATTCATCAATAACACTGCGTGCGTGGCCTTAATATCTATATAATAGGCAACGTTTCGGGCAATGGCCCTTCTTCGTTTCACACACGTAGAGGTCATATAGAGGGGATTATATTTGCAGACTGCATTTGTATGTACCATGGGGCTCTGATGAAAAATTAAAATTAAATGCTGGGATAATGATACCTCTCTTTAAAGGAATACGACCGTCTGTCTGTCTGCGAATTGATTCTGCTCTCGGAAATCTCAGCTGTGCGCTGTGATTAGGGACGGATTAAACTCATTGATAGATGGGAAACATCGATGCATTGGTTCCTATGCATCCGTGATTAGACTTGCAAATCGTAAAAAACACATATTTTGAGAGGACATGCATTCTACCTCTCCAGACCATTCTACTTCTCCAGACCATTCTACATCTTCAGATCATTCTACAGCTCCAGACAATTCTACCTCTCCAAACCATTAACTTCTCCAGACCATTCTACATATCCAGACCATTCTACATCTCCAGACCATTCTATATCTCCAGACCATTCTATATCTCCAGACCATTCTATATCTCCAGACCATTCTACCTCTCCAGACCATTCTATATCTCCAGACCATTCTACATATCCAGACCATTCTATATCTCCAGACCATTCTACCTCTCCAGACCATTCTACCTCTCCAGACCATTCTACATCTCCAGACCATTCTATATCTCCAGACCATTCTATATCTCCAGACCATTCTACCTCTCCAGACCATTCTATATCTTCAGACCATTCTATATCTCCAGACCATTCTACCTCTCCAGACCATTCTACCTCTCCAGACCATTCTACATATCCAGACCATTCTATATCTCCAGACCATTCTACATATCCAGACCATTCTACATCTTCAGACCATTCTACATCTCCAGACCATTCTACCTCTCCAGACCATTCTACCTCTCCAGACCATTCTACCTCTCCAGACCATTCTACATCTCTAGACCATTCTACATCTCCAGACCATTCTACCTCTCCAGACCATTCTACCTCTCCAGACCATTCGACATCTCCAGACCATTCTACATCTCCAGATCATTCCACCTGGTCTGGGGAAGTAGAATGGTCGCACTCATTACACACAAGTGCTCACCACAAATGAACAACAATACCTTGCTGATCTCATCAAGAAACATAAACTATCACGTGAGCTCTGGTCATCTACATGGCGGCTGTTTGCTGCTGTCCATCGAACAAAGACGGTCACCACATCGCACGCGTTCAGATGTGTGTCTGTGGCCGTGTGGAATGCTCTTCCTTCCGATATTAGCAAGCTATTGGAGCCAAGCACTTTAAAATCATCTAAGTTAAATCTTACCTCTTTAGAACTGCTTTTGTGTTTAGTTTGTTGTTCTTCTTCTGCACCTCCAATTAGCCTGCTTGGCTACGTATGGTACAAAAAAAGTTAAACACGTATACCCCTCCAGACCATTCTGCCTCTCGAGCCCGCTTGTTGTGAAGAAGTGGGCCACTGCCAAACGAAGTGACTCATCATTCGTTGTTGTTGTTGTTTCCATCTATGGACCCGCAACGGTTATTGACGAACTTGTTGAGGGTTATTGTTTGTTGTACTTGAGGCACCACGGCCTACGCAGCAGCATCACCACCAGGGCACGCGTCTCACTATTCCCATGCTGCTCAAAACCAATCGGCACGAACCAGTTCGAGCCGTACGTCGAGTTTTATTTCACGTAAAGCATTTTTTAAGTCTCGATTTAAAGCTTTCGTGACTGCAAGGATTCAACTTCTTTGGTTATTTCGGTAAAGTCATGTAGAATGAGAATAAAATAATAAAATAAAAAATAACATTCTCACGACGTTTCGGCCACAACACAAGTGGTCTTCTTCAGGTGAAAGGAACAAACCTGTCGGGATGTAGCTCTGTCGTCCCAACAGGTCTGTTCCTTTCACCTGAAGAAGGCCACTTGTGTTGTGGCCGAAACGTCGTGAGAATTGTATTGTTTTATTTTATAATTTTATTCTCATTCTACGTGACTTTACCGAAAAAACCAAAGAAGAACATTTTTTAAGTCGTAACCGAAACCATGTTTATATTTTATAATTTTCATAACTCTTATCTGTCAATGGCCATTGATGAAGGATCGCTGCAATGAAATGGGGTCGGTGGTCCACGCTGATATTACGATTCGCTGTGAGACTCCCGTGACGTGTGTCGTGCGTTATTAGGTTCACGATAATCTTTGTGCTCGTTCGGATAAATGTCGTTTCCTTCGTGATTCTTTTTTTATGTTAACAGCCTAACAAAAATATCTTCAGAATGAGAAGAACACAATCATACAAGTTACACGTAGATAAACAATATATATCATCATCGCCGTCCATGGGCTGACTGCCAGTAGGTGTCCCACTGCGCATTTCGTCATTTGTTTCAACTTTCCTCTGCCTTGTGCCAATGTGCTCAAGTCGTGGCCACATCTTTCTGGCACCAATCTCTGATGTTGTCGTCAAGCCATTCTCTGTTGGGGTTTTCCTATGGTTGTCCATCATATATTTGCACCCAAATAGTTCCAGTTTCCTTCTCACCACTGCCTGCATCAGGTCTTCTTTCATGTGCAACCTTTTTTTTTACTTCTACACAGTACACACACACACACATATATTTTTTTTATACAGATAATATGTTAGTAACCCATTGAGTTGGCCATTGTTAAATATTCGCTGGAAGTAATTTGACAGCGTGGTGATCACGTGACGTCACCGCAGTTGTCGTTTGCTCCATGCTAATCTCTTGTGTAACTGGGCAGCGCGTGCGTCGCAGAGGGCTACAGATCCCCGCGGTAGTTTTGCGATGTCCAGGTGAAGACCGCGGAGACGGAGCGGTGGGTCTCGGACCCGCGGAGCGCGAGGTGCCTCGGTGGGATTGTTGGTTGCATCGCGGCAGAAGCCCTGACGGATGGCGACGGTTCGAGGAAGCCTTCATCCGGCAGTGGAGAGATCACGGCTGATGATGGTTGGCTACGTACCGTGCGAAAGAAGTTCAACATGCTTACATTAGTGATGATGACAATGACGGCTCTGGACCACATATGAAGGGCAATCTCCCCACGCTCACTTGGGCAGGGAGATACGCTGTCATCACATCTGTTAAACGATACGGTCATGCGTTCAAGTGGTTAAGCACAGTCGAGCCCGTTACATTCACCTCTGACTTTGAGGTTTGGCGAATTGCAGGTCAAACCTTGAAGCCCTAATTGGGCGTTGGTGCGAGTGACTCTGCAAAACCTGTGCAACCGTGACATCTTAAGCACCAGCCTTGGATGAGAAGCTTTTTTTGTTCGTGTGTGAAGAATATTATCTTACTCGCTCCCAAGTTTTCACATGTCATTTTGTTTTAACCGGGGGGCGGGGGGGGGGGGTGAGATTTCGGAGAGGCCGCGCATGATTGGGAGTCTCATGGGCAACTGTGTGACCTGGGTCACGAAATGCCCAAAAAAATATATACAAAGTACCCGTACAGCTCCCGGAGCGAATAGAAACTGGAACGGCAAAGGCAAAAGCACTGTGCGTGCAACACTCGATCCCGGTCTGATCTCCCACGCACGAAGATAAAATTAATGACGGTGCACGGTTGTGTTTCCTGGCGAGGGTTACTCAGCCAACCAACATCATCAATCAATCACAATCAATGTCAGCAGCATCATCATCATGAGCACGGTTCGCAACGTACAGTGCGACATAGGTTCAGCGAACGTGCATCATCATCATAATCATAAACATGTTCATCATCATCATCAAGCATTCGCACCTCCGATTAGCACGGTAGGCTACGTACGGTGCAAAAGAAGTTCGACATACATACATTCATAGCAAGCAACGTGCTAATGATCATACATCATTGTCAACAATCATGCCAATTGTCATTTAGCAGAATCGATGAACGCGCTTGTTCAATCATTGTGATAATTGGTGGCCTAGTGGTCTTGCAGTGGTAACACTGATTGTGCCTTGAGTTTGATTTCCGATTCGGGCACCTTCCTTCGTGGAGTTCTATGCTGTCGCCTATTGTGCATGGGTTTCCTCCGGATTCCCCAAATAGTCTTAACAGACTGTTGGCGCAAGTGGTGTTAGCGAGCACCTATGAAGGTCGGAACGGTGCACGAGGGGGTGGGTCGCCAGCACCACGCCAGGCCGCCTTTTTCTCCCCAATGGCGATGTTTTACACACCGCACCAGCCACTCCGTTAAGGCTGAGTCGACCTAGGGGAGGCTCAGGACCGGTTTAGATCATCGTCAATGGTGTTGGTGGCCGTGAGCGGGAACCACACTCGGGATCGCCGGGTATGTAGCACAGCAGCAGCGACATCGCCCCCCAACTGCAAAAGCTTGGCAGGACCCTTCTGAAAAAGGAGTCTTGACACTCACTGAGGCTTTCCCGAGTAAACACGTGGCATCATAACATCTAACAATCACAAATCAACATCATCATCATCATTCATTTTCACGTTCATTATCAGCATCATCAATCATGTTCATAACTGGGATCCCGTGCCCTTAGGGCGTGCCAATCCATCACGTGCCCTGCTAAGAAAGTGACACGTAAGTGAATTTAAAAAAATGATCGAGAAGGGGGGCGTGGTCAGGTGACAGGAGAGGGCGGTGGAGTCTGCCGGTGGGGCGAGCGTCCAGTCAGCGAGAAGGTTCGGGAAGGGGGGCGTGGCCTCGTGTTGGTATATAAGGGAGATGAGCGGGAGTCTCGGGCCTGTTGCAGTGGGGTCTTCGCCTGATGCCAAGTGAACGTGTCTTCAATAAAGTGACATCTCAAGAGCAGTGTCAAATCGTCATTAAACAAACGTTTAACATGTATGTACGGGGTGGCCCAACATTTATTCAGGACACATCGGGTTATTTAATTTATTTTAACACTGGCATTAAAACATTTTAAATGTTGATTCTTTGAGTCAATATTTTATATAGTATCATTATTAATATCTGTTTTTCTTGTTCCCTTTCGGATGACGTTTACAAATGGAAATAGGTTTGACTGAAGACGAACGAGTTACATTTTTGTTGTTTTATGCATGCTCAAGAAGGCAGCTGTAATATTTAAAATTTATATAAAAAGTAAATTCATGCATCGGGCATTCGTGTTTTATTAACATTTGTTAAAATAAATGTAATAATCTTTTGTAATCTGTAGAAATAAATGTTATTTATAATATATACTTATTTATAACGCCTATATTGATGTAGTTTATATATATTGATGTATATTATTGGTTCTTTTGGTAAAGTCACGTAGAAGGGAAACAGTAAAATATTAAAAATATAAAACAATAAATTTCTCACGACGTTTCGACTGCAACACAAGCAATCATCATCAGGTGTGAAAACCACAGCAAGAAAATTTGAAAAAAGTGGCGTTTTTTTAACGTTAGCACCACGGAGAGCGATGTGGCAGTTATTCAGATGGACGAGTCCATCTATGTTCGGAAAAGAGGAGGGGGGAGACGAAATTAATGGATGCAGTCTGAAAGCCACCATAAGCGTGAACAATAAATTAAGACCCGAAATGGTTTATCAAATCCTTCCAATGATTGCTAAGCCAGAATCCATCTTCTCTGTTGAAATTGTCTCTGTGTTTGTATATGTGGATAGCCTCATGAACGAATCTCTCATGGTAGCCAGATGGCTTGCAAAGAATCTCTGTCTTGGAGAAGTCAATGTCATGTGAGCCTACTGAATTATAACAGTGATCTGCCACGGCCGAGGTGTTGGTCCTACTGTGTTTTAGGTCTGCTTTGTGTTCACGAATGCGGTCCGAGACATGTCGTTTGGTTTCTCCAATGTAACTACTACCACAGAGGCAACTTAGTTTGTAGTCACCAGGGTACTGTATGCCCGGAATCACATCTTTTACAGACGGAACCAGATCACGGATTTTATGTAATGTGTTGAATCGGACCTGGATATTGTATTTATTCAAGATTTTGGAGATATTTTTTGTGATCCCCGCAATGTAGTGTAAAGTGATGGTTTTGAAAGGCTCCTTAAGAGGGTCCTTCTTCATGGTTGGAGTGATAGCTTTGCGCCGTCGCCCCCCCCTCCCCAGCTCCGTCGCCCCCCCCCCGGCTCCTTCGCCCCCCCAGCTCCGTCGCCCCCCCCCAGCTCCGTCGCCCCCCCCTGGCTCCGTCAGCCCCCCCCCGGCTCCTTCGCCCCCCCCAGCTTCATCGCCCCCCCCCAGCTCCGTCGGCCCCCCGGCCCCCCCGGCTCCGTCGGCCCCCTCGGCTCCATCGGCTCCCTCTGTCGGCTCCCTCGGCCCCCTCACAAGCAGCCCCCATCAGCCACTGCTGGGAGCGTGGCCCGGGAGCGCCCTGGGAGCACGCGCGCCTCAGGCGGCCATGTCAAGAGATACAATGTGAACGGCATAATAACGCCGGAGTGGGAATGGGACAGGGGAGGGGCAGGGGAGGAGCTGGATGAGTTGGAGGATCCGGAGGATCCGGAGGATCTGGAGGAAGTGGAAGAGCTAGAAGAGCTGGAAAATCTGAGAGCTAGAGGATCTGGACGAGGTGGAAGATGCTGGAGGAGCTGGAGAATGTGAAAAGGCTGGAGGAGATGGAAGAGCTGGAGGAGCTGGAAAATCCAAAGAGTTGGAGGAGCTGGAGGATCTGGAGGAGATGGAAGATGCTGGAGGACCTGGAGAATGTGAAAAGTTGGAGGAGCTGGAGGATCTGGAGGAGATGGAAGAGCAGGAAGAGCTGGAGGAGCTGGAGAATCCGAAGAGTTGGAGGAGCTGGATGATCTGAATGTATTGGAAGATCCGGAGGAGCTGGAGGATGTGGAGGAGGTTAAAGAGGTGGAAGAGCTGGAGGACCTGGAGGACCTGAAGGAGCTGGGGGAGATTGCGAGCGTAGAGGACGGGATGGGACCGAGAGTCGTAAGATATGCGAGAAGCAATATGCAGTAGGGCAAGACCATGGAGGGGTTTGTAGACTTGAGTGAGAAATGTAAAGTGACAGCGACAGCGGACAGGGAGCCAGTGGAGTTGGGAGAGTCGAGCAGAAGTGTGGGGACGTCGCTCATTCCTTGGCCCTTGCACGCCCCTGCCATTTAAACCATTCATCTGTTATCGGGATTTATGAAACAAAAACACGTTAAGAGCTCTATAAATATAAAACAAGATGAGGTGGAATATAATCTGGAGGAATGTGGAGTTCGCACTCCCGAAGCTCAGCGACGATTGAGTGACACTGGAGCAGCGTGCAAATGACTGTAGATTCGTGCCAGTGTAGGTTGATTGCACAAAAGCAGTCACTGCAGCAGCTTTGTGCTGAGCCTTCCAGACTTGGCTTGAGATTATCTCAGTGGCATTTCCATAACCTTTTCTTTCGTATTGATTTTTTTTTTTAAAAATATATACAATATAAAAAGCAATAATGAGAATAATTAGAGAAAGGCAACTTAGAGGATCTTTTTGGACGTGGAATGAGAAAAGCAGAGACTGCTTTGAGACAGATTAACAATGCCCATAGGCTAACCTTGCCGATACGCTAATATTGCCCGTAGACTTGTATTACCCATAGACTAACATTGCCCACAGTTTAGCATTGCCCATAGACTGATATTGCCATATTCTAATATTGCCCATAGACTTGCATTACCCATAGACTAATATTTCCCAGAGATTAACATTGCCCATAGACTAACATTGCCCATAGACTAACATTGCCAATATACGAACATTACCCATTGACCAACATTTCCCATAGACTAACATTGCCCATAGACCAACATTTCCCATAGACTAACATTGCCCAGAGATTAACATTGCCCATATTCTAACATTGCCCTTAGACTAACATTGCCAATATACGAACATTACCCATAGGCTAACTTTGCCTTCAGATTAACATTGCCCATACAACATATCTATAATGCAAAATCATAAAATAACGTGTGCTATATAATGTACAACAAATTTCCCTATATACATCGTGTAGTGCGCGATTAAAATATTTGCTAATATTGAGACTATAAAGTGTGCTTTATTTATTTACGTGATATGTGAGGGATGGAGGGGAGGGGTAATGCGGGGTGAAGGAGAGGGCTTGTGGAGGACGAAGGGGAGGGGTAGTGGGGGATGGAGGGGAGGGGTGGTGGGGGATGGAGGGGAGGGGTGGTGGGGGATGGAGCGGAGGGGTAGTGGGGGATGGAGGGGAGGGTTGGGGAGGATGGAGGGGAGGGGTGGGGTGGTGGGGGATGGAGGGGAGGGGTGGTGGGGGATGGAGGGGTGGGGGGGGATGGATGGGAGGGGTGGGGGGGATGGGAGGGGTGGGGGCGAGGGAGGGGAGGGGTGGAGGGGGACGGAGGGGAGGGGTGGTGGGGGATAGAGGAAGTGCCTGAAAAACTGCTACGGTATTCGCCGTGTCTTACGTCACCATTGGAAATACATTTCAGCAAATCGTGACCGTTTTATGATCAAACATTTGATACAGACAGACAGATGACAGTGGATCGGTTTCGTCATTGCTAGTACAGCGTAATCACCGATGCTCAACGCTGCAAAGGCTGCTGCAAAACTCGGCGCTGCGACCTCTGTCAATGCCTCCGTCTCTCGCTGCTGAAGCGATTGGACGGGTGTGGCGATCGATTCCTCTGGCGCTGAGGCCAGTGGTGGAAAACTCCACATTCCTACGACGGGGGCCAGTCTGGTGCCGAACTTGGGTGGTGCCGAAGGGACGTGTGGTGGTGCACGGCTCACTACAGCATCCCTCTAGCACCTGCCCTGATCCACAGGCTCACAAAGGGCCCAGAGCCTCACATATGGTCCACAGACCCACATGGAACTCATAGACTCACGTAGGGTGCATAGACTCACATGGGATCTACAGACTCACGAAGGGTCAATATACTCACATAGGGCTCATAGGCTCACATAGGGTCAACAGACCAACATTGGGTCCACAAACTCATAAAGGCCCCACAGACTCACATAGGTTTCACAGACTCACATATGGTTCACAGGCTCCCATCGGGTCTACAGACTCACATAGGGTCCACAGACGCATATAGGGTCCACCATAGACTCGCGGTCACACCGAGTGACTTCCGTAGGCCCGTATGTTATTTAGCGTCTTGTTGTCAGGAACGTTCCGCCTGACTGTGTTGTGGACACGTGTTGCCCGTAACACCGGGGTGGGTGTACATGACTGACAGTGCAGTGGTGCGGTGTGGAGGCCGTGTGAAGGATGCGTTGCTGTGAGGAGGATTGAAGGGTTAAAATGTGATTCAGTAGTACGCATGTTTGTTGAACTTCTTTCGCACCGCACCTGGCCAATCTTGCGAATCTGCGGTGCAGTGTGGCCCTACCACCTTATATGGCAAATATTAATGGTGGCCTCACTCTTATTAGAGATACTCAGTGCAGCGTAGCCCTACCAGCCCAGTGATGGCCGTGTTTATTTCGTCCGAGTGTTGCTGTGGTCCGAGGGGGGTCGTGATTTCAATTCTTGGTCGGTCGCCTACTCGTGAAATCACCCCCCTGCGCTCAGGTCGATAAAATATGGCACCACTTTGTGGAAAGTCACCCCGTGGTTTTTCCCGTCCACGGGTTTAGGTCCACCCAAACAGAGTTGCGAGCACGACCGCACGCACGCACGCACGACGCCCGTTCGAGCGAAGAGACGCCGTCGATCCTGGCCTTGGATTTTCGTCGCTAATTACGAACGCTTCTCATCGTCACGCGTGCGGAAATTTCCGTGAGCCCCCCCCATCCTCGCTCTCTCTCTGCCCCCATACCCCCCTCCCGCCCCCTCCCGCCCCTCCCCCCCGTCGGAGCTTTTGTAATTAATCCGAGATTCATGCGGCAACAATTCCACTCATGTCGAGCGTTGACAACGGAGCCCGTCCACCATCTCCGCTCGCACCTCCTCGGCGGTCAATTCTACAGCGGGGTTGCTTTTCATTCGCGGAAACTCCTTGAGAAACGCCTCGCTCCTCATTCCTCCTCCCCCCCCTCCTCTCTCCCCCCCCTCTCCCCTCCTCCTACCCCCTCCTCCTCGTCAGCATCATCAACATCATCACCATCATGGCCTAGACGCCTCTGCGCGTCCGCTCCTTAGCAGACAATATTTTTTGGAGCTGAACCGTGCAAAGATTAAGGCGGTAATTAATCCACAGGAGAGAGAGAGAGAGCGCGCGAGTTGGGAGAGGGAGAGAATAACGCTCTCCGCGTGTAAATCTGCTGCTGAATTATTTCCGTGCTCAATTTAGTTCGTTTCGCTCGTTTCGAGGCGGTAGGTGGCTTGGGAGAGGGGCGGAGGTCAGAGAGGGGGAAGGAGCTAGGGAGGAGAGCCAGCCCCTTTTGTCCACTTCAGCAATTGTTTCTTGCTGTGGTTGTCCCACCTGATGACGGACGCTTGTGTTGCGCCCGAAACGTCGTGATTTAATTTCATTTCATACCCACTACGTGACTTTACCGAAAGGACCAAAGAGTATGGATCCCTGCGGTAACGAAAACTTCAAATCTAGATTCACTGCAGGAAAGTAACAGCAACCACCACCACCACCACTAACGTGGCTCAAACTCCTGCGCTCCGGTGATAATGTCCTCTCTCATGACGTGACGTGTTTGTGTGTATGCATGTATACGTTGAACTTTTTTTGCGCCGTACGTAGCCAACATTGTTAATCGGAGGCGCGGGGAAAGACAACAAACTAAAGACAATAAGCAGTTCTCACGAATTGAGTTTTTTAATCTAGGAAACGATCATTACGCGATTGTAATGATGTTTGTACAATCTTTGTTTCTGGATAGAGAAGTGCATTGCTCTGTTTTTGACAAAAAAATAACTTCACACGTTAGTAAATAACACTGTGGCCTTTAAAGGAAAAAAATATATATGAAAAGAGACGTTTCGGAAAATTGCCCTTCATGGCGCAAAAATAGAGATGCCAGAGAAATGGAGTGGATAATCCGAGTTGGAGACTGCACTTCACACCATGGGGCCTGATAATAATTACATTTTAAAGCGTATGTTTTTGATGACCAGGTTTTAAATCGGCTACTTAATATGTACCCTATTAGTAGCTTTTGAGTAACAGACAACCCCATCATCAACAACAATCATGCTCATACTACTACTAAATAAATGTAGTTGTAGCCATCGTTAAAATATAAAATGTTGCTGGCACTGCATTATGGGTAGAACAGCTGCAGGCCGGTCAATTAAACCCTAATTAGCATAACCCGCGTCTTAATGCATCCTGGACAGAATTCGCATTCCTTTACAGGCGGTGTGCTTTGGCGGACGTGTTGATTTATTTTGTTATCTGTGGTTGTTGTTGCTATTTGTGCCACTGCCAACGCAGCAGTTTTTGAGTCTTTAAGTCACATACACAGCTTTGACATCCGGTGATTTCAGCTGAGAATCAACCCCAAGCCTCTGGTTCACTGGGTGTATTGTTTGGTATTGGTTTTCTCTGCAACCCTCAATGCAGTATCGGTTGAGGGAGTATCTGTTTTTTTTATCATTGCAGAGCATAGGCTCCAAATGCCTGGCGTATCAAAATGGTGAAATAATAATAGGATTTAACCTTTAATAATACCGCTGAGACAAGGCCATGAAGGAGTCTGTCTCTGGTGTAGGCCAATCAGTTTCAAGGACATTATTATCAAAGCATGTTTGTATGTTTTACCACAAGCATAGATGCGTGGTTAATGCAGACGTGATGTATGTGTTTTGAACTTCTTTCGCACCGTACGTAGCCAACCATGCTAATCGGATGTGCGGGTGGAAGGACAAACGAACTGAACGCAAACAGAAATTCGGTTTCAATCTTGATTTAAAAGTGCATAGTGGCTTCCTAATTTGGGAAGGAAGAGCGTTCCAGACGGCCCTTGTTCGACGGTCAGCCCTGAAGCTGCTACGAGGGAATGGCCGTAGTTCGTCTGACGGTTCATGTTCCTTGACGAGATCAGCAATAAAGGTGTCTACTGACGTTTTAACATCTTAACGCCTCCTCTGATTATTGCCGGAAAGGAGCAAAAGCCGATTTTTTTTTTCTCAGATACGCAGAATAAATTTTAATCGTTTAATAGGGCGCATCCCCGACGTGTCTGGACCCAGAGACCGTCACGAATCACTGCGCCCCCCCCAACCAACGGCGTTTTGTTGTTGTTGCTGTTGTTAAAATCGAATTAGCCTCTAAATCGTGGTCCCGTATTTGGCAACGGTTATGCGGACCACTTCCCCGCGGCCCTGAGGGCGCTAGCAGCGGTGGTGCCCTGCGGGCCTCAGGCGTGGGACCCCGCCGGCGTGACAGATGACGAGTTAACAAGCGCGTGTGGACTCGAGCAGCACAATACATGGTACGGGTTGTCAGTGATTTTTGGGGACAGAGACGATGGGAAGGAATTAAAAAGTGGGGCACTTTACAGATCCCTTGGCCGGCTTAATGATCACATCGGCGCCGTTAAGTTTCCAACAAAATAGTGAGGTATTGCGGAGAGTTAAGGGTAGTAAACTAATTAAATAAACATTACATTAACCTCAACGTAAAATTGTTTTCATCAGAAGCAGAACCTTTATTTAGACTCGGGGAATCCGATGAGCTGTGAAGCTCTGTTTCACAGATGTCCAGTATCGTGGAGGGGTGAGGGTGGGGTCAGCAAGTTTAAAAAATACTCTTTGGGTCTTTCGGTAAAGTCACGTAGATAGAAAAATTAAAATAAAGTGAACAAAAATAAAATGAAAATAAAAATAAAATAAATAAAAATAAAAATCTTGTGTAATAAAAAAATATTTCATTTTTATTATTTTTATTCACTTCATTTTAATTATTATTTTTATATCTACGTGACTTTACCGAAAGACCCAAAGAGCATGCATTCCTGCAGCCACGAAAGCTTTAAGTCAAGATTTAAGTTACAGCAATAAACAAATATTGAGTTCACGATGGGATTCGTTATCAACTAGCGACGTTTTCGCTGCTCTCTGCGGGGGAGCTGGGCTGATGGGGAACCGCGGCTGCCCAATGACAGCCGCGGCTGGGTGACATCAAAGAGAGAGAGCGCGCGAGAGTAGGAGAGAGAGAGAGCGGAGTGAGTGACAGCGCCACTGATAGCTGAGCCACACAGCCAGGCACCGCTCTCCTACCCCTACAATTTCCCCCGCCCTCTGCGCCCCCCACCCCACCCCACAACCCCCCACCCCACCCCCTCGGGTTACCACCGCCGCTCTAACGATTGGGTCGCGGTCATCGGTTCGGGGGGTTGCACGCGGAGGCAAATTCCATCAATGACTCATGAGGGGTCACGGGTAATCACTGCTGCCGCTCCTCCTCGGGATGGCGCGTGCACAGCACGGGTACGCCCTGGAGGTGCGCGCGCGCGTGTGTGTGTGTGTGTGCTAGTATATGTGTGTGTGTATGTGTGTGTGTGCTCGTGTCTATGTGTGTGTGTCTGTGTGTGTGTGTGCTCGTGTCTGTGTGTCTGTATGTGTGCTCGTGTCTGTGTGTGTGCTCGTGTCTGTGTGTGTGTGCTAGTGTATGTGTGTGTGTGTGCTAGTGTCTGTGTGTGTGCTCGTGTCTGTGTGTGTGTGTGCTCGTGTCTGTGTGTGTGTGTGTGTGCTCGTGTCTGTGTGTGTGTGTGTGCTCGTGTCTGTGTGTGTGTGTGTGCTCGTGTCTGTGTGTGTGTGTGTGCTAGTGTCTGTGTGTATGTGTGCTCGTGTCTGTGTGTATGTGTGTGTGTGCTCGTGTCTGTGTGTGTATGTGTGCTCGTGTCTGTGTGTGTGTGTGTGCTCGTGTCTGTGTGTGTGTGTGCTCGTGTCTGTGTGTATGTGTGTGTGTGCTAGTGTCTGTGTGTGTGTGCTAGTGTCTGTGTGTGTGTGCTAGTGTCTGTGTGTGTGTGCTAGTGTCTGTGTGTGTGTGTGCTAGTGTCTGTGTGTGTGTGTGCTCGTGTCTGTGTGTGTGTATGTGTGCTCGTGTCTGTGTGTGTGCTAGTGTCTGTGTGTGTGTGCTAGTGTATGTGTGTGTGCTAGTGTCTGTGTGTGTGCTAGTGTCTGTGTGTGTGCTCGTGTCTGTGTGTGTGTGTGCTAGTGTCTGTGTGTGTGTGCTAGTGTCTGTGTGTGTGTGTGCTAGTGTCTGTGTGTGTGTGTGCTAGTGTCTGTGTGTGTGTGCTCGTGTCTGTGTGTGTGTGCTAGTGTCTGTGTGTGTGTGCTAGTGTCTGTGTGTGTGTGTGTGTGCTAGTGTCTGTGTGTGTGTGTGTGCTAGTGTCTGTGTGTGCTCGTGTCTGTGTGCGCACGTGCGGGGAGCGGTGGTGTAGCGGTTAGCGCACTGCGCGACGAACCCGGCGCACCGAGTTCGATTGCACGCCTACGGCCACCAACACCACCAGTGACGATTATCTGAACCGGTCCTGGGCCTCCTCCCCTAGGTAGACTCAGCCTGAAAGGAGTACTAGGTACGTGTTAACATATTTTTGAAGCACGCTAAATTAGATTTTACTGCAACCAACTCGTCCGTCCTACATTTGCACAAGCGAATTTAATCTCCTTGCTTTGCCTGCACTCTATATCAGCCCCAGTGTAACGAATACCTCGACTGTCCCTCCCCCCCCGCCAGCCAGCCACACGTGCGGTCATCTCCCTGCTGTTGTTCAGGCGCGTGGCTCTCTGTGATTCCTCTCAATCCTGCGGCCTCTCTCGACATTCTCCCTCCACCTCGCATTCAAGGTCCTCAATGATCTCGCACCTCCGTACATTCCGCAGTTGCTGCTGAGCCCTCAACGTTCCAACAACGCCAACTCTGAGGTCAGCGGACTTGGATCTTCTCTGCATTCACAGAACGAAGTTCAGGTCCATGGGCAGCGATCTCTGGGCCTTCACTCCATAGGGCACCAGGATTGTGGAACTCTCTGGGCCTTCACTCACGTGACACCCGCACTGTGGAACTCTCTGGGCCTTCACTCACGTGACACCCGTACTGTGGAACTCTCTGGACCTTCACTCACGTGACACCCGCACTGTGGAACTCTCTGGGCCTTCACTCACGTGACACCCACACTGTGAGACTCTCTGGGCCTTCACTCACGTGACACCCGCACTGTGGAACTCTCTGGGCCTTCACTCACGTGACACCCGCACTGTGAGACTCTCTGGGCCTTCACTCACGTGCCACCCGCACTATGGAACTCTCTGGGCCTTCACTCACGTGACACCCGCACTGTGGAACTCTCTGGGCCTTCACTCACGTGACACCCGCACTGTGGAACTCTCTGGGCCTTCACTCACGTGACACCCGCACTGTGAGACTCTCTGGGCCTTCACTCACGTGCCACTCGCACTATGGAACTCTCTGGGCCTTCACTCACGTGACACCCGCACTGTGAGACTCTCTGGGCCTTCACTCACGTGACACCTGCACTGTGGAACTCTCTGGGCCTTCACTCACGTGACACCCGCACTGTGGAACTCTCCGGGCCTTCACTCACATGACACCCGCACTGTGGAATTCTCCGGGCCTTCACTCACGTGACACCAGCACTGTGAGACTCTCTGGACCTTCACTCACGTGACACCCGCACTGTGGAACTCTCTGGGCCTTCGCTCACGTGACACCCGCACTGTGGAACTCTCTGGGCCTTCACTCACGTGACACCCGCACTGTGGAACTCTCTGGGCCTTCACTCACGTGACACCCGCACTGTGGAACTCTCTGGGCCTTCACTCACGTGACACCCGCACTGTGGAATTCTCTGGGCCTTCACTCACGTGACACCCGCACTGTGGAACTCTCTGGGCCTTCACTCACGTGACACCCGCACTGTGGAACTCTCTGGGCCTTCACTCACGTGACACCCGCATTGTGGATCTCTCTGGGTCTTCCGTCCGTGTTGAGGTCATGCGACACCTTTGCACGTTCATGAGCGCATCTGTCGATATACTGCACCCCTTTAAAATAAAACAAAGAAAATCTTCTGTATGCTGAACTTATTTTGCACCGTACGTGGCCAACCGTGCCAATCGGAGGTGCGGGCGAAATGTAACACATTGAATACAAAAAGCGGGTATAAAGGAATACGTTTTCAATCGAGATTTAAAACGCTATAGCGAACAATCACCCACACATCTTGCAACGGGCCTGACAGTGTATATCCTCACTCGCGAAGCTGCCCAGCCATGTCATCGATGGATATTCAGAAACTAAATAAAAGATAGAGAAACGCACGCCCGCACGGGCGATGGTACGGATACACGCGCGTTATGAGCGGGGGGGGGGGGGGGACCACGTGCGTCCCTACAGAGACGCGTTAAATCACGCAGAGCGAGTGAACCACTCCCACCACAGTCCATTACGGGGTGACTTAAAGAGCCACGCACTTGGGGAGGAATTGTTCTACGTTAGGATCAATTGACTCACTAAAACTCAACTTACCCTTGTACTAGTTTTTTTAAGTCCTGCATGGGCTGGCACCATCATATATTCATGAGTTAATTAATCCGTACACCACCTCAAGGCCGTTAAGATCTGCAGACTCCCTTCTGTGCGTACCTCGGAACCCGGCTGCGTTCCTGGGGGTGAGCGGGCACTTCCTGTGGCTGCGCCATGCACGGTTGTGGAATTCCCTCCCGTTGGAAATTTGTTCATCCGATATTGTGGATGCTTTTAAGTCTCGTCTAAAAGCACATTTTCTTAAGTCAGTTTATTCTATGTAGCTTCTCCTTCTCTCTTGGCCGTTCCTTATTCTTACAAGGCGCCTTGAGACGTTAGTGGAATGCGCCTTACAAATAAGTGTAAATAATAATTACTACAATATATAAACGCAACTCTATATCAATATGTTTTTTTTTTTACCAGATAAAGCCCACTACTGAGCTACTATATCGCTTTTTTTTTCTCAGAAGCGACCTGGCTATCACAAATGATAGCGCAGCGAAGTGACGTATCATCATGTGGAAATGTATAGCAACCAAATACGATGAAAGCGTGTTGATTCAAAATGTAGACGTAAACACCAGAGGACCCTGAGAAAAATCCACGCGACCACGGGGAGAGAGGGCGACACCGCAAACTCCAAATATACAGGGGTAACCAGTGCCGGATTATCCAAGCAGCAAAAGTAGCTACATATGCTACGGGCCCCGCACTTTCAAGGGCCCCGGCTCAAACGCAGTGACTTATCATCACGTGGGAATTTAGAGCAGCCAAATATACTCTGAACGCGTGGTGCACCATGTGGAGGGAAACAACAGAAGGACTCGGAGAAAAATCCAAGCGACCACGGGAAGAGAGGACATGCAAGCTCCAAATACGCGTGGTCGGGATCGAACCCCGATTATCCACATCTTTAAACGGGTCTGAAACGTTTTCTCTGGTTCTTTCGGTAAAGTCACGTAGATAGAAGAAAAGTGAATGTAAAAAAAACAGTAACGTAGACTGTATCTTGGTTCTTAATCGGAGTGAGTGTACTGGACATCTATAATGTATACTGTAGCCTGGTTATTATGTTTGGTTAGTGTACTGGTAGTCTATAATGTAAACTGTAGCAATGGTTATTAAGCTGGGTGAGTGTACTAGCAGTCCATAATTTCGACTGTTGCCTGGTTCTTAACCTTGGTGAGCGTACTGGCAGTTTATAATGTAGACTTATTATTGGTTTTTCAGTAATTGAAAAAAACCACGACGTTTCGATCGCAACACAAGCGGTCGTCATCAGGAAAAGGGGGGTCTGAAACGGGCAGTGATGATGCACCCAGCAGTCAATGGCTAACGGGGAAGAGAAGCACTCTAAAGCCACGTGATGTAGTGGTGGTGACGATGAGGCTATGGGGAGCGTTAGTGTAGTGGCGAGCGCGCTGCGCTACGAACTTGACAGAGAGCGAGTTAGATTCCCGCCCACGGCCACCAACACCAGCGACATTTATCTGAACCCGGCCCTGGACCTCCTCTTAGCTCCACTCAGCCTCAAAAAATGAGCGCCTGGTGAGGTGTGCAGTAAGCATCGCCACTGATAAGACAAAGGTGGTCGGGCGTGGCGTTGCCCACCCCACCGTGCCGTGTACCGGTGCCGGCCTTTCATAGGTGCTACTCGATAACAGCACTTGCACCAGAGATCAGCGGACGGCAGCTACGTGGGATTCAGTTTAACACGTGGCAGGGTTTCGCGACCAATATCATCCATAATAGAGGGTTTTTTGGGGTTTAGATCGCGTAAATAAATAAATGTGTCGTTAAAACCCACCACCACCCGACACAGCCAACCAGTAATGGTTGTCACGTAAACAGAACATGACAATTCGTCACTAGTACAGCACACCGGTGTGTTGGAGAGCCAAGCCACACCGGTGTGCTGTACAAGTGACGAATTGTTATGTTCTGTTTACGTGACAACCCTTCCTAGTTGGCTGTGTCGGGTGGTGGCGGGTTTAACGACACATTTATATATTTACGCAATCTAAACCCAAAAACCTCTATTATGGGATTCCGTTTACTGTTACAACTTTAGAAGTGCTGCTTGTTGCTGACCGACTGACTTTCTCAGGTCTATGGGCCTTGTGCTCAACAACTGTGGACCGCCTGCATACCGGGCGAGGGAGTTAACATCTCCTAGCCACCGTGATGATGATGAGAGAGAGAGAGAGAGTCACGCAAACTCCAAATCTACGGCAGCAGCAGGCGTCAGGGTCGTGATCGATCCCACGACCTCCTGCATACCGGGCGAGGGAGTTCACAATTTGGCACCGTGCGGACTGCCCGTGACTCCGACGCGCGTTGACAATCACGGATTGAGTCGTCAATTGGAGGCGCCGTTCTCACCGATGAACTCCTCCGCGTTTTGTTGGGGAGGTGCGGGTGGGGGAGAGGGGGGGGGAACGAGGGGTGGGGGGGAGAGAGAGGCAGAGAGGGAGGTGTGTCTATCGCGGAGTTAAACCGCTGCGTTACGAGAACAAAACGCGACACCTCCACCCCCGCCATCCCCGCTCCCGTTGATTCCGCGCGCCACATCCCTCGCGCGCGTGCGTGGTGAGCGGTCGAGCGGTCGCGCAGCGGTTAGCGCAGCGCTGCGCTACGAACCCGGGCGGCCCCCATTTTCGACGTCCCGCTCACGGCCACCGATACCGCTGACGATTATTTGAAGCGGTCCTGGGCCTCCCCCTGTGGTCGACTCAGCATCAAATGAGTACCTTGCGCGCTGTGTAAAAACCCTTTCCACTGGGGGAGACAAAGGCGGTCGGGCGTGGTGCAGGTCACCCACTCGCCTCGTGTGCCGTGCCGGCCTTCATAGGTGCTGCTCGCTAACAGCACTTGTCCCAATAGTATTTAAGGCTAAACGGGGGATCTTTGTCTTTGTGTTGCAACAGAGCACGGTGCCGCTATGAGCGGGGGTGACCGGTGCCTATGCTGGGGTCCTGCACCAACGCACGTCCCGTTCGCCACCACCACCACCCCCTCCTTCGTAGGTGCGACTTGCTAATATCACTTGCCCCAACAGTCTAAAACTAAACCATAACACGAAGCTATGTGTTTGTTTTACCAGGTACGGCCCACTGAGCCGCTACCTCGTAGCTCTCTTTCAGAAGCGACCTGGGATCACAAATGATAGCTCAACGAAGTGGCTCGTCATTTACGCGTGGGAATACACAGCAGCCAAATGCTCGAAACGCATGATGATTATAAATGTGGAGGGAAAAAAATATCTGTCCGTTCAGGCTATAGCGGCGATCTTTGACTTTGTCTTGTATGAGTGTGTGCGCTTGTCCGTGCGTCAACTCCAGTTTACGCTCCTTCGCCGTGTGAGTCAGATCCGGATCCGCGTCTCGTGTGCCGCAAGATTATTCTGGGCTCGAACAAAGGGGCGATGAGCCATATCCCCACAGGGATTAAGCATGAGGTCCCATTGTTAACACACCAAAGACAAAGATCCCCCGTATAGCCTTAACAGACTGTTGGAGCAAGTGCTGTTCGCGAGCACCTATGAAGTCCAGCACGGCACACGAGGGAGTGGGTGGCCAGCACCACGCCCAGCCGCGTCGGTCTCCCCAGTGACACTGTACCAGCCACGCAGTTAAGGCTGAGTCGACCTAAGTAAGGCCCAGGACCGATTCAGATAGTCGTCACTGGTATTGGCCGTGAGCGGGAATCGAACCCGGCTGGGCGGGTTCGTAGCGCAACGGGCTAACCGCGACACCACACATCCGTGCGGTCGCAATTCAATTAACGGCGGCGTTCATGTGAAAACCAATCGTATACAACAGGTGCAGATAAAAGGGGAATTTTTTTGTTTACTCTTACCAGAGCAGGAAATAAAAAGGGAGAAGCTCAAGGGGTGAGAATGAAATCAAACACATGCATAATTACGCAGCAGCTAATTGCTTTATAATGAATTAGGCTCAGCCCTGGGATGGATGAATTAAAATAAATATCGAAATGAGGTTTTTGTTCTCCCAATTCCTGGTAATTGCATCTTTGGTCCATAAAAGAGGTGTTTTGTGTTAGATCGCGTAAATATATGCATGTGTCGTTAACCCCGCCACCACCCGACACAGCCAACGTAAACAGAATATGAAATTGTCACGAGTAAGGGTTTAACGACACATTTATATATTTTCGCGATCTTACCGAAAAAAAACACTTTATTATATTGGTCACGATTGCTACCGTGATTGCCATCGTGATTGCCATCGTGATTGCCATCGTGAATGTTATTACGACCGTCATCATTATTATCATCATTATTGCCATAATTATTCCCATCATGACTGCCATCGTGATTTCCATCCTGATTGTCATTATGATTTACATCGTGATCGCCATCGTGATCTCCATCATGAGTGCCATCATGATTGCCATTCTGATCTCCACCATGTCGTGAAACGTAGACTCCATTTGTAAACCTCGCACAGCGGTGACGCTCCTTGTATCAGTGATTTTATGTTTGCCTCTACGTAGCAGAGAGGTGTTAGAATGAACTTGTGGAGTGGAAGGTGGCAGCAGTAGCAGCCCTCACGCGGCCCACTCTGTTCATTGACAAATCACCACCGATGCCATCATCATCAACATCACCCCGGCGACAGAACATCGATCAACGATGAGAATCAGTTTAACACGTAGGCTTTCGCGACCAATATTATCCATAATAGAAGGTTTTTTTTGGGATTAGATCGCGTTCATATGCAGTGAGGGAAAAAAGCATTTGATGCCCTGCTGATTTTGTACGTTTGCCCACTGACAAAGAAATGATCAGTCTATAATTTTAATGGTAGGTTTATTTGAACAGTGAGAGACAGAATAATAACATCACAATCCAGAAAAACGCATGTCAAAAATGTTATAAGTTGATTTGCATTTTAATGAGGGAAATAAGTATTTGACCCCTCTGCAAAACATGACTTAGTACTTGGTGGCAAAACCCTTGTTGGCAATCACATAGGTCAGACGTTTCTTGTAGTTGGCCATCAGGTTTGCACATATCTCAGGAGGGATTTTGTCCCACTCCTCTTTGCAGAGCTTCTCCAAGTCATTAAGGTTTCGAGGCTGACGTTTGGCAACTCGAACCTTCAGCTCCCTCCACAGATTTTCTATGGGATTAAGGTCTGGAGACTGGCTAGGCCACTCCAGGATCTTAATGTGCTCCTTCTTGAGCCACTCCTTTGTTGCCTTGGCCGTGTGTTTTGGGTCATTGTCATGCTGGAATACCCATCCACGACCCATTTTCAATGCCCTGGCTGAGGGAAGGAGGTTCTTACCCAAGATTTGACGGTACACGGCCCCGTCCATCGTCCCTTTGATGCGGTGAAGTTGTCCTGTCCCCTTAGCAGAAAAACACCTCCAAAGCATAATGTTTCCACCACCATGTTTGACGGTGGGGATCATGTTCTTGGGGTTATAGGCAGCATTCCTCCTCCTCCAAACACGGCGAGTTGAGTTGATGCCAAAGAGCTCCATTTTGGTCTCATCTGACCACAACACTTTCAAACAGTTGTCCTTTCAATCATTCAGATGTTCATTGGCAAACTTCAGACGGGCATGTATATGTGCTTTCTTGAGCAGGGGGGCCTTGCGGGCGCTGCAGGATTTCAGTCCTTCACGGCGTAGTGTGTTACCAATTGTTTTCTTGGTGACTATGGTCCCAGGTGCCTTGAGATCATTGACAAGATCCTCCCGTGTAGTTCTGGGCTGATTCCTCACCGTTCTCATTATCATTGCAACTCCACGAGGTGAGATCTTGCATGGAGCCCCAGGCCGAGGGAGATTGACAGTTATTTTGTGTTTCTTCCATTTGCGAATAATCGCACCAACTGTTGTCACCTTCTCACCAAGCTGCTTAGCAATGGTCTTGTAGCCCATTCCAGCCTAGTGTAGGTCTACAATCTTGTCCCTGACATCCTTGGAGAGCTCTTTGGTCTTGGCAATGGTGGAGAGTTTGGAATCTAATTGATTGATTGCTTCTGTGGACAGGTGTCTTTTATATAGGTAACAAGCTGAAATTAGGAGCACTCCCTTTAAGAGTGTGCTCCTAATCTCAGCTCGTTACCTGTATAAAAGACACCTGGGAGCCAGAAATCTTTCTGAGAGGGGGTCAAATACTTATTTCCCTCATTAAAATGCAAATCAATTTATAACATTTTTGACATGCATTTTTCTGGATTTTGTTGTTGTTATTCTGTCTCTCACTGTTCAAATAAATCTACCATTAAAATTATAGACTGATCATTTCTTTGTCAGTGGGCAAACGTATAAAATCAGCAGGGGATCAAAAACTCTTTTCCCTCACTGTAAATGTGTCGTTCAACCCACCACCACTCGACACAGCCAATTAAAAAGGTTTGTTTACGTAAACAAAACATGTCAGGAATTGGCATGTTTTGTTTAGGTGACAAATCTTACTAATTGGTTGTGTCGGGTGGTGGAGGGTTTAACGAAACGTTTATAATTGTGCGATCTAACCCAACGAAACCCTCTATTTATGAACGATAAGACTGGTGAAATCCGATGAGCTATTAAGCTCTTTTTCATAGATGTCCAGCATGGGCGGGTCAGCAACTTACAACAACAAACAACGCAACAACAAAAAAACATCGATGGGAGTTCACAATAAAGAAAAAATAAGAAAGTCACGCAAAATTTAAGTACAAAAAATAAAGTATATACGTGCATAACTACAGCCATTATGTATTCATGCCGAGTTTTGACTCTGAATGCAAGCTAGAGCAAGGCAGTAATACAACAAGAGCAATGATCTGAACATCTGTTTATCGATGGGAGGTTCCGCCATTTGGAGCGGTGACTTTAATTTTCATAAACAGTGATTAAGTGATTGTTGCACGCAATTCGATGCGTGTATCATCAGCGTGAGAATCGATACAAAATATAATTAGAATTTGCAGTTCAAAATTCTAATTCTTGCTGGGCGAAGGCTTTCTCGCGATGTCTCGGTCACGGGGGTTGTTTGACCATACTTCACCGCGCTGGTCCAGTGCGAGTTGCTGAAGGGGCCACCACGGACCCCGTTCAGATGTCACCGCCACTGATCTTGGCCGTGGCCGGGAATCCAACTCAGGCGGGTAAAGGGTTCAAACAGCGCGGCGCACCCCGAAACAATCGCCTTTACTCAACAAATAACTGCACGAGCTCATCTATCACAACGTCCGTACGTTAGGTGCAAATTGTATCCCTGCAAATTGCATTAATAAAAATAAAGCGATGAAATTTACATATCTTAACAATGTTTTGCAAGCCGGTTTCCTCTGCCACAACGCTGTAAATATGTACGCATTTGTAAGTCTGTCTGCATGCCAATGGACCTTGTCTGTCCGCGTATCCCTCCGTCGGCCTGTCCGTCCATCCGTCCGTCCGTCCATCCATCTCCGCGACGTTTATGAAGGTCAGATCGACGGAGATGGATCCGTCTCATTCGCAGGCCCTGCCTCCTGCGGAGTCACGCACGCGTGCACGCGCGCGCATGCACGCGTGCACGCGCGCGTGGGGAGCGGTAGCGTAGCGGTCAGCGCTGCGCTTGCGCTCCGAACCCCGCGAGCCGAGTTCGATTCCCGCTCACGGCCAACATTATCTGAACCGGTCCTGGGCCTCCCCTTAGGTCGACTCAGCCTCAAATGGGTATCTGATGCGGTGTGTAAACATCGTCACTACGGCGACAAAGGTCGGCCGGGCGTGGTGTTGGCCATCCACCCCCGTGCGTGCCGTACCGGCCTTCATAGGTGCTGCTCGCTAACAGCGCTTGCGCCAACAGTATTTAAGGCTATACGGGGGGTCTTTGTTACGCAGTAGGCAGTGGGTTCGATCCCGGGCCCTGGCGATGCATGTTGTTGTATATTTGCAGTCCGCGTCTCTCTCTCTCTCTCTTCCACCGTGGTAGTCGCATGGATTGTTCCTCCGGTTTTGCCAGATTCCATACATATTTAGAAACAACGCGAATTTAAATGATTCGGCGGTTACTATTAATGCCCGCATGATGATGATATCAACCACTGCGATTATGAAATATCATCACGCGTGGCCAGGTCGCCTCTGTAAAAAAATAGAGCTGAGAGCTCAGTGGGGTTTACTTGGCAAATAGAATACTAGTAGTACTACTAAATCGACGAGTGATCAAACTATGACATTTGGAATAGGTGTGTCAACGTGATCGAGCAGTGGTCGAGCAATACAATTTTTAATACTTGCAATTTAGCAATCTTTTGAAATAGCGTGATCAACCGGACTATGCGTTAATTGTGTTTTGACCGACCGTCTGTGTTGCTTCACATGGTTTCCAAATTTTTTTTGCTAAACCCTGTTTGTCTGGTATGCTTCTCTCTCTGTGTCCCCTGTTGTATCTGTGTCAATTCCCCCTACTTGGGTGTCTGTATAGACATCTGAGGTTATGTGTCTCCCCTCTCTCATAATTTAGCTCTTCTGTACCTGATGATGGCTGCTTGTGTTGCAACCGAAACGTCGTACGCTATTATGTTATTTTATAATTTCTTATTTATACGTGACTTTACCGAAAAAAAACAAAGAGTAATCCCTGCAGTCACGAAAGCTTCAAATCAAGTCGAATACGTGTAGTGTCTACGTGAACGAGCTGTGACATTTTTAAAACCGAGTGTCGATGTGATTGAGCAGTGATCGATTCCTGTGCTGGAAATATCAAAAAAATATCACAGTTCGATCACTCGTCGATCACATAGACAAACGTATTCAAAATGCCAGAGCTCTACCACTGCTCAATCACATGCATACACGCATTCACAATATCATAGTTCTATCACGTAGAAACGCGTATTCAAAATGTCGATCCGGTGGATTCCTGAGCAGTGGCTGTTGCTGCTGCTATCCTCACACTCCGCTGACTCGTTCATTCCCCCTATTGCGTTGTTTGTCAAACATATTTCCAGTCCGATAATGTTTTTCAATGGCAAATTGTCATGCGCAGTATTTTCATGGCGCATGCTAAGCAATGGTAAGCAGATCACACAATGAAATACAGAGGCGATCGCACGGGATTGCCACTGCACGCATTTAGCAATCCGATTAAGAGTGCCGCGTTCCTCGTGACAAGTTCCCCATCCCCACTCATCACACCGATTCTGGCAAGTCACCCGATGAAGATGGTTGTTGTAATCACCAGCGAAATTGTAAATGTTGTGCGTTTTACTCTCCATCACACCGATATTCTGAAGTAGTAACCAATTAGCACGTTTTGTTCACGTGACAAACCTGACTAATTGACTGTGTTGCATATGCGGTGGGTTAACGACGTGTTTATGTTCAAGCAATCTAACCCAAATTTATTTTATTATGGAAAGATGAATATCACTTTGCGATGGAATTCAGTGGCCTTGGTGGCAAGCGACAAAGTCATAGCAATTATAAGCCCACGTGCTTTCGCTGTTGTCGCTGTTGTTGCGTACACATTCACGGAAACAACCAATCGTTTACTCTCAAACAGGTGGTGGCGGTTTGCCGGCGCCCGTAACAAAGACTCGCAAATTAGACTCTCGGCACATCATCACACTGCGACGAACCTGGAGCTCATACAACAACAACAACAACAAAAACCCCGTAGCGCGAGAACTATTTAAAGAGTCCTCTGTAACCAACTCTTCCGATGAAACAAGTTGTGAGATGTTCCGCGGAGGATTCCTCCTAAGCAGCGCTTTCTCAATTTAGGCACGTGCCCAGCGTGGTGCTCGCGTCTCGAAACCCATTTACGATCATCGACGCGTGGTCGTTAAAGGGACACACGATGCGTGTTGGCAGATGAAGGCCCCTAGTTACTTTTTTTGTTTGGGGAGAGGGGTGGGGGGAGGAGGCAGATTATATTGATAAAACTAAAGCCTCCGGCTCTTGACCATGAGGCAGCCGTGTGAATGGCCCCCGCAGTCTCTTTATTGGACGAACTGAAAACCAGATGTCTTTGTTGGCTTTTTGCGTGCAGATGATGCGCGTCGTGGCCAGGAATGCCAAAGACAATTTTACTCGCTACGCCTGCGAATCCAGTTTAACCGCGGGTGGGCGGTCGAGACCCGGATTGGAACCTAGGACCCTCAGTAGTGCCGGACTCGGACGTCCCTGACCTCTGAGCCACGCGGCCACCACCTCTGGCAGGGAGAGAAACTAGGACCTGACGTTGACTGCGCGGCACCCGGCCGACACGAGCCTTACACTCGTTCACCGAGGAAAGCCTCAACGAGTCTCAGGACGGCTATTTCAGGAGGGTCCTGCCAAGTGTTTTGCCGTGGGGGGGTCGCGGGCGACAATCCCCGTGCTCCCCGAGTTCAAGTAAACCGCGGGAGATTCCCGTGATGTCCACCGTGAAGCGGATCGCGGTATTTAACCAGGGCGGCCTGCTGGATTTTCAACCGCAATCATCCGGGAGCAGGCGGGCGGGCGGGCTACCGCTGGAGAGAAAAAAAAAATCAATTTGTCTTAAGTGACCTTTGCACTAAATTGGCTGTGATCACCGTGCGCCGCTCTGCATGCGGCTCTGCATGCGATCTCCTATTCTCGAGATGGAATTACCGGCACAGTCGCCGATATGGGAGAGACAAACAACATTTCACGAGAAGGGAAAAATATTACGAGGGAGCACACCGCGCGCCGATCATTGCGACTGCGTTTCCTTCAGCGCGACGCTCCAGTGAGCGTCTGCCCGGAGTGCGTAGTCGCAAATCGATGTTGTTCAGTTGATTCCTCGCGAGGGCGTGTTTGGAGCAATGCTGCCAGCATCTTAAGGAAACCTGGGTTCGATTCCTGGACCTGGGTGTCATTCACGGGCTCACGCGGGTTTCTCCTTGGCAGGCCCTGGTGGGCACGGCTCAATGATGAGTCTTAATGACGATGAGGCATATTGCAGTGGTGGCGAGGGAACACGTCACAAGTAATGCAGTATTCTAATCGGATTGATAAATGCGGGCAGTGGCAATCCCGTGCGATTGCCTCTGTGTTTCATTGTTTGATCAGATTATCATTACTTAGCATGCCATTAAAAACACGACGGAACTGGAAATTTCGATTTGAAGCTTTCGTGACTGCAAGGATTCATCTTCTTTGGTTCTTTCGGTAAAGTCACGTAGAAGACGGCCGCTTGCGTTGTGACCGAAACGTCGTGAGAATTTTATTGTGTTATTTTATTATTTTATTCTCATTTTACGTGACTTTACCGAAAGAACCAAAGAAGATGAACTGGAAATATTTTACAAACAATGCAATAGGGGGAATGAAGGAGTCAGCGGTTCTAGAGAGTGTGGGGAGAGCAGCATTCGACATTTGGATTGCATGTTGATTTAAAGCTTTCGTGACTGCAGGGATTCATATTCTTGGTTCTTTCGGTAAAGTCACGTAGAAGGGAAACAATAAAATAATAAAAATATAAAACAATAAAATTCTCACGACGTTTCGACTGCAACACAAGCAATCATCATCGGGTGTGAAACCCACACCAAGAAAATTTGAAAAAAGTGGCGGGTTTTTTTTCTCCTTGGCATGTCTCGGACCGCATTCGTGAACACAAAGCAGACCTAAAACACGGTAGGACCAACACCTCGGCCGTGGCAGATCACTGTTATAATTCAGTAGGCTCACATGACATTGACTTCTCCAAGACAGAGGTTCTTTGCAAGCCATCTGGCTACCATGAGAGATTCGTTCATGAGGCTATCCACATATACAAACACAGAGCCAATTTCAACCGAGAAGATGGATTCTGGCTTAGCAATCATTGGAAGGATTGGATAAACCATTTCGGGTCTTAATTGATTGTTCACGCTTACGGTGGCTTTCAGACCGCATCCATTAAATTCGTCTCCCCCTCCTCTTTTCCGAACATAGATGGACTCGTCCATCGGAATAACTGCCAAATCGCTCTCCGTGGAGCTAACGTTAAAAAAAACCGCCACTTTTTTCAAATTTTCTTGGTGTGGTTTTCACACCTGATGATGATTGCTTGTGTTGCAGTCGAAATGTCGTGATAATTTAATTGTTTTATATTTTTATTATTTTATTGTTTCCCTTCTACGTGACATTACCGAAAGAACCAAGAATATTTTGATTACATGTCTATGAAATAGAACTATAGCATTGTGGATGCGTGTATCTATGTTATTGAGCAGTGGTCGGCCTATGACATTTTTAACACATTATTCTACGTGATATATCTGTGATTGAGCTAGGACATTTTGAATACGAGTGTCTATGTGAAAGAGCAGTGATCGAGCTATGGTATTTTGAATGTCTATCTATGTGATCGAGCAGTGATTGAACTATGACATTTTTAATACGTCTATCTATGTGATCGAGCGGTGATTGAGCAGACGCAATTTTTATCGGAACAGCAATGCCTGCTGTTAGCCCCCCCGTTGACGACGAGTGGTTTCCCTGAGCATTAGCATAATTTATAATTCATTCTGTCCCTAATGATGTACATAATTTATCATTGATTCTGTGCCTGATTATTAATATATATATCATTCAATCTGTCCCTGAGTATTAACATAATTTATCATTAATTATGTCACTGAGCATTAGGATAATCTATCATTCATTGTCGATGGGCATTAACATGATCATTCTACCTGTCCCTGTGCATTAATATAATGTATCACTCGTTCTGTTTCTGAGCATTAATATAGTTGATCACTTATCCTGTCGCGGATTCGTTCTGTCCCGTTGCAGAGCATCTCGCACTTGCGCCAGGTCTGCTGTTCACGGCGCGCTGATGGATGTCGCCGAGCGTTAATAACGCTATCGACGCTTTGTCTGCGAGGGACGAGCGATGCGGCAAGCGGACACGTGCAGAGGTCCCCCGCATGTAAACGGGCGCGACATTCACAAGGGTCCCCGGACCGACGCATCTGGGCCACACAAAGCGTGGGAGTTCAACGAGCAAAGTTCAAGGGAACGTCACCAGTGGATGGCAGTAGCAATAACAGAGCGATTAGGAGGTGACTGACCGCCGCTGAGCGAGCAAGCCACCACAGTGAACGAGCGAGTGCTGGATCGTCAATCAATCCGACTGCTGCTCTATGTTGGTTTGTATGAAGTGCGGTGAGAGAAGTTTTAAGCTCTGAGTCTATCGGGACTTATGAGAGCCTGGGTTCAATTCCCAGTGCTCCGGTCAACCTCGCAAGTGATGAGTGTTTCTCTCCTGCACTTGTGTAGGCATGTCCTTGTCCTTCCCCCAGCACCTCCGATCAGCACGGTTGTCTACATACGGTGTGAAAGAAGTTTAAAATACAGACACGCTTCAGACACTTCACTTTACATCCACGACCAAAACAATAATGAAAAGGTCACTGCGTGAAAGATTTCACCCAAAAAATTACAAAGGTACTTTAAACGAATATAAAGGCCGAGAGTGGGTTGCCACAGTATTATAATTATTCAAAGTCAGAGAGATATCATGCTCAAATGAGCACTGAGGTGGTGCAGCCGTGTGCCAGTGGTGGAAATTCCACATTCCTATGGCGGGGGCGAGCCATCCATTTTTCTGAAGCCCCTGTTGACTTCCCCACAAAGTCGCAGAGCTGTAATAACCGTTATTAAATTGTCTCGAGTTCAGCGAGTGTGATTGTCTCAATAACTAATCAATCGCTCACCGATAACTGCCCAATAACTGTCACTGGATTTTCCTGAGTGCCGCTCTGCGGGATTATTTGTCAGGCGGATGTGGAGTGACAGGAAGGGATGAATCTCATTGAGAGGTCTTGAACGCGTGAGGACAATCGCTTTTGAGAGGAGAGACCGGTTTGGGAAGTGGCCGCGTCGTTAGGGGGGGTGGGGTCCATGACGGCCGTTTCATCCAACGAACCACCAATGCTAAGATCCTGAATTCACGCCCCAGATTTAGTGAGCTGGCTTCTTAGCCAGTGGCGTAGTTACGACATTATCAGCTTCGGGGGGAGGGGGATGCGGCAATGGATCAGGTGGGGCCACAATATTTAGATGTGTTCCGCACCGTCGCACCTCGGCTATTATATACACCGCGGCTCCTCTTGCATAATCGCATCATTAAGTAAGTGTTTTGTGTACTGTTGAAAGTATATCTCACGGTGGTTGTCTGTCAAAGGGGCCCCCAACTCGTAGCCAACTGATGGTCTCAGTCCAATCACTGACGTTTAGGGCGAATCGGTCTCAGCGCAATCGCCGACGATTGCACCACCACCAACAACAACGAAGAGGTGACAACGGTTTAGTTAGAATTTAGGCTTTTTGCAAACTTCGATGAAAACTCACTTAACGAAAAATAAAGACAAAGATCTCCCTGTTTAGCCTTAACAGACTGTTGGGGCCAGTGCTGTTGGCAAGCGCCTATTAAGGCTGGTAGGTACACGAGTGTGTGGGTGGTCAACACCACAGCGGTCGCTTTTGTCTCCCCAGTGGCGATGTTTACACACAACACCAGGTACTCATTTGAGGCTGAGTCGACCCAGGGGAGGCCTACGACCGTTTCAGATAATCGTCACTGATGTTGGCCATGAGCGGGAATCGAACTCGGGTCGCCGGGTTCATAGCGCAGCATAGCGCTAACCGCTGCACCACCGCTCCCCACGCTTACGAGTGACTCACGTCACACACACACACAGACACGCGTGGGGGTTGACTCCGCGTGCGTGTAGCTCCACCAACCCAAGACGTTGCCTCGAGTCGTCCAGGCCCCGCATTTCCACCGTCGACCACAAAGCACACACGACGATTTGCGTCAGATCGCGCAAGTTATTAAATATCACATGTGTGTCGTGTACCCCTCCTCCACCGGACACAGCAGCCAATCGATGAAGCTGTCGCGTTTGAAACGACCGTGCGCTGGTTGTTGTTGATGCTTCAGCAGCAGTGGCACCACCGAATTAATGAGTGGGGGTGTAACATGTATTTTATTCGGCTGATATAAATAAATGTCCATACGATAAGCCACTTCGTTGAGGCCATCATTTGTGGCCTGGTATATAGGAGGTCCTGGGTTCAATACTGACACTGGCACTAGTATATTTGCAATTTGCATGTCTCTCTCCCGGTGTATGCGTGGACTTTTCTCCGGGTCATCCGGTTTTTCCTTCCACATTTAGATTCAACAATACGCGTTTCGAATATGTGGCTGATTTAAATTTCTACACCATTAGCAACTTCGCTGAGCTATAATTTGTGATGGCCAGGTCACTTCTGAAAAAGAGGTACTATATAGCTTTGTGTGCCTGGTAAAATAAAAACGTAGTTTAAATTGTTATAATTTAAAAGTGGTTTAATATCACCAGTGAGTGGTGGATATGTTGACACTCACAGAACGTGACTTTATTACACAAGACTTCTTGTAGATCAGGCGGCCGGTGTGGCAAGCCCCCACTAGGCCTCGAGGAAGCCTGAACTAGCTCCAGCAAATCATATGCCCAGATCAGGCATTATGAACCTAACTGCTGCTACAAGTTGTACAATCTGCTGCTATAGGCATTCCCCTCCCAACATATATCTCTTTCTTTCTGTTTGTATACTCCAGCCGATCTGCCCATTCATCTTCGTTGTATATGTTTCTTTTTTTCAATGGCTTCCTAAGAGTTGTTTATAGACCACCACCACCACTACCACCTTGATCCCACCTCACCCTTCTCTCCATGTCCCAGAGGGATCTCGTGCTCCGGAAACCCAGTTAATTGTTGGCGTTTCTAATTATAAGAGGAATAATTAGTTGCGATGGGTTGATGGATGGCGGACTGCTGCTGTGGAGTTGAGGATTGTAATTGCCACGCTTTTCCTATGGAGCCGCGTGGGAGCTAATGCAGCCATTATCCAGAGAAAACTAAGCTCACAACGTCTGTCTGTCTCTCGGGTAAGTAGAGGTCACTGTCTATCTCCACTCTGGAATTGACCACCCGTTCAAGCCTGGGGAGCTGATGGAGTTCAAAAGAACACATAGACAAATACCTTGTTGTGAAAGATCCAACGCAGAAGATCCCCTGGGTTTCATCTTCCACGAAACTCACGGTCCACTCTAAAGCGCACCCACTGCACAGACAATGGCAGCAGATGCGGATACCTGACGCACAAATATAAACTTTAAAACTCTCCAGAAGTGTGCGAACTGTGGTCATCCAGAACAGACGGTGCAACGTATAACCACGCAATGCCCGATCCGCAAATATAAAAGGAACGACGTCACAGCGATACACTCCGCTGCTCCTGACGCGGTTGTCTGACTTGACCACCTCAATCCGAAATTGGAGTTGTTGCTCTGTATCTACACCATCAGCCATGCGAAATAAGAGCGATTGACCACCGAGCCAGAGAGCTGAGAGTCCCACGGTTCGATCCCTGACGCTGCCATGACCAGGGTTACCACCTTTGCTACAGCTCCTACTGCCATATTCTTGGGTTTCCCCCCACCCCCCTCTCCCAATAATCACTGGGGATAGAACATGAAATTAAGTCATGGGAATGAACGTGAATACAGAAGGAACAAACCCAAGAGAAAAAATGATTGAAACGGGCGGGCCGCCGTTTTGGCACGGTGACGTCAGAGGCATGGTAGCAAAAACAGCAATCCAGCAAGAAAAAAGAGAGCAAACGTCGATGCTTGCGGCTGGCAGTTACAGAGGAGAAGGGCAACCGAGAGAGTGACCAAGACTGCACGGTGCGATAACGCTGCGATCGCGTGTCCATGCTGACGCAATCCATCGTCATCGGCAGGGTCGCGCAGGCCGTCGTTGACACCAACACGTGGTCCGTGCGTCTAGGCCAAGCGACATCAGCAACAGAAGACAGCGTGAGATGCTACACGGTCTCGTGTTTGAACATCTTGTTGCCAGAAAGGGTCAAACCTATTCTTATTTGTCGTCGTTTTTGATACTGGCGCAAAGGTATTCCATAGATACAACTGCTCGACCCGAGCTCTAAGTGTTCTGATACTTGCATTGTCCTTGTGCTGTTCGCCTTTTGGCGTTCTCTGGTCTAACACTGGTACGGTGTCATATATTATCAGAGCATGTTTATTTGCATGTTTTGATACAGGTATGAGTGGTTAATGCAGACTGTATACCTTGCAAAAGGTGTCTCTTTGGTGTTTGGACATCTTAACACCTGTTTTATTGCCAGAAAGGGTAAAAACTATTCTTATTTTCCATCGCTATACAGTCTGTTCTCCTATAAGGAGTGTTTTAATAACGCACATTGGCTAGAACGCGATGAATGTATTTGGGAAAAAAAAAATTTACAACGCGGATGCGAATTAATCGAGCACACAGAACTATGTCGTGCGAGTCGGAATAAGCGGTCGTATGGCTGCCTTGGCTTAGTATCACGCATGGTGGGATACTGTTGGATGCTTCTAGATGCTACCCACGCGCCTCGGTCTTTGTTCAGCCTGCATACGCATCTCATGCCTTATTACGGACCGCACTTTTCCATGTATTTTAGATAGCGCAATCTTTCCATAACACGGTGTTATTCCGGAATGCAATGATGGCGTTATAGGAGAGCAGACTATTCCCAAATAGTCACGCTACAGCTTGACATCAGAGGTGACTTAAATAAATGTTCCGATTCCATAAGAAGCTGTCCCGTGCCTCTGTGTGATGAAACATGTACGAATAATGCTAATTGAATAAATTGTTACAACGATCATGGGTACACTGGGCCAGTGCCATTGAAACCTGGGTATATGCCCTGGTCTCAATGATATGGTCTCAGTGTAAAATAAGTAATATAAAACAACTTTAAAAACCACGCTTTTTTGAAATGTACTAGTAATGGAAGAACTCCACGACTCCAGAAAGTGGCCCCGAAGCTTGCCACAACGTAAGGGACCGTGGCCAATAACAGCCAACGTCAGTTGAGCGTGGACAATTAGAGCCAAGCCGAAACATAACATATAAAAAAGAATGTAAAAATATATATATTTTGTATGATAGAATATAGTATTGTCGTCAGTATGACATAAGTATACCAAGTTCGCAGTCGATACCACATTGGGAAGTGGGTTAAAATTGAGTTACAAGATTTGAGGATACAACATGACTACAACAACAGAGTGAGTTAAATAAAAGCGTGTAATTACTCCGTGTCTCTGACACTGGGTAGGTACCGCTGAGACCTGGGTTCGTGCCCCGAGTCTGGGTGTCTCTCTCTCTTAGGTCGGCTCATAATGGCTGTAACAAAGCCACTGAGCCACCAACGCTAATCTCATTAATTCAAATGAAGGTTTCGACCACCTGTGATAAAAACCAGATTTACCAAGCGTAACGAGCTAACGTGTCTCAGCCCCACTAATAACCGAGGGTGGGACAAGGTTTGACTCGACTGTCGTGCCGCGAATAGCGGTCACAAGGCGGGATGAACAGCCACACGTGGCGTTTGGCGCACGGAGGAGACAGAGGGCTTTTCAAACTGTGACCTCGGGAGTATTTCGGCGATGTCAACTTCCCGGGGGGGGGGGGGGAGGGGGCTCTCACGCGATGCGCCGTGGGGGAGAGGGGGGGGGGAGATTTGGCGGCTTCGTCCACGGAAGCGATCGATTCTCCGTCTCTTCGCGCAACGCCAGAAGCGCAATGGCGATGTAATTGTTTGATTTTAATTTGTTAATAAATAAATGCAACGGTTCAACGTTGGCTCGAGGCTTCGGTGGAATGGCAAAGTGTCCGTAAAGCGGCAGTCAGCACACCGAGAGCAACGTGCCTGGCTCAGTGAGCGCTGGGGACTCTGAAATTACCAGGTCAAGGCTGCTCCCATCTTTTCATTATCTGGCAATTGCACGAGCATTATTTTTTTTTTAAATAAGAAAAAAAAAGTTCCTTCTAATGTGCCGTTTACATGATTTGGACCACCTAGTGTGAGCGAAGTGATTACGAGGTCAGAAATCAGCGACAAGTGCTCAATATAAGCGAACAAGCGCGCGAGTGTGTGCGATATTGCAATTCCCAATTTGTGAGGCTTAATTGACAAGTGTGTGTGTGTGTGTTTGCTTTTTTTCAAAATGTACAAATGGTTATTAACCCAATCGGGAATCGTTCATGTGGCGAGAGGTAGTGTAGCGGTAAGCGTGCTGCCCTACGGCCAACACCAGTGACGATTATCTGAACCGGTCCTGGGTCTCCCCTAGGTCGACTCAGCCTCAAATAAGTACCTGGTGCGGTGCGTAAATATCGCCACTGGGGAGACAAAGGTGGCTGGGCGTGATGCTGGCCACCCACCCCCTCGTGTGCCGTGCCGGCCTTAAAAAGTGCTCACTAACAGCACTTGCCCCAACAGTCTGTTAAGACTAAATCGGGGGATCCTGGTCTTTGTTTTACATATATAAATCGTCATTCACTCGCTCGCCAATCCTTGATGTGCACGGGCATCCATGTATTGTTGCGCGAGATACACCGACGCGGTATTGGGGATTTACGTGGTGGGTTTAGGTCGCCCATGAGTCAACCACAACACTGGGGCACAACCCGGAGGCACATCGCAGAGTTGTGCAGCACAACCACGAAAAACCCGACGAAAGATCTGTCCCAGTGACTCCGTGGTTTTATAATCGCCGTCCCACAGATACTGAGCCAGCAATGCGGAGAACCTGGGTTTCAGCCCTGGGTCAGCGTGTCTGTCTCACATGGGGTTCATGCTGGCCGTGTCAGACACTCTGAGCCAGCGCAGCTGAGGACCTGGGTGTAAACCCGGCTTGTAGGCGCCCGTGACTAACCCAGGTCGCCGCGTGTCGTGAGTTCGACGTTTCGGCCCCGTCACCAACGACTGCACGCAACGAAAACCACCGTCGTGCAACTCGAGGCGGCTTCTCGCTGAGTTCAGCCGAGCGCGGCTCTGAGCGCTGAGATTTAGAAGCGAGTCGGAGGAGGAGAGACGCGCGGGGAACCGCTCCTCGGAGAGCGTGGAGGGCGTGGGGTGGTGGCGGAGGTGGAAGAGGTGGTGGAGGAGGTAGTGAAGAAGGGGGAGGTGGATAAGGTGGATGGGGAATGAGTAGGAGCAGGAGGAGGAGGATGAGTAGGGTGAGGAAGAGGGTGGTGAGGGAGGTTGGTGAAGGTGGAGGAGCAGGATGAGGAGGGTGAGGAGGAGGAGCGCCCCCTCTCGTGCTGGGTGCGAGAGGCGACTTCAGGATGAGCAGGAGGAGACGCGACTCCGATTGGCGTGGGGGGGGGGGGGCTGTGGCGTCGTCGTCTTCCGGGGCCATTCCCTAACGCGATGACGACTCCTCACCTCGTCCTCACCTCATTCTCACCCTCGACAGAGCGACGCGAGCCTCTGCTGCTGCTGCTGATGCAGCCGACTCGGGAGCCCTGGAAGGACGTTCCTTCACCTCGACACGTGACTTTGATAACGGCACAATTGGGACATAATTGGTAACAAATTCCATAAACATACACAATTAGCTGTGCACTCCGGCGCACCCCTGGATATTTAATGATGACAATAATGCCTCTCGGTGTCTCGTTAATTACACTTTCTTTAGATGAGTGACACTCGCCCTAATTGCAATCGCAAGGCAACACAAAAAAGGCTCCCAGCGCAGAGGCGAGGTAGCTGATCGAGGAGCCCTTGGCTGCGGCTGCCTTCGCCGACGCGGGCGAGCTGACTCGCTGACAACCGCGCACCGCCGCTGCCCAACGCCTCCGCGGGCACCCTCGGTGGGAGCCACGGTGGCGAGACGTTAACTGCCTCGCCTGGTGTGCGGGAGGCTCGTGGGTTCGAACCCCGACTCTGCTCGTCTGAGCGTATTGTTCAAGTCTTAAACTCGATTTGGAAGCTTTTTGTGGCTGCAGGAATTCATACTCTTCGGTTCTATTCGGTAAAGTCACGTAGGTAAAAAAACAAATTTAAAATGAAATAAAATAAACAAAACACGACGTTTCGGAGGCAACGGCAAGCTTCCTTCATCAGGTGGGACCAGTCACAGCCAAAATCACTGCACCACGTGCCGCACCACTCGGTGCAGTGATTTTGGCTGTGACTGGTCCCACCTGATGAAGGAAGCTTGCGTTGCCTCCGAAACGTCGTGTTTTAATTGTTTCTTTAATTTTTATTTGTTTTTTACCTACGTGACTTTACCGAATAGAACCAAAGAGTATAAACCTAGTGAACGTCTAAACTTGAGAGAGAGAGAGACAACACAGAGACACAGAGAGAGAGAGAGACACACAACAGACACACAGAGACCCCATGCCTCTGTGTTGAGGCCTTAAATAATGGCATGGGGTCTCCGTGCGTCTATGTTGTGTGTCTCTCTCTCTGTGTGTCTCTCTGTTGTCTCCCTCGGCGTGTGTGTCTGTCTGTGTGTCTCCGTGTCTGTGTTTTGTCTCACTCTCAAATTTAGAAGTTCATAACGTTTGTTTTCTCCCTGATGACGACTGCTTGTGTTGCAATCGAAACGTCGTATTCTATTGTTCAAGTCTTCTTCATCGGAAAGGGGGCCAACCGCACCTCTACTCTTCGATTACTCAACACAGCTTGGGCGCTGTGTTGAGGCCAGGATTAATACCCAATAGTTGCTTTCAACGTGGATGAAGTGGGACCCGTCATGGGAATGTGGAATTTTACCACAATTCGCAGGTGCAAGTGAGAGGGAGAGAGAGGCGCCGTCCCACGCTATTTTGATCAAGGGAATATTTGCTTTTGAAGATATGCACTATACGTTTTCTGGTATGTAGGAGTTCGTGGGTTCGATCCCAACCCTGACGCCTCAATATACGGAGTTTGCACGTTCTCTTCGTAGTCACGTGAATTTTTCTCCGGGTCTTCTAGCTTTTCCCTTCACATTTGGAACCAAAGTGGGTTTAGAGTATTTGGCTGCTGCTAAACATGTCCACGTGATGGGTCACTTCGTTGAGCTGTCATTTTGTGATGGCCAGGTCGCTTCTGAAAAAGAGCAACTATAGAGGTCCGTGGACACTTACCTGGTAGGAAAAATAAATTTGTAAGAAAGTTTATTGTTTGATTATAGTGTGCTGATCTTTAAAGGTCCATTGAAAAATGTTGCTACTGATACTCCTGCTGTTATGGAGTGACTCATGCAGCCAGCTATGGCTGCTAAGTTTGGTCGTACATGTTATATATATCGTTTATTGTTAAATATGAATCACAGTTCCTATGATCACTGTTACATTGTTTTATAGCTTTATTTTGTTGATTTTGAAAACGTTTTGGTTTAGCCATGTTTGTTTATTGTAGTACAGAGTTAGCCTGGTAACTTTAATCTAAATTGTCTTATGGTTGTTATTGGTTCACGTGCATCCCACTGGGATTTTTTCACACAGCGTTGATACACGGTGTTTTTTTCTGGAAGACTTTGCTGTTTTTTCCTGGATTTTTCTGTTCCGCGTAAGTCACTTTAAGATGTTTCTTGTTGATATTTTTGTTTGTTGCGGTTGCACCCGAGTCAAGAGCCGCATGGCTCACAGGGCTATACCTAATAAATGAAAATGAAATGAAATACTCTTCACCCCAGGCTTCCTCCAGGCTCCCCGCTGAACGCGAGCCCCTTACTCAAGCCGAATCCTTCTTTCCATCCAAAGACAAAGATCCCCCGTATAGTCTTAACAGGCTGTTGAGTGCAAGTGCTGTTAGCGAGCACCTATGAAGGCCGGAACGGCACACCTCCGATGAGCACCACACGCCCGGCCGCCTTTGTCCCACTCATGGCGATGTTTAAACACCGCACCAGGTACTCATTTGAGGCTGAGTCGACCTAGAGGAGGCCCAGGACCGGTTCAGACAATCGTCACCGGTGTTGGTGGCCGTGAGCGGGAATCCAACTCGGTTCGCGTAGTGCAACGCGCTGACATTACCGCTCCCAACTCCACACATCACACACAAAATGAAACACCCACACTCTGCAGAACAGTGTGGCTAGGACAGCATGCAAACTCCACGCAGAAAGTCGCCCGAGTCGGGAATCGAACCCAGGAATTTCTGGCTGTGAGGCACGAGTTATTATCACTGCGTTGCCACCCAGGGACCTAAAACAACTCTCACTGAAAGAAAAGAACTGAAAATCAGGCTTAGGTACAACCTATCGTAAAATTCGATTAATTTTTCTTTTTGGCCTTTCCGGAATCGAGCCAAACAGCATGGCATCACAAGATACAGTGAGGGAAAAAAGTATTTGATCCCCTGCTGATTTTGTACGTTTGCCCACTGACAAAGAAATGATCAGTCTATAATTTATTTTAATGGTAGGTTTATTTGAACAGTGAGAGACAGAATAACAACAAAAAAATCCAGAAAAACGCATGTCAAAAATGTTATAAATTGATTTGCATTTTAATGAGGGAAATAAGTATTTGACCCCTCTGCAAAACATGACTTAGTACTTGGTGGCAAAACCCTTGTTGGCAATCTCAGAGGTCAGACGTTTCTTGTAGTTGGCCACCAGGTTTGCACACATCTCAGGAGGGATTTTGTCCCACTCCTCTTTGCAGATTTTCTCGAAGTCATTAAGGTTGCGAGGCTGACGTTTGGCAACTCGAACCTTCAGCTCCCTCCACAGTTTTTCTATGGGATTTAGGTCTGGAGACTGGCTAGGCCACTCCAGGACCTTAATGTGCTTCTTCTTGAGCCACTCCTTTGTTGCCTTGGCCGTGTGTTTTGGGTCATTGTCATGCTGGAATACCCATCCACGACCCATTTTCAATGCCCTGGCTGAGGGAAGGAGGTTCTCACCCAAGATTTGACGGTACAGGGGACAGTTGTCCTGTCCCCTTAGCAGAAAAACACCCCCAAAGCATAATATTTCCACCTCCATGTTTGACGGTGGGTATGGTGTTCTTGGGGTCATAGGCAGCATTCCTCCTCCTCCAAACACGTCGAATTGAGTTGATGCCAAAGAGCTCCATTTTGGTCTCATCTGACCACAACACTTTCACCCAATTGTCCTCTGAATCATTCAGGTCTTCATTGGCAAACTTCAGACGGGCATGTATATGTGCTTTCTTGGGCAGGGGGACCTTGCGGGTGCTGCAGGATTTCAGTCCTTCATGGCGTAGTGTGTTACCAATTGTTTTCTTGGTGACTATGGTCCCAGCTGCCTTGAGATCATTGACAAGATCCTCCCGTGTAGTTCTGGGGTGATTCCTCACCGTTCTCATGATAACTGCAACTCCACGAGGTCGATCTTGCATGGAGCCCCAGGCCGAGGGAGATTGACAGTTCTTTTGTGTTTCTTCCATTTGCGAATAATCGCACCAACTGTTGTCACTTTCTCACCAAGCTGCTTGGCAATGGTCTTTTAGCCCACTACAGCCTTGTGTAGGTCTACAATCTTGTCCCTGACATCCTTTGAGAGCTCTTTGGTCTTGGCCATGGTGGAGAGTTTCGAATCTGATTGATTGATTGCTTCTGTGGACAGGTGTCTTTTATACAGGTAACAAGCTGAGATTAGGAGCTCTCCCATTAAGAGTGTGCTCCTAATCTCAGCTCGTTACCTGTATAAAAGACACCTGGGAGCCAGAAATATTTCTGATTGAGAGGGGGTCAAATACTTATTTCCCTCATTAAAATGCAAATCAATTTATAACATTTTTGACATGCGTTTTCTGGATTTTTTTTGTTGTTATTCTGTCTCTCACTTTCAAATAAACCTACCATTAAAATTATAGACTGATCATTTCTTTGTCAGTGGGCAAACGTACAAAATCAGCAGGGGATCAAATACTTTTTTTCCCTCACTGTTTGAGGTCACACATTAGGGAGACGCATTAACATTTCCACGTCACGCAAAAAATCCGGAAAATCCACACACATACACACAAAAGACTCTGAAATTGTCCCTTAAAATAAATTTAATCCAAAATGCACCGTTGACTTGAAGCACGACTGTGCAATGGTGGGAAGAGGGAGGGGAGAGAAATGTGAATCAGTAGCATAATAAAGGTGTTTTGGGTTAGATCGCGTAAATGTGTCGTGAAACCCGCCACCACCCGACACAGCATATTTGTAAGGCTTGTCACGTAAACAAAACATGCCAATTCGTTACTAGTGAAGTAGTTCAGCACCGAATTGCCATGTAAACCAGCAACATTTAATCTGCAGCACAATGGTGTGCCGAACTAGTAACGAATTGGCACGTTCTGTTTACGTGACAAACCTTACCAATTGGCCGTGTTGGGTGGTGGTGGGTTTTTACAACATTCATATTTTAACGCGAGCTAACCCAAATCACCTCTTATGGATCAATATTAGGTCGCGAAAGCCCAGCCGCTCCGTGTTAAACTTAATCAGTCGCATTGGCGCAAGTGATTGATGAGCGAACTGGCGGAGTTTATTTGCGTGCCTGGCTAGTTGTTAGTTGGGATGCACATCCGATGATGATGATGATGACGGTGGGGAGAGGAACGGGAGGGGGAGTGGTGGGGAGGGGGGCGACGCGGTGGTGTTAGTGGCGTAAATTAAAGAAAGAACTTGGAGATATAAACGAAGGCTCACCCCAGGGAAGGCTTTGCCCAGTCGCGGATGGAAAACGGCTTAAAATCATCATGATGACCGCAACGAATAGAGAGATATACGGTGTGTAGTGCAGTGGTTCGCACGCTCCGCTAAGAAGCCCGGCCAACCCGAGTTCGAGTCCCACCCACGGTCATCAGCACCCAGTGACGATTGTCTGGAACGCTGTCCAGGGCCTCCCCTTGATCGACTCGGCCTTAAAGTGAGTACCTGGTGCTGTGTGTAAACAATCAGCACTATGGAGACTGGTGCTGCTGGCGACCCACCCCCCTCGTGTGCCGTTCCAGGCTTAATAGGTTGCTGCTCGCTAACAGCACTTGCCCAAACAGTCGGTAAAGGCTATATGGGGGATCTTTGTCTTTGCCCATTCGTCATTGTCTATGTGAGCGTGTGCGTGTTTTCAAGTGTGTGGAGAGTGGTGGCGCTGTGGTCAGACGCACTGCGCACCGTGCTCAGTGACCTGAGTTGTGTTTTCGGCCACGGCAGACATGAGTGGTCCTGGGCTTCCCCGAGGTCGACCCAGCCTTAAATTGCTGCCTGGCGTGGTGTGTAAAACATCATACGCACCGGTTCACTCTTTGTTTAAATGGGGGGACAGGGCATACCAAAACGCTGAAAGGGGGTGTCGGGGGCATTGTTTCCTGAGCGTGCCTTTTTCTGGCTCGATGAGCCTCTGAAATTCACGCGAGTGACCGGGGGCATCAATCATAATGAGTTGTGAGCACGTGAGCAATGAGTGAATGATACACATTCAAGTGGCGGGTTCAGTCTATCCACATCAAAGCCGCTGCTGTGGCTGAGATCTTGCACAGTTGTAATAATGTATTTGGGCCGTGAGGGATGCTGATGATAGTCGCGGTGGTGGTGGTGTGGTTGAGATTACCATGAACCAGGATTTGAACTTGCAACCGAGTCGGACACTCTGAGCTAGGTGGGTGCATTGTGGGTGGAGCACTCTGAGCTAGGTGGGTGGATTGTGGGTGGAGCACTCTGAGCTAGGTGGGTGGATTGTGGGTGGGGCACTCTGAGCTAGGTGGGTGGATTGTGGGTGGGTGGATTGTGGGTGGGGCACTCTGAGCTAGGTGGGTGGATTGTGGGTGGGTGGATTGTGGGTGGGTGGGGCACTCTGAGTTGCGTGGGTGGATTGTGGGTGGGTGGATTGTGGGTGGGGCACTCTGGGCTAGGTGGGTGGATTGTGGGTGGGGCACTCTGAGTTGGGTGGGTGGATTGTGGGTGGCGCACTCTGACCCAGGTTGACGCCCACGCTGATTTTTCTGCGGCAAGGTCCCGTGAAGGAGACGCTCCGGGTCACGTGGAGAGCTCGCGACTCACAAGGGAACGGCCTCGACCATCAACGCTTCGCGTTCTCGCTAAAACTCACGCCCGGCGCGTTTAGTTTTCTCGAGAACGCTGTTTGTTCCAAAACAAGGGCTCGAAAATCATCGCGCAATGTAAGCGCCGTTATTTATTTATTTATCACCATTCACATTTTTCTCTCGCCCTCTTCGCTTTCTGCTTTAACACTCTCGACGAGGAGATCTGTCTGCGAGGATCCGCACGCTCCCACCGAGACCAATTACGCGGAGGAGGAATCACACGCGAGGCGTAGCACGGGAACGAGCGAGCGGGGAGAGAGAGAGAGAGAGAGGGGCTCGTTTGGCACGACTCAGTGGCTGACACCAGCACTCATTAGCTATGAAACGGTCTAATTTTTCCAAACCGCCCCTCTCCCCACGCCCCCCACCGCACCCCCCAAAAATGTAATACCAAGCTAGAAAAACCAGGCCATCATAGAGGCCTCCTCCACGTGTACGTATGTATGTGGAACCAGGCCATAACGGAGTCTCTGGTGTAGACCAATCAGTTTCAACGACAATGCATACATTCTTATCAAAGCATGTTTGTATTTTTATTTCACCACTAGCACGATGCGTGGTGAATGCAGACGTGCACGTGTGTGTGTGTGTGGTTGAACTTCTTTTGCGCCGTACGTAGCCAACTGTACTAATCGGAGGCGCGGGAAGAGGCAACCACACAATACGAGTAATTACACGGGGCAACGAATTTCAATTGACGTCAAGTATACGCGTGTGTATATGCACCACGCGATCTGATACCCAAATAAATAAGTCAAAAAATAAAGGCTTGGTTCGGGTAAGCACACGGAGACAGCAGCAGCATCAGCAGCGTGGGGTGGTGGCAGGGTGGAATCTACCAGTCTTGGAGCGATGAGTTTGGAGTTATCTCCAAGAAAACTATGAACTAAAACAGTTTTTTTATTTTCACAATAAACGTTTTTGGGGGTTAGATTGCGTAAGCATAAGTGTGTCGTAACGCTCCACCACCCGACACAGCCAGCAAGGTTTTGCCACGTAAACAACGCGCCAATTAGTTTGCTACTTCAGCCCACCGGTGTGTTGGAGAGTAAATCCGCAACATTTGGCGCGTTGTTTACGTGACAAACCTTTCTGGCTGTGTCGGGTGATGGACGGTTACGACACACTTATGCTTACGCGATCTAACCCGAAAACCATTATCATGAGTAATATCGGACGCGAAAGCCGACGTGTTAAAAACTAAATTTTTACCAGGTAAGGCCCAATGAGATGCTGTGTAGCTCTTTGTCAGAAGCGACCTGGCTATCAGAAATGATAGCTCAACGAAGTGGCTTACCATCGCGTGGAAATTTATAGCAGCCAAACGACTCTATAAACGCGTGACTTTGATTCTAAATGTTGGAGGGAAAAAAGCGGAGGACCCGGAGAAAAATCCAAACGCGACCACGGGGAGAGAGACACGCAAACTCCAAATATACAGCAGGCGTCAGGGTCACGATCGGACCCACGATCTCCTGTATATAAGGCGAGGTAGTTAACATCCCGCCACTGCGGTGAGCCGGTGGCGAGGGATCTTGAAAGCGTGAAGAACAACCCAAAGCCGTGGCCTCTTGATGGTACAGTAGGCCTTGAGCAGGTTGCTGCGGGAGAGGTGCAGGTCTGGTTGAAATTCCCAACATCTGCACCGTGGCACACAGCCAGCATGCACCACAGATATTAAGCGAATGCACCGATAATGAATCTGTGCTATGGGTAACAAGCCCGCGCATGTGCTGCACGAAAACCCAGCAGCCTCCTGCATTATTTGTTTGAAAAATCCACACGCGACCGCGGGGCGAGAGACACGCAACCTTCCAAATATACAGCGGGCGTCAGGGTCGGGATGGGGCCCATGAACAGCCTGTACACCGGGCGAGGTAGGCGAAATCTCGACACGGCGGCGCCCACGTGATCGCAGACGTTGCACCAGTCTGCATATGCCTCGGAGCCAACGCGGGCAATTTTCGTACCGAGGTCCCAACAGGGCAGTGTGAGTCTTAGCCTTTGCGAGACGAGGAAACGGATTTGCTACATTTGCGAATGAATGGCGCGAGAAGCCCCTTGGGAGGACGACGTGGCAGGGGGGACGCAAATTGTAGAGACGGAATCGTAGAATCCCGGGCGGGAAGGATTCGATGCAGATCTTTATTGCAAAGCGCAGCGGCTGTGCACGCCCCAGGAAGGTAACAACAACTCAACAATTTCGCTTTGAAAGAGGAAAAAAAAAGTACGTAATATTGATGTAATGTGTAACAGGTGACGTTTCGAGTAATGGTCCTTCTCCACGGCACTCGGAGAGGCCAGAGAGATCGAGTGCTGACGTTCACACATCACACAAGGTACTTATTTAACGCTGAGCAGACCTAAGGAAGACCCAGGGAAGGTTGTGATACCAAATGCCACTGATATTAGCTGTGGCTGGGAATTGAACTCAGGGTTAAGTTGATCACCGCGCAGTGTGCTAACGACTGCACCATCATTCCGACACAAAGATCCCCTGTACAACCTTTGACGGACTACTCTTTGTTTTTTTCGGTAAAGTCACGTAGAAATAATAAAAATAAAATTATATAATAGCATACGACGTTTCGATTGCAACACAAGCGATCATCATCAGGTACAGAAGAGCTAAATTTAAGAGAGAGAGGAAACACATAACCGCAGATATATATACAAACCTTAAGTAGAGGGAATTAACACAGACACACCAGGGGACACAGAGAGAGAGAGAGAGACGGAGCAAGGTTTGTATATATATCTGCGGTTATGTGTTTCTCTCTTAAATTTAGCTCTTCTGTACCTGATGATGATTGCTTGTGTTGCAATCGAAACGTCGTATGCTATTATATAATTTCATTTTTATTATTTCTACGTGACTTTACCGACAAAACCAAAGAGTAATTCCTGCAGTCACGAAAGCAACCAATCAAGTTCGCTTTGACAGACTGTTGGGGCAAGTGCTGTGAGGCCGCCTTTGTCTCCCCAGTGGCGATGTTTACGCATCGCGACAGGTACTCATTTGAGGCTGAGTCGACCTAGGGGAGGAGTCCCAGGACCGGTTTGGATAATCGTCACTGGTGTCGGCCGTGAGAGCGGGAATCAAGATCGGAATTCCGGGTTCGTAGCGCACCACCGCTCCCCACCAACCCGCTCCAATCACACACACACACACGCGTGTGTGTGTGTGTGTGATTGGGGCCCACATGCGTGGTTACATACAAGGCGGAGAATTTTTTTTTTCCACAAGGACCTTAATTGGATGTTTAGATTACTCACTGCGTGTGCATGGAAACATTTCACACTCCTGACTTATGTCAACCACACAGGAATAATTGTGATAAATGCACAACACTCGTCCCTGCCACTTAGGCATAACGGCCGGGTCTCCGGGGAGTGCCACATTCAATCAATCACGTGGAACTATTCTTTATTTTTGTGTCTAAATAAATTCTAATAATAATAGTCCTTTGGTTTTTTTTTGTCCGTGGGGGGGGGAGGCAGGTTTGGAGAGCCTCAGTCTCAAAATTCATTTTCCGGGAGACCTCGCATGAACGTGTTATCGGCCAATCAATTTGCTTGGGGTTACCCGGGTAATATTATTATTATCGTGAGCATGCGGCATAGCCAATGTGCGTTTGAACAATAATACGAATAATAAACGCGATGTTTTGCAGTGCAATTCGCACAGGGCCTCACAGCGCTTCACAATGCAGTTGAAGTTGCGGAGAAAGCATGCGTGTAAGAAACGGGTGATTTTTAAGAGGCGATTTTAAAAAGTGTAACAGACTCAGATTCCCGAATGGACCGAGGAGGAAGGGAATTTCACATTCATGGAGCCTGGCTGCAAAAACCCTCCGTTCGACCAGCGAACCACGACGTCTGGTCATCGAAATTGTAAAGAGGCCACGATGGCTAAGAGATGTTAAATACCTCGCCTGGTATACAGGAGGTTGTGGAATTCGATCCCGACCCTGGCGCCTGCTGACGTGTATTTGAAGTCTGCGGTGTCTCTCTCCCCGTGGTCACGTGGATTTTTTTTTTGCTCCTCCGGTTTGGTACTCTCTACATTTCTGATCAACGTCACGCGTTTTGAGTGTTTGGCTGCTGCAAAATATCCGCGCGGCGAAGCCGCTTCGTTGAGCTGTCATTTTTTGATGGCCACGTGGCTTTCTGAAAACAGAGCCACGTAGCTCAGTGGGCCCTTAGCTGGCAAAACAAAAACAAAATGTTTTTTTTTTGTTTTGTTTATAGACTCAGCAGATGTGCCCAGGCGTTTGGGAGCGCATATCGCCAGGCGGGCCAAGAGCCTCGTCGAGCATCACGCGCAGGTGGGGAGGAACGTTCCTGCGATGCGTTCCGCGCGCAGGAACGTGAACTGTGAGTGGGAGACTAAGCGACGACGGCGTTGATGGTAATGACGGCGATGACGGTGATTTGAATGCTTTTGTTATGTCTGTCAACCGAAAATGGCTCAACGCACTGGAGGCAACGGTTGTGTGCACGTTCATCAACAGGGCGATTCCATCACCCGGTTGATGAGAGGGAGGAGAATGTGTCACAGGTTCAATGGACGTGATATTTAGAGACAACGGTGGTGCGGGAGGTGCGGGAGATGCCATAGTCTCACGATGCTCATCGGGTCATATCCAGGGCTGGAAATGGGAAGAAATTACTGGAGGAACTCATAAGTGATTTCCCTCACCCCCCACTCGATCTTAGGGGAAGGAGCTCCGTGTGTGGGTCTCTAATACATGTCTGTGGGTCTCTGTGTGTGTCTGTGGGTCTATGTGTGTCTGTGGGTTTCTGTGCGTGTCTGTGGGTCTCTGTGTGTCTGTGGGTCTCTGTGGGTCTCTGTACGTATCTGTGGGTTTCTGCGTGTCTGTGGGTCTCTGTGCGTGTCTGTGGGTCTATGTGCGTGGCTGTGGGTCTCTGCGTGTGTCTGTGGGTCTATGTGTGTGTCTGTGGGTCTCTGTGCGTGTCTGTGGGTTTCTGTGCGTGTCTGTGGGTCTCTGTGCGTGTCTGTGGGTCTATGTGTGTGGCTGTGGGTCTCTGTGTTTGTGGGTCTCTGTGTGTCTGTGGGTCTCTGTGTGTGTCTGTGGGTCTATGTATGTGTCTGTGGGTCTCTGTGCGTGTCTGTGGGTCTATGTGCGTGGCTGTGGGTCTCTGTGTGTCTGTGGGTCTCTGTGTGTCTGTGGGTCACTGTGTGTGTCTGTGGGTTTCTGTGCGTGTCTGTGGGTCTATGTGTGTGGCTGTGGGTCTCTGTACGTGTCTGTGGGTCTCTGTGCGTGTCTGTGGGTCTATGTGCGTGTCTGTGGGTCTATGTGCGTGGCTGTGGGTCTCTGCGCGTGTCTGTGGGTCTCTGCGTGTGTCTGTGGGTTTCTGTGCGTGTCTGTGTGTCTATGTGCGTGGCTGTGGGTCTCTGCGCGTGTCTGTGGGTCTCTGTGTGTCTGTGGGTCTCTGTGTGTGTGTGTGGGTCTCTGTGTGTGTTTGTGGGTCTTTGTGTGTGTCTGTGGGTCTCTGTGTTTGTCTGTGGGTCTCTGTGTGTGTTTTTGGGTCTCTGTGTGTATCTGTGGGTTTCTGTACGTGTTTGTGGGTCTCTGTACGTGTATGTACATCTCTTTAAGTGTCTGTGGGTCTCTGTACGTGTCTGTGGGTCTCTGTGTGTGTCTGTGGGTCTCTGTGCGTGTCTGTGGGTCTCTGTGTGTGTCTGTGGGTCTCTGTACGTGTCTGTGGGTCTCTGTACGTGTCTGTGGGTCTCTGTGTGTGCCTGGATTCCACAGGGGGGCGGCGGCAGAGGGAGAGGTAGACACCTCCCCATACTCCCAGAATTGGGCTCCGAAAATAGAGCGCAAGTGTTTAATGACTTCTTACAGAAGAAAAACCAAAACCTAACAGCAACAACAGCAGCGGGCCAGCAACGTGGTGATCAACGGAAAACGAGCGCGGCTCAGAGAGCCCTCTCCGCTACAAGTAACGGCGAGAGGCTGCCGCCAGCCCCGTCACCTGACCCCTCCTCCGCCCCCCTTTGCGTGGGGCGCGATTCGCCCGCGGCGCTGTCGATGTTCCCTCTGAGTCCCGCCCCGGTGAGGTGAGACCCCGCTGACCGTTCGCGGATTCTCGCGGTTGCAGGACGGCTCGACTCAGCCATCACCGCGTTGGATCCGCAACTCGAGACACGCCGCCTTGCCCTCGCACGTGACAACTCACGCACGGCCACAGTTTCATTTTCGCCGCGATATTTTTGACGGCTACGGGCGGCATCATGTACACGTTGTTTTTTTTTTCTCTCACTGTTGAGAAATTTATAATTGTGCGTTGAGTATTGACGCGAAGGTGGCGCTGCTTTGAGTGGCAAATACGTGCCAGAAAGGCGCCACGCGTGTATCAGGAAAAAAGTTAAATTAGCGTGACGTGACTTGACCGCTGCTGGCGTTGCTGCTCCTCTGTATGTGTGTATGTATGTTTGAATTTCTTTCGAACCGTACGGAGCCAAACCGTGATAATCGGAGGTGCCGGGGAAGGATAAGTAAACACAAAAGAGCAGTTCGAAAGAAAGACTAAACTATTTTTGATGTTACCAGGTAAGGCCCACTGAACTATCTCTTCAGAATCGACCTGGCTATCACAAATGATAGGTCGACGAAGTGGCTTATCACGTGGATATTTATAGCGGCCAAATGCTCTGAACGCGTGACGTTGTTTATAAATGTGGAGGAAGAAACCGGAGGACCCGGAGAAAAATTCACGCGACCACGGGTAGAAAATGCAAACCTCAAATATACAGGCATCAAGAGTCGGGGCTGATCCCACGACCTCCTGTAGACCAGGCAAGGTAGTTAACATCTCGCCACCGTGGAGCATGCATTGCGCACCAATGAGAAATGTGGCTCACGGGCCGTAACCTCACCACAATCACTGGTCAGCGGGTCCAGGATTCCTCACCCATGCGGTAGTTGTAAGTTATGTACATACGTTGAACTTATTTCGTACCGTACGTAGCCAACCGTGGTTAATGCGCCGAGTTGTCTTCAAGATTCCATCCATCCGGCCGCGAAAAAAAGCTTTTAACGCAATGTATATCCCAGAACATTGCGCGTAAAGATTGTGAAAACGATGTCAGCCCATCCTAATTAACTGCCGCTAATTATGTGTCCGCGGGTCGTCGAATAAAAGGAACGCTTACCGGGGTGGCCACGGAAAATAACAGCCCCAAAACAAACTCCACCTGCGTGTTTTTTTTTTACGTAAAAGCGGGAAAAATTAATTCCACCAAGTTCCCGAATAATACCAAATGGTATTATTCGCCCAGCGCGACAATTTCTGAGATTGTCGCCAAAACAATTCCTCCATCCACCACCGACCGATAACATCGGCGCCGCTCGCCGTTGCAGATGTTCACCGTCTCAACCCAGCAGCCCGCCCTGGTTAATACTGCAGCGATAGTAAAAATGATAACCATGGTAATTATATATATATTGCGTGCAGTCTGTTTTGCAGTTAATGTTAAGGAGCCCCAAGAGTAATCCATTGTCATTGTTGTGCCGGCGTATGGGTACAAATTTTGCAAACATTTTGAAAATTATTCGCCACCGCAAATGTCTCACTTGAGATTAAACGCAGCTATTATAATTGGCCCTCACGGCTAAACAAACTTGGCACGATATTTTTGTATAATTATAGCGCCCCCCCCCCCCATACGCCGGGGTGACGTCACACCAAAATGCGACGCATCACAAAGGGGGCACCACCTAGCTGCAGCTACCCCTGTGTGGCGCAAGTTTGACTCGGCACTCTGGCCTGGAAACTAGGACAATCAGTCGACATCAGTCTTACGGCCAGTAGGGGTGGGGAGGGGGGGGGGATGATTGCACCCCTGGTGTGGAATCCACAATTGAGTAACGTTGACACTCACCCAGGCCCAATTAGTACAGATAAGTGATTTAATTCGCAGCTTGCGTGGATATGTCAGACCCTTAATATTCGCAGGGACGCGGCACTGTGGGCCGACGCGAATATTAATACTCAATGCTGACTAGATAAATAGGATTAGGGGGTGTAAAAATATTACGTATAAACACATAATCTCCACGTATATATATGAATAAATGCACGTATTGTATCGTATTATTGCGTGATTTAACTTCACCTTTAACAATGGCGAACATAACCATTGCTTAAACGTGAAAACATCAACAGAGAAGTAAGTAAATTGCCACTGTTCGGCACGTGACTGGCAAACGATTCATAGAGGAGAGGAGCGGCGTGTGAAGCCGTACGGCAAGACGGAGGCCGGCTAAGAGGGCAGAGTGGCGTCGCGTGGGGGAAACTATTGCCATGCCTCACGACCTTGTCTCGGGGAAGCGCCGCGTGGGCTATTTTTAATACTAGTGTAATGACTATAGAGCCTGCATGCGGCGTGAGTGGACTAGTGGCCACGGGAGGTAATAACAGAGGAGTCAGTTGTGAGTGCGAAGGGACTAGTGGCCACGGGAGGTAATGACAGGGGAGTCAGTTGTGAGTGCGAAGGGACTGGTGGCCACGGGAGGCAATGACAGGGGAGTCAGTTGTGAGTGCGAAGGGACTGGTGGCCACGGGAGATAATGACAGTTGAGTCAGTTGTGAGTGTGAAGGGACTGGTGGCCACGGGAGGTAATGACAGGGGAGTCAGTTGTGAGTGCGAAGGGACTAGTGGCCACGGGAGGTAATGACAGGGGAGTCAGTTGTGAATGCGAAGGGACTTGTGGCCACGGGAGGTAATGACAGGGGAGTCAGCCTACAGTGTGAATGCACTAGTGGCCACGGGAGGTAATGACAGGGGAGTCAGTTGTGAGTGTGAAGGGACTGATGGCCACGGGAGGTAATGACAGGGGAGTCAGTTGTGAGTGCGAAGGGACTGGTGGCCACGGAAGGTAATGACAGGGGAGTCAGTTGTGAGTGCGAAGGGACTGGTGGCCACGGGAGGTAATGACAGGGGAGTCAGTTGTGAGTGCGAATGCACTAGTGGCCACGGGAGGTAATGACAGGAGAGTCAGTTGTGAGTGCGAAGGGGACTGGTGGCTATGGAAATGATCGAGAAGGGAGCGTGGTCAGGTGATGGAAGAGGAAGGTGAAGTCTGCCGGTGGAGCGAGCGTCCAGAGTCAGCGAGAAGGTCTTGGTTGGTATATAAGGGAGACTCGGGGCTGTTGAATTGGGGTCTCTGCCTGATTTCAAGCGAACGTGTCTTTTATAAAGTGCCATCTCAAGAGAAGTGTGCCAAGTCGTCATTACGCTAGCTACTCGCACGCAAAATTCAAATGGCACTGCTATAGATGTGTTGCTTATATGGAAAAAGGGGGAAAACCCCCCCGCGAATATCAAGGGTTTTGTCCATGTTCTCGGTGTATTGCTGATTTCGTGTGTATCAAGGGTCTCATGTATATTCTGGGCTTATTGTTGATGTCGTATATCAGCGCTCCTCGTCCTAACGGACCATTCGGTACATCTGACCCAATTTGCTGTGCACGTCGTCTTTTGTGTTTTTTTTTGGGATCCCCACATCACGTTTGCAAAGGTATAATTGTTCGTGTGGATTATGTGTTTTTTTATAGTTCTCGCTGCGGGCTATTGCATATGTGGAATTAACATAAATACATGTGACACCCCCAAGTGGTAATGAAAATGAATCTCGGGAAATTACGGAGTGATAATTGTGTATTTTATCCACTGTTAGCACCCCTACTCATACAGCCCGACAACTTAAGCGCAGGCGTTGATGGTTCTCATTGAGAGGAGAATGCTAAGGGAGTGCGACGCAAATCCTCACATGAACTCATTTTGGCCAAACATCCCAATGCAGAACCACCCTGAAGACAGAGTATTGTACTCGAACGTGCACATTAAAGGCAGTGAGTTATAGACATGCACGGGGGGACATAGAAGTATAGTATAGCAATGGCCTTTGCTGGATTATTGAATCTATACCAGATAGATATTCCACCGCATGGAAGGCTTCTCGAGCTATGTGGTCATAACACCCGCTCAAGAGTGCGGGAGCCCAAGGTCACTACTCATTAATGCAAGGCTCCGACTCTCGGCCACACAGCTTCACCCGGGCCTGCCCAAAATCCTTAATTATAACCTATGAACTAAATCATAAAAAATTCTCCAGTTAAGGCCCATTGAGCTATACAGCTCTGTTTCAGAAGCAATCTGGCCACAAATAGTAGCTGAACCAAGTGGGCCACTATGTGGAATTTTATAGCAGCCAAAAATGCGGTGGGAAAAACCGGAGGATCCGGAGAAAAATCTACGCAACCAAGGGGAGAGAGAACATGCAAACTACGAATATACAGGCATCGGGGTCGGGATCAGACCCACGACCTCTTGTATGCCAGGCGAGGTCGGTAACATCTCGCCACCATGGTGAGCAGATGGTGAGGGATCTTGAACGCGTGAAGAACAATCCAAAGCCCTTGCCTCTTGATGGTACAGTAGGCTTTGAGCAGGTTTATGAAGGAGAAGTGCAGGTCCGGTTGAAATTCCCTACATCTATAGTGGCAGACAGATGGCATGCACCACAGACACCGATAATGAATCTGTGCTATGGATAACAAGCCCGTGCATGGGCTGTACAGAAACCCAGCAGTCTCCTACATTATTGTTTGAACCAATCTGACCTATGCCTTCCAATCACTCCCAATTAGTTACACTACAACTCCCAATTAGTTGTGAGTAGTAGTGTCATGACCCGCTCGGAGATTTAAGTCTCCCAGTAAGATGACTCCATCCCGAGGGACCACTTTAGCCAGCACCTGGGATGGGAGGTCATTGGAGGCAAATGACTCATCAGCCTTGCCTGCGTCTCTCCACTGATGTTAATCTTCGGTGGGGGCATAAGCCACCACCACCACCACCACGATTCCTCGCTTCACGCTGATGGAGAGGCTAGCCCACAATAGCCTAAGAACTCACCTTCGTACACCTCACTGCCACGCTCCCATGCCCCCTTCATGTATTTTTAGAAGAACCATTTCCCGTTGTGTCTGATCTTATCCTACCCCAAATCAGAGGAATGCCCACCCCTCGTTGTGACAGGAGCCAGGTGGTATCGGGGCATAGCCTCGGATCAGTTCAGATGCCACTCGCCGCTGATGTTAGCCATGACTGGTAATCAAACTCAGGTCACCGAGTTCATAATGCACTGTGCCACTGCTCCAACCATGTGCACAATAATAACTGGTGACCTTATAACATCGATCTTAATTTTTTTTGTATAAAACTTTGAGAAATATCGACTCTGGAAATACCTCCCTCCCAACCTCTTATTTCCAAAGATCTTATAACCCCCGCACAATTCAAGACACGTATTCACTCTCGTCTATAACATCTTCAGTCTGTTGCAGGCCGCTTGGTGTATTGGCCCTTTAGGTCTCACGTTCCGAAACTGTGCTTAAAATATAAATATACATGGCTGCGTGTGTCTGTGTCAAATTGCGTTAGGAATTCCATTTCTGCTAATGCACATGATTACCGCGAGCAATTCAAGTGCGGGCATATTGCTAAGTGTAATTAAAGGCTGTTAGCGAGCGATACGATTTAGCTCCACGTGCAATCTGCTAACAGATTTCGAGTTCGCGACGCCTTCATAGGAAGGTGTTGACAGCCAATTCCATACATTATCATGAACACAAATCCACCGCTCCCATTTCAAGTCCCCTTTCAGACTGACATGTATGAGCAGCAATGTCATCGAAACAGGAGTGAAAGCTCAAATGAGCAGTAGGGCGATGCTCTTCCCCGTTAGTTGCCTTGACAGGACCCGTCTGTTTGTGCGTGCGCTGAGGGAGCATAGCATCTGGACTACAGGACGGGTTCCGCAGGATTGGAAGGATGCCCTGGTGGTGCCCCATCTTTAAGAGGGGGGACCGCACAGATTATAACAACTATAGGGGCATATCTTTTCTCAGTGTGCTGGGAAAGATCATGGCAAGGATTATTCAACATCGCCTTGCCAAGTACGCGAGGAGAGGTTTAAAGTGCCCCAATGTGGTTTCAGACCAGGGCGGTCCTGCACGGTTGCCATATTCTCTGTCCGTATGCTACAGCAGAGGTGTAGGATATTCCAAAAAGACCTACATCTCTGCTTTATTGACCTGGTCAAGGTCTATGATACCATCAACAGGCCAGGACTGTGGGCAGTTCGTTGTCCTTTCAGAGTCCCTGACTCTCTACTCACAATCATTAAGGACCTTCATGATGGTGAGCAAACCCAGGTAAAGCTAAGTAGCCAGGAGTCGAAGCCATTTCCTGTGCACCTTGGGGTGCGACAGAGATGTCCTCTGGCTCCCATATTATTTAACATCATCTTTGACCACGTAGTTCGATACGTTTTCCATGGCTGTACCGGAGGATTTACATCTGGTACAGATACAACCGGAGGCTGTATCGAGAGATGGCTCCGTATTGGTCAACCATGTTACATAATACTGATGATTTGGTGATTGTTGCTCACTCAGAGTAAGAGTTGGAGGCACTGCTGCTGATTCTGGAGTGTGCCACTAAAAGGTGTTGTCTCACCATCAGCCCCACCAAAACTATGCACCTGCCTGAGTATTTTGTGCCACCAAACACTCCACCCCCTCATCTCCCCATTGCTGATGGAGCACTTGTGGAGAGAGTGGAGAATTTCCCATACCTGGGTATTGTGCTTATAGCCATCTCAGTTTTTACAGCAGAGGTCTCACTCCGATTCAGTCGGGCGGCATTATATTTTCATCAGCAGCGCAATGCTCGTTGGAAGCTCCTGATCTGTCGCTCAGCACGAAGCTTTGGGTCTTCTCGGCCACAGTCATTCCATCCCTTCTGTATCCTTGTGAAACGTGGACCCTTCTAATGGAACATCTGCGCCGGTTAGAAACATTAAGTCTGGCATGACTACGATCCATCCTGCGTTTAACCAGGCTGCATTCCTTGAAAGATCCTTGAAAGATCTAGACACTTTCCCATAAGTAAGCTCCAGCGGTAGGCAATGCTGCATTGGCTTGGTCATGTATTCCACATGCCCAGCCACCTCATGCCCAAGCAGCTTCTGTTTGGCCGCATACAGGTGGCTAAACGGGCACGAAATGGGCTGGAGAAGCGATGGACTGATGCGGTACAGGAGGATGTGGAGCTGAGTGAACTTGCCGAGGACTGATACCCGTGGTGGAAAAATCGGCCTCTATGGAGGAGGCTCGTGGAGGACGCTACTGGGCAGTTGGAGGCAGTCGCCCTCCAGCAACAACGAGGGCAGAAAAGCGACGCTCACAACAACGAGCGGCAAGTTGGCACAGTAGGGGGTACCGCTGCTGCATCTACCGGTCATCTCAGTCAGCCAACCCATGGCACCTGGGTCTGCCCCGAGACCTCCTTCTGTCAGCGAGCCTTCGACGCTGCACGTGGCCTCAAAGTGCACCTAGCCTGGCACTAGCGACATGGTGACCTCACCGCCACTTCGTGGTGAAGGGCGGTGGAATCAGACTCGGGCCCTTCCCTCCACCAACCCACCAGCGCAGTGAGGTATAGTCAAACAATGACTTACACAGCATGGGGATGACTTAGGGAGCTTGGGGAAGTATTTTTACCCAGCAGTGTAGCTTGCCTTTAAGAGGGCTGTGAATTATCATTATCACAGATACTAAAAAAGTATAATGTAATAAATGACCTCATGATTCTTCTGAGAGACGCAATAAAAAAAAAAACCATAGGTCAAAGAATCGCTCTCGCTCTCTCTCTCCGTTCCCACGAACACAAAGTGAAAATCATTTATAATGATTTTCTGGGAAGAAAGTTAACGATGGTCACAGACGCCCTCACTTTAAGCGTCTATCACTGCTGGATTGACCCTTAACCTGCACCCTCCTCCCTCTCTCTGATTAATTGCGGAGTTTGACTTCCCCCCCCCCATCGCCCCCGTTCGCAGAAGTGGGCCACTTGGGATGTATTTATTAAATTATTAATTGTTAATTATTTAAATATGTGATTATTCATTATTTTATTATACGTGATGGACTTAGGTGGCTGGGTTGTGTGTGCGGTCTGGGGGCGTAGTGCTGGCCACCCACCCCATCATGTGCCGTGCCAGCTTTCATAGGTGCTCGCAATCAGCACTTAACCCAACAGTCTGTTAAGGCTATAAGGGTGATCTTTATCTATATATGCGAGTGGGCAATGGTGGCGCGCTGAGCTACGAACCCGGCGACCCGAGTTCGAGTCCCGCTCACGGCCACCAACACTAGTGACGATTATCTAAACTGGTGCTGGGCCTCCCCTAGGTCGACTCAGCATCAAATGAGTACCTGGTGCGATGTGTTAACATCAGCACTGGGAAGACAAAGGCCGCCGGGATTGATGATGGCCACCCACTCCGTCGTGTGCAGTGCCGGCCTTCATAGGTGATCGTTAACAACACCTGCCCCAACAAAAGCTATGATCAATGATCAATTAGTCTTGATCATTGTATCAGTCGTGAAAAGTGTTGGCACAGCATTGCACGCATTACTCCGCAATCCTTGATTTGTTTTGATTACTGCCCACGGATAACACCAGTGGCGAATGGTATCTAAGCGTGCCTGAGGTCAGCTCAGTCCTCCATGAGTTGTACCTCGAGTGACGCGTAAACATCAGCGACAGGCAGACAGAAGCCGGACTGGCGTGATGCCACACACTGCCAGCGGATGCCCAATCCGTGCGATGTCTATGTTGATAGTTTTCAATATTTCTCCAACTTCCCCTTCTCTTCGTGTCTTCTATACTCCTCCTCCTCCTCCCCCCTGTCTCTTACTCGATGCAAGTAATATTATTTTTCTTCTCTTCGCGAACCGCTTACACTACCGCTCCCCACACAAATTTAGAAAGACAAAGACCCCCCCCCCCATATAGCCTTAACAGACTGTTGGGGCAAGTGCTGTTAGCGAGCAGCACCTGTGAAGGCCGGCGCGGCACGCGAGGGGGTGGGTGGTCAACACCACGCCGGGTCACCTTTGCCTCCCCAGTGGCGATGTTTGACACACCACGCCAGGTACTCATTGAGGCCGAGTCGACCTAGAGGAGGCCCAGAACCGGCTCAGATAATCGTCACTTGTGTTGGTGGCCGCGAGCGGGCATCGAACTCGGGTCGTACCGGTTCGTAGCGCAGCGCGCTAACCACTACACTACCGCTTCCTACACATACAGACACACAACCACGGCGTTTGTGCCAGGTCAGGTGCAATCTGAGGCCACGTGAAGTGTCGAAGGCTCGCTGCTGGCAGGAGGTCACGGGACAGACCCAAGCGAGTGACTGAGATGACTTGCAGACGCGCAAAGACACGATCAACGATTTTTTTTTCTTAATTTCATCTGGTAAGGCCCACTGCGATATGTAGCAGCTTATTCAGAAGCGACCCTGGCCACAAATGATAGCTCAACGGAGTGGCTTGTCATCGCGTGCAAATCACGTACAGCAGCAGCCAGGGACTCTAAACGAAGTGACACACGTGCTTAGACTGAAAGGTTTGAGGGATGAACGCCACCCCAAAATCCCCTTGCTGATTACTCAGCCCCCACCGCCCTATCCCTTAACATTCAACATTCGTTTCAAACGTGTTCGATATTAACCATCGTGCCCCCAAACCTTATCACATTTCGTATGCTCCCCCCTGCCCCCCCCCCCCCCCCGTTGTAACGAGGCCACACTGTTGGTCCGCACATGTGGGACACAGCGAGCTCAAGAGACAGGCGCGTGACCACGCACGTCTCCCCCACACCCCCCCACCCGACGTTGACAATAAAACACGAGGGAGGGGGGGCAGCAGGGAGGGGGGCGGCAGCTGTCGCCGTGGGATTTGGAGACGGGGCCCCCCATTACTAGGGCGCCGCTAACACGAGCAGCAGCAGAAGCAGTATCATCGGCAGCATCATCAGCAGCAGCATCATCGGCAGCATCAGCATCATCGGCAGCATCAGCATCATCGGCAGCATCAGCAGCAGCACCATCGGCAGCATCAGCATCATCGGCAGCATCAGCATCATCGGCAGTAGCAGCATCATCGGCAGCAGCAGCATCATCGGCAGCATCAGCATCATCGGCAGCATCAGCAGCAGCACCATCGGCAGCATCAGCAGCAGCATGTTGGCTGTGGAGAGAGACGGTGCCCTCGTTATTGAGCGCGGCTCGGGCTGGAGTCGCTTCGCCGACTGATTGTGGATACCTTTGTTAGGTCGCGTCTTAAAGCGCATCTTCTGAAGGCAGTTTGTTATATTTGGCTTCAGCTGTCTCCCTTCACCTTGTCCTTGTTCTTACAAGGCGCCCTGAGACGTTAGTGGAAGGCGCCTTGCAAAGACATGTAAATGATTGTTGTTGTTGTTATTATTGTGGACGTTAAAGCATTGAGCCCTCACATTGACAGCCGTCACGTCCGGCTCGAGCAGCCCGCTGGCATTTGGCGCGGCAAAAAAACCGCGCTGGTGAAACATCTCGCAGCGATCCCGGATAGCGTCCACCGGACGATGGAGTGAATTCCTCGTTAGCCGTCTGGACAGTTGATTACACTTTGATTAGACTTTTTAAAAACATTTTCTTTCAGACGAATAATCTAATGCTGGCCTGGTACAGCGGGGTTCATGATGACCGTGGCACAGACACTGCGCCAGCAAAGCTCAGAACCTGAGTTGGAGTCCTGAATCTGGGTGTCACTCTCTCTCTCTCACTTTCTCTGCAGGTCCATAATGGCCGTCTGACACACTGAGCCAGCACAGCTAAGGACCTGGGTTTGAACCCTGGGTCTTGGTGTCTCTCTGTGTATCTCACACGGGGTTCATAATGGCCATGTTAGAGACACACTGAGCCATCACAGCTAAGGACCTGAGTTTGAAGCCTGGTTCTGGGTGTCTCTCTGTGTATCTCACAGAGGGTTCATAATGGCCATGTTAGAGACACACTGAACCGTCACAGCTAAGGACCTGGGTTTGAACCCTGGGTCTTGGTGTCTGTGTATCTCACACGGGGTTCATAATGGCCATGTTAGAGACACACTGAGCCAGCACTTCTAAGAACCTGGGGTTGAACCCTGGGTCTTGGTGTCTGTGTATCTCACACGGGGTTCATAATGGCCATGTTAGAGACACACTTAGCCAGCACTTCTAAGAACCTGGGGTTGAACCCTGGGTCTTGGTGTCTGTGTATCTCACACGGGGTTCATAATGGCCATGTTAGAGACACACTGAGCCAGCACTTCTAAGAACCTGGGGTTGAACCCTGGGTCTTGGTGTCTGTGTATCTCACACGGGGTTCATAATGGCCATGTTAGAGACACACTGAGCCAGCACTTCTAAGAACCTGGGGTTGAACCCTGGCTGCTGGTGGGGGGTGGGGGGCGTCATCCCAGACAAGGACAGTGGAGGACAATAAGCGACCTATCACAGCAAGGGTCGCTTCCTGCCATAATGTCTTTATGGGAATGAAAATCCATAACACGGTTACTTTATCCTTTCAAATGCGTTCAATTGGAAACGTTCCTAAAATCACACTCACATTAATTAGTCCTGGAATTAATCATATGGCACCGCTAGATTAACCTTTTGCTCTCATTAGTCTGCATGCGCTGCATCCTTTTATGCCCATTATGGGGAATGAATAAAATGCGCGCTGCGTTGTGTGTGTACTGCTCTACGCAAACGCGCAGTGCACGCGTCTCCCTAGCAGCAAGCGGCGTTTGTGCTGGCGCAAACTCGACGTTCTTGTGTCGGGGGCCAGTCCATCCGTAGGACGACCGCCGGTGACTTTCCACGAAGTGGTGATGCGCACTCGAGTCGCCCTGGTCACTTTAAGATGTTTTTCTTGTTCGTGTTTTTGTTTTTTTGTTTGTTGTGGTTGCACCCGATTCAAGAGCCGAATGGCTCACAGGGGCAATACCAAAATAAATAAACTGAAACTGAAACCTGGAGCAGTATGTAACGACCGATCAATGTCTCAACCGATTTCCCTTTGCGTGGCGTATCCGAACTTAGCGAGTAACTAAATAAAAAAGTAATATTTAAAAAACAAAATTAAAACACGCTTTAATGAAATGTACCGTACTAGTAATGGAAGAACTCCACGACTCCAGGAAGTGGCCCCGAAGATTGCCACAACGTAAGGGACCGTGGCCAATTACAGCCAACGTAAGTTGAGCGTGGACAATTACTGTACACCCAAGCCGAAGCATAACGTATACAAAATAATGCTTTAAAATATATGTTTTTCATTTTTTATGATAGAATATAGTATTGTCATCAGTTTGACATAAGTATACCAAATTTGCAGTCGATACCACATTGGGAAGTGGGTTAAAATTGAGTTACAAGATTTGAGGATACAACAACAGAGTGAGTTAAATAAAAGCGCGTCATAATAAAAAAACACGCAAACTACGTCAACGGACCCTCTGCGTGCGTTGACGTAGTTTGTTCGAAGGTTGCTCTTGTAATGCACATTCTTCAGGATCAACGAGTTTAGAAAGGTCTTTATTATCGTTCTAGGTTACCGTAGGTATTCAAATGTTATCGTTGTTATTTTAGATTGGCAGATTCGTAGATGATTGTCCACCGTGAAGGTTTTTTTGGGTTACATCGCGTAAGTATAAATGCGTCGGGTATGTGTGCTGGAGAGAAGGGGCATTTCCCGAAACGTCGTCTGTTATTTCAAGGCCGCAGTGTTCTCAATATTTATATACTTACGCGATCTAACCCATAAAGCTTTATTATGAATAATATTGGTCGCGGAAGCCTACGCGTTAAACTGATGATTGTTCACCAATGCTTCTCACGGATGATACAAATTCACACATTTATAAATCACCTCACTTGCCACCCATTGAACACTGCCACGTTACCCCCCAGGGGCTCCGTGTACCCCCCCGGTTGAGAACCACTGCCGGATGGAGGGATGATGATGATGATCATGATGATTGACGATCGAGTTAAATCCCGATCGGGATTTCAACCCACGCTGTTCCACCCCCTGAGCTGAGCTCAGAGACACCGAGCTGAGTAATTCCTCCCCGCAGGAGGGGCTGGGAAATAGTTTTTGCTCCCATTTCTCTTTGCTTTGTTGTTGTTATTGTATTTTGATGCGAATGCTTTCGTCAATTTGGCGACCCAGGTCAGTCATCTTTGTAAGCCTCATTCCCTCGTTCCGGGTTCATCGCGACCACACCAACACGGACATCTTTATGGCATCATTACTTCGCACAATTTGTAACAATGATGATAACGAACACGCACGTGATTATTTGCGCTGCTATTCTTAATGCGCAGGACCACCCGCACGAAGCGCTGCATGTGCTTCCCAGGCACAGGCTGCTGGAGTTACGGAATAGGGGGGGCGGTGAGGGGGCGGCGGCAGGGGGGAGGGGACGATGTCCCCGTGGGTATGGGGATCCAAATTCGACCAGGAAAAAACGAAACATTCGCGCGCGGCTCTTGGAGCGCCGCGGTGTTTCAAGGCGTCAACTCACCTTGGCCGGTGTGCAGGAGCCAGCTGACGACCAAGGATAGCTCAACGAAGTGGCCTTCTCCGTCGTCACGTGGAAACGTATGGCGGCACCCGGACCACGGGGAGAGAGAGAGAGACACGCAAATTCCTAATATACAGCAGCAGCAGGCGTCAGGGTCGGGATCGAACCCACGACCTCCTGCATACCAGGCGATGGAGTTAACATCTCCTAGCCACTGCGATGATGATGATGATGATGAGAGAGCGAGATACAAGCAAATTCCTAATATACAGCAGCAGGCGTCAGGGTCGGGAGAGAAACCCACGACCTCCTGCATACCAGGCGAGGGAGTTAACATCTCCTAGCCGCTGCGATGATGATGAGAGAGAGCGAGAGACAAGCAAATTCCTAATATACAGCAGCAGGCGTCAGGGTCGGGAGAGAAACCCACGATCTCCTGCATACCAGGCGAGGGAGATGACACCCTCGCCACCGTTGCTCTTAGCACAATGTCCGATATTTCCATCACTGCGGTGGCTCCGCTGTATGGAGCGGCTTTCTGGCGTGTTGCTGTTCCAGTGTCTCCCTTTGTTTGAAGGTATGGGCCCCCCTTCCCCCTCTGTCTCCCTCTCAAGAGGCCACTTCAGGCGGGGCTTTGATGTAGGAGCGGGGAGAGGTCCCCACGAGCCTCTGTACCCTACCCCGCAGCCACCGCGTTTCACGACGTTGCGTGGGGGATGGAATTCCATGCAAGATCGTAGACGATCGAGTGGTTCGGTCACGGTCGTTATGAATTAGCAATCCTGCTATGACTGCTGGATGAGCGTCACTCCATGTTGTCGACATTTACTCGCTCCATCTCCGTGGTGTTGCGGGGGGGGGGGGGTGGGGCGTCCCCTGTGGCTGTCACTCAACCGCCTCGTTGTCTTTCTCATCCCGCCGCCTCCGATTAACACGGTTGGCCGCGTACCGTGCGAAACACACGCACGTGCAACGGGCACATCGTCCCTCGGAGCGACGCGTCCTGCTCGAGTTCACTTCCCCTCCTTAGCAGGCAACGCGATGCCTCCATACTTGCGTTCGTTCCCCAGTCTCCGCGTGCCTCTCGGCGCCGTCTCTCCGTTGTAGTTCCACCGGATTGCAAATCGCATCTCCCCAAATCGGGCCCACACGACTGCCACGGCCACGCGTCGCCTGATCCCCGCACGCGTTTCTCGATCTCAGCGCTCGGAGCCGCGCTACGGCTGAAGATTTATCGATGGTGGTTTGACGTTTTTTTGTGTGTGGATTCGTCGGTGACCGGGGCAGAGACGTCGAACGCGCGACACAGCGGCGACCCGGGTAAGTCACGGGTTAGTGACGGGTTAGTCACAAACCGGGTTCACACCCAGGCGCTGATCTGTGCTGGCTCCGTGTGTCTGACCACTGAGTGACACAGAAAGGGACCCAGACCCATGGCTCAAATGGAGGATCCCAGCAGTGTTGGCTCGGTGTCTCTGACACGGACATTATGAACCCCCTGTGAGATACTGACACCCAGAGCCAACACACCAAACCCAGGATCTCACGAGTGCTGACTCAGTATCTCTGACACGGCCAATCTGAACCGCCTGTAAGATACTGACACCCAGAGCTAACACCAAACCCAGGATCTCACGAGTGCTGACTAAGTGTCTCTGACACGGCCAATCTGAACCGCCTGTGAGATACTGAAACCCAGACCCAACACACCAAATCCAGGATCTCACGAGTGCTGACTCAGTGTCTCTGACACGGCCAATCTGAACCGCCTGTGAGATACTGAAACCCAGACCCAACACACCAAACCCAGAATCTCACGAGTGCTGACTCAGTGTGTCTGACACGGCCAATCTGAACCCCCTGTGAGATACTGACACCCAGAGCCAACACACCAAACCCAGAATCTCACGAGTGCTGACTCAGTGTGTCTGACACGGCTAATCTGAACCCCCTGTGAGATACTGACACCCAGAGCCAACACACCAAACCCAGGATCTCACGAGTGCTGACTCAGTGTCTCTGACACGGCCAATCTGAACCCCCTGTGAGATACTGACACCCAGAGCCAACACACCAAACCCAGGATCTCACGAGTGCTGACTCAGTGTCTCTGACATGGCCAAGAGACAGAGAGACCCAGACCCAGGGCTCGAACACAGGACCCAGCAGTGCTGGCTTAGTGTGTCTGACACGGTCATTATGAAACGACTGAGTGACACAGAGATACACCCAGACCCAGGGCTCAAACCTGAGTTTTTAGAGGTGCCAGGCTCAGTCTCTCCGACAAGGTCATTATGAGTCCCCTTGGTGCTATATACGAGATACAAGTAAAATTATTCCCAAAATGAGCAGATAAAACAAGAGAGATGAAAGGATGGATTAATGAAAGGAAATTGTAAGCTCCCAAAGGCTTCTGCAATCATATCAGCAGCAAATTATGAAGACTTCCCGTATTACAATTCTATAATCCTTTTTGAAATAATGTCCTAAAGCCTTCTATCAACGTGTCTTTGCGCTCTCAACGTATTCTCAATTATGTTTGCACAATTAATGTCGCGTGCATCTTGCCTTTGTGGCGTCACGACAGCGAGGCCGCTCCGTGGGAGCCTGCGGCGAGGGTGCTGCAGCAGAGGAGCCACCCGGCTGCCATCACGGCGCTTCCCCCACCACCCCCCACATGAACACGCACTCACGTAGGGCCTCGTGGGGGGGGGTCACCTGCCCCTGAGTTTTCATCCGAGGGCCCCCCTCGTGGGGGTGCTCCACGGTTTCTCAGGGCCAGGGAATTGGCAGACCCCCCCCCCCCCAGGTCGCATGACACTGCGGCGCCGTGGATTAACTTAAAATTGTACGGCCACGGCGAACTCACTGAGAACCGCAATGAGGAAACACCCAAGGCACACGCGGACCGGCAGGCAGGTGGGGAGCGGGGCGGCACCGGTAGTCCTTTAGGATGCCGTGCACTCGGTTAAACAATGGAGGGCGGGGCGTCGGAGAGGGGGATAATCCGATTGGCCAGGGGCGGGAAATCCGAGGCTCCTGATTGGATGAGAGGCCAGCGGATCGGCGGCGCGTGGGCTTTGAAGTAGGATAATAAGAAGGGGTGAAAAATCAGAAGCAATCTCTCTTTTTGCCTGGGGTCTTTTGGAGTGAGGGACCGAGGAGTGATCGTCCCCTGCTACACGAACGTCCGTGAGACGGGTCGCAGAGCAGCCAGATCCAGTTCCCAGCCAAAGCCACGTGCAGCATCGTCTTCCCGCGACTTCCAACACCACGAGGTCGGATCGTAAGTACGGAGAGGAGAGGTAAGGCAAAGGGGGAAATTCTAATAGAGAGAGTGAGTAGAGAGAGGACAGGCTACTTGGGTATTAGACCGTAGAGAGATAGGTTAGATCTGCCCTGCTGGTCCACACTGACACAGGTTGACTGCATTAAACGAGGAATAAATTGGCAGTAGACATTAAACTTTGTCGTGCTGTCTCTGTGAGTACGGAGGGGGGGGGGGTGCCTGGTGTTGTGAGCCCACGCATTGTGGTGTCACGTGTATTCTGCCCGCGTGGGTACTCTCGCCGCTGGGAAGCTCGTGGTTGGCGTGTACGAGCAGGGCACCGCGGTGTATTTGCGGGGCGGTTAGTACAGCCGTTTACATCATGCCACGAGGGGCAGCAGCGAGGGGGTGAGAGTCGGAGAACGGGGGGTCACAGGAGAACGGGGAGGCGGGGGGCAGTCCCCCTAACACCTTAAACAATTGTGACAGCAAACTTGCCCTAACTTGGGGCTATGTTTGTACCGCCGTTTACACAAACGGCTTCCTGCACATTACAAGACGGTCCCGGAATGCCCTACCTAACACGTAGGCTTTCGCGACAAATTGTATTAATAACAAAGGATATTGGGTTAGATCGCGTAATAATAAATGTGTCGTAACCGCTCCACCACCCGACACAGCCAGGAAGGTTTGTCACGTGAACAAAACGCGCCAATGAGTTACTAGTATAAATGTAGTGTATAGTGAAGTGTAGTATATAGTGTATATTTTAGTGTATAGTGTAGTGTATAGTGCAGTATATAGTGTAGTATACTTCTTCAGCGCACCGGTGTGTTAGAGAGTAAATCCACAACATTTACAATTTTTGTACTTTTTGTTACGTTTTGAATTTACTCTCCAACACAACCCGTGGGCTGAAGTTGTAACGAATTGCCTAATTGGCGCGATTTGTTTACGTGACAAACCTCACTGTCTGTGTCGGATGGTGGAGGGTTACGACACATTTAATATTACGCTATCTAACACTAAAAACCTTGATTATGAATTCCCTACCTGTAAGGAAATTCGTTTATCCGATAATGTGGTCGTCTCGTCTTAAAAACGCATCTTCCTAAGTCAGTTTATTCTAATTAGCTTCTGTCTATCTTGTCCTCTCCTTATCTTTATTCTTACAAGCACTGGAGGCGATTCCGATATGAAATACACAAAGTCACCAGCAACACAAATGAAAATAAACGTTACAAATCCACGCGCTGTGGCGCTAAATGCACCGCGCACAACACGAAATAAAAGTCACGTGGTGGTGGTGGTGGTCATCACGCACGTCACGTTGACGAGCGAGCGCTTCAGAAGGTGAACACGTGGGGTGCCGTCCACGCTGGTACAGAGAGGGGCTTGTCCGGCTCCCCAGCGTTCGAAGAAGACGTGCACATCACCGACATGTGTGTGGTATGCGTGCTCCAGCCGGAGCCGCGACTTAAGCAGGCCTCTGACCACTGGAAGCACGGAGCAGTCGTCAGTGTCACCTTCCAGCATCTTTCTCCTCGTTCTGTACTCCGCCAACTTCGCCTGAGCACAGGCGAAGTTGGCGAGGTCATGGCGTTTGTTAGCCAGGTAAAGGCACCACCCCATATACGAAGCTGCTGTTGTAGAAGGGGAGAGAAAAGAGAGAGTACAGAATGTGAAAGTGATAGTGAACAAAAAAAATACACGAGTGTAAGAGCTATGCTTCGGGGTGGACGAGACCTCGGGAGTGATGATGATGGCTCACAGGAGTGTAGTTGGAAGCGTTCCCGCTCGGGTGAGGAAGGAGCAGAGACGGCGATATGGGAGGGAGATGGGAGCAGGAGACATCATTAGCGGCATGCAGTGGCAAGACGCCGGTCAACTGGGGGCCGACAAAAGCAGACACTTATTCTCAACGTACGAACGCCCGAGAGAAATTATTGCTTCACTATTATTATGATGCTGATTACGTTTGTTTATCCAGGTAAGCCTCAACCGAGTAAATCCCGCAACTCGTTTGTTATGAGGATGCTGCCAAGTTTTTTTTTACGACCCCAAGTCTTTTTTTTGTAGCTGCTCGGGGCCTCGAGGCTTCTCGCGTGGGGCCCTGCACACACACAGAGAGAGAGAGAGAAAGCTACAGAGATTGATGCGATGAGACAGACGTAGGGATCTAATATTAGACAGAGGGGGCCATTGAGTGGCGGCTGATAGAGAGATGGGAAGACAGGCGGAAGGTAAGGGGACATGTAAAACAGATTATATGCGGGGGCAGCGAGAGAGAGTGAGGATGAGAGACGTGAGAGAGAGAGGTGCAGAGATTTAAAGGAGAGTGCGGAGTCTCCGCCATACGTGCGACACCCACGTGTTTGGGAGGAGCGGTGGCGCAGTGGTTAGCGCACTGCGTTGAGCTACCATGTGTGACCAAGGTAGCTTCTGAAAGAGGAAGCTAACAGCTTAGTGGGCATCACCTGGTAAAATACAAACAGTTCAGTTTTATTTGTGAATATATTTTGTAAAGTTATTTGCTTACCTTCCCTATACTTTGTACAAATGTTGTGTTTTTGTATTGTTTGTTTTTGTAAAATTCTGACCTGTGAAAAAGAGCTTTTTAGCTCTACGGATTCCTCCGGGATAAATAAATATTCTAATTCTGAACCTGGTGACCCGAGTTCGATTCCTGCTCACGGCCAACATCGGTGACGATTATCTGAACCAATATCGGGCCTCCCCTAGGTCGACTCAGCATTATGTGGGTACAGGTATACCCCGATTTACGGCCAGGATGCGTTCCTTAAAACCAGAACGTAAACCGAAAGTACTTAAATCGAATATTTTTTTGTGGCTGGTTAAGTGGTAAAGGACCTCAACAGAGGATCCTCAGTAACCCAAAGTGCATCTACATTCTATGACAACTTCGTGTGAAACGTGACTCTATGTTATTGATACTACACCCACTGTTATCAGACGTTTATCATATAGAAACAATAGTTGACACTTGTATAAAACGAAGTACTCGCCATAAATATGGTATGTTGGGGAAATGTTTACTAACAGAGTGGAGTAAAACCCCCTCTTAACGACGGCGATTGGTTCCATGAAACCGGTTGGTAGGTGAGTGGGTTGTGAAGCGAGTTTAGGAAATGCACGTTAAAGACTGAATTCGTTCCGATAGCATCGAAAGTGACCCCTTTTTCACCCAAGAGACGTCCTCTAACAATGGGTATTAATATATAAAGACACTAACAACATTATAAACATATGTTGAAAGAAACACAGTTCATTAATGCATTTATATTTACTGAACCTACAACATATCGAGGTTGACAGGGGAATGGTCGGTAAGGGAACACATTGGGCTCTATGGAGGCACTACACTACACTATACACTACACTACTATACACTACACTATACACTACACCACTATACACTACACACTACACTATACACTACACTATACACTACACTACTATACACTACACTACTATACACTACACTATAAACTACACTATACACTACACTACACACTACACTATACACTACACAATACACTACACTATACACTACACTACTATACACTACACTATACACTATACTACTATACACTACTATACACTACACTATACACCACACTACACTATACACTACTACAATATACACTACACTATACACTACACTACTATACACTACACTACTATACACTTCACTATATACTCACTACTATACACTACACTATACACTACACTATACCCTACACTATACACTACACTATACTCTACACTACTAGATACCACACTACTATACACTACACATTGGGCTCCATGGTGGCACTACACTACTATACACTCCACTACTATACACTCCACTATACACTACTATACACTATACACTACACTATACTCTACACTACTATACACTACACTACTATACACTACACCCTACACTACTATACAATACACTATTATATACCACACTACTATATACTGCCTCGTATCAGAGCCAGATTCACACACATGAACCCGATAGAGGTAGCTTAAATTCACCATTCAATTGGCAGGTTGCACAATGACTATTGGTTAGGCGGCCGTATGTTTCATATTTCATATCGGCATTCTTTACAACACACACATACAGGTGAGTTACGTATTCGATTCACGTTTTATAGGCGAATGCAGTTCCACTATTCATACTCATTCAACACAAATGAAAAAATATATATTGCATGGTCTTACCTTGACTTGTAAATGAAGTCCATTCGCCTATCCTTCTGGACAAATGTCGGTGACTTTGTTGTAGAAGTCCTCTTTATTCTCTTTTAGTTTTAAAAGTCTCTCCGTCTCAATGGAGATGATTGCCAGGGATGAAAGTCGTCCTTGGTCGGTCCGATTCCGACTGTACGTTTTGAGTCGTTTCAAGGCAGAGAACGACCTTTCAACGGACGCTGTTGTAGCTGGCATAGCGAGCACCAGCAGCTGGAGTAACTTTGTCGCCTCGGGAACCGTCTGCATCAGATCATTCTGGGCCAAAAAGCTGAGGAGCTGTCCGGTTGATTTAAATTCGTTCCTCACCATTTGTGAACTACGCAATCAGATAAGGTCAGCCTTTAGTTTAACAAAGTCAAAGTACCTTGCATATTTTGATAGGCTCTGCAGTTTGGTGTCATCGAAATGCTGTGACATTTAATTAAATTTCGTGCAATCAACCAAACCAAGGAAAGTTAGCTCACCGGAATGATCAAACCAAGGAAAGTTAGCTCACCGGAATGATCAAACCCAACTTTTACTTGAACACTGATATTGTCCAGAATGTTATAAAACATGCGTCTCCTCTCATCTCTGATCGGCTATTTTACTTCGGGCATTGTATGTCAGGCCAGGTGTGACGCATTTCTGCTCGAATCGATCACAGAAGCTGTCAAACTCTTGGCTCTGGCGTTCCACAACTCCCATTGTGTCGCGGATTCGCGCACAGCAGATTCCAATGTCCATTACTTTATTCTGCAGCACGCGAAAGAGTGCATCGGTTTCATTCAAAATGCCCTCATATGCCATTATGAAGAAGCAGGTTGATGCCTTTGACAGCCAGAGATCATATCCGGCGGCCATCACCAGGGTGTCAGTGTCCCAACCATCGGGATTTTCGCTCATAATCCGGAACACAGCACGCAGATCAGATTGGTACATGCTGATCGTCTGAACTAGTCTAGAATTTGAGCTCCATCTCGTGGGCGCTGCTCTTGGTAAACGTCGCTTCACAACATCGTCCAGTAGGTGAGTGCACTTGGTCGACTTATTGAAAAACGTCGCAAGTCTCTCAACTGTTTTAAAAAACGTTTTACACTCAGGCATACATTTTGCTGAATGCGAGAGCACCAGGTTCATTTTGTGTGCATAGCAATGGGTAAACGTGGCTTCAGGAACTGTTTCTTTAATCTTGGCCTGCACCCCACTAAGATCTGATGCCATCACAGAGGCTCCGTCATAAGTCTGAGCTACCAGCTTTACAACGCACTTGTATTCCCCCCAACACTTACAAAACATAATCAGCAATAGCCTGGTGCTCGTCTGTCATCACTCACATCAAATCCCAAGAACGCCTCCCTCACCTCACAAGTCACCTCACTTCTAGCCACATAACGCAACGTTACAGAGACCTGGGCTTTGTTTGTGACATCTCCGTTGTCTCGTCTACTTCGACTGAAACAAATTGGGCCGCATTAATCTCCTCTTCGATATCATTTCTAATTACATCACCGACTGCTTCGATGTAATCGTTCTGTATGCTGTTTGATAAGCCAGAAAACACAGTGGATGTCTCCAAATGTCTAGCTAACTTTGCATCTTTCTCAGCAAAAGCAATCAATAGCTCCACATAGTTGCCACGATTAGAAGAGCTTGCACTCTCATCGTTACCACGAAATTCTAATTCCTCTTTGGCTAGGAAGCAGGTCGCATTAAGAAGGTATTTTAAAACCTCACGGTTTTCCTTTACCTTAGCATTGTGGATGCTGATATTTAATATCTGATGTTGATTCAAAGCCAGATCTATCCTTGAAGCTCCAAAAGTTTTTAAAGCAATTTGACTTTGAATGTGAGTTGTCGATTTTTCATGTTTGTTAAGGCTCCTTGGTAGATTTTTCAAGTCACAAAACCCCGCGTTAGTCCAAAAGTTGTCGGTAGTGGAGAACAGAAGGCAGGGGAAGCAGAAAAGGCGATTTACTTCGTAGCCCAGCGACACAGCCAGTTTTTTCGTTGTTACCACTCCATTTGAAATGACCGTGTTATTTTAAGTCCCTTCGTTTCAAGTAGATCCTGAAGTTACTGCATGGATTCATCTTCTTGGTTCTTTCGGTAAAGTCACGTAGAAGGGAAATAATAAAATAACAAAAATGAATCATAATAAAATAAAATTATCACGACGTTTCGGCCACAACACAAGCAGCCGTCTTCAGGTGAAGGAACAGAACTGTCGGGAAGACAGCGTTCCATTGAACACTGCTAAGCTTGGCAGCATATTTTAAGCTGGGTGGGAGGAGCAGAGCGCCTTGACAAAGGAGTTTACATATCAACAGAAGAATTTAGCATTGAAGTAGCTAAGTAAATGTGATAGATTAGCAGGATGTTAAAGTCAGAAATTAGCATGTAACTGGGAAATTATATTAAACATTACACTGAAAGGTACTAAGAGATTAGCAGGATGTTAAAGTGAGAAATTAGCATGTAACTGGGAGATTATCATGATGTTAATGTGAGGATTTAGCATGTAACTGGTCACGGAAGTGGCTATGTTAAAGTCAGAGTTTACATGTCAACAGAGGCATTTAGTATATCAACGCTAAAGAACTGCAACTACCCACCTATCATACAATAAACCGATGTGAAAGAACTAAATATAAACTACATCAATATAATCAATGTACTCAATATATTCTCAAATAAGTTGAGCTATTAACATTAAGTAACGCTCAACAAAAGTGGCTTTTCAAGTGGACATTTATAGCAGCCAAATACTCTAAACGCGTGACGTTGATTCTAAATGTGGAGGGATAAACCAGAGGACATGGAGACAAATCCACCCGACAACGGGGAGAGGCAGACACGCAAACTCTAAATCAGTGGTTCTTAACCTGGGTTCGATCGAACCCCAGGGGTTCGGTGAGTCGATCTCAGGGGTTCGGCAGAGCCCCCGCCACGGAGGTCCGGACACACTTGAATTATTGTGTAAATTTGTGATGACACACACGGCCCGCTTGGCCATCACTGGCTGCAGATGATCATGCTACACTGCTTGGCCAATCAGCGCTGCGGGGAATTTAGTGCGTACTCAGTAGTCAACGTGTGACTGTTGTCGTACGTCGTGTGATTTCTGTAATATTTTATCCATACTAACTATGTCGGGCAAAAGAAGAAAGTGGTCGGACGAATATGTACAACATGGATTCTCATGTATCACGGAACGTGATGGGAGTGAGCGTCCTATCTGCATGATTTGCAACGCCAAGTTGAGCAACTCTAGTCTTGCACCGGCAAAACTAAAGGAACACTTATTCAAGCTGCATGGAGACGGGGAATACAAGAACACAACACTTGCTGAATTCAGGGTGAAGAGAGCCAGATTCGATGAAAGGGCCACTCTGCCTGCTCTTGGATTTGTACCTGTTAACAAACCGATCCTGACAGCATCGTACGAAGTTGCTTACCTGATCGCAAAGCAGGGCAAGCCACACACCATTGGTGAAACACTTGTGAAACCAGCTGCATTAAAGATGGTGAATCTGATACTCGGAACAGCGGCCGAAGGTAAATTATCCCAAATTCCCCTTTCAAATGACACCGTCAGTGACAGAATAGAAGACATGAGTAAAGACATCTTGGCTCAAGTAGTCGCGGATCTGATTTCAAGCCCGGCAAAATTCAGCCTTCAACTCGACGAAACCACAGACGTTTCTGATCTAAGCCAGCTTGCTGTTTTTGTACGCTATGTGAAAGACGACATGATAAAAGAAGAGTTTTTATTTTGTAAGCCTCTTACAACAACAACGAAGGCAGCCGATGTGAAGAAGCTTGTGGATGACTTCTTCAGAGACAACAATCTTTCATGGGATATGGTTTCTGCAGTTTGTACGGACGGAGCTCCAGTCATGCTGGGAAGAAAGTCTGGTTTTGGTGCGCTAGTAAAGGCCGATGCACCACACATCATTGTGACGCATTGTATTCTGCACAGGCATGCGTTGGCAACAAAAACCTTACCTCCAAAAATGGCAGAAGTATTAAAAACTGTGGTGGAATGTGTGAACTATGTGCGAAAAAGTGCTCTGAGGCACCGCATCTTCAGTGAGCTGTGTAAAGAAATGGGCTCTGAATTTGAGGTACTTCTGCTCCATTCTAATATTCGGTGGTTATTCCGGGGACAGGTGCTGAATCGTGTTTTTGCCATGCGTGTGGAATTAGCCCTGTTTTTGCAAGAGCACCAACACTGCCATGCAGATTGCTTCAAAAATCCTGAGTTCATTCTCATTTTAGCGTACATGGCTGATATATTCGCAGCTCTCAATCATCTCAATCAGCAGATGCAGGGTGGTGGAGTCAATATCATGGAAGCGGAAGAACACCTGAAGGCTTTTCAAAAAAAGCTACCGTTATGGAAACGACGAACAGAGAACAATAACTTCGCAAACTTCCCGCTTCTGGACGACTGTGCAAGTAAGATCGAAGATGTGTCTGGAATCGGAGATATTTCTGTATCCACGGAACTGAAGCAAACAATTGCCACGCACTTAGATGAGCTTGCAAAGTCTCTCGACGGATATTTCCCTACAAGAGAGTCATATCCAGCATGGGTGAGACAGCCGTTTACGTTTGCTGTTGAAACAGCAGATGTCAATGATGAATTTCTCGACGAAATCATTGAAATTCAGCAGAGCCAGGTTCAACAGCAACTCTTCAGAACAACAACGCTCTCAACGTTTTGGTGTCGACAAATGAACAAGTATCCAGTTATTGCTAAGAAAGCCCTGGATTTTTTATACCATTTGTTACAACATATCTTTGTGAGCAATCCTTTTCGAGGATGCTGGACATAAAAACGAAGAAAAGGAACAGACTTTGCTGTGAAAATGACATGAGAGTGGCACTTGCCAAGGTGAAGCCACGCATATCTGAACTGATCTCTCAAAGGCAACAGCAGAAGTCACATTGATTTCCAGGTATGTAATTTGTTGTGAGTTTATGCATTGTGTTGGTTTTATTCTTTGAACAAGGTAATGTTCATGCACGGCTCATTTTGTGTACCAGTAAAAAACATATCTACGTCTTGAATTTGAAAAAAATCACATTTTATTTTTCACTAAAGAGGGGTTCGGTGAATGCGCATATGAAACTGGTGGGGTTCGGTACCTCCAACAAGGTTAAGAACCACTGCTCTAAATATACAGCAGGCATCAGGGTCGGGATCGAACCCACGACCTCCTGTGTACCAGGCGAGGCAGTTGAAATTTTTGCAACCATGGCACCCATTTAGAAGGGAACGACACGAATTGTGTCAGCTGCCAGGGCATTTCAATTCATCGTGACCTGCCAAGGATTAGTCCAAATCGTGTGTTTCTAAAGAAACGTTTTGTGTAATATTAATTTCACGCGACACAGGATCCAATCCAATCCCTCGCAAATAAGGAAGCAGCGCTGTCCTTCCGAGTGTTAGAGAACGGCCCACGCAGACAAATATCACAGCTCAGCGTTGAAATGAGCACCTGGTGCGGTGCGTAATAAAAACCCATCAACACTGGAGAGACGAAGGTAGCCGCGAATGCTGATAGGTGACGATTATTTGAACAGGTCCTGGGCCTCCCCCAGGTCGACTCGCCCTCAAATGAGTACCCGGTAAGTAGACAACGACGGTCGGACGTGGTGCTGGCCACCCACCCCCTCGTGTGCCGCGCCGGCCTTCATAGGTGCTCGCGAACAGCACTTGCCCCAGGAGTCTGTTGAGGCTACACGGGGGGATCTTTGTCTTTATGAGCGGGGAGCGGTGGCCCAAGCGGTTAGCGCGCTGGGCATCCCCTCGATCAACTCAGCCTTAAATTAGTCCCCGGTACGTTGTGTGTAAACATCAGCACCGGGGAGACAAAGGCGGCCGGGCGTTGCGCTGGCCACCTACCCCCCTCGTGTGTTACTTGCCGGCCTTCATTGGGTGCTACTGGCGCACAGCGCTTGTCCCCGAGCTTTGTCTTTGCACTTTCCCCGCTCGATGTAATCACCTCCTGGGGGAAGGGTCTCGACTCCAGTAGTGTCAGCTCGACTCATGACCCGAACTCGAGCACCGGGGGTAGGCGCTCTGCGCCTGTCACGGCCTTGCACGCTCGCATGCAGCGTGCACGGTAGACGAAGATGAACCCCCGTCGTCTAAGTCCGACACACATTTCTGGTGGAAAAGTGCTGCTCGTGAGCACCTATTAAGGCTGCCGCGTTGGCCAATAGCGGGAATTGAACTCGGTTCACCAGTTTCGTTGCGCAGTGCGCTCACCACTTCACTCCTACTCCCAATTATAAACATAAGATTAAAAAAATACCCTGCATAGCCTTCAACATATTTTGGGGTATGTGCTGTTCGCGAGCACCTATTGAGGCCGTCTATGACGCCCCACCCCCGATGTTCACACATTGCACCAGGTCCTCATTTGAGGCTGAGTCGACCTAGGAGATGTCCAACAGTTGTTCGGATGTCACTTGCCACTGATGTCACCTGTTTTCCCCTGGACTCGAACGTCCGCTCGCCGGGTTCGAAGCGAATACTCTCTACCTCCATCCTCTCCAGCCGGGTCACGCAAATTGCTGAAGAGCGGTTGAATTACGTGGCTCAGTGAGCCTTTGCTGGGTATACAAGCGTATGATCATAATCTAATTCGCAGCAGTCCATGCATCCGGAGCAGAGAGGGCGAACGCCCATCTTAATCTCCGGCACTTAAAAGCTACGCTGTTTTTTTTTTTATATTTTACCAGGTAAGGCCCCACAGAGCTGCTACGGAGCTGCTTTTCAAGAAGCGACCCGGCTTCCACAAACGGTAGCTAAACGGCTTTCACAAACGATAGCTCAACGGCTTCCACAAATGATAGCTCTACGGCTTTCACAAACGATAGCTCAATGGGTATCACAAACGATAGCTCAACGGCTTCCACAAACGATAGCTCAACGGCTTTCACAAATGATAGCTCAGCGGCTTTCACAAACGATAGCTCAACGGCTTTCACAAACGATAGCTCAACGGCTTTCACAAACGATAGCTCAGCGGCTTTCACAAACGATAGCTCAACGGCTTTCATAAACGATAGCTCAACGGCTTTCACAAACGATAGCTCAACGGCTTTCACAAACGATAGCTCAACGGCTTCCACAAACGATAGCTCAGCGGCTTTCACAAACGATAGCTCAACGGCTTCCACAAACGATAGCTCAACGGCTTTCACAAACGATAGCTCAACGGGTATCACAAACGATAGCTCAACGGCTTTCACAAACGATAGCTCAACGGCTTTCACAAACGATAGCTCAACGGCTTTCACAAACGATAGCTCAGCAGCTTTCACAAACGATAGCTCAACGGCTTTCACAAACGATAGCTCAACGGCTTTCACAAACGATAGCTCTACGGCTTTCACAAACGATAGCTCAACGGCTTCCACAAACGATAGCTCAGCGGCTTTCACAAACGATAGCTCAACGGCTTCCACAAACAATAGCTCAACGGCTTCCACAACGATAGCTCAATGGGTATCACAAACGATAGCTCAACGGCTTTCACAAACGATAGCTCAACGGCTTTCACAAACGATAGCTCAACGGCTTTCACAAACGATAGCTCAACGGCTTCCACAAACGATAGCTCAGCGGCTTTCACAAACGATAGCTCAACGGCTTCCACAAACGATAGCTCAGCGGCTTCCACAAACGATAGCTCAATGGCTTTCACAAACGATAGCTCAACGGCTTTCACAAACGATAGCTCAACGGCTTTCACAAACGATAGCTCAATGGGTATCACAAACGATAGCTCAACGGCTTTCACAAACGATAGCTCAACGGCTTTCACAAACGATAGCTCAACGGCTTTCACAAACGATAGCTCAACGGCTTCCACAAACGATAGCTCAACGGCTTCCACAAACGATAGCTCAATGGGTATCACAAACGATAGCTCAGCGGCTTTCACAAACGATAGCTCAACGGCTTCCACAAACGATAGCTCAACGAAGTGGCTCATCGCGTGGGAATGTGCAGCAGGCAGATGGCCTCCAGACGCGTGAATGTTGATTTCTCCATGTGGAGGGGCAAACACCCGGGGAAACTCGGGGAAAAAATTCCACACAACCACGGGGAAAGAGAACGTGCAAATATACAGCAGGCGTCAGGAGTCTGGATCCACATTCAGATCAACATCCACGCGTTGAGAGCATTTGGCTGCTGCTATAAATGTCCACGCGATAAGACGCTTCATTGAGCTTGCATTTTGTGGCCGTCACTTCTTAAAAAGAGCTATATAACTCAGTTCCGTCTTTGCTGCTAAAATAAGAAAAAAATTGGTTCGTTTTTTACGTTGATCTTCTTTAGCACAGCACGAAGCCAACCGCGCTAATTGGAGGTGCGGGGGAAAGGACGACAAACTGAACACAAGAAGCCAGTTCCAAACAAATTTTGAATTCCCGTGCACGTGCATCAAGACGGTGCAATGCAAATGTTGTTGTCGCTTAACCGGGCGGGGGGGGGGGGGGTACTGTTGAGTTTCACAGCAGAAGATGCGAAGAAATGAAATGAACAGGTAGAGGTGGTTCTGAGTAAAGAGTGTGCTGTTTCTCCAGGCGGAACACACTAATGCTCGTTATTGCGATTTGCTACGGCCAATGCGTGAAAAGCCTTCTTATGAGCGCTTGTTTTGCGGAGCATATGCTGAGAAAACAAAAAAAAACAGTTTTGAGGAGCATATTCTGAGAAAAATAAAAAAAACATTATTTTTTACCATGTAAGGCCCACTGAGCTATGTAGCTATTTTTTAGAAGCGACCTCGCTTTCACAGATGATAGCTCAACGAAGTGGCTTATTAGTTGGAAATGTATAGCAGCCAAATACTCCAGACGCGTGTCGATTCTAAATATGGAGGGAAAAACCAGAAGACCCAGAGCAAAAATCCACTCCACCATGGGGAGGACATGCAAACACGAAACATACAGGCATCAGGGTCGGGATCGAACTCACGACTTCCTGTATACCCGGTGAGGTAGTTAACATCTCGCCACCACGGCACAGTTAAAATGTATACAACGACATGATGATCTAACTCTGGTCAACTAACACCGAGTCAAAATAACCTTATACCCCTTTTCCACTGGACAACCGAGCTGTGCCGGCCCCAAGCAAGGGCAGCGTGGCCCACGAGATGCCAGGCTGTTTTCCCACTGCCAATGCCGGGCCGCTGACGTCTCACGCAACGGACGAGTTGAGATGCACGCAGATGACGCAGTGACGCCGTGTCCTTAGCAGGGTACCGGCTGACGTCATACTGAATGAATGAGTAATTAGCCCCTCTCCTCTGGCTATGCTTTGGTTCCAAGCCAGATTCCGATTGTCTTCTGTGAATCCAGCAGCTATCACGGTTGAGCCATGGCCATCCAACACAGCACGTGGCCAGTGGAAAACTGCCCATACCTCGAGGGCATCGCATCGGCGTGGCTCAAGGGGGGGGTATTAAGACACGGTGTCCATGTAGCAGGGCATGTGAGCTGCGGGGTGTGAAAGCTAAAGCGTGCAAAGCTACGTCATAACCCAGGTCATCTCCTTACCCGAGCCGGGCTCATTCACGCGCGGAGGTGATGAAGCCCGGCGGGTTAGACGCTCAATAATAAATCAATCATCCGCTGTCATCGTTATTTAACCAGCTATTATTCCCCGGAGATCCATTATCTAATTTTTACAAGGGAGAAATGGGTGCCCGCCATCCTATCACAGAGCAGCCACCGTACATCACGCGCTTCGTTTGGGAACGTGATTGTTACAGTCGCTTCCTGAAACCACTGCTGTATAGCAGTGCAATCAAGGGGGTTTGTTTGAGGATACTTCACCACGTCGGTCAGTGGGAGTTGGTGAAGTGGAAGGACCCAGCACAAGTTCAGATGTCACTACTGATGTTAGCTGTGGCCAGGAAACAAACTTGGGTTGATGGGATTATCATTGAGTGGGAGTTTTTAAACTGCCGTGCTATCAATCCCTTGGTACAAATCTTCATGTATATTCCAGTGCCTGGCCAATACAACAAGCATTGTGATATATTCTGGTGGATCTCAACGAGCTCCGTGATCCACCACAAAGCTATGATGACCAATAGTGATTTGAAACTTGCGTGACTGCAGGAATCCATACTCTTTGGTTCCTTTGGTAAAGTCACGTAGGTAGAAAATATGATAAATCACGACGTTTCGGGCGCAACACAAGCGTCCGTCATCAGGTGGGAAAGCATGGTCTGCTGCTGAGTCAGACTGTTTTAAAAGGTTTGAAATGGGTGTAGCCCAAGGGTCATAAAGAAGTGGCCGGGGCTAGTGATGTTAATGTGAGAAATTAGCATGTACCTGTAAGATAGGAGGAGAGAGGCCTCCTCGACGAGGGAGTGCAACCCAACGGGTGCAATCCAAAGGGCATATGAGCATGAGAGTGCAATCCAATGGCATGAGAGTGCAATGCAAAAGACATGTGAGCATGAGAGATCTAAGAGAGAGGCATAGAGAGAGACACACATATAGTCGGTAATAATAGCTGACATAGGCAGGTAGCATTGGAACATCACAGTCAGTTAAGACTTTACCTGGTTAATAACGTCCTTCCAATGATTGCTCAGTTTGTACCCATCCTCTCAGTTGAAGTTGTATCTGTATTTATATATCTGGATGGCTTCATGAACAAATCTCTGAAGGTAGCCGGTAGGTTTGCAGAGTACCCCCGTCTTGGAAAAATCAGTTTCGTGTGAGCCCACATCGTTAAAACAATGATCAGCAACGGCAGCGGTATTGGTCCTACCGTGTTTCAGATCTGCCTTGTGTTCACGAACGCGGTCCGAGACATGTCGTTTCGTTTACCCAATGTAACTGCTGCCGCAACCACAACTCAGTTTGTAGACAGCAGGGTATTGCATGCCAGAATCACATCCTTTACAGATGGGATTAAATCACGGATTTTGTGTACTTTGTTGAAACGAACCTGGATCTTGTGTTTGTTTAAGATTTTGGAAATCTTTTTGGTAACCCCTGCACAAAACACTTTTTTTAAATCTCCCTTTCCTCCCACAATGTATTGCATACGTAAAAAACGTGCAATTAAAGCATATCGAATACTAACTTGCCATAATTTGTGATGACTGAATTTTTTTACAAGTGTCTTGTTTTTGCATTACTCAGAACGAGAAAAAATGCAGTGAAAGTAAAATAGCCTCAGGGACGAATCGTTTTATTCACACGAGGCCCAACGCAAGCTCCGCTATGTAGGCGACGCATTGGGCCCGATCACGTACATGGCCAGCTAGGGTCGACTTAGGCTCAACCACGTGCGTGGCGAGCTAGGCCCTACTCAGGCTTGACCACTTGCATGGCGAGCTTGGCCCGACTCAGGATTGGCCACGTACATAGCCAGCTAGGCCCGACTCAGGCTCGAGCATGTGCGCAATCAGCTAGACCTGATGCTAAGACAGGACCACACACACATAACCAACTAGGCCTGACTCAGCCTCTTTTAAAAGTTAGCTTAACTAGGCCCCAACACGATTATCAAATGACATTATGAATTTATATACATACACAGTAGAATCTCGATGATCCGCAATAATGATGGGGAGGACGGCCGTAGAAAATTCACATTCGCTGATAATCCAAAAATATAAATTTTCTGCGGATCTCTGTGCCAAAAAAATAACTTTCAAGTTAAAACAACACGTTTCCATTTCTCTACCAGGGCACAGTTTCAGTAATACAAATTTACCAAATAAATTATCGGATGAATCACTCAAAATTAAGCACAACTGATGATTTTCATTGTTGCTCTTTTGATTCTTAACGAATACTGACGATCGACTGATCGATGCACGTGCTCAATGATAACACTTTCCTGCTCCCGCACAGAAGAGTATGCCCACTAAGTGGACAGGAGAGCCATGCCAATCAAAATCAATCAAACTCTGCCCACTATTGTAAAGATATGTTTGTGTTGTGATGACGATCGCTGTTGTGATCGAAACGTCGTAGTTTTTCATATTAATATTTTTTTCTTAATTTGTACCTTTCTACGTGACTTTACCAAACTATACTGCAGGAATGTTGGGTCTTTCGGTAATTTCACATAAATAGTAAAATTATAAATATCACAACGTTTCGATCGCAACACAAGCAATCGTCTTCAGTGGGCCAGGTAAGGCCCACTGAGTTATGTAGCTATTTTTCAGAAGCGACCTGGCTATTACAAATGATATCTCAACAAAGTAGCATATCATTACGTGGAAATTTATAGAAGCCAAGTACTCTAAACGCATTTTTATAAATGTGAAGGGAAAAAAACCAGACGACTTGGAGAAAAGTCCGCGTGACCACAGGAAGAGAGAACATGCAAACTCCAAATATACAGGTATCAGGGTCAGGATAAAACCCACGACTTCTTGTATACAAGGCGAAGTAGTTAATGTCTCATTACCGCAGTGCCCCTGCGGGCGCAGTTACCCACGGAAGATGTTAAAGATCTCCGTGACGTTTTTTGAATGAGATTGTAACGTTGTGTGGCGGCAGCATGGTGATAAACTTGGCGCATTCGAAAACATCACAGACCGAATTACTCAACTGGGAAAACACGTGGCAGTCATCGCCCCCGAAAGCGATTGGCCGAACCACACGTCACGTGACCTTCATCAACATTCCATCTGCGGTGCAATCATGGACGACAACAAAGTGGTGCTTATTCTATTGATCCAAAAGCGATGATGGCCTGGGCCAATTCCCGAATGGGATTTTTACTCTTGACTGTCCAACTGTGAGAACTCTACCCACACTGGAGATAAGATGTTGGCACTCGAAATGTATTGCTACAGAAGGATATTGTATCTAAGCTGGACCCAAAGAGTGACCAGCGTAGAAGTAAGAAAAAGGTTGCATACAGAAGAAGACCTGATGATGTAGGCAGTGATGAGAAGGAAACTGACACTATTTGGATACAAATGTAGGATGGACAATAACAGGAAATGTAAAAGCGTGTTGTTCGAGGAAAAATGGAAGGAACCGGAGATAGAGGAAGACCTAACAGAAAATATCTGAAAATTTTGATTTAAAGCTTTCGTGACTGCAGTAATTCATATTCTTAGCTCTTTCGGTAAAGTCACGTTGAAGGTAACAATAAAATAATAATATATATGAATAAACTGCCAAATCGCTGCGCGTGGCGCTGACGTTTTTTTATAAATAAATAAATACACCGTTTAAAAATAAATGCATTTATGCAAACCGACACACCTGATGACGACCGTTTGTGTTATGGTCGAAACGTCGTGAGAATTTTTATTGTTTTATATATATTTTAATTATTTTATTGTTTCCCTTCAACGTGACTTTACCGAAAGAGCTAAGAATTTAGAAAATGTCTTGGCGACGACAACATAAGAGATTGGTGCTTGAGCATATCGGCACTACAAGACAGAGAGGAAAGCGGAAATGACAAATTACGAAATGTCCAGTGGGACACCTACTGCGGGTTATCCGACCATGGATCGTGATGAAGACCCACACTGCCACCTGGGCACGTGTCTTTTTTTGTTCCTTGCCACAATGCATTTTACGTGGGGGCACACATTGTCAAAATAAGCTGAACACGTAGGCTTTCGCGACCAATGTTATTCGTGATAAAGGTTTTTGTTGGGCTAGATCGCGTCAACACAAACGTGTCGTTGACAATTCTGGCAGATCTCCCGATGAAGCTGGTGGTTGTTATTGCCAGCGAAACGTCGTTACTCAAATTGTAAATGTTTGCAAGTTTATTCTCCAACACACCAGTGTGCTGAAGTAGTAACTAATCGGCACATTTTGTTTACGTGGCAACCCCTTACTGATTGGCTGTGTCGGTTGGCGGTGGGTTAATGACACATTTATATTTAACACAATCTAACCCAAAAAGAAAAAAACCTTCATTATTAATTTTCAAAGTAATCTGTTTTCCTTGCAAAGGCGGCTTTAATGCGAGTCCCCGGGTCACTAAACATCAAAGCAAATGGAACCAATTTTCGTTGTTCGCTGGGCCAAACAGATGTGTGCATTTGACGTCGCCCGCCTTTCCCGTGACCTGATCACCCCAATGTGTGGCCAGCTTAATGAACAAGCAACGAGCCCGGAGACAACGCAGAATTGTACGCGTGTTTGAAATTCCGCCCTCTTTTGCCCCACTGGCGGCGAAATGAACCTGCGCCATTGAAAAGCCTTCACTCCCGAGAGCGTGTAACTCCCCGGAGACCGCGAGCCAAAAAAAGAAAATCCTGGAAAAATTTTGAATTGTAATTTAATTGAACGGAGACGACGCTTATATGTCATTTTTAAAACAATAGCGTGCCCTTCGTGTACCCTTGCGTGAGCACGGTTCTGTGTCCAGAGCCTTCCCCAGCTTGGCTTAACCATCCGTGCTGTCAACTCCCTGCCCCTGTTTAAGTCCAGAGTCCCCTACCTCTTTGTCTAGCACAGGGGTCGGTAAACCTGCTGCTCCGGAGCCGCATGCGTGGACTCTTTAAGGAGTGCAGTGAGGCTCTTGAAATTCGCAAAAAAAAGGGCTCTTCTTGGTTAAGTTGGTTGCTGAACCCTGACCAATCAGAATCCAGCTCACCATGCAAGTCGAGTTCACCATGGAAGTCGAGTTCACCATGGAAGTCCAGTTCACCATGCAAGTCCAGTTTACCATGGGAGTGTAGTTCACCATGGGAGGCCAGTTCACAATGCAAACCACAACCACTCATAATCCTGCGATTATGTAATTGCCAAACATGACAAAGGCTAACAAACCGATGCCATCGCTCCATCTCTTTGGTGGACGTGCTCGCACGGATGTTGCTCTTTGTCTTCCGCAGCTGTCGCTGTCCGGTTGTCTGCGTGGTGAATTCTCTGCCCCACTAAGTTCAGATGATCTTCTTTCTCTCCTCTACCATTGAAACGAAAAACATTTTTTTATGTTTTATTTTATTTCACCAGGTAAGGCCCAGTGAGCTATGTAAAGCTCATTTTCAGAAGCGACCTGGCAACAATTGAAAGCTCAACGAAGTGGCCTGGCTTATCATCATGTGGAAATCTATAGCAGCCAAATACTCAAAACGCATGTTGATCCTAAATGTGCGAATCGGAGGTGCGGAGGAAAGACGACAAATTAAACACAAAAAGCTGTTCTAACGAAATGAGTTTTCAACCTACATGAATTCAAAAGTACACAGCTCCAGTGGCTTCTTAATATCGGAAGGAAGAGCGTTCCAGACGGCCACGGAAGCGCATCTGAAAGCGCCGCGCAATGCGGTGACCACCGTCTTTGCTCGATGGCCAGCAGCCAAAAGCCGCTGCTGCGAGGATGACCGGAGTTCGTGTGATGGTGTATGGTTCTTGGCGAGATCAGCGAGAGTTATTGTGGTTCATTAGTGGCAAGCACTTTGCGTGTAATGAGCGCGACCTTACAATGTGTTCGTTCGGCAACCGGAAGGCAATGCAGCTCGGCGAGCACTGGATGGACATGGTTGAGACCTTGCAGGACCCGTCACACGACACGTGCCAGAGAATGTTGTACACGATGAAGATCGGTAATACTTTGGCCAGACAGTCCCGTCGAGTAGTGAGTTTCAATTGCCGAGCCATGTTGATACTGCGCTACAACGTCACAGCGTTGGCTCCATCGCTAAATGTCGAGGCATGTGGCTCTTTCAGTCTCTTCCATCGAGATCGTCAACCCCTCCCACTCACGAGACACGTGGTCCCCTTCCCCCCCCGCCTTTATTACCATCGTAGTTCAAATCACCCAACTCCGTTGAGGTTGCGATGGTTTGAGATGGCCAGCGGACGATCCGCAGCGACCTCAGTGCAATGCAGGTTAGCACGGCTGGACATGCAATCCAAGAGGTCACCTTGTCCACCGTGGACCAAGCCGGTACATATTTCTCAATGCACCTGTGGGTCGACCAAAGTTGTGCGGTAATAACGTTCAACACAATGCCAGGAACGAAATCTCGGTTTAAAAAAACAAAGCAATGAATTCCTCTTCTTTGGTTCTTTCGGTAAAGTCACGTAGAATGAGAATAAAATAATTAATTGATAAAATAAAATAACACAATAATATTCTCACGACGTTTCGGCCACAACACAAGCGGCCTTCATCAGGTGAAGGGACGAGACTGTCTGGTAGGACAGCGCTGGAGTCTCCAGCGCTGTCCTACCAGACAGTCTCGTGTTGTGGCCGAAACGTCGTGAGAATATTATTGTGTTATTTTATTTTATCAATTTATTATTTTATTCTCATTCTACGTGGTGACTTTACCGAAAGAACCAAAGAAGATTAATCATTGCAGTCACGAAAGCTTTAAATCGATGAATTCCTACCACTCGGACACAGACGAGAGCTTCCGGAAAGTGTGCGGGTCAAACCGGGGCAGTTTGGCAAAACCCAAAACATGAAGCATGTGTAGGGCAGACACTGATTTACCCTGAGAGACGGACAATTACCGACGTGTAATTGAATGGCAGGAAGGCACCACCTGTAGGATTAATGCGGTTCGCTGTTAATGCCCGAGGTTTGTGCGCCGCAGGTTCAGGTGCATACGGAGGCTCGCGTCACGCCTGGCAACGCAACACAGAGCCAGCTCTGGCACAGCAATCGGAACAGAGGCGTCTTGACTCCAGGGTCCGCCGAGTCTTCCGCTTTGATGCGTTTGCGTTCACACTGTGACGCGTTTTCGCTATCACGCGGTGTCTTCCATTCGAGAAGATGTTTTTCGCCTTCGGGGGACGCGCGCCGTTCGGGGTCGTCCATAAATGACGTCACGCGATTTTGGCCGATTTTTGACTCCCCCCCCCTCCCCCCCCCTCGTCACACGGCGTCACAAAAAGCAGACCCCTCCCCTCAAATATGACGTCACAAAGCTCTGCCCCCCCCCCCCCCAAAACCATATTTCCATTTTTTAAATAAAACATGCTTCAAATCGCTTTAAACTATTGTCATTGTAGTGCGTATTTAATGTGGCGCTGCACTCTGATGTTGTAGGAGAAAACATTTATTAAAAAGGAGGCGTCAGAAAGCTGAAATTTAGCATGAAATTCACTTGAAAATATTCATCGTCTAACTAAAACTGGAGATGTTCAGAGCATTATATTGAAATTCTCTTATAATGATAAAATATTAAAAGTATTTATAACTATAAAAAAACTTAGTCGAACGAAGCAAAATGGAGAGTACAATTATAACAATCACAAACTCATTCCACAGAATGAAAGGCCCTGGCAGAATCATTAAAATCTAAATGTTTAATAACAATCATTAAAAAAAATACAAAATTTATGCTTCTCCATTCTCCCATGGAGAAGCAAAATGCTCCTTCATGGAACAAATAAAAGGTGAACTTGGTAAATTTAAATAATAAAATAGTTAATAATGAAAATTAATCAAAATTAGTGTTGTTATAACAATTCTATTTACTTATTTAAAGTTGCGCATTTTACGTGACGTCACATTTCTTAAAAAAAAACCTTCCCCCCCTCGTCACACATCGTCACAAATGTCTGACCCCCCTCCCCCCCCCAGGTGTGTGACGTCATTTATGGACGGCCCCTTATAACGCGTGGCGCGCCCCGTTATAACGCTGTTTCTGAGCAGTCTACAACAGACAACTTTTTTTTTGCCGCGCACCTGAACGGAGTGATACAACAGAGCGGCGGGGTACCCCCAGTTCTTTGTATCGCCATTTCACGGTGGTGTGTGGGTCCATCGTATCGCGCCAAACGTTATCTCGTTACATGATTTATGGGTAAACAGTTTTCTCGGACCGCATCTACCGCGTTAAACTAGCGCTCAACTGTTTCCCGAGTGAGGATGAATACACACCTCACCAGGTACTTATTTGAGGCTGAGTCGACCTAGCGGAGGCCCAGGACCGGTTCACATTAATCGTCACTGGTGTTAGCCCATGAGCGGGAATTGAACTCGGTTTGCCAGGTTCGTAGCGCAGCGCGCTAACCGCTGCACTGCCGCTCCACAAAGACAAAGATCCCCCGTATAGCCATAACATAATGTTAGGGCAAGTGCTGTTAGCGAGCACCTATGAAAGCCGGCAGAGTACACGAGGGGGTCGTTGGCCAGCACCACGCCCGGCCGTTTGTGTCTCCCCAGCGGCGATGTTTACACATTGCAGCAGGTACCCATTTGAGGCTGAGTCGACCTAGGGAAGCGCCCCAGGACCCGTTCAGATTCATCGTCACTGGTGTTCACCGTGAGCGGGCAATCGACCTCGGGTCGCCGGGTTCGTAGCGCAGCGCTCTGACCGCTACACTACCGCTCCACACACACACAGTGACACACACACACAGTGACACACACACACACAGTGACACACACACACACGTACACACACGCACAGACATCGGTGCGTGTGATTGTGGGTAGAAATGTATTTGTTTTTTTCGAAAACAAACGAACGTCCTCTCTCTCTGCGTTCGTGTTGTTCCCCCGCACGCGGGGATAATTTGTGCCGCACGCGCTGTGAGTGCCATCGCGAGGCTGAGATGGGGACATTTGTCTCAAAGGGCCCCTCTCTTGTTTCCAGCCAAAATTGTTTTAATGATGATGGTGATGATGAGACACACACGCACACACGCGCGCACCAGACAATGGGTCATCTCAACCTGTGGGGGAACTCAGTGCCCCCCCCCACTCCCTACCCCCCCAAATTGGAGCAACGACGTGGCCCATTGTTCGCCGCTTGTTATTGAAGTTCCGCGGTTCGTACCCTCGGCAGGCAGCCCCGGTTAATACTGCGGCCCGTGTGTTCAAAATTTATATTCCAAAAAAAAAGTTGCGCCGGCTGCTTCTCAAATGGACGTCGTCCGAAATGAGTCGGCCACGGTCCAAACTTGGCAACAAATTTCGAACCAAGTTAGACCGCAAATTTGACTTCACTTGCATTAACGCACGGCAGCAAAACAAAAAAAAACACACCGTCACTTACTATGCTGGAAGACAAACGGGCCCCCTTCGTCAGGACGGTGCTGAATGGCGCCTTGCGCGCGCACAAGGACGCCTTGCTAGCTGGGCGGGGTGGCCCTTTCAGTGTTCGAGGTGAGATGTACGGCGCGCCCCGAGCTGCTTCGGGGAGATTCGAGTGCCGGCTACACAGCGCTCGCCCCAACAACCGGTGTAACAACAGCCTACACGTGGTCTCTTCGTCTCTGTGGCAATTACAGTCACGTCGTTTATCGCCGAAATTAAATGATTAATGGGCACATCGGTGCCATATTTGAAGGCATGATTGTTTCACACTTTTGATCTCAATACATACATAATTCATGCACGTGTAGTAAAACACCAATACAAAACGGAATGAATATTACCAGTCGCATTTGTAAGTGGCTCTGAGCCAACAGTGAAAATCCCATTGTGCCGTGGCAGGGACATCATTGAGGATGTCTTGACTGCATAGCAAGAGGAAGACCTCAAGCCAAGTGGTGGTGATGATAATTATTTAAAACTTGTAACGCGCCGCTGCACAGTAGAATTTTCTCGCTCTCGTACAGAGAGAGAGAGAGACGGGATGACTCCGAGGGAACCACCAGACGAGGAGCGGGAAGGCATGCAGCAACAGCTGTCACCCGGTGAACCCGCACCAAATTATCTCTCCAAGCTCTGTGATCCTCTACATATGAAGATATTTTCATCCAATGAATTCGTATCCTTTGGGTCTTTCGGTAAAGTCACGTAGATAGGTTCAAATAAAATAACTTTTAAATAAAAACTACGACCTGCTTGTGTTGCGATCGAAACGTAGTTTTTTTGTTTGTTTTGAACTTAACTACGTGACTTTACCGAAAGACCCAAAGAATATGAATTCCTCCAGTCACGAAAGCTTTAAATCAAGATTCAACTAATTCGTGTTTAGATGTGAGCAGGAAACCGCGCTAAAAGGCCATCAGGAGCCGCAGCCAGTAGCCCGCGGGCCTTGCAATGAAGAACCACTACTCTATCCCATACAGGTGGAACAGATGGAGTCCACATTTTGCTGTACCACCTCCTGGCGAGCCAGGGGTAACGGGCTCCTCGTCGACGCCCTCGGGAAGGGAGCGTCACAACGCGTGCGTGCGTGATCCACCAACCCTAGCTGCCGCCTCCCACAGCGCTGGTTAAACGTGCGCCCCACCACCTTCCTGCTGAGACGACGTTATCCATTTAAGAGCGATGCTTGCAGGTCTCGTGTCCTCAACTCTGCCGCAACCGTGGTGGGATCCTAGCGAGAAGGAAGTGATGCCGAAGTGGCGAGAGGCACGAGCGGCGTTGGCCGTGACGACCTCTTGACCTTGACCCTCTCCCCATGCGACATGGCTCACAGTGTTGCTTTGCCAAGGTCGCGCTGGATAATTATGGGTTAAACCACCGGCCGAGAGAGCGCGTCGGCATTGACAGTCGAATTACGCCTGCCGAGCGAGGGCCTGAGTGATATAAGCGGCCCGTCTGTTTTGTTTGTTTACAATTGATGAGCCCCGAGCGAAGAGCCACCACGATTCAGCAGCGAAGGGGGGCTGCCTTCAACATCCTAATGTCAGCCCCCCCCCCCCCACGTAAGCTACGGCGTAAATGATGCATTTTTTTACCCGCCATCGCCCATTTAGAATGTCTCTCTCGATAACGCGAGCGTGGCGCTCGGCCTGCGACACGGGCCAAAGCGGCCTAGCGGAAGCGCGCTCGCCCCTCGCCGCAGACGTTCACGGTTCGAGTTCCGGCGGCCGCCCTGGTTAATACTGCGATTGTGTATTTACGTTTGAACTTCTTTCCCATCGTACGTAGCCAACCGTGGCTATTCAAAGGTGCGGGGGCAAAGCAGATGATGATTTAAAAGTGCGCAGCTCTCAGTGGCTTCAGAAAATATTGGGAGGGAAGAGCGTTCCGGACGGCCGCAGAAGAGCATCCGATGCGCTTCATGGTATTTGTGCATTAGGCATAATAATGATGATGCTATGCGCCGTCTGCTACACAGTGAACGTTATTCGCAAGAGTGGGACATTGTGTATATCGGAGTCAGTGTCCAGATTTGCCAAATCAGAAACATTACCTGGAAGATTACTCATTTGGGATTGCAAATTCTATTTTTGTTTTGTTTTATTTCACCAGACACGGCCCACTAAGCTATATAATGAGATTTTTTTTCTGAAGCGACCTGGCCACAAATGATAGCTCAACGAAGTGGCTTATCATCGTTTGGAAATTTATAGCAGGCAAATACTCTATCCGCATTTTGGCGTCCTCTGGTCTAACACCGTTTGAGACGAGGCTTAAAAGAAAGCTGTCTCTGGTGTGAACCAATCAGTTTAAAGGAGAATGCATAAATTATCAGAGTATGTTTTTTGTTTGTATTCTGACCACAAGTATTGTGGTTAATGCAGACATGATTCCTTGTAAAAGGTTTCAGTTTGGTGTTTTAACATCTTAACACAGCTGTTCTGTTGCCAAAAAATGGGGAAAAACCCATTATCAACGAGAGTACATGTATAGCGATCATCGCCCCCTCTCCACTGGCAGACCCGTACCCCAGGTAAGTCTTGCAAATGAGACACATCCATGGTCTCTTGGCTTCCCACTTGGTTCAACAAAATAAACTTGAAACGTTCTGTCCATGCGAGTGTGGGACGGCGCTCATCTCCACTAGCGGCCCTGAGCCAGCGGTGGACATTCCGCGTTCCTATGGAGGGAGCCAGAGTGTCCACAGGGCAACCGCTGCCCATTGACTTTCCACACAAGTGGAGTTGATCGTATCGAGCTGGCTGAGTGGCGTGCCGCGGCCACGGCGTTTGACTCACAATTGAAAGGTCACAAGTTCAAATCCCAAGTCAGGGTCACAAGTTTAATTCCCAGCCAGGGTCGCAAGTTCAATTCCCAGTTAGGGTTGACCCGGGCCCGTCATCATCCGGGGTCGTGAAACCAAAACTGCCAGGGACAACGCTGGATTTCTTCAAGGCAGAGACCAGCATCACAATGTACAGTCGAATTTCACTCCGGGCATTGGACCAAATATATTATTTCAACAAACCGAGCATATATATTTAAGCAACTGATATACGTGTAAGACAAAGACAATGATCCCCCCCCCGTACAGATTACACATGCTGTTGGGGCAAGTGCTGTTAGCGGGCGCCTGTGAAGGCCGGCACGGTACACGAGGGGGTGGGTGGTCAGCACCACGCCCGGCCGTCGTTGTCTCCCTACCAGGTACTCATTTGAGGCGTAGGGGACCGGTTCAAATAATTGTCACTGGTGTTGGCCGTGAACGGGAATCGAACTCGAGTCGGCGGGTTCGTAGCGCAGCCAGTGCCGGATTATCCTAGTAGCAAAAGTATCTACATATGTACTACAAATGCTACGGGCCCCGCACTTTCAAGTGCTCCGTACTAAATGCTTTCAAGCTCTAGAGTATGCTTTCAAGCTATCAATTCCGTTTCAGTGATTCTGCACTTGCTCTATTACTATAGTACTACACCGCCTTCAACTTTTATTAACGACTGGGTGTTTAAGGTGAGCGATTTGTCGTATTATCTGGCTGCATAGCAAATGAAAAAAAAAATACAATTACTTTGCTATGCAAGTGAAAAATGTGTGTTTTAATATTTACGTGTTTTTTTTGTCATATTTTATTCAGGGCCCCTTTATAACATATGCTACAGGCCCCGCACTAGCTTCTACCCGGCGCTGAGCGCAGTGCGCGCTATCCGCTACACCAGGCCTTGGCAACCCAAACAGCAACATTCGAATTCGGAGAAAGAAGGAGAAACAAAAAACCCCGCTCAATATTCAAAGAGGAGCCGCGATGGCGCACTGTGATGCATACGAGACGGTGGTGGGTCCTTCATAAATAACGGCGTGAAGCAGGTCCTTAAAGAGCCGATAAGTACGGTTGGCTATGCACGGCGTGGAAGAAGTTCAACACACGCGGCTTCCGGAGTCGCAGGCTGCTGACCGCTGCCCTGCACTGATACGCATGCCCACTTACCTGCTGAGCCAATATAAACGCAATATTATTATATATATTACACAATATTACTATATATTACTACTATAATGAGCTAAGAATGTCTGTGTGTCCCACGCGTGACGTCACTCCACATGCCGTACCCCCCCCCCATCATTAATATTCATGAGCGAGTGGATTTTTACACTCATGCAGAAGAAGGTTGTGCGGAAATACATGTTTTTTTTCGCAAATTCGCTTTAAGTTTGACGTTTCTTTATTGAAAGTTCATCTAATAAATAATTATACGCTGCAACAAAGTGTATGTGGTGTCTTTATTGATTTCTTCAGCACTTGAGACAAAAGGTAAGTCTAATTGATGCTTCTACATTATGGTAAAATAGACATTTCTCGGTGAATTTTGCAGATATTGTATCGATTTCCAATTTATTTCAACCCCAGCGACCGAAAGCGGAAGAGAATAAAGTACCAGAGCAGTGAATTTGAACAAATTGAAGGTCACTTATATACAGTGCTACAGTGAAATGCAGTGAAGTGCCTAATGACATACTTTCGTGCAAGATTCACTGCCATTAAATTTACACAAGATACAATTATACTCTGCTCAATTTTTTTCGCAAATATTACAGCTTCCGTCCTAGGACGGGCAAAGAAGCTAGCATGTACGTGTGCTTAAACTCTTTGGTTCTTTCGGTAAAGTCACGTAGATAGAAAATGTATCCATCTCCGTGACTTTACCGAAATCCACGTGACTTTATCTACGTGACTTGACCGAAACTTTACCGAATTTTTTTTTATCTACGTGACTTGACCGAAAGAACCAAAGAGTATGGATTCCTGCAGCCACGAAAGCTTCAAATCAACATATATGTGTTTCCCCACCACGAAATATGACTTTCTCACAGAAACCAATAATTAAGTAAATATTGCTTGCTTACCTTCCGGATATCTGTACTCCCCTTGGGAGTGTTGTAGTTGTAGCTGTTAATCTTAATTGGCGAAGCGGCACAAATTCCATGACATTTTCAAATTTAAAACGTTCACTTCGTGACCACTTTCCAAAACGCATTTGTGAAACGGATGCTGCGTCGAGTTTTTCGCTTGTTCGCAAAAACCCTGGTCGACGAATGATCGCGGCTGGAGGCTGTGAAACGGTGAGCTCGGATTTACAAACTCGCCGAAACCCGTTCATGCGTTAGGCAACATACGTCCAACATACGTCCATGTGTTGAGCAACATATGGACGCATGTTAGGAACCCCTCAAAAATGGGGAGAGCAACAACCGCTTCGCTTTGTCGATTGTTGAACTGCGGGCCTGTGAGTGTGGACGGATAGTGTCCAGGGAGCTACACTCAGATAATATCTTAATTATCTTGACAATATATGATACTCTCAACCGAGTAATGTTTGGAGAGGGTGCGCAGATGCCGATACCAATTACGAGTTCTCGACATTTCAACATGATTACGCACCAAACAACGCACACTCCACAATACACATCTCTCGCGAATTGAACGCAGCGCGTGCTGCTGTTTGAGAGCACCTATGAGGATGATGACGCGGCACGTTTTTAGGTGGTGTGGTCAGGACCACGCCCGGCCGTGTTGACACACCGCTCCAGATACGAATTGTTTTTTGTTAATATTTCGTATTAGATTATTGACCAAATAAAGTCTTAACTGACTGTGATGTTTCCATCCTACCTGCCTATGTCAGCTGTCACTCCCGACTCTCTGAGTACATTACCAGGCTCAATATCTGTAAGACGGCCCAGGCACAGGAGGATCCCCGCTATACCTCCGGTGGCTGGGACCGTCTCACATTGGCACGCTAATCTCTCACATTTACATTTACGTACAAATTCCTTCTCTAGCTCCGCCCACTTACCCTTGGGTTGAGCCCACCAAAATCCGATATAAACTCTTGTTGCAGCAGCAGCTCTTTCTCCTATGTCAGCAGTCGTCCTGCCGTGTCTGTTCCACCTGATGACGGACGCTTGTGTTGCGATCGAAACGCCGTGATTTCTTTTCTTTTCTACCTACGTGACTTTACCGAAAGAACCAAAGAGTATGGATTCCTGCAGTCACGAAAGCTTCAAATCAAGATTCGTATTGGATTGTTTCGCTTGTACGCAACAACCAAAGAACGTTCAGCGACACACACAAACAAAAAACCGCACGCGAATATCCACCAGGCCCCGTGTGTGCCCGATGTGTCCTGATTGATGGAGGGTAGGGGGGAGACAGACAATCCGAGATTGGTCTCATTTACATGGAAAAAATCGTGCGCGGTCGAACATTCGATTATTTTGTTACATGGGGGGGAGAGGTATGAATTTAAGTCCGGGTCGACCTAGAGGAGACCCACTCCAGACGTTGTGCATGACTGGATATTGAACACAGGCCGCGAAGATCGCAGTGCAGTGTGCAAGCCATCACACTGCCGCATCTTACAAAAACAAAGAAAACAGATCCCCCGTGTAGCCTGTTCAGACTGTTGGGGCGAGTGCTGTTAGCGAGCACCTATGAAGGCCGGCACTGTACAAGAGAGGGTGGGTGGCCAGCACCACACCCGGCCATCTTTGTCTCCCCAGCGGCGATGTTTACACACCGCACGAGGTACTGATTTAAGACGAAGTCGACCTAGGGGATGCCCAGGACCGGTTCAGATAACCGCCCATGAGCGGGAATCGAACTCGGTTCGCCAGGTTCGTAGCACAGCGCGCTAATCGCTACACTACCGCTCCCCACGCACACACCCATGTACAGAAGCAGCACCCACGGTATATAAAGTATCGCCGGTGTCTGCGAAGCTTCATATCGTTGCGGGAAGCATTATGTGGTCAGTACCACATGGGGTTTTCATCAAAATGTCTTATCTCACAACACCACGGGCTCCTCTTTAAAGGCGTATTTTACACGCTTCACGCTTTTCAATCGTCCAAAGCGGATTATAGAGAGAGAGAGGGGAAGAGCGAGAAAGAGCGAGAGAGAGAGATGGACTCGGAGCTTTAGGAAGCAGATGACCAGCGAGTGTAACATCGGCACACGTTAGCGATGTGGCCGTCGGGAGGTTGTTGGGAGAGCGCCCAGTGCGTATCCAGGGTTTGATTCCTGAACTGCAGGCACCCCGAGCCCCCGGAATCGGATACGCTTTCAAATAAGAGGAAGGAGGAGGAGAAGAAGAAGAGGCAATTTTAGTTTTCTGCCTTTGACCAAAATAGTTTCGGGAGCCGCATCGCACGGGCAGAGCCACGTGCACACGAACTCAGCAACAGCAGCAGCTGGTATATAGCAGATGACACACACGTTTCTGACTTAGATGGACAAAATAGGTGATGGAGGAAACTGCTTCTGTTTAGCTTATCCCTCCCCCGACCCACTTAGTTATTCAGTAACAATACATTGTGTTGTCGCCAAGACATTTCATCGTAAACCTTTACCCTGCCGTATTTAATACATCATCTTCACGCTAAATGACGTATGAGATTTGTTTTATTAAATAAACTGCTGCCGCAAAGGGGAAGCCAAAGAGCCACCGCATGAGGCTCTGGAGCCGCAGGTTGTCGACGCCTGCCCTAGACAAAAAGTCAAATCCAAAGTCGGAGAGCCGAGCTCTCCCTCTCTCTCACCGCTCGCGAGAGCATGCGGGGGCCATATGCCGCCGTCAACAGCAAGTGGTGGAAATGTTTCACATTGCCATGGCGGGGATCCGTCTGTCGTCACGACGGCCACTACTGGACTTCCCATGACAATGGTGGACACTCTGTGTACCCACGAGCGTGGTGAACACTCTGTGTATCCACGAGAGTGGTGGACACTCTGTGTACCCACGAGCGTGGTGAACACTCTGTGTATCCACGAGAGTGGTGGACACTCTGTGTACCCACGAGCGTGGTGAACACTCTGTGTATCCACGAGAGTGGTGGACACTCTGTGTACCCACGAGAGTGGTGAACACTCTGTGTACCCACGAGAGTGGTGGACACTCTGTGTACCCACGAGAGTGGTGGACACTCTGTGCACCCACGAGAGTGGTGGACACTCTGTGCACCCACGAGACTGGTGGACACTCTGTGTATCCACGAGACTGGTGGACACTGTATACTCACGAGACTGGTGGACACTCTGTGCACCCACGAGACTGGTGGACACTCTGTGCACCCACGAGAGTGGTGGACACTCTGTGTACCCACGAGAGTGGTGGACACTCTGTGTATCCACGAGAGTGGGGGCCACTCTGTGTACCCACGAGACTGGTGGACACTCTGTGTATCCACGAGACTGGTGGACACTCTGTGTACCCACGAGAGTGGTGGACACTCTGTGTACCCACGAGACTGGTGGACACTCTGTGTACCCACGAGAGTGGTGGACACTCTGTGTACCCACGAGAGTGGTGGACACTCTGTGTACACACGAGAGTGGTGGACACTCTGTGTACCCACGAGAGTGGTGGACACTCTGTGTATCCACGAGAGTGGGGGCCACTCTGTGCATTCACGGTGACAACAGTGATTGTCTATGTTGAACCACTCCAATTGAGATACGAACTCGTGACCATTCAACATGATTTCTCATCATCACGTGTCACCGTGATGCTTTTTGGCTCCGATATATATTCGCTTCGTTGCTGTACTCAATTTATTTTTGTAATTTTTTTTCGTGTTACCCAGCAGGTCACTCTTTTTTTGCACACTCATATCCCCTGGTCGACTCGAGTTCTCATGGTGGTGATGATGATGATGACAGTGATCTCACCCATTCTATGAACTCATGGACCCTCTGATTGCCATGGATTTTCGCGAGCCCGGACATGGTTGCAACCCTACGGACCGCGGTAATTGCCTAGCCTCGCAGTGCGCTCGAGTCAAGCGTCGCCTGAGCCAAGGTTAAGGAAATTGCGCGAAGAACAAACATAAAAAAATAATAAGACAAAGCCCGTCCTTTGCCAATTCTCATGAGGACAGGCGAGAGGGACCGAGATGTAATTAATTTCCTCTCGCCCTCTCGGTTTAAGGCTGAGCTGCTCGCCTAACAGTAATACGCGTTTGTCTGGGGATTACTCACCAACAGAGGGTAATGGTCTTGAGACGAGGTGGGGGGCGGTGAGGGTCGCGCAGGCAATCTCCGTGTATACACGAGCCCCAATTATTCCTCTAAACGCGCGCAAAGACCCAGATAGCCACGCGAGATCCGTGGGGTAGCACGCGGCCGGTAGCAGCGGCGGTGGCGGCAGTGGCAGGAGGGGCGGTGGCAGCGGTGGCAGCAGTGGCAGGAGCGGCAGTGGCAGCAGTAGCAGCAGTGGCAGCAGTGGCAGGAGCGGCAGCGGCGGCAGTGGCAGCAGCGGTAGCGGCGCCAACAGTTTCGGAAAAAGTGGCAGCAGGAAGAGTGGCATCGGTGGCAGCTCGATCCGGGTGTTTTTTAAGCTGTTGTGCTATGTCACAAAGAATAGAGGGAAATAATTATCTTGAAGTATTCGTGTATGATTCTTCCGGCTCCTCTCTGGCAAAGAGGAGAGGCCCTTTTGGGGGCATTCTGTCGAGAGGATTGGTCGATGTTTAGCCCCCCACCCCACCCACACGAAAAAAAATAGATGTTTCCGGATGAAGCACATTTTCAAAACTTGATAAGGAGATGGTAAGTGGGGTTCATGAACCGTCATGTTCATCACACACACGCGCACGCACACGCGGGCACATGTTGTGAAACGCCCTTCCCGTGGGCGTTAAGGAGGAGCCCGTACCCTGGAACACCAGCAGAAGGCGGTACACCAACACTACGGACTCCACCTCTTCCATCTGTATGGGATAGAGCGTTGCCCTCTCTTAGCGGGGGTTGGTGGATCGCCGCGGAGCTGTTGCGCAACTCGCTTCCCTCCGGGCGTCAAGGAGGAGTCGTACCCTGGCTCTCAAGGAGAAGGCGGCCGAGCAAGCGTGTACTGCAATAATCTGTACAAGGATAGAGCGTTGTCCCCTCGCACATGTGGAGTTTTACCAAATGCTCCGGTTTCCGCCCAGATGCATGAACGCTCATTCATTGGAAAAAAAAAATCTTCTTCATGCAGTGCAGGACCCTCCGTAAATTAATCCTTGGACTCAACGTGGCTTTCTCGGTAAATAAGTAATTACTATTACCATTACATCCCCACTGTGTTTGCACTGCAATTAGACGCCCTATACATCCAAATAATATAATGCGGCTTCGTATGCATGTATGTTTGTTGAACTTCTTTCGCACCGCATGTATCCAAACCGTGCTAATCGCAGGTGCTTCACGTAACATACGGCGTAAGAGCCATAACACTTTCCGCTGGTGATTCCCACGTGGGCATGAGACGCCACGTGTCAGTGAGTGGACCTTGTGGATTTGGGGTGTCCGCGATATTATTTATCGCGATATTATTTCCCAAAACGACATCACACTTTCACGATATGACAATTATCGCGATGTTCGTTTTTTCCCATGACATTTTTGAAGTTTGCTTCGGCTGTTCTTCCGGTACGAAGGAAGATTTCTTTTAAAAGACCTTCGACTGCACTTCACTCAGCATTCGCCTGCCACGAGTGTGTCTGTTAATTAGTTACTCTGCATACCTTAATTTAATCAACTGCAACACTGGTGACTTCATTAAAAGCCATGCCAGTAGTTAATCCGTAAGACATATTGCAAAGCCATTGCATTCATGGATAACAGCGAAATATGTACACTATTATTTACTAAAAAGCACGAATTTAATTGATACAACACTATCTTAATAGTTACGAACACTGTTTTTTTTCTTAAATTATATATTTAAGTTATTGCTTATTTCGAATATATTTTTTTGTCAAGAACATTTCAGAATTATTTGTACGTTCAAAGATAATCGCGATAATGACAATAGGTAGCAAAATGCACGATATCCCTTGATCGCCGATCCTATATCGTATGATGATATCGCCATATCGCCGTACGATCATGATATCATCATATCGCCGTGACCCCAGTATGCGTGCACGAGCTTCCAGTGCCCTCTGCTGGATTGGCGGCGTGGTTGATGTTGCTGATAGCCAATCAGAAACTTTATATATATAAAATCTGTATTTATAACTGGAAGAATCTGATGAGCTATAAAGCTCTTTCTTATTGTCCAGTAGATGCCGACTGCTGAGAGGAACCTTATTTATACAGGACACTGTGTCCCCTCCTTCTTGAACTAGCAGTCAAAGTCTTCATCTCTGTTGATATATCTGAGCCATTGGTGTAAAATCCACATTCCCAGTGATATGGGTCAGTTAAAGGGTGCATGACTCAAATTTCATTGCATGCCTATTCATGTCATTAAATTGGTGAACAAACTTCCCCTCCACATTAAGCAAACACCCTCCCTGTCTCGTTCCCGCTCCTCCCTCGAGACCGCCACCTCTTCTCCCTGGCCCATCCTTCATCCTTCCATCTCCCAAGGTACCCAGCGTAATTCCCGTACCCACGAAACCTTCTTTCCCCATACCCCATCCCTATTCACCGCATCACTTTTAGTTACCCTCATTGTACCTCTCGTAACCCTTGTAAAGCGCCTTGGATAAAAGCGCTATATGAATGTGAGGTTAACTGTGACTAACCCGGGGCTCGACAACCTGTGGCTCTTTAAGGACTCCTTGGTGACGTTATTTATTAAGGGGCCACCTCCGTCTCGTATTCACCCCAGAGTGCATTGCGGCTCTTGAAACATCGAGGTGTTTGTTTTTTTGTGTGTGTTTACCTTTAACGTCGTTTCGCAAACACGTCGTCGCTTTATTATCGAAACCGCTACCCCGATTTGCGTCGTCTCAACCCCAACGCCTACGTCGCTGACGGCATCGTCGTCCGTTCTCTCTCGTTGTCCGTCGCCTCTCAGCCTTCGCCACCACCACCACCCACTACCCACTACCCTGTAAAACCGATTTGATTTAACGTCGTTTCGATATGCGTCGTCGCACCGTTCAGGAACGAATCTCCGACGTGAACCGGGGGTTATCGCTGTCCTGCAATTGCAAAATATTATAATTGACGTTCACAGATTCTGCCGCATTGCATACCACACTGCTCGGGTTCGTTTGCATTACCGGGTAAAAGTGATCAGTTTATGATTATAGATGTATAGTGACGTATATTGAGTCACTACAGCGTTTGGCGCCAGTTACTGACAGAAGAGTGGAACTGTGCGTGTGAGAGCCTCTCTCTGGCACCAGAGTATGTATGGTATGGAAGGGGGCCTAGGGGGCATGGTTCTGGTGACTGTAAGAGAGAGGGCAGTTGAGGACGTGACAGTCTATGTGAACCCGAGAGGGTACGTGACCAGGACAGGAAAATGAGGGGGGCCAAAATGTGGCGAGAGGAAGACGTGATGTACGGCCCAGAACCTTCTGGTAGGATCCAGAAGGGGGCGTGGCCGAGGGCGGAGCCAGGCCACGCTCAGGGGCATAAAAGGGAGGTCCCGAAAGCCGATCCGGGGTGTCTGTTGGAATGAAATCCGTCGGTGCTACGTCTCTTCGATCCTGGGTCCTCGGTATTCGGACTTCTGTCTTTACGCTCGGTATCGCGGGTCAGGCAGTGTGTTACTGACTGACCCGCTTACGTAATTACACTGTTGTGGTCTAGTTAACCTGTTGTATGTTCATGTAGTTACCCTGTTTGGGTGTGAGAATAAACGTGTTGCCTCCAAGTTAAAGTGTGTGCCTCCGTGTAACCCACTACAGATGCAATGGAATCCGTTTCAGATTACAGATGCAAAGTAATCAGTCTCTCATCATAGACGCAATCAGCTCTTTGCCCCGAACTCAAGAAATCACATCACCACCACCACAGTTGGATGCTGAATTCCAGGCTGGTCCTCCTCTAGGTTAACTCAGCCTAACATGAGCACCATCTCGTGCAGCGCTGACGATGTGGGCCATCAACATCAGCAATCAGAGTGAGACAAAGTTAGGGGGATATGCTTAGTCCCGGCCTCATCAAAGACAAAGACCCCCTGTGTAGCCTCAATAGACTGTTGGGGCAAGTACTCTTAACGAACACCTATGAAGGCCGGTGCGACCGCTTTGGTCTCCCTCGTGGCGATGTTTACCCACCGCATCATGTACTCATTTGAAGCTGAGTCGACCTAGGGGAGGCCCAGGATCGGTTCAGATCATCGTCACCGGTGTTGGCCGTGAGCTTGGAATCGAACCCGTGTCGCCGAGTCCGTAGCGCAGCGCGCTAACCGCTCACGCCACCGCTATCACATCACTCGTGCGCCGTACCGGCTTTAATATATACTCGTCAACACTGCAGCCTATATGACTGAATGGGGGATCTTTGGTCGGATCAATGCGTCTATCCCTTTAGACTTCACTCCTGACATGGCCATTATGAATCGCGTGATAAAAAAACCCAGTATTGTAAACCCAGGTGCTTAGTTCCGCTGACCACCAACAGCACAGAATATATCACGACGAAAACATAAACACCACAGGGTTAAAGTTAATTTTCTTTGGTTCTTTCGGTAAAGTCACGTAGAATGAGAATAAAATAATAAATTGATAAAATAAAATAACACAATAATAACACAATAACACAATAATATTTTATCAATTTATTATTTTATTCTCATTCTACGTGACTTTACCGAAAGAACCAAAGAAGATTAATCATTGCAGTCACGAAAGCTTTAAATCGAAATTTAAAGTTTATTGTTTTTATTCCACTTGGGTTGCCCCAGGAAAGACTTCTTTTGAGTCTCAAGACTCCTTGTCAGTTGGGTCCTGCAAGGTCTTCACAATACGGGGGGCGGTGTTGCTACTTGTAATCTCGAGTAATGTTCAGAATTTGCATGTTTGGCCAATGCCAGTTACCTGATATGATGATGTTGTTATTGTTTATTTTAATTAACCTCTTATTCTGTCACTCTGGGATTGATAAAATGACTACCACGTTGTTTGAAGTCCTAAGGTAAAAACTTTAAATAGAACATGAAGCAAGTGTCATGCATTCATCCATGAAAGCCCGAGTCTGTGAACTCCTTTTCAACAGAATCTCCGAATTGGAAAGATTGGCAAATGTCAACTTCTCAGACTTGCACCACTGGAGCTGTGTCCCATCTCACGACTTGCAAGGCCCATCCCATAAGCATCGCGACTCCTAACTTACATTCACAGGGCTCTGTAAATCCACTGCTGGATAGACACCTCCCCACACCACGTTAATGATGCGGGTTGCTTGACCATACTTCACCGCGCTGGTGAGTGCGGAAGATTGTGTGGTTAAGAGGGATCCGAAACTGTTTCAGAAAAGATCACTCAACTAATTTATTTAAAAACTGCTTTTTTAGTTTAGTTTGTTGTCCTTCCTCCGCACCTCCGATTAGCACGGTTGGCTACGTACGGTGCGAAATAAGTTCAACATACGGTACACATTATCACTCACCACTGATGTTCACGTGCATCATTGTCTGTTTACATATTCGTATAACTATAGATAGTGGATATTTACGTATTTTTTGTCTCAATGGATAGAATTTAGATTTTTTTTTAACGTTGAGTATTAACGTGATGATGGCACTTTGAGTGGCAAATTTGTGCTGCAAATGTGCCACGTGTGGAAACAAACGTCAATTTCTTGAGAATAATCATCCTATATACTGCACCGATTCTAAGTTTCTGCAACTTAATGGTAATTGTACTATGATCACTCTCAAAATAATACGGGAAACTTCTCTCCATATGAACGGGTTAGGTTCCAGAGGTCTGTTTGTAAGTCGATGTGTTCGTAAGCCCAACTTTGCTCCTGTCGATTCCAAACACGTTATACGGCATGTAAACTAAACACGGGGAATGGCTTTAAAAGTTGTATAATTTCCTGTAGATGTAGATGCCACCGGTTCTTCACGTTCTGCCATCTCTGGCGCGGCGGTTGAACTTACGACGCTCGGTCCAAACAGGCAACCGGACGTGCGAACAGGTTTGTTCTTATATCTGTGAAAGTTGAATGTTCGTAAGTAGGCGAGTCCCCTGTATGATGTTTAACGTCCATTTATGTTCGCGTAATATTTTTTTTGATTACGCATTCAACGCTGTTGTTCATTTTGCTCCGATGTGCATTTCCATTGCTGTAGAGAACTGGAACTTTTAATTGTCATTGTTTCGCTCCTGCCACGTCGGTGACCCGGATAACGCTTTGCAAATGAGACTCATCCCGGTCTCTTGAGTTCTCACTGCGTTACGCAGAATCGAACTGAAGATGTCAACCTAAAACGACTTGGCTGGGGGGGAAAAAAACCGACTCCAGGGCACGGTGCGCTAACCCACTGCACCGCCGCTCCTCCTCCGTGGGGGAGGAATAGGAGAAAGAAAAAAACAACCTGAAAAAACCCCCCCATCATCTTGAAAGTTGAAACTTTTCTGTCGCGATGCAGGATAAAGGATGCGCATTACACAAGATGATGTATGTAGCGCGTTTCATAAATCTGTGGGACAACACACAGCGGGGTAACATTATTCACTGTGAAATCACTCGCGGTGACAGCCACAAGATGGGCTTTTGTAGCCGCTCCCAAAAGGGGCCCCGAAGATTGGCGGTGGCTCACGCGTCATCCAGCGATCTCGCCGCAGGGTTGGTGGATCGCGCAGAGATGGCCGTGTGCCGCGAGATGTCCAGCCCCTGACTGGGCTTTGCGGTGGGCAGCGAGTGGAGCGCGCGGGGTTGGGGTTTCCCGTCTGTGACGAATGCTGAGGTGCTTGACGCGGAACGTTAGTTGGGTTTGTGTCGGGTTACCCCCCCCCCCACCACGGGCTCCCTCTCTCACACACACACACACACGAAGCCAGACAGACACTCATTACAGAGGGAAACATCCTAACGTCGTGCGTGGCAGGGTGCTAGTGGCACAGTGGTTTAACACCTCGCAGCAAGAAAGCCCTCTGTTCGATTTCCAGATTCGGGCACCTTCCCGTGTGGCGTTTGTATATGTCCTCTCTCTCTCTCCCAGTTATGCATGAGTTTCCTCCCATAGTTACATAACAACACTTACACAATGGAACTAACAGTTCAGTTTTCAGTTGATTCATTTGGTATAGCCCTGTGAGCCATTCGGCTCTTGAATCGGGTGCAACGGCAACAAACAAAAAAACAAAAACACGAACAAGAAAACATCTTAAAGTGACTTTGTGTTTACTGTGCAAAACAGAAAATACATGGAAAAAAACACAGCAAAATATTCCTGAAAAAGCACCGTACACCAACGCTGTGTGCAAAAATCCCGGTGTGATGCAAGTCAAACAACAACAACAACCACAAGAAAACTTAGATTAGGGCCATCAGTCTAACTCCGTACTACAACAAAACAAACATATCCAAACCTAAAAACTTTTCGAAATCACCAAAAAAAGCCATAATTGTGATGTAACAGTGATCATAGGGACTGTGACTCAATGTTTCACAATAAACTACATAAATAACATGTAACACCAAACCCTAGAGCCATAGCTGGCTGCATGAGTTACTCCACAACAACAGAGGTATCAGTCGGAGTATCACATTTTTCAATGCACCTTTAAGATCAGCACGCTAAATCAAAATACAGATTATACTTTGCAGAGTCATCCGGAGCGAAACATTTTATTTTATTTTACGCCAATGAACAGCAGTGGCAGCTAGGAGTGTACAACTCCTTTAGAGCAGTTTTGAGAGAAGATCTCATTGGTAGCGATTCAAGTTGCAGTTTATTGGCAATAGCATTCCAGACCCTGGGGACATCAATAGCAAAGGCCCTTCCTCCAGTATTTGAACGGCAATAGGGAATGTGAAGCTGGTAAATGAGTGAAGACCTGAGGTCAAATTTGTTCTTTGAAGCAGAGAGGAGATCCAGCAGGTAGTCTGCGGATTTTTTTGTAAGTACATCTTGAATAAATAAGATCTGGCGCACAAGCCGTCGAACATTAAGAGATGTTAAGTTTGACCCAATGTAGAGATCACAGTGGTGAGTCCTATATGGGCAGTTCAATGTAAATCTTAAGGCCGAGTGATAGATGGAATCAAGCTTCTTCAGTACAGTACTTGGGGCTGATTTATACACGATGTCACAGTAATCAAGTAGAGGCAGTATGGTAGCTTTTATCAATTCCAAACGGAACATAGGGGGGGAGCAGTGCTTGTGTTGATACAGTAAACCAATTTTTCCAAACACATCCGAATGAGAAACTAAATTACCGGCAATTTACTAAATTGTGATTTCACAACGCAATTGTTGCTTACCCGCTGGCAGACTATATCGGCCACCTCCGCAGTAAGAACGTTGCTGAGTGCGAAGGAAGTCCAACTTACTTACACATTTATTATGGATACATACATACGTGAACAGGGATGACCGCCACTGGGAGTAGTAATCCCAATACAATCGCATGAGATGTGATTGTGTGTAGGGGCGCTTTGATACAATGTTGGTATTAAAGCGCCCTATAAATTCAAAGACTGTATTATTGTTGGCCAAATATAATCGGGGGAAAACAATCATCATCACTAACCGGCTTTCGTTCCTTCTTTACAATAACTCCCATCACTTCTCCCCTAGCCCATCATCATCCTGCTACTGATAACCCCTGCCCCATCCCCCAGCTACAACTAGGCCTACTCCCTCCCCCATCGCTACCCCTATCACTACCCCTACCACTGCCCCTATCACTACCCCAACCCCTATCACTACCCCAACCCTTATCACTACACCTATCACTACCCCAACCCCTATCACTACCCCAACCCCTATCACTACCCCAACCCCTATCACTACCCCAACCCCTATCACTACCCCAACCCCTATTACTACCCCTGCCCTTATCACTACCCCAACCCCTATCACTACCCCTATCACTACCCCAACCCCTATCACTACCCCAACCCCTATAACTACCCCAACCCCTATCACTACCCCTGCCCCTATCACTACCCAAACCCCTATCACTACCCCAACCCCTATCACTACCCCAACCCCTATCACTAGCCCTACCCCTATCACTACCCCAACCCCTATCATTACCCCTGCCCTTATCACTACCCCAACCCCTATCACTACTCCAACCCCTATCACTACCCCAACCCCTATCACTACCCCAACCCCTATCACTTCCCCTATCACTACCCCAACCCCTATCACTACCCCTATCACTACCCCAACCCCTATCACTACCCCTATCACTACCCCAACCCCTATCACTACCCCTATCACTACCCCAACCCCTATCACTACCCCTATCACTACCCCAACCCCTATCACTACCCCAACCCCTATCACTACCCCTATCACTACCCCAACCCCTATCATTACCCCAACTCCTATCACTACCCCAACCCCTATCACTACCCCAACCCCTATCACTACCCCTATCACTACCCCAACCCCTATCATTACCCCAACTCCTATCACTACCCCAACCCCTATCACTACCCCAACCCCTATCACTACCCCAACCCCTATTACTACCCCTGCCCTTATCACTACACCAACCTCTATCACTACCCCTATCACTACCCCAACCCCTATCACTACCCCTACCCCTATCACTACCCAACCCCTATCACTACCCCTATCACAACCCCAACCCCTATCACTATCCCAACCCCTATCACCACCCCTACCCCTATCACTACCCCAACCCCTATCACTACCCCAACCCCTATCACTATTCCAACCCCTATCACTACCCCAACCCCTATCACTACCCCAACCCCTATCACTTCCCCTATCACTACCCCAACCCCTATCACTACCCCTATCACTACCCCAACCCCTATCACTACCCCTATCACTACCCCAACCCCTATCACTACCCCTATCACTACCCCAACCCCTATCACTACCCCTATCACTACCCCAACCCCTATCACTACCCCTATCACTACCCCTATCACTACCCCTATCACTACCCCAACCCCTATCACTACCCCAACCCCTATTACTACCCCTGCCCTTATCACTACCCCAACCCCTATCACTACCCCTATCACTACCCCAACCCCTATCACTACCCCAACCCCTATCACTACCCCAACCCCTATCACTACCCCAACCCCTATCACTACCCCAACCTCTATCACTACCCCTATCACTACCCCAACCCCTATCACTACCCCTACCCCTATCACTACCCAACCCCTATCACTACCCCTATCACAACCCCAACCCCTATCACTATCACTATCCCAACCCCTATCACCACCCCTACCCCTATCACTACCCCAACCCCTATCACTACCCCAACCCCTATCACTACCCCAACCCCTATCACTACCCTTACCCCTATCACTACCCCAACCCCTATCACTATCCCAACCCCTATCACTATCCCAACCCCTATCACTACCCCAACCCCTATCACTACCCCAACCCCTATCACTACCCCAACCCCTATCACTACCCTTACCCCTACCCCTATCACTACCCCTATCACTACCCCAACCCCTATCACTACCCCAACCCCTATCACTTCCCCTATCACTACCCCAACCCCTATCACTACCCCTATCACTACCCCAACCCCTATCACTACCCCTATCACTACCCCAACCCCTATCACTACCCCTATCACTACCCCAACCCCTATCACTACCCCTATCACTACCCCAACCCCTATCACTACCCCTATCACTACCCCTATCACTACCCCTATCACTACCCCAACCCCTATCACTACCCCAACCCCTATTACTACCCCTGCCCTTATCACTACCCCAACCCCTATCACTACCCCTATCACTACCCCAACCCCTATCACTACCCCAACCCCTATCACTACCCCAACCCCTATCACTACCCCAACCCCTATCACTACCCCAACCTCTATCACTACCCCTATCACTACCCCAACCCCTATCACTACCCCTACCCCTATCACTACCCAACCCCTATCACTACCCCTATCACAACCCCAACCCCTATCACTATCCCAACCCCTATCACCACCCCTACCCCTATCACTACCCCAACCCCTATCACTACCCCAACCCCTATCACTACCCCAACCCCTATCACTACCCTTACCCCTATCACTACCCCAACCCCTATCACTATCCCAACCCCTATCACTATCCCAACCCCTATCACTACCCCAACCCCTATCACTACCCCAACCCCTATCACTACCCCAACCCCTATCACTACCCTTACCCCTACCCCTATCACTACCCCTATCACTACCCCAACCCCTATCACTATCCCAACCCCTATCACTATCCCAACCCCTATCACTACCCCAACCCCTATCACTACCCCTATCACTACCCCAACCCCTATCACTAATCCTATCACTACCCCAACCTCTATCACTACCCCTATCACTACCCCAACCCCTATCACTACCCCTACCCCTATCACTACCCCTATCACTACCCCAACCCCTATCACTACCCCAACCCCTATCACTACCCCTATCACTACCCCAACCCCTATCATTACCCTAACCCCTATCACTACCCCAACCCCTATCACTACCCCAACCCCTATCACTACCCCAACCCCTATTACTGTCCCAACCCCTATCACTATCGCAACCCCTATCACTATCCCAACCCCTATCACTACCCCTATCACTACCCCAACCCCTATCACTACCCCAACCCCTATCACTACCCCTATCACTACCCCAACCCCTATCACTACCCCTATCACTACCCCTATCACTACCCCAACCCCTATCACTATCCCAACCCCTATCACTACCCCTATCACTACCCCAACCCCTATCACTACCCCTATCACTACCCCAACCCCTATCACTACCCCTATCACTACCCCTATCACTACCCCAACCCCTATCACTATCCCAACCCCTTTCACTACCCCAACCTCTATCACAACCCCTATCACTACCCCAACCCTATCACTACCCCTATCACTACCCCAACCCCTATCACTACCCCTACCCCTATTACAACCCCAACCCCTATCACTATCACTATCCCAACCCCTATCACTACCCCTACCCCTATCACTACCCCAACCCCTATCACTACCCAACCCCTATCGCTACCCCAACCCCTAACACTACCCCTACCCCTATCACTACCCCAACCCCTATCACTACCCCTACCCCTATCACTACCCCTATCACTATCCCAACCCCTATCACTATCCCAACCCTATCACTACCCCTATTACAACCCCATCCCCTATCACTACCCCAACTCCTATCACTACCCCTACCCCTATCACTACCCCAACCCCTATCACTACCCCTATCACTACCCCTATCACTACCCCAACCCCTATCACTACCCCTATCACTACCCCAACCCCTATCACTACCCCTATCACTATCCCAACCCCTATCACTACCCCAACCCCTATCACTACCCCTATCACTACCCCAACCCCTATCACTACCCCTATCACTACCCCAACCCCTATCTCTACCCCTATCACTACCCCAACCCCTATCACTACCCCCTACCCCTTTCACTACCCCTATCGCTACCCCAACCCCTATCACTACCCCATCCCCTATCACTACCCCAACCCCTATCACTACCCCTATCGCTACCCCAACACCTATCACTACCCCATCCCCTATCACTACCCCAACCCATATCGCTATCGCTACTCCCATGGCAAAATGGACTCCCATGGTAAACCGGACTCCCATGGTAAACTGGACTCCCAAGGGAAACTGGACTCCCATGGTAAACTGGACTTCCATGGTAAACTGGACTCCCAAGGTAAACTGGACTCCCATGGTAAACTAGACTCCCATGGCCATGGGTCGGCAAGCAAATCAACTAGCACCTGAAACGAGTAACCTCCAACGAGCACGGTTGCCTACGTACGGTGCGAAAGAAGTTCTACAATGCAGTACATACGGTACAAAGCCTTCTCCGTCTTGTAAGACGCACTACCCCTGTCCCTCCCACCACCTCCCCCTGTGTTGGGGGCGGGGAGCGGTGGCGCAGTGGTTAACGAACGCATTTCGCTACGAAGCCGGGGGCCCGAGTTCAGTTCCCGCTCACGGCCAACATCAGTGGCTCTGATGACCCATCACCCCACCCCCCTAGGTCGACTCAGTCTCAAATGAGTACCTGGCACAGCGTGTAAACAATAGTACTTGGGGAGACAAAGGCGTCCGGGCGTGGTTGCTATTCACACCATCCCTTCTCTTGCGCCCTACCAGCCTTCATAGGTGCTCGCTCACGGTTCGTTAAAGGCTACACGGGGGCACCTTTCTCTGTATTTGCGTGCGAGACCACATTCGGCTGTCGTTCCGTGACGCCGCCTATGCGATGTATGACATGTAAATGCACGTGTGTCCGTGCGCGCTGGGGAATACAATGCGAGCAGGGGGGTGGGTGGGGGGTGTGTCGGGGGCTCGGCGCTAGGACGCCTGCCATTGGCTGGCGCCGGTGTAGTTTGGGGGCGTGTTTTGTTGGCCGCGTGGTGCAAGTTGCGCAAGAACCCGGTTGACTCCACCCACCGCTTCTGGAAGTGATACATTTGTGTGCGCGCAACGCATTCTGTTCAAAGATTGTTGTTTGTCATGCTCCAAATGAGCGTTCAAGGTAGTGGCCGCCTCCCGTTTATAGCCCTGAGGCAGAGGTTAAAAATCGCACATTCCTTCGGCGGGAGGCTAATATATCCATTGGGTCATATTTAAACATTGAGTCTAACACGTGGCAGGCTTTCGCGAGCAATATCATCCATAATAGAGGGGTTTTTTTTTGGCGGGGGGGGGGGGGGGGGTTAGATCGCGTAAATATATAAATGTGTCGTTAAACCCGCCACCACCCGACACAGCCAACTAGTAAGGTTTGTCGCGTAAAGAGAACGTGACCAATTCGTCACTAGTACAGCACACCGGTGTGTTGGGAGAGCAAATCCACAACAATTACATTCCGAGTACGACGATTCACCAGTAATTACAACTAGCTTCATCAGGCTGACATCCATTAAACCATTATTGTTGACTAACCCACAAAGTGTTTAGTCGTTTTATCGACCACCGAAGTGCTGATGGGCTGTATGCACGTTGAACTTATTTAGCACCATACGCGGGGGAAGGGCAACAAACTAAACACTGAACGCAGTTTTAAAGGAATGAGTTTTCAATTTAGATTTAAAAGTGCATAGCTCCAGTAGCTTCCGAATAAAAATCAATCTACCACGTATCAAGGCTACTTACTCCCTATTACAGCACCTACCTTGCCTGAATTTGATCAATGCCTCTGTGCTTATAAATTACATCTTTGTAGGGTGGTGGAGGGGTTTGGTGACATTAATACTGGTAGGAATGAAGTTGTAAACTGAGTGTACCAGCCTGCAATAGATTAATGTGTCCGTCCGTCCGTCCCCTTTCAATACTTTAACGAAGTGAAAAATTCCAATGTTCCTACCAGCCCACCCTGCAGGGACCTGTTTTTGGCCGTTAAAGTACCAGGCGGTCTAACCCACGAGTTTGATTTATTGCACTAGCTACAAAACGTACGTTTAAAGTAAAAAAAAATATATATATAACTGGTGTTGCATGTGTGAAACAATATCTTTACAGCTCATCAGATTCCTCCAGGATAAATCAAGATTTTGCTGCTGTACATTTCCAGATTTTAAGCCACTTACTTTTGTGAGCTATCATATGTGGCCAGGTCGCTTCTGAAAAACAAGTTAATAGCTCAGTCGGCTTTAACTGCGAAGTAAAACATAATTTAGCTTTGGGGGCCGTCCATAAATGACGTGGACGCGATTTTGGACGATTTTTGACCCCCCCTACCCCCAAAAAAATAAAACATGCTTCAAATCGCTTTAAACTATTGTCATTGTAGTGCGTATTTAATGTGGCGCTGCACTCTGATGTGAGAGAAAACATTTATAAAAAAGTCTTCGTGGACAATATGTGTCAAAAAGAGCTTTACAGCTCATCGGATTCCTCCGAGAGAAAGATTCCATCGGTGAGCGCGAGCGCCTCTTCTAGAACGCGTGGCACTACGACCAATTAAAAAGAACACGCCCACATCTACACCGGAAGACCAAATCGATTCAGCGAAATCGACGCGCGCCGAGCCTCGTAATCAGCGGATCGATCCCTCCCTCCCCTGGCTCGCGTGGCAACGCCGTCGCGTTCGCGAAGGAATCGACGAGGTGGTGGTGGTGGGGGCGTCACTCAGAAAATCGACGAGGGGGAGGGAGTCGCAAAACGATGGCGGCTTTGGCGCTCGCGTTGCGTCATCGGCGAGGCTCTGCGGGGCTGCGCGCCGCGGGGCCGCCGCCGCCGCCGCCGCGACCTCATCGTGCGGGCCGCGCAGAGGCGCCGCTCACTTCACGTTCGTGGCGGACCCTGCACCGACTCAGTACGGTGAGCACACGGCGGTTCGGGGCCCCTCGGTGGCGCGTCTCGCTGATGCGCTGTGGCCAGACGCGTGGCGGGCGCTGTCGCTGCTGCACCCCCCGCCCCACGCACCCCCCCACCGCACCTCTCCCCACGCACCCCCACCCCCCCCACGCACCCCCCCACGCACCCCCCCGCCACGGCCCCCCCCCGCCACGCACCCCCCACGCACCCCACCCCACGCACCCCCTCCCAGGCACCCCCCCCCCACGCACCCCCCCCACTCACCCCCCACTCAACCCCCCCCCCCCACGCACCCCCCCACACCCCCCCCCACGCACCCCCCCGCACCCCCCCACTCAACCCCCCCCACTCACGCACCCCTCCCCACGCACCCCCCCACTCACCCCCCCACTCAACCCACCCCCCCCCCCACGCACCCCCCCACACCCCCCCCACGCACCCCCAACGCACCCCCCCACTCAACCCCCCCCACTCAGCCACCCCCCCCCCCCACTCACCCCCCCCACGCCCCCTCCCCCCCACGCACCCCCCACGCACCCAGCAACTCTCCTTAGACTCGAAAGGTTCGCGGCGGCGTGACGTCACGGCGCGGCACGGGTTGACAGGTGCGTTGTGACGTCATGGCGATGTTTTTAAATGCGGGGGGTGGCCGGGTGCGTTTTGACGTCACGTTACCTTCGCGGCGTCAAAACGCTTCGTGTTGATAGGCGATGAGACGGATCGGAATCTGGTACCGTGGTTGATAATGTAAGCGACACTATCACAGCAGTGGCTGTGATAGTAGCAAAAGTAGCTACAAATGCTACGGGCCCCGCACTTTCAAGGGCCCCCCGCTAAATGCTTTCAAGCTATCAATTCAGGTTCATTGATTCTGCACTTGCTCTATCACTGTAGTACTATACTGCCTTCAACTTTTATGAACGATTGGGTGTTTAAGGTGAGAGATTTGTCGTATCATCTGGCTGTATAGCAAATTAATAAATACAATTACTTTGCTATGCAAGTTAAAAAAAAATGCGTGCTTTAATATTTATTTTTAGTTTTTATTTATAACATGTGCTCCAGGCCCTGCACTAGCTTCATCATGCACTGTCTCTCAATGTTCTTCACTCATTTTTAGATGGGGGGGGGGTAGGCCGCCCACACTTTCGCCGATAAGACATCATCCATACCCTTCAACCCATATGCTTCAACACTCTATTATTGTACAGGGGAATTGAGTTTTCAGGTGCGTACGGCATACAGCCGTTTTAAGACGGGCAAAACCATTTGTGTTTGTGTTTCTCCCTTTGTAGGATGAACGTTGAGATTTATAAGGGGCACGGGGTGACCTACAAGGTCTGAATTGGTCTTTCATAAGTTAGGGCACTGATAAGTGATTGTGACAGGTGGGCATCGTCAGTGTGAGGGCCCGCCACGCATTTGAAACCATTGGTGGGTTTTTGACAGCCGCATGATCATGGGGTGCGTCAGGGGCCTCACTAAAGGCCAACCCAGGGGCCGTCAGTGGCCCGCGGGCCTTGCATTCAGGAGCACCGTTTTCGGGAGATAGGGCGAGGAGAAGCGGGTGAGGTGCAGCGGAGAGAGGGGAGAGAGAAACGGACAGAGCGAGACACCAACATAAGTTATACGGTACAGAGAAGGCAAGGGGAAGGTGGAGAGAGACAGGGCTGTGTATATACGAATACAAGTTTGGCTGGCTGGCTGGCTGGGAGGAACGGATGGACCGTCCACGTGCGCGTGGCTCGTGAAATTTGCCCCCCCCCCCCCCTGTCGGCACGTGCACAAGCGAGTTAACGTCACGGTCAACTACAATTAAAGAAAATGCATCCTAAAAAAATACACGTGGGTGTCATTTTTAAGGTAATTATAGTTTTAGTAAATATGGCTCGTTTCTGGAGTAGGCCACTGGTTTGGAAAAATACATTAAATCGTTTGCCCCATCACAGTCCCAGCGTCGGTGTTAAAGTCAATTTTGAGTACGGTATTTCGTGAGCGTTTCTCCAGTATCAGAAAAGGTGAACAAACGGATTTGTAGCCAGTTATAAGAATAGGTTTTACCCTTTCTGGCAATAAAACAGCTGTGTGAAGATGTTCAAACACTAAACAGATACCTTTTGCAAGGAATCATGTCTGCATTAACCAAACTTACTTGTGGTAAACATGCAAACACAACACATACTCTGGTAGGATATGATGCATTGCCTTTGAAACTGATTGGTCCACACCAGAGACCGCCTTCTTTCGGGCCTAGTCTCAACCAGTGTTAGACCAAGAACGCAAAAATGCGAACAGTACAAAGGCGATGCATGTATCAGAGCATTATAGTCTCTGTTGTATTGGCAGAAAGGGTAAAACATTAGCATACGATTTGTATCTGCATCACGGCGCTAATTGGTTGCCCCAGTAAACATCCTCTTCGAGATCGTGCTAACGGTTGCTCATGTCTTTAATGTGTACGAACCGTGCGTCCAACGATGTGAAACCGCCCCCCCCGTGTTATTTATATTTTTCTGCGACATTTCACGATAGGCTGCTGACCTTGACGGGACAAATTGACCGCGTGCCATGATTGTTTCCATCGCTGCCAGCCAAAGGCTCGCTTCGCTGTGCAAACAGTGGCAGCAGCTACGACCGCACGTTTTTTCCTTTACCAGATGCTCTCTGCTCGATCGAAGCAGAGGGCATGCTGATGTATAAACTGCAAAACTAAACCGATCTCTTTTTTCTTTTACCAGGTGAGACCCACTGAGCTACATAGCCCTTTTTTCAGAAGCGACCTGGTCACAACAAATGATAGCTCAACGGAAGTGGCTTATCACGTGGACATTTATAGCAGCCAAGTACTCTAAACGCATACTCTTTGGTTCTTTCGTTAAAGTCACGTAGGTATAAAATGAAATAAATCACGACGTTTCGATCCCAACACAAGCGGTCGTCCTCAGGCGGAAAAAGTATAATCCAGCAGTGGCACTGGTCCAGCAGTTCCACTGCTGGATTATATTTTTTTCCGCCTGAGGACGACCGCTTGTGTTGCGATCGAGACGTATGGATTCCTGCAGTCACGAAAGCTTCAAATCAAGACTCTAAACGCACGTTTACAAATGTGGAGGGAAAAACCAAAGGACCCAGAGAAAAAGCCACGCGACCATGAGGGGAGAGAGACGCGCGAACTCCAAATATACAGCAGGCTTCAGGGTAAGGATCTAACCCACGACCGCCCGTGTACCAGGCGAGGGAGTTAACATCTCGCCACTGCGGAACCCACACGCTGGCACGGAACACGTGTGATGTGATGGCACCATGCATTCCTTGCCACCTGTGTGTCTCACTTTATTTACCTCTCTTGTTTTGCAGGAGAAACTCAGAAGATGAATCTCTTCCAATCCGTAAACAGTGCCATCGATGACTCTCTTGCCAACGACCCATCTGCCGGTAAGCACTCCGCAGCGGTGCAGTGCAGCAAGTAGGTTTCCAGGTGTGGCTGTGCAGCCCTGGGCTTGGTGGTGGCCCACCCCCTCGCAGCCTATGCCACTACGGCAAGTAGGTTTGTGAACCTATTTCTGCGGCTTTTGGAAGTTATGTTAACCCCTAAATACCATTTGGCGGCTAACACCAGTGGCGATTACTTGAATTTGTCCCAGGCCCCCCTGGATCGACTCAGCCTTAAATGAGTACCTGGTGCCGTGTGTGCCGTGTTGGCCTTCATAGGTGCTACTGGCCAACAGCGCTTTCCCCAAGAGTCTGTTTAGGCGATGTGGGGTATATTTGTCTTTGTCTGTGCTCCTAGTGGTGTTTGGAGAGGACGTCTCGTTTGGAGGAGTATTCCGCTGCACAGTCGGGCTTCTCGACAAATACGGTGAGGGTTTGGCCCCGCCCCCAACTCCGCCGCTGCCCTCGACCCCGCCCCCAACCCCGCTCTCGACCCCGCCCCCAACCCTGACCCTGCCCTCAACCCCACCCCCAACCCTGACCCCGCCCTCAACCCCACCCCCAACCCTGACCCCGCCCTCAATCCCACCGCTAACCCCGCCCTCGACCCCGCCCTATCCCTGACCCTGCCTTCGACCCCACCCCCAACCCTGACCCTGCCCTTGACCCCGCCCTCGACCGCCCTCGACCCTACCCCGATCCCACCCCAAACCCACCTTCGACCCCACCCCCAACCCTGACCCTGCCCTCAACCCCACCCCCAACCCTGACCCCACCCTCAACCCCACCGCTAACCCCGCCCTCGACCCCGCCCTATCCCTGACCCTGCCTTCGACCCCACCCCCAACCCTGACCCTGCCCTTGACCCCGCCCTCGACCGCCCTCGACCCTACCCCGATCCCACCCCAAACCCACCTTCGACCCCACCCCCAACCCTGACCCTGCCCTCAACCCCACCCCCAACCCTGACCCCGCCCTCAACCCCACCGCTAACCCCGCCATCGACCCCGCCCTATCCCTGACCCTGCCTTCGATCCCACCCCTAACCCCAAACCCACCTTCAACCCCAACCCTGACCCCGCCCTCGACCCCGCCCTCGACTCCACCCCCAACCCGACCCCACCCTCGACCCCACCCCCCACTCCATCCTTGAACCCACCCCCGACCCTGACCACACCCTCGACCCCACCCCCAACCCCACTCTCGACCCCACCTCCAACCCTGACCCCGCCCCCAACCCTGACCCCACCCTCGACCCCACCCCCACCCCATCCTCGACCCCACCCCCAACCCCACCCTCGACCCCACCCCCAACCCTGACCCTGCCCTCAACCCCACCCCCAACCCTGACCCCGCCCTCAACCCCACCGCTAACCCCGCCATCGACCCCGCCCTATCCCTGACCCTGCCTTCGATCCCACCCCTAACCCCAAACCCACCTTCAACCCCAACCCTGACCCCGCCCTCGACCCCGCCCTCGACTCCACCCCCAACCCGACCCCACCCTCGACCCCACCCCCCACTCCATCCTTGAACCCACCCCCGACCCTGACCACACCCTCGACCCCACCCCCAACCCCACTCTCGACCCCACCTCCAACCCTGACCCCGCCCCCAACCCTGACCCCACCCTCGACCCCACCCCCACCCCATCCTCGACCCCACCCCCAACCCCACCCTCGACTCCACCCCCAACCCTGTCCCCGCCCCCAACCCCGACCCCGCCCTGGACCCTGATCCCGCCCCACCACTCTGGGAGTCGTACACGCGTCATCACGTGCTCGCAGTGTGCGTGCCCGTGTCTCACAATGGACGCTCAGGACGCCCTTTACGACGACGAAGACGCTCCCGCTCAAGAGATCCTCCAGGTGGATTAATTTCGATGCAGGAATAAATATTCGGCGCTCCTGCGTTGGCAGTGGTGCACAAGCACAGCTAACAAGAGCACCAGCCGAGCGACAGAAATCGACCGTGACGTGGTCCAGCCGACTGTTGCTTGGATCCAGGACAACTCAACACGTTCCTCAGTAACACTGTGTGGCCTTAAATGACGAAAACAATATATAAATAGACGACGTTTCGGCCAATTGGCCCTTCTTCATAACACATGGAAAAAACATCACATGTTCCGAAGTCAGGCCATTGCCCGAAACGTCGCCTCTTATATAAGATTTTTTTCTTTCAAGGCCACAAACACAGCGTCACTGAGCGATGCGTTGAGGCTATTTCATTACAAGAGTGCATATTTTGTATGAAGTCTTCGCGGCGCTTTGCAGGCAAGGACCGCGTGTTCAACACGCCGCTGTGTGAGCAAGGCATCGTGGGCTTCGCCATCGGCATGGCCGTCACTGGAGCTACCGCCATCGCCGAAATCCAGTTTGCCGACTACATCTTCCCGGCGTTCGACCAGGCGAGCGTGGGCGTGGCTCTCGCAGCATTTGTGTGCGCGTGTGTGTTAGTGGCGAATGGCGGTTGTTGTTTCGGTGGGTGGCCGGGCGTGGTGTCGGCCACCCAGCCCCTCGTTTGCCGTGCCGGCCTTCATAGGCGCTGCTCGCTAACAGCACTTGCCCCAACAGTCTGTTAAGGCTACACGGGGGGTTGGGGGGTCTTGGTCGTGGTGGCGGGGTCATGCACGGGATCCGGCCAGTAGCGTAACGAGCGTGGGGGCCTTGGCACCCCCTGGTGGCCAAAGCTACGAGTTTGGGGGCCCCTTGACAACCCCCATTGAGATCTGTTTCCAACAACATTGTCAAAGAACAACAATACTTATTCTTAGTTCTTTCGGTAAAGTCACGTTGAAGGGAAACAATAAAATAATAAAATATATGTGACTTTACCGAAAGAACTAATAATATGAATTACTGCAGTCACGAAAGCTTTAAATCAAAAAAATAAAACAACAATACTTATTTTGTGAAGACGGAGCGCCCGACAGCGTTAAACGTGCGAGACCGTGAGCGTCACGATGGTGATTGGGCAAGAGGAGCCGCAATATATAATAATAGCATCTAGTCGCGACCGTGCGAGACAAATCAAATGTTTGGGGCCACACCAGACCGATTGCCGCACCTCCTTGAGCTGATGAATGTCGTTGCGACGCCACTGGATCTGGGGTTGTTCGTAGCGGGGATGGCGGACCGTACGGCGATCGTCGCACTTTGCGAGGCCCCTCTCCGCTGCGCTGCAAGGAGACCCGGAGGCGGCCGTGCCGCGAGCGGATTCGTAAACCCATCCGTGCGGAATCATTTTGAGTGTTTTTCCGCCATCCACCCACCCACCCACCTCCGGCCATGCACGGGCATTCTCAGGGACGCTCCGGTTTCCTCTCGCGTGCGAAACGCCGATTCAAACGGTGAGAGAGTTTTGCCAATTGCGTCGACGCAGCACCCTCCTGCGTGAGAGGCTTGAGACCCTTGAGATGTGCTCTCCTATCATTGCGACCGCCGTTGCCCCGAGTTGATCTCCACACTGATTCCTCCGATTTATCCGGGGGTTAGCAGGGGGGATAAGAGAAGTTACGCGTATTATCGACATTAATCTGCGGACCAGCAGTTTGAGGGGCCTCCAAGGTGGCGGGATGTTATCTCGCTCGCCTGGTACGCAGGAGGCCGTGGGTTCGATGCCGACTCTGACGCCTGCTGCTGCTGTATATTTGGGGTTCGCGTGTCTCTCTCCCTGCCGCGGCGTGGATTTTTCTCGAGGTCCTCCGGTTTTCCCCTCGAATCAACGTGCGCTTCATAGCGGCCACCTGCAGGAGGTGGCCGCTCTACATAAGCCACTTCGCTGTCATTTGTGGTCAGGTCGCTTCTGAAATAGAGCCTATGTAGCTCAGTGAGCCTTACCCGGTAAAATGAACCAAATAGTTTTCATCGTCATCATCACCGTGCATTAAATATCCACTGCTGGATGGGTGCCTGCCGGAGTTGGGGCCATCTCTCACGGTCACGCGATGCAACAATCCGCCTGCCTCCGATTGGCGATGATGTCAACGGATGACGGCGGTGTTGAGAGGGATGTGAGCGATGACGACGGTGACGGCGATGGTTGATTTACCCCCCGCCCTCCCCGCACCCCCCGCCGAAGATCGTGAACGAGGCCGCCAAGTACCGCTACCGCTCCGGGAACATGTTCAACTGCGGGGGGCTCACGGTGCGTGCGCCCTGGGGCTGCGTGGGTCACGGCGCGCTCTACCACTCGCAGAGCCCCGAGGCCTTCTTCGCTCACGTGCCCGGCATCAAGGTCGCCCGCACGCCCACCCGCACGCCTACCCACTCGGCTACACGTGCACTCCGCTGCACTCCCTCTCGGCTGCACAACCCATTTGGGTTACATGCCCACCTGCACGCCTACCCACTCGGCTACGCTCTAAGCCACACACCCGCACGGCTACCCTCTCGGCTGCACGCCCGCTCGGCTGCACGCCCACTTGGCTACATGCCCATCCGCATGCCTACCCACTGACTACCCTCTCAGCTACACACCCACTCGGCTACCCTCTCGGCTGCACGCCCACCTGCACGCCAGGCTATCCTCTCGGAGGCACACCAACTCGGCTGCCCTGTCAGCTACACACGCACTCGGCTACCCTCTCGGCTGCACGCCCACTAGGCTGCACGCCCATTAGGCTACATGCCCACCCACACGCCTACCCACTCGGCTACCCTCTCAGCGACACACCCACTCAGCTACCCTCTCGGCTGCACGCGCACCTGCACGCCAGGCTATCCTCTCGGATGCACACCCTGTCAGCTGCCTATCCTGCTCTCGGATTCCTCGGCTACCTGTTCACTTTGATACATACCCAGATAACTCCGCACTCGGCTACACACCCGACGACATGCTCGGCGACCTACATACCTACCCAGCTACGTGTGTTATATGACTATGTCTGCGTGCTTGTTTGTTTTGCAGCCGTTCGAATCCCGCTCACGGCCAACACCAGTGACGATTATCCAAACCGGTCATGGGCCTGCCCTAGGTTGACTCGGCCTCATACGAGGACCTGATGCGGTGTGTAAAACATCGGCACTGGGAAGACAAAGGTGGCCGGGTGTGGTACTGGCCAACGACCCCCTCTCGTGCGCCCTGCCTGCATCAATAGGTGCTACTCTCTAACAGCAGTTGGCCCCAAAAGTCTGGTAAGGCTACACAGGGGAATCTTTGTCTTTGTCTTCTACAGGTGGTTATTCCGAGGGGGCCCATTCAAGCCAAGGGGCTGCTGCTGTCCTGCATCAACGACCAGAACCCGTGCATCTTCTTTGAGCCGAAGGTTCTGTACCGAGCCGCAGGTGAGTGGCCCGGTGCCCGGGAGAGTGAGAAAAGAGAGACAGGGAGGCTCACCCCACCCCCCCCCATCATCCCTCCTCCCCCACCCCCCTCCCCGTACTTGTAAGCCACGTAGAGCGAGTGTCGTCAGAGGTGCGGGTGAAGGACAACAAACTAAATACAAGAAGGCACTTGTTGAGAAATTAGTTTTAAAGGAAAGGCGCGGTGTGCATTAACATCGCCACTAGAGAGGCAAAGATTGGCCAGGCGTGGTCCTCGCCACCCACCCCACTCGCCTCGTGTGCCGTTGCCGGCCTTCGTAGGTGCTCGCTAACAGCACTTGCCCCAACAGTCTGGTAAGGCTACACGGGGGATCTTTGTCTTTGTATACATAAAAATTATTTCCGAAAGGAATTGGTCAAACGCCACAATGCAGGACCCTCCTGAGAACGAGTCTTGAGGCTCAATGAGGCTTTCCTGAATGAATGAATTAATAACATCACCCCCCCCCCCCCCATCACCAGCTCCATCACCAGCTCCATCACCACCATCATCTGTGCCAACAGGGACCTGCAGGCGCTTGTGTACACCTTCTCCCAGCAGCAATTCGCCAGCGGGAAGATGTTGCCTATACAGGGGATCTGTGTCTGTCTTTGGTGGTGTTGTTGTTGTTGTTGCCGTGGGCAGTGGAGCAGGTGCCAGTGGGGCCCTACGAGCTGCCACTGTCCCAGGCCGAGGTGCTGCAGGAGGGCAGCGACGCCACGCTGCTCGGGTGGGGCACGCAGGTGAGCGGAGTGAGCGGTGTGAGCGGTGTGAGCGGAGTGAGCGGTGTGAGCGGTGCGAGCGGTGTGAGTGGTGTGAGTGGTGTGAGTGGTGTGAGTGGTGTGAGTGGTGTGAGCGGTGTGAGCGGAGTGAGCGGTGTGAGCGGTGCGAGCGGTGTGAGTGGTGTGAGTGGTGTGAGTGGTGTGAGTGGTGTGAGTGGTGTGAGCGGAGTGAGCGGTGTGAGTGGTGTGAGTGGTGTGAGCGGAGTGAGCGGTGTGAGTGGTGTGAGTGGTGTGAGTGGTGTGAGTGGTGTGAGTGGTGTGAGTGGTGTGAGTGGTGTGAGTGGTGTGAGTGGTGTGAGTGGTGTGAGTGGTGTGAGTGGTGTGAGTGGTGTGAGTGGTGTGAGTGGTGTGAGCGGTGTGAGCGGTGCGAGCGGTGCGAGCGGTGCGAGCGGTGCGAGTGGTGTGAGTGGTGTGAGTGGTGTGAGTGGTGTGAGTGGTGTGAGTGGTGTGAGTGGTGTGAGTGGTGTGAGTGGTGTGAGTGGTGTGAGTGGTGTGAGTGGTGTGAGTGGTGTGAGTGGTGTGAGTGGTGTGAGTGGTGTGAGTGGTGTGAGTGGTGTGAGTGGTGTGAGTGGTGTGAGTGGTGTGAGTGGTGTGAGCGGTGTGAGCGGTGTGAGTGGTGTGAGCGGTGCGAGCGGTGTGAGCGGTGTGAGCGGTGTGAGTGGTGTGAGTGGTGTGAGTGGTGTGAGTGGTGTGAGTGGTGTGAGTGGTGTGAGTGGTGTGAGTGGTGTGAGTGGTGTGAGTGGTGTGAGTGGTGTGAGTGGTGCGAGCGGTGTGAGCGGTGTGAGTGGTGTGAGTGGTGTGAGTGGTGTGAGTGGTGTGAGTGGTGTGAGCGGTGCGAGCGGTGTGAGCGGTGTGAGCGGTGTGAGTGGTGTGAGTGGTGTGAGTGGTGTGAGTGGTGTGAGTGGTGTGAGTGGTGTGAGTGGTGTGAGTGGTGTGAGTGGTGTGAGTGGTGTGAGTGGTGCGAGCGGTGTGAGCGGTGTGAGTGGTGTGAGTGGTGTGAGTGGTGTGAGTGGTGTGAGTGGTGTGAGTGGTGTGAGTGGTGTGAGTGGTGTGAGTGGTGTGAGTGGTGTGAGTGGTGTGAGTGGTGTGAGCGGAGTGAGCCGTGTGAGCGGTGTGAGCGGTGTGAGTGGTGTGAGTGGTGCGAGCGGTGTGAGTGGTGTGAGTGGTGTGAGTGGTGCGAGCGGTGTGAGTGGTGTGAGTGGTGTGAGTGGTGTGAGTGGTGTGAGTGGTGTGAGTGGTGTGAGTGGTGTGAGTGGTGTGAGTGGTGTGAGTGGTGTGAGTGGTGTGAGTGGTGTGAGTGGTGTGAGTGGTGTGAGTGGTGTGAGTGGTGCGAGCGGAGTGAGTGGTGTGAGTGGTGCGAGCGGTGTGAGTGGTGTGAGTGGTGTGAGTGGTGTGAGTGGTGTGAGTGGTGTGAGTGGTGTGAGTGGTGTGAGTGGTGTGAGTGGTGTGAGTGGTGTGAGTGGTGTGAGTGGTGTGAGTGGTGTGAGTGGTGTGAGCGGTGCGAGCGGTGCGAGCGGTGTGAGTGGTGTGAGTGGTGCGAGCGGTGCGAGTGGTGCGAGTGGTGTGAGTGGTGTGAGTGGTGTGAGTGGTGTGAGTGGTGTGAGTGGTGTGAGCGGTGCGAGCGGTGTGAGTGGTGTGAGTGGTGTGAGTGGTGTGAGTGGTGTGAGTGGTGTGAGTGGTGTGAGTGGTGTGAGTGGTGTGAGTGGTGTGAGTGGTGTGAGTGGTGTGAGCGGTGTGAGCGGTGTGAGCGGTGTGAGCGGTGTGAGCCGTGTGAGCCGTGTGAGCGGTGTGAGCGGTGTGAGCGGTGTGAGCGGGGCGAGCGGTGTGAGCCGTGTGAGCGGTGTGAGCGGTGTGAGCGGAGTGAGCCGTGTGAGCGGTGTGAGCGGTGTGAGCGGTGTGAGTGGTGCGAGCGGTGTGAGCGGTGTGAGTGGTGTGAGTGGTGTGAGTGGTGTGAGTGGTGTGAGTGGTGTGAGTGGTGTGAGTGGTGTGAGTGGTGTGAGTGGTGTGAGTGGTGTGAGTGGTGTGAGTGGTGTGAGTGGTGTGAGTGGTGCGAGCGGAGTGAGTGGTGTGAGTGGTGCGAGCGGTGTGAGCGGTGTGAGTGGTGTGAGTGGTGTGAGTGGTGTGAGTGGTGTGAGTGGTGTGAGTGGTGTGAGTGGTGTGAGTGGTGTGAGTGGTGTGAGTGGTGTGAGTGGTGTGAGTGGTGTGAGTGGTGTGAGTGGTGTGAGTGGTGTGAGCGGTGCGAGCGGTGCGAGCGGTGTGAGTGGTGTGAGTGGTGCGAGCGGTGCGAGCGGTGTGAGTGGTGTGAGTGGTGTGAGTGGTGTGAGTGGTGTGAGTGGTGTGAGTGGTGTGAGCGGTGCGAGCGGTGTGAGTGGTGTGAGTGGTGTGAGTGGTGTGAGTGGTGTGAGTGGTGTGAGTGGTGTGAGTGGTGTGAGTGGTGTGAGTGGTGTGAGTGGTGTGAGTGGTGTGAGTGGTGTGAGTGGTGTGAGTGGTGTGAGTGGTGTGAGTGGTGTGAGCGGTGTGAGCGGTGTGAGCGGTGTGAGCCGTGTGAGCCGTGTGAGCGGTGTGAGCGGTGTGAGTGGTGTGAGCGGTGTGAGCGGTGTGAGCGGTGTGAGCGGGGCGAGCGGTGTGAGCGGTGTGAGCGGTGTGAGCGGTGTGAGCGGTGTGAGCGGTGTGAGCGGTGTGAGCGGTGTGAGCGGTGTGAGCGGTGTGAGCGGTGTGAGCGGTGTGAGCCGTGTGAGCCGTGTGAGCGGTGTGAGCGGTGTGAGCGGTGTGAGCGGTGTGAGCGGTGCGAGCGGTGCGAGCGGTGCGAGCGGTGCGAGCGGTGCGAGCGGTGCGAGCGGTGCGAGCGGTGTGAGCGGTGTGAGCGGTGTGAGCGGTGTGAGCGGTGTGAGCGGTGTGAGCGGTGTGAGCGGTGCGAGCGGTGCGAGCGGTGCGAGCGGTGCGAGCGGTGCGAGCGGTGCGAGCGGTGCGAGCGGTGTGAGCGGTGTGAGCGGTGTGAGCGGTGTGAGCGGTGTGAGCGGTGTGAGCGGTGTGAGCGGTGCGAGCGGAGTGAGCCGTGTGAGCGGTGTGAGCGGTGCGAGCGGGGCGAGCGGTGCGAGCGGTGCGAGCGGTGCGAGCGGTGCGAGCGGTGTGAGCGGCGCGAGCGGTGTGAGCGGTGCGAGCGGTGCGAGCGGTGCGAGCGGTGCGAGCGGTGCGAGCGGTGCGAGCGGTGCGAGCGGTGCGAGCGGTGCGAGCGGTGCGAGCGGTGCGAGCGGTGCGAGCGGTGCGAGCGGTGTGAGCGGTGTGAGCGGTGCGAGCGGGAGGTGCGGCCGCGTCGCCCGCGCGGAACGACGCGACTTCACTGCAGCACAGCGCCGCGTGCGTGGACCGCGTAGTCCCGCGCGTGACCCCCGCGTGACCCCCGCGTGACCCGCGCCGTCGTGCAGGTGCACGTGCTGCGGGAGGTGGCCGCCATGGCCCAGGAGAAGCTCGGCGTGTCGTGTGAACTCATCGACCTGCAGACCATCCTGCCCTGGGACATGGCGACCGTGTGCGAGGTAGGGGAACCCCGCTGAGACGGGGGGGGGGAAGCGCCATACTTGACCAGGCATTGGGCGGCGTGGTGAAGTACGGTCAAGCCAGCCGCACGAGCGGCATCGGCACGGGAGGTGCCGTCATCCGCCAGTGGATTGAACAACAGGGCCGTGCATTTGACACGTGTGAAACGTCGCGATCAAGGGGCAGACCCCCAGCCTTGGCGGTGGCGGTGGTGGCGAGGGTGGCAGCCTTGGCATTGGTGGTGGTGGTGGCGTTGGTGGTGGTGGCGTTGGTGGTGGTGGCGTTGGTGGTAGTGGTGGTGGTGTCAGCGGCGGTGGTGGTGGTGGTGGTGGCGTTGGTGGTGGTGGCTGCGGTGAGAATTTGAGAGATGCTGCTCGCCAGCCCTGACGGTAGTGGGAGAGCGGTAGCGATGTCGGCACAGTGTGGTGAGGGCGTGCCGCGTGTCCCCGCAGTCCGTGGTGAAGACGGGCCGGCTGCTCGTGGCGCACGAGGCTCCATACACCAGCGGATTCGCGGCGGAGATCGCCACCACGGTGCAGGTGAGCGGTGCCACCCGTGCTCCTCCCCTCCCCCCACCCACGCCATCCCCGCGTCCCTCCGCGGTGACGAGCGGCGACATCGTCGCTGGACGCGCTCTAGGGCTTCGTTACGTCAGCTGGCAAAGGGGGGGCCCCCCCGTTGAGATGAGGAGCTTCGTCGCAGTGGCGGCAGTCACTGGGAGATCACAGACACGCACAGAGCTGCGTAGAGATCCACAGAGTTGCGTAGAGACCCATAGACGGCACGGGACCGGAAACCGGACCCGCATAGTGCGAGCGAAACCTGTATTAATACACCGATGTCCCAGATACAGGTTTATGAATTTCTACACGCATACATGTTCATATTCCACACACACGCGCGCACGCAAAATAAGTTCTGTATACCTCGGCGGTGGCCACGAACCGCAGGGCTCAGTGCGGCCACGAGGTGGCAGAGCCGCACCGCGATCGACAGCAGCTACCGCGCAGACCACGGCGCATCACCGGACCTTCTTGAGCTCGTGCCGGACATTCCACGTTCCCGTGTTGGGGACCGGTCTCTCCCTGTGAGATGACCGCTGCTGAGATGAGAGGGGATAGGTAGGGGAGTGCGGGGATGGGAGCGGAGTGTGTGGAGTGAGATGAGAGGGGATAGGTAGGGGAGTGCGTGGATGGGAGCGGAGTGTGTGGAGTGAGATGAGAGGGGATACGTAGGGGAGTGCGTGGATGGGAGCGGAGTGTGTGGAGTGAGATGAGAGGGGATAGGTAGGGGAGTGCGTGGATGGGAGCGGAGTGTGTGGAGTGAGATGAGAGGGGATAGGTAGGGGAGTGCGTGGATGGGAGCGGAGTGTGTGGAGTGAGATGAGAGGGGATAGGTAGGGGAGTGCGTGGATGGGAGCGGAGTGTGTGGAGTGAGATGAGAGGGGATAGGTAGGGGAGTGCGTGGATGGGAGCGGAGTGTGTGGAGTGAGATGAGAGGGGATAGGTAGGGGAGTGCGTGGATGGGAGCGGAGTGTGTGGAGTGAGATGAGAGGGGATAGGTAGGGGAGTGCGTGGATGGGAGCGGAGTGTGTGGAGTGAGATGAGAGGGGATAGGTAGGGGAGTGCGTGGATGGGAGCGGAGTGTGTGGAGTGAGATGAGAGGGGATAGGTAGGGGAGTGCGTGGATGGGAGCGGAGTGTGTGGAGTGAGATGAGAGGGGATAGGTAGGGGAGTGCGTGGATGGGAGCGGAGTGTGTGGAGTGAGATGAGAGGGGATAGGTAGGGGAGTGCGTGGATGGGAGCGGAGTGTGTGGAGTGAGATGAGAGGGGTGGTGGGGAGGGGCTGGGGGGGGGGGGTAAGCTCACAAACCGCCGTTAATAAGTTAATCGTGAATGAGATTGAGTCGCACGCGTTAACATCACCCTCGTTCGGAAACGGTGTTATTTTAATTTTTAAAAGGGTTGCCTCGGTGTTTTATTTTAGCTCGGATGCGCTGAATTGGCGGGCGGTTCTAACGGTGGTGCGGGGGGAATGGTGGCACAGCACTTCGCACACCGCGCTGCCGACGGCTGGCGACACCGATTCGATTCCTACCTACGGATGGCAGCAGTGGCGGCTGACATCCGAACCATTCCTAGGCCTCGCCAACCCCTAGGTCGACTCGGCCTTAAATCAGTACCTGGTGCGGTGTGTAAACATCACCACTGGGGAGACAAAGGCGGCCGGGCGTGGTGTTGGACACCCACCCCCTCGTGTGACCGTGCCGGCCTTCATAGGTGCTCGCTTAACAGCACTTGCCCCTACAGTCTATTCAGGCTATACGGGGATCTTTGTCTATGGAATCGGTGTGTGTGTGTGTGCTGGCTTACTTATTAATAATTAACGCTATAGTGTTAATTAAAAACCTGCTTTATCGAGCAGAAGGTGGATCTTACTGAACAGGAATTTAACTGGGTTAGAAACAAAATCGTTTTCGAAAATGTAAAACTTTGTCCCCCCCCTCCCGCGAATCCCTAAAGTAACCTATATGTTGTCGCAGTTAGTTGAACTTTAAGTTACGTTTGTTCACGTGGTATAGATACTCAACGAGTCCCCAAGTGATCAGTACGACAGCCAGCGCTTGCTGTGGCGGTCGCGTCGTTGTGACGAGGTGAGGATGAGGAGGAGTCGTCCCCTTGTTGGGAGCGCAGTGTGCCTGACACGGCCATTATGAACCCCCTGAGAGAGAGACACCCAGACCTAGGGCTCCAACTTAGGTCCTCAGCTGTGCTGGCTCAGTGTGTCTGACACGGCCATTATGAACCCCCTGAGAGAGAGACACCCAGACCTAGGGCTCCAACTTAGGTCCTCAGCTGTGCTGGCTCAGTGCGTCTGACACGGCCATTATGAACCCCCCGAGAGAGAGACACCCAGACCTAGGGCTCCAACTTAGTCCTCAGCTCTGCTGGCTCAGTGTGTCTGACACGGCCATTATGAACCCCCTGAGAGAGAGACACCCAGACCTAGGGCTCCAACTTAGGTCCTCAGCTGTGCTGGCTCAGTGTGTCTGACACGGCCATTATGAACCCCCTGAGAGAGAGACACCCAGACCTAGGGCTCCAACTTAGGTCCTCAGCTGTGCTGGCTCAGTGTGTCTGACACGGCCATTATGAACCCCCTGAGAGAGAGAGACACCCAGACCCAGGGCTCCAACTTAGGTCCTCAGCTGTGCTGGCTCAGTGCGTCTGACACGGCCATTATTAACCCCCTGAGAGAGAGACACCCAGACCCAGGGCTCCAACTTAGGTCCTCAGCTGTGCTGGCTCAGTGTGTCTGACACGGCCATTATGAACCCCCTGAGAGAGAGAGACACCCAGGGCTCAAACCCAGGACCTGAGTTGTCCTGGCTTCGCGTGTCTGACACGGCCATTATGAACCCCCTGAGAGAGAGAGTCACCCAGGGCTCAAACCCAGGACCTGAGTTGTCCTGGCTTCGCGTGTCTGACACGGCCATTATGAACCCCCTGAGAGAGAGAGACACCCAGACCCAGGGCTCCAACCCAAGTTCCCAATCTTTGCTGGCTCAGCGTGTCCGACAACGGGCACGACGGAAACCCACCCGAGTGGCCCCCGGCCTGCCGGTCACCGTGAGCGCGCATTGACGCCGAGTGAAAGCAACGCGGCCGGCGAGCGACGAGTCGGCTGCCCCCCGCTTCCAGTGCCCTCCGCCGAACGCTCGGGCCGCCGAGCAATCGACGAGAGACGCGAAAGTCTCCGTTGGGAGGGAGGGGTGGGGCGGGGGGGAGTCCTTGGCGGAGGGGGCGGACGAGGCCTGGGAATGAGCGCCGTTGGTAGCTGACAAGGAAGTGGCGCGTGGTCCCCTTGGGCCCAGCAGGGGACGATGCGGGCAGCATGCGAGGCCGTGCGAGACCGTTACTTGGGCATTCCGTTTATGGGGAATTTGTAAACAATAGAGGTGTTTTTTTTTGGGTGGGGTTAGATCGCGTAAACGTAAACGCGTCGTTAACCCACCGCCACCCGACACAACCAGTTAGTTGAGGTTGGTCACGTAAACACAACGTGGCAAATTAGTTACCGCTTCAGCACACCGGTGTGTTGGAGAGTAGACCGACGCCATTTACAATTTGAGCACTGAGACGTTTCTCTGGGTGATTGCAACCGGCTCCATCAGGCGATTTGCCATTATTATTGTTTGTTGAAGCACAATTATCGCTGATGCCCGTCTGTGCCGCTCTTGGATTATTTGGCGCCGTATCGAGTTAGGCGGCTCCCACCAGCACGAAGAGAAGGGGGGGGCGGGGTGGAGGTGGGGGTGACCCCCACCTCCCCCCCCCCCATCCTCCCTCCTCCACCCCCTCTCCACTCTCATGGAGGAGAGGTTCACCACTACGTCACTCTAGGCCTCCGACGGGTGACCACAGAGTCTGAACGACCGTGACAAAGAGCTTTGCAGCTCATCGGATTTCTCCGCTGTAAATAAATATTCTGTAAGTCGTGTGTTTGCCACCACCTAGGTCGACTCGGCCTTAAATCAGTACCTGGTGCGGTGTGTAAACATCACCACTGGGGAGACAAAGGCGGCCGGGCGTGGTGTTGGACCCGGCGACCCGAGTTCGATTCCCGCTCACGGCCACCAACACCGGTGACGATTATTTTAACGAGACCTCGGCCTCCCGTGGATCGACTCAGTCTTAAATGAGTACCTGGTGCGGTGTTGTCAGCGTCGCCGCAAGGGAGACAAAGGCGGTCGGGCTTGGTGCTGGCTATCCTCCCCTTCATGGGACGTGCCGGCCATGAGAGGTGCTACTCGCTACCGGCACTTGCGCCAACAGTCTGTTCATGCTATATGGGGGATCTTTGTCTTTTCTTTGTGTGTGCGTGCGTACACGTGCGCACGTGTGTACGTGTCTGCGTTTGTGAACGTGTGTGTGTGTGCGCTTGTCTGCGCATGTGTGTGTGTCTGCGCGTGTGCACGTCTCTGCACGTGTGCGTGTCTCTGCTTGTGTGTATGTGTGTGCGCGCGTCTGCGCGTGTGTCATTGCGTGTCTCTGCGCGTGCGTGTGCGTGTCTCTGCGCGTGTGTGCGTGCGTGTGCAGGAGCAATGCTTCCTGAACATGGAGGCGCCCGTGCACCGCGTGTGTGGCTTCGACACGCCCTTCTCCCACATCCACGAGGTCTTCTACATCCCCGACAAGTGGCGCTGCTTCGAAGGAATCCGCAAACTCATGGCCTATTGAGCGACCGAGATGGGGGGTGGGGAGGTGGAGGTGGGAGGGGGGGGGGTCGGGGCAAAGCCCTCGGGTCTCCGCTGTTCTCAGGATCGTGGGGGGGGGCGTCTCGCCTGCCTAAGTCAGACCCTTTCACATTGCGCTCAGCAGTCGCGCAAAGCAGGAGGGTGGATTCCGAGACCTCCGTGGTGCAGGTTGAACGATTATAATTTATCATTGCTTTGAGCAGTGTTAGGAGGGGGGGGTGACTTTTTGCGGTGGGCAGGGAAACAAAAAAAACATCTTAAATACACGGGATTTTGTTTTTGAAGTTGCATGAATTTTGCGATTTCACGCAAGCTGCTTCATTTGAATGACTTTTACGATCGCTTCAAACGAACTCGCTTGTTGGGCCGATTCGTTGAACTTGGGGGTAAATATACGCGACGTGCGATGACTGCCGCTCCGTGCCCTGTGTCCGGTACCATGCGACCGCATCGCGGAGACGCTGCACGCGGATGGTGAGGCTAATGAGAGAGGCAGTCGGTCACGGGCAGAGAGACAACCGGTGTTAAGCCTGGACTTCGACAGGGGCGGGCAGTCGACCGCGTGGACCGCTGGGGTGAGGGGGTTCCGATCCGTGAATGTCGGCCGATGCTTCACTGCTTCAGCCCCCAAGCTGCTAACTCCAATCACTTCCCCATTCGAATCGTCGAATCATTTCGCATTGTTATTTGTGAAAAGTAATCGTGAAACTTAGTGACGCGATGGTTAACCGAACCTACCGGCTCTTGGTCAATCCGATCGCGGTCACGCGTTTTGCATGTCCGGCGCCGATTAAGAGCCCTGTTCATATTTCGCGATGCCGTAGCAGCGACGCCTTTGCGCTTGCCGCTCGGCTATTTGCAGCCCCGTGATTGGCTTGCGGTCAGAGCTCGCCGCTCGCCATTGTAGAGTGGGCCAGGTCAGTCTCCTGCGCTGGGTATTGATGCAGTCCATCATCATCTCAAGTCCAGGGTCGGTAAAATAGAGTAGTACCACGTTGTTGGGAGGAAAGGGCTTCAAGGTTCAGTCATCGTGCCAAAGGTCTCTTCCTCTCTGTAATTCACAGTCACCTCCGATTAGCACGATTGGCTACGTACGGTGCGAAAGAAGTTCTGCATTCATGCATCATCATCGTAGTCCTGCTGCTGCTGCACATTCACAGCAGTAGCAGCAGCGTTCAATCTACATGCGTACATGAAATGCCATGCAGCATCATTTCCCATGATTCCTGATTTTTTGCTGATTTACAAAAGATTTAACAAATGTATTGTTTTACTTTAAGTTCTGTGTTTCACTCTCACATCCCAGTTGTGCCTTTTGGCATTTTCTAACGCTTTTGAAGGCCACGTTACCACAATTTAGGAATGTTTGGGGGGGAGGGGGGGGTGACGTCTGAAGAACCCCAAAAAGACCTCACAGTGTCATGCCGGGGAACATCTTACGATCTTCTTTGGTTCTTTCGTAAAGTCACGTAAAATGAGAATAAAATAAAATGAAACAATTAAATTCTCACGACGTTTCGGCCACAACACAAGTAGCCGTCCTCAGGTGAAGAAACATGACTGTCCAGAAGACAGCGCTTGGTGTTTCTTCACCTGAGGACGGCTACTTGTGTTGTGGCCGAAACGTGGTGAGAATTTTATTGTTTTATTTTATTATTTTATTCTCATTCTACGTGACTTTACCGAAAGAACCAAAGAAGATGAATCCTTGCAGTCACGAAAGCTTTAAATCGAAATTTAACATCTTAAGGTTTGCGTTCGGAGAAATTTCCCCGAGACTCGGGATTGGTTTCTTGCCGAACGTCCCTGGCAGCAAAAACGGCACCCGTACGGATTCTTAGGATTTCGGTGACATTGCCGAAGGCTCTGGAGCCACGGTATACATCGAGTCTTGTCATGTTAACATTTCTCCCTTCCACGTGTGTGCAATCTTGCTGCGGTGCCTTCCTCCGTTTGATCATTTCCCGCGATGATTCCTCGGGTCGCGCGGTGAACGGCGTGGAAGTGTCCGTGTGGTAAAATGTGTTTGTTTTTTTTTGCTGTTACTACCGGGTTATAGAATAAAATGAAAACAGTAACGAAGGAAAAAAAGCATCTCGCTTATACGCGCCACTTTGTGCTGTTCGCCTTCTTGGCGTTGTTCTCTGGTCTGACACTGGCGGTTGAGACAAGGCGATGAAGAAGGCCGTCTCTCGTGCGGGCCAAGCAGTTTCACAGACAATGCAGATATTATTATCGGAGCATGTTCGCTTGCAGTTTTTGCCACAGTACGTGTGGTTCGTGCAGCCTTGATGATGCCTTGCAATAGGTGTATCTTTGGTGTTTGAACATCTTAGATGTGCAACTTTAATTAAGAGCTTGGTGTACGTGCTTCACTGGCTGTGTGTTCCTGGTCGGATATGCATTGGGCTCTATGGTGCAGAGTCTTGATGAGGGAATTCTTCTGGGATGGATGGTGGTGGGAATCCGGTTTCAGATAAGTACAAAATCAGCAGGGGATCAAATACTTTTTTCCTTCACTGTAGCCAGTGAACACAAACACGTACACCAAGCTCTTAAGGCTAATGGTTACTCCGACTACACAATCCGCAAAGCTATCACTCCAACCATGAAGAAGAACCCTCTTGAGCCTTTCAAAACCATCACTTTACACTACATTGCGGGGATCACAAAAAAGATCTCCAAAATCTTGAATAAATACAAGATCCAGGTCCGATTCAACACATTACATAAAATCCGTGATCTGGTTCCGTCTGTAAAAGATGTGATTCCAGACATACAGTACCCTGGCGTCTACAAACTAAGTTGCCTCTGTGGTAGTAGTTACATTGGAGAAACCAAACGACATGTTTCGGACTGCATTCGTGAACACAAAGCAGACCTAAAACACGGTAGGACCAACACCTCGGCCATGGCAGATCACTTATAATTCAGTAGACTCACATGACATTGACTTCTCCAAGACAGGTTCTTTGCAAGCCATCTGGCTACCATGAGAGATTCGTTCATGAGGCTATCCACATATACAAACACAGAGACAATTTCAACCGAGAAGATGGATTCTGGCTTAGCAATCATTGGAAGGATTTGATCAACCATTTCGGGTCTTAATTGATTGGTCACGCTTACGGTGGCTTTCAGACCGCATCCATTAATTTCGTCTCCCCCTCCTCTTTTCGAACATAGATGGACTCGTCCATCTGAACAAACTGCCAAATCGCTCTCCGTGGCGCTAACGTTTAAAAAAACGCCACTTTTTTCAAATTGTATTGCTGTGGTTTTCACACCTGATGATGATTGCTTGTGTTGCAGTCGAAACGTGAGAATTTTATTTTTAGATTTGTATTATTTTATTGTTTCCCTTCTACGTGGTGACTTTACCGAAAGAACCAAGAATATGATTTGAAGCATGTTTTATTTTAAAAATGGAAATATGCTTTTGGTGAGGGGAGGGGGGGGGGCAGAGCTTTGTGACGTCATATTCGAGGGGGGTCTGACTTTTTGTGACGCCGTGTGACGAGGGGGGTAAAAAATCGTCCAAAATCGCGTGACGTCATTTATGGGCGGCCCCTTAACACCTCCTGGTTTATTGCCAGAAAGGGGTAAAGCCTCTTCATGTTTTTTCCGCCACTTGTTTTCTCTCCTTTACCGTGTGACGACTCCATTGTCAAATAATAATTATTTTGAGTGGCTAGGCACATTCTGGCTGACGACGGGGCGGGGGGATGAGATTTCGCAGAGCGTGCCCGTGATGTTGCACAGAGCTCAGAACGCGTTACGCCCTCGATGTGCAGTCCACGAGCACAAGAGTGCTGTGACGTCACAAAGAGCAGTCCTGTGACGTCAGAGACAGCGAAAAATATTAAAAGTCACAGAGCACGCGGTGATGTCATGGGAACGGAGGCGATAATGATAGGAATAGGAGTTATTCCATTATTTTTTCCGAAACGACGCTCATGATTATTTGGGAGTTTTTCTTGCAACTAGGAGCCATATCGAACAGAGAGAGGGCTCTGTTCTACATACCACGGTGGCTATGAGATGTTAACAACCTCGCCTGGTATACAGGAGGTTGTAGGTTCGATCCCGACCATGACACCTGCTGCTGTATATTTGGAGTTTGCGTGTCTCTCCTGGAGTGGATTTTCCTCCGGGTCCTCCATTTTCCCCCCTCCACATTTGGCAGTATCTACCACGTGCGTTTAGAGAATTTGGCTGCTATAAATTTCCACGCAATAAGCACCTTCATTCGGCTATCATTTGTGATGGCCAGGTCGCTTCTAACAAAGAGATCTATGGCTCAGTGGGCCATACCTGGTAAAAAAAAAAATAGAATTTTATTTTTAAATAGTTTTAGATTGACAATCTGATAATTCGCCAGCATTGATGCAAGCAAGCCAGACATTGAATGTATCTTGTATTGAATCGACGCTGCATCCCAGAAGGCCATGTAGCTGATGGGATCTGTAAACATTAAGTTTGTTAATTTCGTTATTAACATTCTCCACAACGAGGACTAATGAGTATTTGGCGCTTTGTATATACAATGTCGTTAAAACTCATGGCTTCTGAATACTTTACAAAGCTCTGCTTAAAACTACATTAAGCAGAAAAATACCGCATAAAATAAAAAAGTCTGAATTTATTCTACATTAATACAATCAAGGACGGCTTAAAAAACTACATTAATGCAAGAAACTATTTAAAATAAAACCCACTGATTAAGTGGTTAAAATAACAAAACCACGGTAATCGTAATTGGACCACTTTTAATCCACACAATGGAACGGTGGCTCCATCTCGCCTGGATCCACGAACCACACCATACCTCTCATACCAACCCCTTCATCATACCCCCCCCCCCATACCACCCCACATCCCCCCTACCATCATACAGCCCCCCCCCCAATCATGCCCCCACCCAAAATCACCCCTTCTATCATATCCCCCCCCGCCGCCCGTACCCCTCCCCTGCTTGCTTCGCGTCCCGAGGTAACCCAAGCGTCATTTGCGTGCCCTTGAACCGTGGCCTGCTCCACGCGTGTATTTAAAGTGTCCCTGCACCGCCCCACCAACCCGACTCTACTCCCAAACCATAAACACTGCTAATGCGGGATGCCTTCGCACGACACTGCCAGGGCCCGTTATGGATGTCACTGACACGTTCCGCACGCAGAAGAATGCTGCTGCTGCTGTTGTTGGTAGTGGGGAGGGGAGGGGTGTTTTTGTCTTTCTGTGTCTGTCTGTCTGTGGCGGTTAGCGCGCTGCGCTCCGAACCCGGCGCCCCAAGTGCCCACTCACGGCGTATGCCGCTGACGATTATCTGAACCGGTCCTGGGGCCTCCCATAGGTCGACTCGGCCTCAAGTGAGTACCTGGTGCGATGTGTGAGCATTGCCACTCGGGAGACTAAGGCGGTCGGGCGTGGTGCTGCCGTGCCAGCCTTAATAGGTGCTTTTCTAACAGCACTTGCCCCAAAAGTTTGTTAAGGCTATACGGGGGATCTTTGCCTTTGTTGCATTGTGTATTGACCAAAACGCAGCAGGAATACCCGGAGCGTCTTCTTCAGTGGTGTGACTCTCCCCTCCATCAGTGACCGCGAGCCAGTTGTGGAAATTCCACATTCTCGTGGTAGAGACCGGTCCATCCACAGACGGGGACTCAAAGTGGACGGACTCAAAGTGTCTCACTCTGCGAACGCACAGAGAGGCGGCGCTTTTTTATTTCTTCCAAGATGTAGACATTCCACATTCCCATGACAGAGACTATTATTTACATTCGGAGATATCCGTTACTGACGTTCCACTGAGTAGTTCTAATTTTGCTGAGCCACGTTTTCTCTAACTTAGAGGTGGCAATCCGAGCTGCTGATGATGACGCTGCTGCTGCTATTGCTGACTCTTCTGGTGCAAATGGTGGTGATGCTGCTGATCATGGTTGTTTTTTTTAAATATTATCACTGAGCCTCAAGACTTTTTTCAGGAGGATCCTGCCAGGCTTATTGCAGGAGGGGACGATGTTGCTGTTGCTGCTTCTACTGCTGTGTGATCCCAATTAAGGATGGCTATGGCAGGACAATGGAGAGCCCGAAGGAAACCCGTGCAGAATAGAGGGAGAACATACCAAAGACAAAGATCCCCGTATAGCCTTAACATACTGTTGTGTCAAGTGCTGTAGGCAGGCGCCTATGAAGGCCAGCACGAGGTGGGTGGGTGGACAGCACAACACCCGGCTGCCATTGTATCCCGAGTGGCGATGTTTATACATCACGCCAGGTACTCATTTGAGGCTCAGCCGACCTAGGGGAGGCCCAGGACCGGTTCAGATAATCGTCACTCGTGAGCGGGGATCGAATTCGGCTCGCCGGGTTCGAAGCGCAGCGCGCTAACCGCTGCACCACGGCCCGCGCGCTCACTCGCACTCTGCACGACAGGGGGAGAACCAACTCCACACAGGCAATGGAAGCCAGGCGCTTTCTGCAGTGAGGCAAGAGCGTCACCACCCTGCCTGCCTGCCTGCCACCGACGAAATCAAAATGATACTCGCAGTGCCCGCATTCAGTGTACAGGGAAGCTACCCAGCCACCTGCAACTCTGCTCCGCTACCACGCAGCCACCTTGTCACCATACCACGCTGCCACCCTGCCACACTGCCACTCTGTCACCCTGCCACCCTACCACTCTACCACCCTGACGCGCTGCCGAGCTGCCACCCTACCACCCTGCCACCCTACCACCCAACCACCCTACCACCCTGCCGCACTGCCACTCTGTCACCTTACCACCCTACCACCCTGCCACACTAACACACTGCCACGCTTCCACTCTGCCACCCTACCACCCTGACGCGCTGCCACACTAACACTCTGCCACACTAACACCCTGCCGAACTGTCACACTAACACCCTGCCACGCTGCCACTCTGTCACCCTACCACTCTGCCACCTTACCACCCAACCACCCTACCACCCTACCACCCAACCATCCAACCACCCAACCACCCTACCACCCTACCACCCTGCCACGCTTCCACTCTGCCACCTTGCCACCCTACCACCCTACCACCCTACCACCCTACCACGCTACCACCCTACCACCCTACCACCCTGCCACGCTTCCACTCTGCCACCTTGCCACCCTACCACCCTACCACCCTACCACCCAACCATCCAACCACCCAACCACCCTACCACCCTACCACCCTGCCACGCTTCCACTCTGCCACCTTGCCACCCTACCACCCTACCACCCTACCACGCTACCACCCTACCACCCTGCCACGCTTCCACTCTGCCACCCTACCACCCTACCACCCAACCACCCAACCATCCAACCACCCTACCACCCAACCATCCAACCACCCAACCACCCAACCACCCTACCACCCTACCACCCTGCCACGCTTCCACTCTGCCACCTTGCCACCCTACCACCCTACCACCCTACCACCCTACCACGCTACCACCCTACCACCCTACCACCCTGCCACGCTTCCACTCTGCCACCTTGCCACCCTACCACCCTACCACCCTACCACCCAACCATCCAACCACCCAACCACCCTACCACCCTACCACCCTGCCACGCTGCCACTCTGCCACCCTACCACCCTACCACCCTACCACGCTGCTCGCCCTCGAGCTGCCCCGGGTGGAGGCCGTGCGGAGTCGGACGAGGAGGAAAGGGTTGTCGTGATGTCGTTCTAATCATAGCCGCCCAGCGTGCTCTTGAGCCCTCGCACGAATTCCAGCCTCAAAGAGCATTTCGCTGCTCGTGTTCCAAAGCAACGCCCCCCACTCTCCGTTCCTGGCCTGGCAACGCACGTGGAACATATCTCCCGGAGCTGGTGCCGACTTCACACTCGCGTAACGCAAAGCGTTGAGCGCCCGAGGGAGAGAACAAACCAAACAAATGTGGCATGGCGTGTTAAACAAAACACAGGAGGAGGAGAAGAAGAAGAAGAAGGAAACGCCGCCGCGGCTATCTGTAAGCAGGTGCTTGTCTCCTGTCACCTTGTCACGCTCCGCCACAGACACAGAGAGACGAGACACAGAGAGAGAGAGAAATGACGAGGACAGAGTCTCGCGACTGTGTGAGTGTGTTGGCCAGAGACCAACGCGGCTGCCGGCGAAGTGCCCTACAAAGTGAGGCTGATGGCTTTCAAACACTAAAATCAGTAACGATTTTTGTTTTATTTTACCAGGTAAGGTCCACTGAGCTATATACTTTAGCTCTTTTTTTCAGAAGCGACCGGGCCCCATATAATAGCTCAACGAAGTGGCTTGTCACGCGGACATTTTTTTTAGCGTGTTCATAAATGTGGAGGGAAAACCCGGAGGACACGGAGAAAAATCCACGCGACCACGGAGAGAGAGAGAGAGACAGGCGAACTCCAAATATACAGGAGTTGTCAGGGTCGGGATCGAACCCACGACCTCCTGTATACCAGGCGAGGTAATTAACACCTCAGCGCCATCGCGGCGCCCGGCTGTGAGCCGGTGCCACATTTCCCCCTCCAAGCTCTGCGGTCCTCTAAATACGAAGGTGTTGTCGGCCCAACGATCGAGTGTTTACACGTGGGAGGAAAGCGGAGCGCCTGGAGAAAACTCACGCAGTGCGCGGGGGCGACGCTCGATCCCAAACAGACGGAACAGGCGAGCGTCGGTCCACATTTGCTGCACTGGCGATGCATGAAGTATGGCAACTTCCTCGACGCGTACGGGAAGGGAATTTCTCGACATTCCTGTGGGCGATTCATCAACCCTCGGCACTGCTATGCACTTCCATATAATCTACTTCGTTGAGCTATCATTTGTGGCCAGTTATTTTCTGAAAAAGAAGCTGATAGCTCAGTGGGCTTTACCTGGCAAAACAAAATCGTTTCGCTTTGTTCGTATGTTTTTGGAGTATTTCGCGTAACTTTCCTACATGTGGCATTCCTATCGTGTCTTTTGTTTGTTGTTGTAACGTTCTGACTCAAAAAAATCCCCCGTATAGCCTTTAACAGACGCTTGGGGCAAGTGCTGTTAGCGAGTAGCACCTATGAAGGCCGGAACCGCACATGAGGGGTGGGTGGCCAGCACTACGCCCGGCCGCCTTTGTCTTCCTCGCTGAGACGTTTACACACCGCACCAGGTACCCATTTGAGGCTGAAAATTCGGTCATTTACGTTCCATATTTTATTTTAATTCAATGTAAATCAAATATCGTCCCTCCCCCTGAGTGATCATTGTCGTTTTACTAAACCACACTGACTGTCTCCACTCCGGTCCTCTCTGGAACATTCCCCGACTCTCCACCAATCCCCTGTCTCCCAACAGACGTCTCCCCAACCAACGTCTCCCCAACCGACGTCTCTCCAACTGACATCTCCCAACTAATGTCTCCCAACCGACGTCTCCCCAACTGACGTCTCCGCAACCGACGTCTCACAACCGACGTCTCCCCAACCGACGTCTCCCCAACCGACGTCTCTCCAACCGACGTCTCTACAACCGACGTCTCCCAACCGACGTCTCCCCAACCGACGTCTCTCCAACAGACGTCTCCCCAACTGACGTCTCCCCAACTGACGTCTCCCAACCGACGTCTCTTCAACCGACGTCTCCCCAACTGACGTCTCCCAACCGACGTCTCCCCAACCGACGTCTCCCAACCGACGTCTCCCAACCGACGTCTCCCCAACCGACGTCTCCCCAACCGACGTCTCCCCAACCGACGTCTCCCCAACCGACGTCTCCCCAACCGACGTCTCCCAACCGACGTCTCCCCAACCGACGTCTCCCCAACCGACGTCTCCCCAACCGACGTCTCCCCAACCGACGTCTCCCAACCGACGTCTCCCCAACCGACGTCTCCCCAACCGACGTCTCCCCAACCGACGTCTCCCCAACCGACGTCTCCCAACCGACGTCTCCCCAACCGACGTCTCCCCAACCGATGTCTCCCCAACCGACGTCTCCCCAACCGACGTCTCCCAACCGACGTCTCTTCAACCGACGTCTCCCCAACTGACGTCTCCCAACCGACGTCTCCCAACTGACGTCTCCCCAACCGACGTCTCCCCAACCGACGTCTCTCCAACCGACATCTCCCCAACCGACGTCTCTTCAACCGACGTCTCTCATCAGACGTCTCCCCAACCGACATCTCCCCAACCGACGTCTCCCCAACCGACGTCTTCCCAACCGACGTCTCCTAACCGATGTCTCCCAACCAACGTCTCCGAACTGACGTCACTTTCAAAATCACCGTGACGACTAATTACATATCAAAACGACCCTGACGACCAATCCGATTTCAAAACGACCCTGATAACCAATCAGATTCGAGTGGGTCCTCCACCCCGTCCAATCAGATTGTGCCCGAGGCTGTGCGTCGGGCTGCCACCGCGTGACCGCAGCCTCTCGCCCAATGAGAGTCGAACATGGCGCTATTTGAATTGACGAGCGAGCCCTTAGATCCCCCACTGAGTTATTTTATTTATTAATTAACATGGCCTCGACTCTCGGATTGTTTCCCCTCACACTGTATTTAGTGAATGCAGTGGTGCACAGGCACAAATAATAACAACACAAATAACAGCACATTCGTGTGGCTTACTAAAAGTAAATATTAGGCGACGTTTCGGGCGATGGCCCTTCTTCACAGCACACAGAGAGGCCACTCTACCTCTCCGTTACCGCAAAACCGTTACCTAATATACATTACTAAACATTATATACTGGTTTTGTTTTAAGGCCACGGTATTATTGACGAATATGTTGCGTTGTGCAGATTAATAGTTGGATGTTTTGGCTTCAATCAAATACTCCCGTCAGATGTTGGCATCCGTTTCATTTGAACTCTCTCTCTCTGTGTCTGTGTCGGTCTTCCAGATTTTACCACACTGCTAAAACGGCTGTAAACAACTCATTACTAACAGAGAGAGGGGGGTCATTGCCTGCGAAACATCTGGCGGTTCGCCAGCATTTATTAGATCAAGTAAGCTGGACGCTATCCGATGGTACGGTTAGTCTCGCACCTGCCATTGAGAACGTAGAATTTCCACTATGGAGACGATCGCTCATCCAGCCAAAATAATTATGTTGTGTCGAGCTAGGACCCATAGCTAACAGAGAGGTTCAGATTATAAGCATCTGGCAGTTAACCAGCGTTGGTACAAGCAAGCCTGACTCAATGTATGTCCAAACTGGTACAGAGTTACTCTTTGGTTCTTTCGGTAATGTCACGCAGAGAGAAAATAAATTGAATAATAGAATGCGACGTTTTGATTGCAACACAAGCAATCGTCATCAGGTAGAACTAAATTTGAGAGAGAGACAAAACACAGACACGGAGACACACAGACAGACACACAAGCAGAGAGAGACAACACAGAGACACACAGAGAGAGACACATCACATATACACACAGAGACTGTTGTGTCTCTTTCTCTCTGTTGTGCAAATTAGTATAGGCCAGGTAAACAAATCACTATAAATCATGCACGTAAAACTAAACTCTTTTTTTTTCTAACCAGGCAAAGACCACTGAGCGATTGGCTTCTATCCTAGAAGCGACTTGGCCACAAATGATAGCGACGACGAAAGTGGTGTATCATCATGTGGAAATCCACAGCAGCAAAATCATCAAAACAATCTAGACGCGTGTTTCTAAGTGGATGGAAGCAAAACGGGAGCACCACGCGAAAAAATCCGAGGAGGTGGACAATTTGCGGCAGATGGTTGTGTGTACGTATCAACCTAGATTTGAAGCTTTCGTGACTGCAGGAATCCATGATGATTGCTTGCAACACAAGCAATCATCATCAGGTGGGAAAACCACAGCAAGAAAAAGGGGTTTTTTTTGCTTAAAAGTGTGCGTACTTTTAAGCAAAAAATGTTTCTTGCTGTTGTTTTCCCACCTGATGATGATTGCTTGTGTTGCAATCGAAACGTCGTGATTTATTTTATTTTATACCTACGTGACTCTACCGAAAGAACCAAAGAGTAATGTTTGTACTATGTTGAACTTCTTTCGCACTGTACGTAGCCAACCGTGCTGATCGGATGCATTTCCCACCGCGTCATTGTCAACTTGCGATCGCGTTCCAACTCCTCACAATTGACGACGAACAAAAAATGTCCGTGCAGAAAGCACAGCAAGTAGGTTGATAATACATCTCAGCACGCAACGGCGCTTTGTTTCCCGGCTAAGTGTGTGTACTTTTAAGCCACGTAAAGCGAGTGTCAAAGGTCACGGGGCAGACCCTGGTGTTATAGGTGGGACACGTAGCGTAAGAATAGGTAGATGCACCACTTATCCCTGGCCGAGCGAGGTGTCATTACGTTGGTCGTTCCCATTTCATGATGTGGGCCAATAATAGTGAATTGTGCGATAGGCATTTGAACACGAGTGGGTTATGAAATAGTTCGCTGCTATTCCGCCAAAACACTGAAGATAAATAATAAATGAAAATGCGCAAAACCCGTATTAGGTCCGGGGACTGTGCAACCTCAGACCCAGGCTCACAGAAGGCCACGCGGCAGCCCACACTTACCCCGTCGCCGCATTTAGCGAACGCTGGGGGAGTTTGTGTGCAGCTGTGGAGTGACCGTGGGGAACTCAGTGTGCAGAGCTGAGTGGGGAGCCGGGGAAGTTGTGGGGAGGTGGCGGGGGGGGGGATTTGTTTGGGAGGGAGGGAGGGGCTGGGGGGAGGGAGGGAGGGTCACACCAAGGTCACGAGAAGAGTTTAAATGATGGGAGCGCTGCTCAGAAGGAATGCCCCCCCCCCCCCTCGACTCTGCTGAGTTTCTGCTGCGGAACGATTGCGGTGGCGTCGCCGCTGCAACGGTCGCTGCTGCTGCTGCTGTTGCCTTTCGGCGCTAATTAATTTACTCCGAGAGACTCTGCCGCTCTTAGCTGGCGAGGGCATTGGCAGTCTTCCCGCTGACGGATTCCTGCTGGGAAAACGGTACAAGCGCCTCCAGGTCTGTGTTCGTGCGGATGATGATGTTGATGGGGGCGGTGTTGGGCGGGCGGAGGTGTTATTTATTCATTCGGAAAAGCATCATTGAGGCTCGAGACTCGTTCACAGGAGGGTTTTGCATTGTGGTGTTTGGCCAATTCCTTTCGGATTTCTGTATACAAAGACATATAGCCTTAACAGACGTTTGGGGCAAGTGCTGTCAGCGAGCACGTATATAGGCCGGCAAAATGGGGTGGGTGGCCAACACCACGCCCGGCCGCCTTTGTTTCCCCAGTGGCGATGTTTACACACCGCACCAGGTACTCATTTGAGGCTGAGTTGACTTGTCCTGGGGAGGCCCAGGAACGGTTCAGAAAATCGTTACTGGTGTTGGCCGTGAGCCGGAGTCGAACACAGGTGGCCGGGTTTGTAGTGCAGCCCGCTAACCGCGATGCTACCGCTCCCCACATACGTATATACACACACACATCTGTTATCGTCAAGCTGTACGATTATGTTGTGTGTCCCAATCTTGATTTGAATCTTGATTTGAAGCATTCGTGACTGCAGGAATCCATACTCTTTGGTTCTTTCGGTGAAGTCACGTGGGTAGAAAAATAAAATTCGTGTGTATCCCATTCTGGTGCATGCCATTCGATTCTGAAACTTTGGCCAATGATAAAAACAAAAACACGAAAACTTTCCATTTGACTTGGGGCACACGCGGTAAGTGCACTGACGCTGCGTGACGTCACTGAGGCCCCTGTGACGGAGTCCCAGAACCCCCCGCGGTGTGCCACAGACACAGACACTCAGCCTTGGTGGACAGCTACGAGATAAGAGATGTTTGCTAATTGCAATGCGCCCTCGCGTTATCTGGTTACCACATGCCTCTGGATATCCCACGGCTACTATTGCCGTTTTCTCCAGGTTATAAGATGCACTCATTTTGTTTTTAAAGTTGGTTGTGCGTCTTGTAATTCGGTAATTATTTTTATACGCATCCCATCAGCACAACGACCTTCTGCGAGTGTATCTCATCGGCTGCATTCGTTCAAATAGAAGCACACAAAAACAAACGCTGGACCAGTTTCGACATTCGGTGTCTCATCAGCAGTAAGGCTGTCTGCTTGAATCAATGATGGGAAAACCAGCAGATGTTTAAAGGCAAGGACCCTCTCTTTAAGTAATGGTTATCATCTGGTAGGCGTGTCTGTGAAAATTACTATCATTATTGAAATTGTTGTATTAATAAAATGCTACATATTTACAATAAAATATTACATATTACATATTTTATTAAAAATCATATTTTTGTATATTTGTGGATAGTTTGCTCAAAATATAATTGCGAAGAGTCACTCGCACACACAACAAAACATCCACAGCACGACACAAAACCCACAACACAACATCCACAACGTAACAAAGACAAAGATCCCCCGTATAGCCTGAACAGACTGTAGGGGCAAGTGCTGTTAGCGAGCACCTTTAAAGGCCGGCACGGCACACGAGGGGGTGGGTGGCCAACACCACGCCCGGCCGCCTTTGTCTCCCCAGTGGCGATGTTTACACATCGCACCAGGTACTCATTTGAGGCTGAGTCGACCTAGGGGAGGCCCAGGACCGGTTCAGATAATCGTCACTGGTGTTGGCCGTTAGCGGGAATCGAACCCGGGTCGTCAGGTTTGTAGCGCAGTGTAGTGCTAACCGCTACACTACCGCTCCCCACACAACACAACCCCCACAACACAACACCCACAACACAACACCCACAACACGGCATACACAACACCCACAGGACAAACACAACACAACACCCACAACACAACACCCACAACACAACATACACAACGTAACATACACAACACCCACAACCTAACATACACAACACGACACGACATTCACATCACCCACAACACAGCGTACACAACATACACAGCACAACACTTACAACATAACACACAACACACCCATCACAACAGCCACAACATAAACAACACGGGATACACAACACAACATACACGACACGACATTGATTTAAGGGCCACGCCTCACAGATGAGTCGCAATGCAATCAAAGCCCTAACGACAAGGCACACCGTAGAATTGGTTGAAGGGTTCACGGGTTGCTGATGAGGACAGTGACATTGAAACCGCTCAGAGGTGACATCGTTAAGGGCAGTGGGAAACGTGAAAAAGTAAAAATATTCTTAGGTATTAACGACGATGATAGTGATAATTCTACTACAGCTGATGGTGATAGTGTTGATTATGATGATGATGGTTTTGATAGTGGTAATGACAATGGTGATGATGGTGTTGATTATATTTTTACGGTAATTATGATGATGCTGCTGCCAACAATGATGGTGGTAGATCTTTTAATAATGATGGCAGTTGTAATAATTGTAATAATGATGATGGTGGTGGTGGTGGTGGTTGTGATAGTGGTGATGATGGTGATGGCGGTGGTGATGATGATTATCGTGTTATGGTGTTAATACGAATGATGATGATTATGATCTGTCCCCAGAATCCGGAATAAACGACATATCCAGCAGAAAAATAAACATACATGTAAATCTCCTGGCATCTTCTGCACAAGACATCAGGACATAGACACACTCAAGGAGACACCCAATCTAGCGGAGGAGAAGATATAAGAAGAGGAGGAAGCAATACTAGTCGCACGTGGCACACACTGCCCCTGAGACGACGTCACAATGGATAAGGACAAGCGTGACATCCGATCTCATGCCGCCAAGAACATGCAGGAGCTGTTCGTCAACTTCGCACTGATCCTCATCTGCCTGCTGCTCATGTACATCATCGTGAAGCTCATGTAGTCAGCCGCCTGCCTCTCTCTCTCTCTCTATTTCCCTTCTCGTTGTCTTGTTGGCCACGTGGTTGTCGTTTGTTGTCGTCGTCACAGTTGTCATTGTGACGTTTACTGTAACTTTCATATTTGGAAGCCACGTGCTTCTCTGAGGTTAAATACACGGCCGCAACAACAGCAGCAGCAACAGCAGCAGCAGATTTTTTTTAAGACTGTCTGCTGAAAAGTATTTACACTTTGGTAAACACGTGACTGTGGCTGCGTGGATTAGGATGCTGATGAGCCGTTACATCTGGAGTCCTGGTCTGAGTGGCTCTGTCGCGCTCTCTCTTTCCTTCTTAGGGGGTTCATAATGGCCACGTTAAGATTACTAAGCAAGCACTGCCGGGGGCTCTAAGTTCAAGCCCTGCATAAAGAGATTCATAATGGTTGTGCCAGGGTGATGAACCCAGTATCTCTCACCTGATGGGTGCAAGCCATTGGTCTGGCTGTGTCGCAAGATGCTCATAATGTAGTTGTGTTATGGGTTTAGTGTTAAGCTGGCATCTATCGAGGCCCTGCGTTGAAGCCATAGGTCTGGATCTCCCCCTCTATAGGTTCCTAACAGCTCTGTCAGAGCACGTCTGGGATCCGTGGATCACGTGTCCTGAACTTGGTCCATACTGTAATGGCCGTGTCAACATCACCAGGCCACCATCTCTCAAGTGAAGTCCAGGGTCTGGGGCTAGCAATGGCCGTGTTAGATGCACGAAGCCAGTACCGCAAATATCCTCGGTTTGAATCCGGATTCAGTCACCTAATTAATTCAATTGATTAACTACGCAGCCAATTTGCCTGCTTCGCAAATCTGTCCCTCTACATGAACACCAATAGTATTTTGTTACAAGTCCCATTGGCCATACAGCCTCATGGGAGTGATTTGTGTTGTTGCTTTCCCAGCAAGATAGGTTTAACACAAAGCAAAATCTGGACAGGTCTTGACATTCAGTGTCTCATCAGTAATCAGCAGAGTCAGGCTCGTCTGAATCAATGCTGGTGAACTGTCAGATGTTCGAGGCAAGGACCTTCTATTTTAGATATAGGTCCTAGTTCCACGCCAACATTATATTACACGCAGGAATAATAGTTTCAGTTTTAAATAATGCGAATTGAATCTCAACGATGTACAATAATAACATGCAAACAAATCACAAGAAGTGCTTCATTCTAATTTACAACAAATTTTAGTAAGTAAATGAAACCCCTCGTGAAATGACAACAATTCATAAACCTGGCCAAGAAACGGTATTAAGCTAAAAGTATAAACAAAAAACAAAAGTTATCACAACAAAGGAATAGAAAATTGTGGTTGGTGTGGTAGTATCCTGAACGCCAGCCAGAGAGATTAGTGCACTGCGGTGACATCCCAGAGTGCATGAGACAACATCGTGAGCGTGCATCACATCACTTGTGACGGCTCAGGGCATTGTAGTAAGTCATGTGATAAGCCATTCGCGTGCGACGTCAATATCACAAACATCTATAGCAACACCCCTGGTGTGCTGGACTAGTAGCACATTGACATGCTCTGTTAACGCGTCAAACCTTGCTAATTGGCTGTGTCGGGTGGTGGCGGGTTTAACGACACATTTCTATTTACGCGATTTAGCCCAAAAAAAACTATATTATGGAGCAATATCCCTGCAGACATGGTTATGGCTCAACAAGTTTAACGCTAAGTAGACTTCCACGACCAATATCGTTAATAATAGAGGGTTAGATCGCATAAATATAATTGAGTCGTTAAACCCGCCACTACCCGACACAGCCAATTAGTAAGGTTTGTTATGTGGACAAACATGTCAATTCGTTACAAGTACAGCACACCGGCTGTGATGGAGAGTACACCCACAACATTTACAATTCGGGTACGACGTTTCGCCAATAATGACAATCGGCATCACTGCGCTGCCTCCTCCCCGCCAGACGAGAGAATGTCCCATTGATGATTACTCGTCAAAGGGCACCGCTTCCAAAACACCCAACAAGTCAAAGTGATTTCCTGCTCGAAAATGAGCCACATGGAGGCCATTCATTGGTGGTCATCTGCTTACAGCCCTGAGCCAGTTGGTGGAAATTACCCATTCCTATGGCGGGGAAGAGAATGTACGTATGTACGTTGAACTTATTTCGCACCATACGTAGCCAACCGTGCTGATCGTAGGTGCGGAGTCTCTCCACAGAACAAGCACTGTTGATTCCCCCATGAAGCAGTACCTATTTTACCGACCCCCAGAGGGATGATGGACTGAGTTCAACCCCGCACCAGCCAGTATTTGAAGCGGCAAGCTTCCGCTCGCACCTTCCCAAAAACAGCTGTCCTTGATAATGTCGCTGCCAAACACGCGGCCCGGTTAAGTTTTTATATGAGTGCCCGAATGGTTGTTGTTCCCGCAGAGTGAGTTTCTGGCTAGGCATGTGGCTACACGTACTCTTTGGTTCTATTCGGTAAAGTCACGTGGGTTAAAAATAAAACAACAAAAATCACGACATTTCGGCCACAACACAAGTGGCCTTCATCAGGTGAAGGGACCAGACTGTCTAGAGGACAGCGCTGGAGTGAACACAGCCAAGCTCAGACCGCGACCTTTAAGCGACCTTTAAGCGGTCTGAGCTTGGCTGTGTTCACTCCAGCGCTGTCCTCTAGACAGTCTGGTCCCTTCACCTGATGAAGGCCACTTGTGTTGTGGCCGAAACGTCGTGATTTTTGTTTTATGTTTTACCTACGTTAATTTACCGAATAGAACCAAAGAGTATGGATCCTTGCAGTCACGAAAGCTTTAAATCTAGAAATGTGGCTACACGTGAGACTGATTACAGTTTCACTCGATTGTCCGTGGAACACATTGTCCAGGCGGTGGAATAACCGTGTTTGCGCGAAAATAAAACGAAATAAATGTCTTTCGTGGGCACCAATCGTCGTATTCTACTCTCGTGGAATCCCTCTGTCTGTGTTTGTCTACCTTCCCACCCGCCATCACGCGGGTGTGCGCGGTGACGTCACCACCGCACGCGCACACCTGCGTGATGACGTCACGTTGACGTCACAGCTCCCCTACCTACACATTATCATGCTGCACTGCGCGTGAAACGCTATCATGTACTATGTCGTAAAAAGTTTTGCTCCCTGGCTGGCTGCCTGGCGGGAGGGAGCATCAGGCTGCAGCGCTCATTTGACCGCAAACAGCGCGGCAGGTAAACCGATAATTGTAAGAATCAATAAAAATCACACACACAATCAGACGACGCATTCAACATCTTCACCCTCGTTCTGCGTAGCCACAGAGCACCTTCGTATCGCAAATCGCAGACAATGGTAGTCAGAGTGCATCTGCTGTTTACGCTGTTCGCATAGCACGGAGTCTGTCGTGCACGTGCAGGGGCTGTGTGCCTCGTGCAATAAGAGTCCACCACACAAGTCGTCCTGCTAGCGGACCTTTATTGTTCCGTCCAACACCAACAGGAACACTTGTAGGGCACCAACACTGCTGTTGACTTCAGACTTTTACTGCCCCCGGAGCCCCGAGCCCTTGTCTCACACCTCTCTGTCTCTATATAAACAATCTCTTTCCTCTCATCTCATTTACCAGCCAATGTGTACAATGAAGTCTTCATATATTGCTGATACGGAAAAAAAATAATAACGCTGTTGGGAACGCATCCCGATACGTACAATGGTGCAATGACCCCTTTTAGTTCTAATTCCATTAGCGCTCTCTTCTCCAGGAACACATATTAAGCGCTAAGCGAGGTGTGCCTGTATCTTGTTGGGGTTCTCTCCCCATTGCCCTCCTATCCCCGCTTTCCCACCTTCCATTGCCAGCGCTCCCGTTGAATCATTCCTCTGGGTATGGTCCCTTGACCCTTGCGTGACCCCCACACTCAAGCCTGACCGTGTGCCCACATGAACTGTAAGCGAAACACAAAGTTCCTGCCTCGAGTCTGCTGCCAATCTGCTGCAGGTGGCGAGATGTTAACGACCTCGCCTGGTATGCAGGAGGTTGTGGGTTTTATCCCGACCCTGACGCCTGCTGTATATTTAGAGTTTGCGTTTCTCTGTCCCCGTGGTCACGTGGATTTTTCTCCAGGTGCTCCGGTTTTTCCCTTCCACATTTAGAATCAACGTGCGTTTAGAGTATTTGGCTGCGATACGTTTCCACGTGATTAGCCACTTGGTTGAGCTATCATTTGTGGCCAGCTCGCTTCTGAAAATGAGCTCGACAGCTCAGTGGGGCCTTACCTGGTAAAACAAAAAGTTAAGCTAACATCTGGCTGATTGAACAGACTCTGGTGGTGGTGACGCTTGTGTTTCACAGCAAACGAGGGGCCGAGTTTGATGCCCGACTCAGGCGCCTCTCTCTGTGTGGAGTTTGTATATTCTCCTCCTGTTCTACATGGAGTTATTTCGGATTTCCGGTGTACTCCCATAGATAATTATTACTCAATTGGTCTCGCGCAATTGGAAAAAGTCCCCAGGATCCTCCTCAAAAATATATTTGAGGCTCACCTGGGGGAACAGGTAAAGTAATAATAAAAATGTATGTTAACGCGACAGATCTCAGTTACCAGCAGCAGGGGCGGAGCCAGGATTTTGACTTTGGGGGTGGCTGACTTCAATATTGTGAGATACCCAGTGTTTATGTTTTCCAATGGGCGCCACAAATGTATAAAACAAATTTTATTGGATTTGAACGCGGAGTTTATTAATAGGTCGGAGCCGCTGATGTGGATAATAAGTTCGATAAGTTCGAAAGGCTGCCGCTCAAGCAGCCTGCAGGGCAGCACAAGGTGGCAGCCTGCAGGGCAGCACAAGGTGGCAGCCTGCAGGGCAGCAGCACAAGGTGGCAGCCTGCAGGGCAGCACGAGGTAGCAGCCTGCAGGGCAGCACGAGGTAGCAGCCTGCAGGGTAGCACAAGGATGGCAGCCTACAGCATTTTGCAGCAGCCGGATATCCGGTTATCCCGATTACCGACTTTCCCAAAATTTCAGGGGGGGCTGAGTCCCCCCCCCCCAGCCCCCCCCCCCCCCCGTGGCTCCGCTCCTGACCAGCAGTGAGTTCCATGTACATGGGCCGTAAACTGCAAACGTGGGTGGGTGGGTAAGTGGGTGGATGAGTAGATAGGTGGGTGAGTGAATATGTTATTGAGTGGGTGAGTGGATGGGTGTATGAGTGAGTGAATCAGTAACTGGTAGGTGAGTGAATGGGTGGGTGGGTGAATTCGTGGATGAGTGGGTGAGTGAGCCTCCCTTAGGTCGACGCAGCCTCAAGCCTGGTGTGGTGTGTTAACATCGCCACTGAGGAGACAAAGGCGGCCGGGCGTGGTGCTGGCCACCCACTCGCTTGTGTGCCGTGCCTGCCATCGTAAGTGCTACTCGCTAACAGCACTTGCCCCAACAGTCTGTTAAGGCTACACGGGGGATCTTTGTCTTTGCGGGTGAGAGTGAGTCAAGGCCGTAGCCATGGAGTCATCTTTGGGGGGGACCAAATCTTCCAGGGGTCACTGTGATGTCACAGTGATGTCGCTGGCCAAACAACATTTAATTTAGAACTGCTTTGTGTGTTTAGCTACAAAATGGGACCTTTTTTGCCAGTATCAAAGTATGAAAAAAATAAGGTTTGTATTTGGTGTTTGAACATCTTAGCACCTGTTTTACTGCCAGAAAGGGTACACATATTCTTACTAGCATGATCGGTTACGTACGGTGCGAAAGAAGTTAATCTGTGAAAACAAGTGGACGTGTGTGAAAAAGAAATGCCATAGCTCATCGGAATCCTCGAGTGTAAATAAATATGATGACATACATGCACATGGAGCAGGAATCGCAGGTCGGGAGAGGATTCCTACTCGCTCGGATGTCCTTCAGAGTTCGTGTCCGCGTGGTGAACGATTTGGCAGCATCGGTGCAACGTGAAAGGTGGTCCAAGCCTCCAGATTTCTGCTGAAGAGAAACATGGTACATTGTTGTTTGGAGCGTTCAACACGCCCTACATACATACACCTACTAAGGGCCGCCCCAAGGCCCTGCTTTTTATTGACCCTTACGTATGAATGAGGAGCCTACGTGGCATCATTCTGCCAGGAGCCTCTGGATACCTCTGGGCGGCCCTGGCTGGACAGATCGTGAGAGCACTAATGTCAGCCGTGCCACGAACGTGTGCGTTTGAAATTCGACAAAAATGGCTCTTCTTAATTCTTAGCTCTTTCGGTAAAGTCACGTTGAAGGGAAACAATAAAATAATAAAATATATATAAAACAATAAAAATTCTCACGACGTTTTGACTGTAACACAAACGGTCATCATCAAATGATGATCAAATGATGATGACCGCACACCGATGATGACCGTTTGTGTTATGGTCGAAACGTCGTGAGAATTTGTATTGTTTTATATATATTTTATTATTTTGTTGTTTCCCTTCAACGTGACTTTACCGAAAGAGCTAAGAATATGAATTACTGCAGTCACGAAAGCTTTAAATAAAAATTTATGGCTCTTCTTGTTATTTTGATTGCCGACCTTTGACCATGGAAGTCCATACTCTTTGTTTTTTTTCGGTAAAGTCACGTAGGTAAAATAAATAAATAGCTGAGGAAACAAAGGCGGCCGGGCGTGGTGCTGGCCACCCACTTGCTCGTGTGCCGTGCCGGCAATCGTAGGTGCTACTCGCTAACAGCACTTGCCCCAACAGTTCACCATGGAAGTCCAATTTACCATAGATGTCCAGTTCACTATGGAAGTCCAGTTTACCATGGAAGTCCATTTCACCATGGAAGTCCAGTTCACTATGGAAGTCCAGTTCACCATGGTGTTAATCGGAAGTGTGCGGAAGGACAACAAATTAAACACAAAAATCAATAATTAAGAAACGAGTTTCCAATCGAGATGAATTAAAAAGTGCATTGCTCCAGTGGCTTCCTAATTTTGGAAGGAAGAGCGTTCCAGACGGCCGCAGAAGCGCATCTGAAAGCGATGCGGTGACCACCGCCTCTGTTCGATGGTGTTGAACCAAAGATGCTGGGATGATGCACGCTCACAAGGCCGTGTGGCTGGTGGGATGGGTTAAACATGCTTTCGTTTTAATGTGTTTACGCGGAGGGACAGATATGGTGAGGTGGATCGTTTGCTCGTTCAGCATGATAAGGGATCGTGGCTGAAGGGAGACCATGGCACGCGTTGTGACTCTGCAACGATGATGGAAACTTACCACCACCTAGTGGCGACTGATTTCTCTGCTCAGTGAAATAACATCACGGTCAACTCCAACCGGGATCATCGTTGTGCTTGCATTAACCGTACCAGGTAAAGCCCACTGAGCTTCAGTGATACCCCGGTTTACGTCAGGGATGCGTTCCTAAAAGGTGCGGCCACGAATATCGAAACGACGTTCAATCAAAGCTTAATAAAGGTGTTTGGGTTAGATCGCGTGTCTCGTGCAGAGACACTGACAACAGGGAGTTCAACACATCCATCAATGACACTGTGGCGTGGAAAGTAAAAACATATATATACAATTGTGGATGACGTTTCGGGTAATTGCCCTTCTTTCTAGCACAATTGCCCTACTTAATGTGCTATGAAGAAGGACCGTTGCTTGACACATCACCTATTTTCAGGCCACACACACAGTGAGTGTTGTTGTTGACGAACTTGTAGAGATGTTTGTTGTTGTTGACGAACGTGTGGAGATTGTTGTTGTTGTTGACGAACGTGTAGAGATGTGTGTTGTTGTTGTTTGTACATCACCGGCAACGCCGTAGCAGCAGCAGCAACGCGAGCAGTCAGCTAGGTAACTAACAACAGGGGGCAGTGCTAGCACAGGTCGCACTGTAGCACAGCACACCACCATTGTCACAATCAGAATCTTTATTCAGATTGTAGGAGTAATCCGATGCGCTATTAAGCTCTTCTTCACAGATGTCCAGGAAGGGACATCTAAAGGAGGCAGGGCAGGGCCTCCTTTAGATGGAGGCAGGGCCTCCTTTAAAATTAAGCGAGTGTCCAAAGCTAATTTAACAAATATATAACTTATGGACGGTTTGTTTGAATGTTGTTCATATTTTATTTTATTAGGAGGCAGGGCCTCTTTTAAAATTAAGCGAGTGCCCAAAGCTAATTTAACAAATATATAACGTATGCACTGTTTGTTTAAATGTTGTATCATATTTCATTTTATTAGGAGGCAGGGCCTCGTTTAAAATTAAGCGAGTGTCTAAAGCTAATTGAACAAAAATATAACGTATGCACGATTTGTTTACATTTTCACATTTTTTTGAATTTACAATTGACGTCTAAGGCATTGATGTTTAAGCCGTTCGGTCGTGGTAGTAACAGCTTTGCCTGTGGTCGTGAAGAGTCATAGTCGTACAGTTTGTTGACTGGTTTCACTAAAAAAATTAACTAAATTACATTTTTTTGTATTACCAGGTAAGGCCCACTGAGCTACATATATCTTTTTCAGAAGCGACCTGGAACACAAATGATAGCTCAACGAAGTGGCTTATCGCGTGGGAAATGTAAAGCATCCAAATCCTCTAAACGCGTGATGTTGATTCTAAATGTGGAGGGGGAAGAACCGGAGGACCCGGAGAAAAATCCACGCGATCACGGGGAGAGAAACACACAAATTCCAAATATGCAGCAGGCGTCAGGGTCGTGATGTAACCCACGACCACCTGTATACCAAGCGAGGTAGTTAACATCTCGCCACTGATGTCTGTGTAGGATGCGTCCGTCTCGAATGCTTATTGTGTCAATTATATTTCTGCACAACTACGCTAATAATGGTGTTGTGTTTTATAGAGGTTATGCGTCGAGCTAGAACCCACACCAAACAGAAAACATCTGGCAGTTCAGCAGCATTTATTGGCTCAAGCGTGCGAGCGAGCCTGACTTTGCTGACGAGACATTGAATGTCAAAACCGGTCCACAGTTTGCTCGCGTTCATGCAACGCTGCAGAAATGATGCGCACACACACACACAGAGAAGGCCGCATGGCCGACGGGATGTGTATAATAAAACATCTCATCGTTTTTTTAAATTCTGTCGCGAATTTAAAAACGAGGACGAACCGTCCGATTTGTTTGGTTGCTTATATTCTTCCACGAGGACGCTCGTGATTTAGAGCGTTAAAAATAATGTCGCGGCAATATAATTTGTATATCATGATAATAATAATAAAAAAAACAATGTTACGCCGGTTTACTCAGGGACGCCTCAATCGTGTCTGGCGACTCTTTCCTACAAGGGTCCTGCTAAGTTGTTTGTAGTAAGGGGGACGGTGTGCGGGTGGGTGGGGTGGGGGATCCATGATTGCTGCCGTGTAAGATTCCTAACTGGGCAATGTTGCGCCGTCAATGTTTCAAATTCACGAGGTCTTTAACGTCCGATGTGAAACAGACGGCACTCAGAGACCCCCCCCCCCCCGCCCAATGTGAACCAGGTCGGTGCTCACAAAGTTAACTACCTTGCTCTGTGAAAGACCCAACGCGGAAGATCCCCTGGGGTTTCGTCTTCCACGAAGCTCATCGGTGCACCACAAACCGCATATGCATTGTGCAAACCCATGACAGCAGATGCGGATGCCTGGCGATTCACAAATTGAGAATAAATTATTATTATTTTTTTCATCCAGGAGTGGTGCGACTGTGGTCATCCAAGAACAGACCGTGACAACGCAATATCCCCGGGTCTACGCATACGAAGGAGACATCACAGCGATGATGAACGCCACTGCTCCTTACGCGGTTGTCTGGCTCGACCACCTGAATGTAAAATTGTAGCTGTGCGTCTACGTGAGCAGCCGTACGAAATAATAATAAAAAAATCCGGCTGGGCTGGTTGGATTGGAATCGCGAACCTCTGCAATAAGTAGCAGGTCACCGCCCAATATAAGTTAGTGGAGTCTATGAAATAACACCGGGCATTTGGTAGCGAAACAATTGACAATGTTGTGATACGTATGTGCTGTGGAAACGGGGCATTGCCTGAAACGTCGCCTGTTGTAGTTGTCCCCTTTTAAGGACGTGTTATTGACGCATGCGTTGCATTTTATGTCTAAGATTTAGTTAAACTCTGCAGCCTTGTCCGTTAAGTGTGTCACCAATTTCCCTGCACTTTCCGTGTCTAGCGGTTGTCTTGATAACTATGATGTCAGCAAGGCACAGACGGTTAATTTTATCTCCGTCTATCTTCATGCCTTTCCTTCTCCCGTCCATTTTTTGCTAAATATCTTCCATTACCCCCACGGGTAACCATGGTGAGAGCGTATCTTCTTGCCTGAGTCGTCATCTTCTGATTTGCAATGTTATTTTAGTCACGCAATATCAGTGTGACTGTTGCACCTCCATGTATGTATTATGTATATTGAACTTCTTTCGCGCCGTGTGTAGCAAACCGTGCGAATCAGAGGTGCGGGAAATATTATTGTCCTATGAAACGATTGCACATCTATCAAAAAAAAGAAGACAGGGTCAATGACGTTTTACTGTGAAGTAAAGCGAGCTTGCGCAGGACACATCGCGAGAAGGAATGGTAAGCCAGTGGACGAGATTGGTGACGGAATGACAGCCCAAGGAGGGGGATGCGCCCGACGAGACCAACGTTGCAGAGACGGAGTGATCAGATCGTCTCACGTGCAAGTGCCTGGTGGACTGTGGCGCAGCGGGACCGTGAGGGAAGGCGACAGCGTAGGGAGGCCTTCATCCATCAGTGGATAGACCATGGCTGGCTGCTGACGACGACTGTGTACATCTCATGCTGTGTTCTTCATTGCAAAGCCAGCGAGGCCACTGACGGCCCCTGGTGGCCTTTAGCACGTCCCCTGAAGTGCGTCCCCCTAACAATAAACAACTGCGAAAACACCCCCCATCGTGCTGCTGTCAAACCCCCCATGATTTTAAAATGTGGCGGCCCTCGTACTGATGATGTTTACTTCTCGGCGAAAGTGGCCACCCTCTGAAAATGAGTGAAGAACATTGCTCTAGCTTAAATTTCGATTTAAAGCTTTCGTGACTGCAAGGATTCATCTTCTTTGGTTCTTTCGGTAAAGTCACGTAGAATGAGAATAAAATAATAAAATTAAACAATAAAATTCTCACGACGTTTCGGCCACAACACAAGCGGCCTTCTTCAGGTGAAGAAACAAAAAACTGTCGGGACGACAGAGCTCTGTCGTCCCGACAGTTTTTTTGTCTTTTGTTCCTTCACCTGAAGAAGGCCGCTTGTGTTGTGGCCGAAACGTCGTGAGAATTTTATTGTTTTATTTTATTATTTTATTCTCATTCTACGTGACTTTACCGAAAGAACCAAAGAAGAGCATTGGTCTAGTTTGTTCCCTTATTTGGGCACACCAACAGTCTTCAACAGAGAACAGCCCCCGCCTCCGACAGAGATGACGGCCCTCTGCTAAGACTAAACTATGGTTCATTTTAACCAGGTAAGGCTCATCTCCTTGGTTCTTTCGGTAAAGTCACGTAGAAGGGAAATAATATAAAACGTAATAAAATACAATTATTTCGTTTTGTTATGTTATAATTGTTTTTATTATTTTATTATTTTTAAATAAAATAAAATTATTTTATTATGTTTTATCTTTATTATTTTATTTTTTCCCTTCTACGTGGTGACTTTACCGAAAGAACCAAGAAGATGAATCCCTGCAGTCACGAAAGCTTCAAATCAGGCAAGGCTCACTGAGCTGTGTAGCTCTTGTTTTCAGAAACGACCTGGCCACAAATGAGAGCTCAATAAAGTGGCTTTTCGCGTGGAAATGCATCGCAGACAGATGCTCTATAAACGCATGTTGGATCTAAATGTGGAGGGAAAACCCAGGGGACCCGGAGAAAAATCCACACGAGCACGGGGAGAACACGCAAACTCCAAATTTACAGCAGGCGTCAGGGTCGGGATCGAACCCAATACCTACTTGTATACCAGGAGAGGTAGTTAACATCTCAGCACCCTTGAGCAGTGGGACACTTTAGCTTCCACTTGAACTAAGAATCGTGAAGGTACCTTAATATGGCTCTATGAGTATACGGCATCAACATTAGAACTCTGACAATCTTTAATACCACGGCAATATCTGAGCTTACAGCAATACCATTGAAACCTTAGAATAACATGCAGCATGGAGTCTGGCTGAGCCTGGGACATTAGCAAAGGACCAAACAATCATAAAGCGTAGTATTCGTATGAATAGGTGTTCCCTAATAATACACAACGAGGTTACATATAATAGACTGGACGCCCTGCCCGATTTGAGTGAGTTTTGTTGGCTGGGCTGTCTAGGCGAGGGTGTAGGGCCGGAGAGTGACCCTAGCTGGACCTTTGTGGAGTTCTTCAGGCCATCACAACAGGATGGACGAGTGCACCGCATAGCTTACGCAGCTACATGGGGTTAATATTTCCACATCTGCAAACATAGTTTTAAAAGACATAGAAACCACTTACACAGTATTAATAATATTAACCGTGCATAATTTGCTTCAGTGAATGCGTCTTAAAGGAACACTGAATTATGTATACATATCTTTTTTTATGAATATAATTTAATGAATAATTAATGGGGGGGGAAGGTACGCTACTTAAAAGTCTTAGTTGGAGGCAATGAAAGCGTGGTGAGGGTTTTTTTTTTGTAATACCCATTTACACGTCCCGTTTTAATTTTGAAGACGATAATGAGTGAGGAATTTATGAAGAGGAACGTGCCCAGTGACGGCGGGTCGTGATATTCCGTACCGTTGCGTGTATGTGTGTCTTTACAGTCGTCGCATTTCAAATGTGTGACTTTATAAATTGTAATCATACCGTACACACGGTTGTTTTTGGGGGCGTGACGAAACACCAGCGCAGTCCTGCACTGCGTCGTCACATCAAAGTTCGATTCCGGACTATAGATGTCTGATGGGACTCAGGGTGAGGGGACATTGGGGTGAGGTTAGCGATGGGATTCAGGGTGAGGGGACATTGGGGTGAGGTTAGCGATGGGATTCAGGGTGAGGGGACATTGGGGTGAGGTTAGCGATGGGATTCAGGGTGAGGGGACATTGGGGTGAGGTTAGCGATGGGATTCAGGGTGAGGGGACATTGGGGTGAGGTGAGCGATGGGGTGATATCAATGGGAGCGTTTTTTCACCAATATGATGAGAAATAAGAATAGGATGTTACCTCTTTATGGAAATTAAACAAGTGCTAAGATGTTTAAACACCAGATAGACACCTTTTGCAAATAGACACCTATTGCAAATACTTGTGGGAAAACAGGCAAGCAAACACGCTCTGATAATATACAGTGAGGGAAAAAAGTATTTGATCCCCTGCTAATTTTGTACATTTGCCCACTTACAAAGAAATTATCAGTCTATAATTTTAATGGTAGGTTTATTTGAACAGTGAGAGACAGAATAACAACAAAAAAATCCAGAAAAACGCATGTCAAAAATGTTATAAATTGATTTGCATTTTAATGAGGGAAATAAGTATTTGACCCCTCTGCAAAATATGACTTAGTACTTAGTGGCAAAACCCTTGTTGGCAATCACAGAGGTCAGACGTTTCTTGTAGTTGGCCACCAGGTTTGCACACATCTCAGGAGGAATTTTGTCCCACTCCTCTTTGCAGATCTTCTGCAAGTCATTAAGGTTTCGAGGCTGACGTTTGGCAACTCGAACCTTCAGCTCCCTCCACAGATTTTCTATGGGATTAAGGTCTGGAGACTGGCTAGGCCACTCCAGGACCATAATGTGCTTCTTCTTGAGCCACTCCTTTGTTGCCTTAGCCGTGTGTTTTGTGTCATTGTCATGCTGGAATACCCATCCATGACCCATTTTCAATGCCCTGGCTGAGGGAAGGAGGTTCTCACCCAAGATTTGACGGTACATGGCCCCGTCCATCGTCCCTTTGATGCAGTGAAGTTGTCCTGTCCCCTTAGCAGAAAAACACCACCAAAGCATAATGTTTCCACCTCCATGTTTGACGGTGGGGATGGTGTTCTTGGGGTCATAGGCAGCATTCCTCCTCCTCCAAACACGGCGAGTTGAGTTGATGCCAAAAAGCTCCATTTTGGTCTCATCTGACCACAACACTTTCACGCAGTTGTCCTCTGAATTATTCAGATGTTCATTGGCAAACTTCAGACGGGCATGTATATGTGCTTTCTTGAGCAGGGGGACCTTGTGGGCGCTGCAGGATTTCAGTCCTTCACGGCGTAGTGTGTTACCAATTGTTTTCTTGGTGACTATGGTTCCAGCTGCCTTGAGATCATTGACAAGATCCTACCGTGTAATTCTGGGCTGATTCCTCACCGTTCTCATGATCATTGCAACTCCACGAGGTGAGATCTTGCATGGAGCCCCAGGCCGAGGGAGATTGACAGTTCTTTTGTGTTTCTTCCATTTGCGAATAATCGCACCAACTGTTGTCACCTTCTCACCAAGCATGCTTGGCAATGGTCTTGTAGCCCATTCCAGCCTTGTGTAGGTCTACAATCTTGTCCTTGACATCCTTGGAGAGCTCTTTGGTCTTGGCCATGGTGGAGAGTTTGGAATCTGATTGATTGATTGATTGCTTCTGTGGACAGGTGTCTTTTATACAGGTAACAAGTTGAGATTAGGAGCACTCCCTTTAAGAGTGTGCTCCTAATCTCAGCTCGTTACCTGTATAAAAGACACCTGGGAGCCAGAAATGTTTCTAATTGAGAGTGGGTGAAATACTTATTTCCCTCATTAAAATGAAAATCAATTTATAATATTTTTGACATGAGTTCTTCTGGATTTTTTTGTTGTTATTCTGTCTCTCACTGTTCAAATAAACCTACCATTAAAATTATAGACTGATCATTTCTTTGTCAGTGGGCAAACGTACAAAATCAGCAGGGGATCAAATACTTTTTTTCCGTCACTGTATATGTGCATTGTCTTTCTATGTGTATTGTCTTTATATGTGCATTGTTTTCATATGTGCATTGTTTTATATGTGCATTGTTTTTTTATACGTGCATTGTTTTTTTACATGCATTGTCTTTATATGTGCATTGTTTTCATATGTGCATTGTTTTATATGTGCATTGTTTTTATATGTGCATTGTTGTTTTACATGCATTGTCTTTATATGTGCATTGTCTTTATATGTGCATTGTCTTTCTATGTGTATTGTCTTTATATGTGCATTGTCTTTATATGTGCATTGTCTTTATATGTGTATTGTCTTTGTGTGTTCATTGTCTTTATATGTATATTGTCTTTATATGTGTATTGTCTTTAAATGTGCATTGTCTTCATATGTGCCTTGTTTTTATATGTGTATTGTCTTTGTATGTGCATTGTCCTTATATGTGCATTGTCTTTGATAACTGACATCCTCTTTTATGGCCTTGTCTCGCCAGCGTTAGGCTAGAGATCACAAAACAGCGAACAGTGCAAAGGTAATGCAAGTATATCAAGCATGCATAGCTCGGGATGTATGTATGTTAAACTTCTTTTAAAAGCAGTCAACCGCGCTAATCGGTGGTGCGGGGGGAGGGGGAAGGACAACAAACTAAACACAAAAAGCAGCTCCATGTTAGGACAGGTGTTTTGTCCAGGTTGTATTTATGTCTCCCGCGTGCTTCGATGGTGTGCTTCACGACGATACATTCACTCCAGGCCATGCAGGAATGGGATTAGCACAGGAGACAACCCAGCCATGAATGCCGCGGTGCTCGGAGTGTGCCGTTGATGCAGCTTTGTTGGCTTGGATTTGGTCTGGAGCCGTGCAGTTTCTGGGAGGTCTTAGAGCAGTGTTCTCCACTGATTGCCAGTGAGAGCGGGGGGGGGGGGTGTTCTCACTCCTCGTGTATTATCGGGGGCCACACTCAAGGCCACCAGGGACCCGCCAGTGGCCCGCGGGACCTCGCAATGAAGAGCCCCGACTTAGACACTGAGGCTGGACACGGGGTTCGGAAGACGCGAGCTGTCAGGATCGCAGAGCTTGCCGGCGGTCGTCAGCCACGCGGCTCCTCTGTGCTGGGTCGCGACGTCGCGGCAGAAGGAGGGGAGGAGGTTGTTGATGATCTGGGACGCGACTTCATGCAAGGGGGCTGTGGTGAAGGGGGGCAAGAGGGGCGGGTTGCTTTAGCAGGGCCAGGTTTCTGATAAGCCGATGGAAACCACGTGGGTGGAGGAGGAGAGAAAGGAAAGGAGGATTCGAGGCAGGAGTGATGTCCGTGTTGGTGTCTGGATCGGGAGAGCTGGACCTTCACTAACCGAGCCGCTCGACAGAGAAGTGGTTGCCATTCGAGCCCAGGTTGCCTGCGAAGGACTCTAGGAATGTCGTGGCAATGCAGAATTCGGGAAGATAACGTGGCAGGTTCAGAGCTGCGGATGTAAATAGGCGAGACATGTGCTGGGTTGGACTGTGTGCAGGATGGATGAAGGCCGATTGCCGAGGTAGGCGTTGGAGTGGTCTTCAAGGGTCCAGCGACCAAGGGGAAGACCTCAGAGCAGATGGTGTGCGTGTGTACGTTGAACTTCTTGTGCACCGTACGTAGCCAACCGTGCTAATCGAAGGAGGCGCGGGGGAAAGACAACAACCTAAACACAAAAAGCAATTCTAAGGAAGTTATTTTTCAATCCAGATTATGTAACATTTGCAAGGCTCCAGTGGCTTCCTAATATCGGAAGGAAGAACGTTCCAGACGGCCGCAGAAGCGCATCTAATGGGACACTGGTCAGGCAGATCTTGGAGGTCACGTGTCGGCTATGCAGCAGTTACGTGATCTGCCAGAGAGTAGACAGTGATATCAGCTGCTTTGATCATGATGGCATCTTCATCCTGTACACTACAGAACAACGAGCGTTCACTTATCATTGTCAAGATTCAACGATTTGTTTTATGTATGGATAAGTTGCCAATTGCTAACGAACCTTTCCTGGACATCCCCTAAGATCAACTTGGCCTGAATTGAGTATCACCAAGTGCTGTGGTGGTGGTGGTGGTGGTTTGTATGGGTCACGAACAGCAGCACTGCGAGAAAGATAAACGTGTCTGGGTATATGCGTGACGCTGGTTCCCACCATTACCAAGTAACAGCCGTGCCGCGCCGGTCTAAATAGGCGCTCGCAAACAGCAATTCTCCCAGACAATCAATCCCGGCTAAACGGAGGTTGTTTGCTCTGAGCTCCGACTAAACACAAGAAATGCTGTCGCTGTCAGAGAAACTTAAAAAAAAATCCCACCTCATAACCCTCTAACCCTTCGCCACGCATGAACAGTTTTGCCAATTATTGGAAAGGAAATGGGGGTTGCTGTTCGTGATAGTGATTATACATGCCCGAGTAGCGCACCAAAAAAAAAATGCTCCAAAGTGTTTGCTCAAACAAGGCATTTCATTTTGTTACACAAACAAGCGACTGGGAACGAAGCGCCTCCGCCCGGGCCTGTAAACACGTTCGCCCTTTATTTTTATTTTTATTTTTTTGGGGGGGGGGGGGTCTTCATAAATTTAAATGCGACTCGTGTTTGAAGTTGAGCTAAATTCGTTTTTTTTTCGTTCTGCTCTATGGTGGTGAGGATTTTTTTTCCCCCTCTCCCCGCTTTATTTTGTTTGTTTTGAATCGAAAGGTGCGCAGAAAGGCAGCGGTGAGTTCCTGTTCATGGAAATATTTGGGTAATGTTTATTCTTGTAGTGGTAGTAGTGATGGTTACTCATCACAGCACTGGAGCGGTGGCGCAGCGGTGAGCACGCTGCGCTGCCAATGTGGCGACCTGAGTTCGATTCATGGCCACGGCGTGCGAACATCAGTGACAAGTGATATCTTGAATCGCCCCTGGTCCACACCTCACCCCCAAACCTCCCACTTAACCGACCCCGCGCTAACCATCGTGGTGAAGTATGCTCAAACAATCCCGACAGGCATGGTGGCATGGGGAAAGCCTTCATCCAGCAGCGGATAAACACAAAGCTGTCAATGATTAATGCTATGGCACTGTGCTCTTATAAATGTCCACGCAGGTCGTGTCTTATTAAGCTGGCCTTTGACAGCTTCATAAGGCACGAACTGCGTGGACCGGCTCACAATTATTTTTGTTTGTTTGTTATTTATATGTTATCCATGATTATTTATTTAAAGTGACCCGCTTAACTTTTCTCAATTTTTCCTATGGCGCTAACCTTCTGACCCCTGTGCCCCTACTGGATGGATATCTGTTAAAAAAAGAGCTTCATAGCTCATCAGATTCAACTCCCTCCAGTCCAAATAGAGATTCTGATTTATGGACTATGGCCGTCATTTCGCGTTGTGGTCTGGTTCCCTTATGCATCACAAAGCTAAACTCAAGACGATACTAAGCTATTTATTCTTATTTTACCTGGTAAGGCCCACTGAGCCCACAACCATTTCCATAATCAGAATATTTAGACTGGAGGAATCCGATGTTCAAGTAGGGACATCTAATGGAGACAGGGCCTGCTTTAAAATTAAGCACGTGTCCAAAGCTAATTTCACAAAAATATCACTTATGAACGGTTTGTTTCAATGTTGTTCACATTTAATTTTACTTGAAATTAACGTTTAAGGGGTTGATGTGTAAGCCGTTCGGTAGTGGTAGTAACAGCTTTGCCTGTGGTCGTGAAGTGCCATAGACGTAGAGTTACTTGACTGGTTTTACTTAAGAAAAAAACTAGACTACTAAACAAACACAAGTTCCAGGTTCGTTTGAACACAGTACACAAAATCCGTGATTTAATCCCATCTGTAAAGGATGTGATTCCTGACATGCAATACCCTGGTGTCTACAATCTGATTTGTGGTTGCGGCAGCAGTTACATTGGGGAAACGAAATGACATCTCTCGGACCGCGTTTGTGAACACAAGGCAGATCTGAAACACGGTAGGACCAATACCTCTGCTGTTGCCGATCATTGTTTTAACGCTGTGGGCTAACACGAAATAGATTTTTCCAAGACGGAGGTACTCTGCAAACCTACCGGCTACCTTCAGAGATTTGTTCATGAAGCCATCCAGATATATAAACACAGACACAACTTTAACCGAGAGGATGGGTACAAACTGAGCAATCATAGGAAGGACGTTATTAACCAGGTTAAGTCTAAACTGACTGTGATGTTCCAATGCTACCTGCCTATGTCAGCTATTATTACCGACTCTATGTGTGTCTCTCTCTCTCTATGCCTCTCTCTTAGATCTCCCATGCTCACATGTCTTTTGCATTGCACGCTCATGCCATTGGATTGCACTCTCATACTCACATGTCCTTTGGATTGCACCCGTTGGGTTGCACTCCCTCGCCGAGGAGGCCTCTCTCCTCCTATCTCACAGTTACATGCTAATTTCTCACATTAACATCACTAGCCCCGGCCACTTCTTTATGACCCTTGGGCTACACCCATTTCAAACCTTTTAAAACAGTCTGCATCAGCAGCAGACCGTGGCTTTCCCACCTGATGACGGACGCTTGTGTGTTGCGCCCAAAACGTCGTTATTTATTTTATTTTATACCTACGTGACTTTACCGAAAGAACCAAAGAGTATAGACTACTAAACTTTTTTTTTATTTTACCAGGTAAGGCCCATTGAGCTATATAGTAGATATTTTTCATAAGGGACCTGACCATCACACATAATAGCTCAGCGAAGTGGCTTATCATCAGGTGGAAATGCATAGCAGCCAAATACTCTAAACGCGCGATGCTGAATGTGGAGTGAAACGCCGGAGGACCCGGAGAAAAATCCACGCGACCACCGAGAGAGAGAGAGACACCGCAAACTACACATTCAACAGGGTCGGGATTTAACCCATGACCTCCTGTAATCCTGGCGAGGTAGTTAACATCTCCTAGCCACCACAGTTGAGGTGACCGGACGGCCTGGCGAAGAGGGGATGGGAGCGGCGTGGTCACGTGATGGTGACGCTTTGTACGCGAGTGCTCCTCTGGGTGGTGTTCGTATCTCTGCAGCAGTGGCCAAGACACCGCACCAGGCCACACGGCACTACCACTACCACCCCGCTGGTCAATCCCCCAGGAGACAGAATTGAGCAGACGAGTGTTTTACTCCTCTAAGCATCGCCCCCCCCGCCCCCCGCCGGACCAAATTGCCACAGCTATTTTATACATTGAATTTAATTATGAAAAAAAAACCTACCTTCACATCAAATTTTACTGTAAATATATTCAGTATAGCTATCCAGTAATTCAACGATCAAATTGACATTTATTTAAATCTAATTAGACGTGAACGATTATATGAGTACAGGGCGTGTTTTACTTAAGGAGCACTCGTTCTACCCGTGCTTCGCTACAGCAAGACATTTTAACTTAGACCCATTTGTTCGCAAAACGAGCAAATGTTTGCTTAGCGAGCGGAAACTGATCGATAATATGCGTCCCGTGGCAGCAGGGAGCGCACGGTGGCCCGCGGCTGTTTCTTTACCAACTCTCCTGTGCTGTGCCCGCGTGATCCGTCGTGTGGAGGAGGGGGATTTGTGGTAGCAATGTAATGGGTGGATGGGGGGAGGCGAGGGTGGGGGGTGAGGGGATGGAAGGGGTGGGTTGCGGGGAGTGACGGGAAGAAGGGGGGTGGGGGGAGGAGTGGGTGCGCTAATTAATTGCAGACGCTTAGGACAGGAAGTCGCGTTTCGTCTCGCATCGAGGCTATAAACCCAGCAATCCAGGTTCGATTCCGAGCCACGGCGAACATAATTGGCGAGTGATATTTGAACCAGCGGTCTTTTATTGCTGCTCCCTCCACCCACAGATGTCTACCCTTTAAACAACAAATGCCAGGCACCTGCAAGCACTGTGGTTCTTCATGTGTGAAAAGTGTTACATTTGATGTTTTTTTTTTACTTTCTTTTTTAATTATAATTTGTATTTCTCACGGAAAAAATCGTTGTTCAAGAGTGGAACATTATGGGGCTGAAACGTATGTCAGCGTTTAGCATGGGAAGAGTCAATGGGAAAACGATGATCATTGTTTAACGAGGTTTTCACTTACCGAGCAAATTTTTCGCGAAACCCATTCCGCTCGTTAGGCCGAGAGGCGCCTTATACGATACAGGTCTAGAGTTCGCCCGGGGACACGGCCAGGATTGAGTGTGAAGGTCACGCAGGGGTCATGGGATAACACCCAGATAAATTATTAAACAGGGGCGCTGGCAAAGGAAGGTGGGGCAAGGCCGAGACGCGCCTTGTACGATACAAGTGTAGAGGCTTGGCGCGGCGGGGGAGGGCCCAACAAGATACAGATTTACGAGAAAAGAGATGAGAGACGGTTGGTTTATCGAGAGGTGTGAAGAAAGGGGCTCTCGGGGAAGAACATTCTGAAGTCAACAACAGTGTTCGTATCCTACAAGGGCTCGGGTTGAATCGGATACATTTCCACGTGATAAGATGCTTTATTGAGCTATCATTCGTGATTGCCAAGTCGCTTCTGAAAAAGAGCTATATAGCTCAGTGGACCTTACCTGGTAAAAAAAAATCAAATAGTCGATTCAGATTAATATTTTTTAAAAATTTATACTGGAGGAATCCGATGAGCTATGAAGCTCGTTTTCACAGATTGTCCAGTAGTTTTCGCAGATGTCCAGTAGAATGGAACAGTAAAGTTCCCTGAGCAGCACGCCTGGTGAGGATTTTCACAACGATGCTATCATGCCCACTGCCAATGTGCTCGAAGCGCACTGTTGCGTTCACCGTGAGACGTGGACATCTCTCCACGTGGAACCCTCGCGGAAGGCAGTGCGACACCACCCCCATCGTTATCGACTCTGGCCTCTCACAAGACGATATCCTGAGGTCCCCTTCCCGTTGTCTGTCATTAACACCAGCCCGGGGTGGCGAGGGGGGAGGGCGAGGTGGATGTCGGGTGGCGTCACCTTCTCACGCGCCCCGCTGCCGAGGTATTCGTCGCACGGGACAACGGGCACGGAGGTTTCGTCATCGTCGAGAAGCCGCAAATGAGCCAAATTAAATAACAAACGCAAATGTATCGCGATTGGAATGTTGCTCAGTCAGTGGTGACCCATCATCTCTCGCCACACCTGAGAGGGCGGTTTAATCGCGGGCGGATGCAAGCCGGTTTTTGCAAACACCGTTTTTGGTTTTTTTTCCCAACAATGCCAGCTCAAGTTGGCTCAGCTCCTCGGGCACAGCCGTTATGGGACGCAACGGCTGCGATATGTTAACTTCCTCACCTGCTATGCAGGAGGAGGTTCGTGGGTTCGATCCCGATCGCCACCCTGACGATGCCTTTTGTATACTTGGAGTTTATATGTTGTATGTTGTATGTTCTCCCCGTGGATTCTTCCGCTCCGGTTTTTCCGTCCACACTTAGAATCAACATCACGCGTTCACAGTGTTTGGCTGCTGTGCATTTCCACGCGATGATGAGCCACTTCGTTGAGCTATCGTTTGTGGCCAGGTCGTTTCTGAACAAGGGCTGCAAAACTTAGTGAGCCTCACCTGGAAAAATAAAAACAATGAAACAATAAGAATAGGTTTTACCCTTTCTGGCAATACAACAGGAGGTGTTTAAATATTTAAACATCAAATAGAAACCTTTTGCAAGGCGTAAAGTCTGCATTAACCACACGCGCTTGGGGCACAACATGCAAACATTACTTTGGCAATATACGCATTGTCTTTGAATCTCATTGGTCTACACCAGAGTTAGCCAATTAATCTTACCTCTTCTTGTTGTTTCTCATGCAGCCAGCTATGGCTCTAGGATTTGGTGTTACATGTTATTTATGTAGTTTATTGTAAAAATTCGGTCACAGTCCCTATGATCACTGTTACGTTGCAATTATGGCTTTATTTTTTGGTGATTTCGAAAACGTTTTTTGGTGTGGACATGTTTGTTTTGTTGTAGTACGGAGTTAGACTGATGGCCTTAATCTAAGTTTCCTTGTGGTTGTTGTTGTTGTTTGACTTGCATCCCACTGGGATTTTTTGCACACAGAGTTGGTGTACGGTGCTTTTTTTCAGGAATATTTTGCTGTTTTTTTCATGGATTTTCTGTTTGCACAGTCACATAATAACTTTAAGATGTTTTTCTTGTTCATGTTTTTTTGTTTGTTGTGGTTGCACCCGATTCAAGAGCCGAATGGCTGACAGGGCTATACCAAATTAAATAAACTGAAACTGTTTCGTTATTTTGATATTGGGATTAAAGGCCCCCTATATGTAACTGCTCACCCCGAGCTACCAATGCTCCGATACGCGCATTGTCTGTGTACTATCGTGATTTGAAGCTTTAGTGACTGCAGGAATCCATACTCTTTGGTTTTCTTTCGGCAAAGTCACGAAGGTAGAAAATAAAAATAAAATGTCCGTGTACTGTTCGCCTTTTGGCGTTCTTTGGTCGAACACTGCTGGTGAGGCTAGACCATTAAGACAGCTGTTTCTGGTGCAGGCCAATCAGTTTCAAAGACGACGCATAAATTGCCATAAAAGTTTAAACATTCGGATTGCTTCATCGTTTTGATACTGGCAAAAAGGCTCCCATAGATAAAATAGGTTTGTTCGTGTGCCATCCCATTGAGCCACCTGGCCACTGGAGTATGAACACAAACACCCTGTGTCGTGAATTCGGGCATTTGAAGGCAAGTTGGAGGGTATTTGAACGGGAGCTCACGAAAGCATTTTAATTAAACAGCCGTTCGTGCACGAGTTATTTAATAACCAGGGGCTGAGTGAGCAGAACGGCCGTGTGTGGGATTTGCTGGGTGGCTGATAACTCGGAAACAATGATGTTTCCACCGAAAAGAACAGTTGAATCGGTGACTTACACGGTCTGGCATCACTCCGCATGATACCTGCACTAGGTATTAAATATGCCGTACAGGCACACGTACGTACAGGCACACGTACGTGCATGCACACGTACGTTCGGCCTTCAAAGTACGCGGCTTCTCGTCGCAAAACAATAAAGTTCCGCCTCCCTCACTAAAGATTTTTTTTCCCAACATCTATGTGGCACCAAATGTCCGGGTTCGGTTGTGGCAGTCCAAGTTAAATAGAAGCTGTCCCGATGTTCCCTTTTGTAAACCTCACCTCATTCTCAACTCATGATGCGGGTATTGGGGGGGAGGCGGGCACCTGAGGAGTGGGCGGAGCTACCTGAATAGTGAGCAGGGCTATATGAACAGTGGGCGGGGTTACATAATCGGTGGGCGTGGTTACCTGAGCAGTGGGCAGGGCCTATGAGCAGTGGGCGGTGCCAACGTCAGAACGTTCAAGCTTTGAAGAGGCATGATGCCTCACCGTGTCGAGGATTAGTTTCGTTGCAAGAGTGACCTGGGGCAGCAAAATGACAAACGCAAAAAGAAACCCAAATAGAGTAAAAAACCTCTCTTGACGACGGTAATTTGTTGCACGAAACTGGTTGTTGAGCGATTTGGTCGTTAAGCGCGTATAATAAATACATGTTAAAGGATTCATTCGTACCGATAGCATCGGAAGTTACCCATTTTCACCACAAAAAAACATACTTTCTAATATTTAAGCAATGGATATTAATACATAAAGATTCTAGCAATATTCTAAACACATAATATTAAATGAAACATGGTTAATCAATGCATTAAATGTGTATTTACTGTACCCACAACAGCCCGCCGTTAATAGAGGAATATTCGTTAAGCGAACACATTGGGCTCTATGGAGGCACTACGTGACTATACAATACACTATTATACACTACACTATACATTACTATACACTACACTACTATACACTACACTATACATTACTATACACTACACTACTATACACTATACATTGGGCTCTATGGAAGCACTACATAACTATACAATACACTACTATACACTACACTATACACTACTATACACTACACTACACATTGGGCTTGATGGAGGCCCGTCGTTAAGCGATTAGTCGTTAACAGGGGGGCTCATTAAGAGGGGTTCTACACTATACACAACACTACTATATACACTACTATACACTCCACTATACACTACACTACTATACACCACACTATGCATTCTACTATATACTACACTATACACTACTATACACTACACTATACACTACACTACTATACACTACACTATACACTCCACTATATACACTATACACTACACACGGCACTATACACTACACTACTACACACTACACTATACACTACAATACACTACATTATACACTATACTATACACCACACTATACACTCTACTATATACTACACTATACACTACACTATACACTACACTACTATACACTACACTATACACTACAATACACTACGTTATACACTATACTATACACCACACTATACACTCCACTATATACTACACTATACACTGCACTATGCAATACACTACTATACACTACACTATACACTCCACTATATACTACACTATACACTACACTACTATACACTACACTATACACTACTATACACTACACTACTATCCACTACACTACTATACACTACACTACTATACACTACACACGACACTACTATACACTACACTATACACTACTCTGTACACTACACATTGAGATCTATGGAGGACCGCCGTTAAGCGATTAGTCGTTAAAAGGGGTGCTCGCTAAGAGGGCTTCTACTGTGCAGTAACGGGTGCTCACCGTATGCGCGGTGCTTGTGGCGAAGACCCCGTGGCTATGGTCAAAGTGGATGAGGCCTTATCCAGAGGGCCACTCAAGCCCACTCAGTGTCTCCCCGTTCAGCCTCAGACACACTTAAAACGTCGTTGTTTTTATTACCGTAAACGAGACAAAAGATATCCCTTTGTAGGTGCATATATATATGGTGTACCTTGTATTGGGACACTGCATTTGTGTACATGTCACATTTGATTTCTCAACAGAATCGGCGAGGGGTTATAATACACCCATATAAAACTAGTTTTGAATCGTATAACATACTTTGACTTTTGAACAACTTTTATTTGCCGCCAGCAAGCAACAGCACTGTAGGCGATTTCGATATGAAACACACAAAGTCACCAGCAAACAAATTAAAATAAACGTTACAAATCCACGCGCTGTGGCGCTAAAATCACCGCGCACGCCACGTTGACGAGCGAGCGCTTCAGAAGGTGAACACGTGGAGGGTTGCCGTCCACGCTGGTACAGAGAGGGGCTTATCCGGCTCCCCAGCGTTAGAAGAAGACGCGCTGCACATCACCGACATGTGTGTGGTACGTGGCGTACTCCAGCCGGAGCCGCGCCTTGAGCAGGCCCCTGAACACTGGAAGCACGGAGCAGCCGTCAGTGTCACCTTCCAGCATCTTTTTTTTCTCGTTCTGTACACCGCCAACTTCGCCTGAGCACAGGCGAAGTTGGCGAGGTCATGGCGCTTGTTAGCCAGGTAAAGGCACCACCCCATATACGAAGCTGAGACATCTATTTTTGGTAAGTGTCTTAAAAGTTTCGGGAATAAAAAGCAATTTAGAACATGCCTCCTTCTAAGGGTTTTCGCAAATCCTTTTGAGTGAACAGCTGGATCTTCGAACGCATCGCTGAGTCGACCGCGCTGAAGATCCTTGCCATTGATCTCACTCCAATGATTTTACCCAGAATGCAATGCGCATGCAACGTTTATAATGTTACTCTTTTAAAATATATACACATGAGTTAATTTGGCCATGATTTTTTTTATATATATTGTGAAGGCTTTGCAACTCAACATATACTAATAGATAACACGCCGATTTACAACATGTTCATCCGGAAACATACAAAATTATTATCAGGCCAGGGCCCCATCCACTCTAAATAAAGCCATGAAGAAGGACCATTGCCCGAAACGTTACCGATTAAATATTTGTTCCTTTTAAGGCGACAGTGTTAATAGCTCAGTGGGCTTTACCTGGTAAGATTTTTTAAAAAATGTTTAGTAATATCTGTATATATTCTTAAGATATTTGTTTGTCTTGACTATAATATGTACTTCTATTGTTCTTTTGTTTTGTTCATTGTCGTAACGTGCTGACCCGCCCCTACTGGATATCTGTAGAAAAGAGCTTTATAGCTTATCGGATTCCTCCAGTTAATATACATATTCTGTTTCTGAGGGATATGTGTATTGTTTTTGTAATGAAAATTTGGAGAAATGGGCATGCAATCCTCCCCTCCCCCCACCTTCAATATTCTCAGAGCAACCAATTAGTGAACTCAGTAAATGTTTTATATACGTTTGTTGACAATAAGCATGTTGTTTATAATACTTATTTCAGTTTCATCGAGCGTCATTCATGCTAATTGCATCTCACAACGCTGTACAATAATTATATTCATAAGCCCATCAAGGGCCAAATCTTATTTATAGCAATTATTAAGCAAATTGTACCCTCAGGACATAAACAATTAATTAAACAAATTGAGAAATGGAAAAAAAAATAAAGGTATAAACAGCAAGAAAAGTTATCACAAGAGTGGTATATAAAATAGTGTTATTGTAGCAAGAAATTTAACATGCATATTTATTTTAGCGGGTAAGGCCCCCCTGAGCTATATAGCTCTTATTCAGAAGCGACCTGGCTATCACAAATGATAGCTCGACCAAGTGGCTTATCATCACGTGGACATTTATAGCAGCCAAATACTCTAAACGCACGTTGATTCTAAATGTGGAGTGGAAGTCCGGAGGACCTGGAGAAAAATCCACGTGACCACGGGGACAGAGACACGCAAACTCTAAATATACAGCAGGCGTCAGGGTCGGGATAAAACCCACAACCTCCTGCATACCAGGCGAGGTCGTTAACATCTCGCCAGAGATTAGAGCTCGTCTTCGGAACCGCTCCTTAACCAACGTGATGTGTTCAATGAGATGATGCAAAAATGTAATCTGGTTATATAATGGAAACGGAGTAATCATACGGTGTCTGCCTTTTGGTAATCTGATTACACTTACGCTGTCACTCGCTAACACGGGGAGAGAAAAAAACTCCATGCGACCACGAGGAGAGAGAAACATGCAGACTCCAAATATACAGGCGTCAGGGTCAGGTTCGAACCAACGACCATCTTGCATACCAGACGAGAGAGTGAACAATCTTGACCACCGCGTCGCCCAGGTGGTCGAGCTTGCTCTCAGCTCCCACTCACCAGCGAGGGCGATGAGTCCACTGAGTGACATGCAGGGAGCAAAGTCCCAACTTCGGTCTTCCTCTCCGTGGAAATGCAGTCCCCCGAGTAAAGCCACCCAGGTCACCTCGGCATGCGCCTGCATTGGCACTCGCTCCGTCTGTGACAAGTCAGTCACGCTTGATGACGTTCATTAAAGTACAAACGACACGGAGTTCAATGAATATTCAGATGCCATACGTGTCGGCTCTCACGACCATTGTTAAGATTTAAGAATTCGTTTATGCTCGGGTGTAGATCGTGGAGTGTATGGTGTCAGTTTTTTCTTGTTGTTACTTCAGCCCTCCACCACCCGACGGAGCCAAACAAAGCAAGTTGTTGTCACGGCATGGGACAATTTGCCAATTTGATTTGTTCGTTCCGCGCAATGGAGGAGGAGGAGGACTAAATGTTGAAAAGCAGTTGTCGATATGCGTGCTTTCCAACATCCCCCCTCCTCCTCCGGTGTTATTGATACACCAAATCAATTGGCACATTTACCCTGCACGTCGGGTGGTGTCGAGCTATAACTAACACAATAAACGTCATAAACTATGATGCATATTTGCGTCACTAATGTTGTTAACGAAAGTTAAAAAAAAACTAATTTCGCTGGTGCCCAGGTCACCTTTGTGTCCGGTTTCACCCCGGTTCATAGCGGTAAGCGGTAGTGTAGTGGCTACGAACCCGACAACACGGATTCGATTCCCGCTCACGGCCAAGAGCAGTGACGATTATCTGAACCGGTCCTGGGCCTACCCTAGGTTGACTCAGCCTCAAATTATTATTTGGTGCAGCGCGCAAACATTGACAACACCAACAACAACATAAACGGCACCGACAACAACAACATCATCAACAAACTGAGCAAGGGACACTTAGAACACTCAACACATCCGTAAATAACATTTGTGGTCTTAACAGGAGAAGTACATAATAGGCGACGTTTCGGGCAACGGCCCTTCTTTAAAACACAAAGTGAACAGGGAGACACTTTGGCTTTAGAGCAATAACTGTCATCTATCACCACTGTAATGGAGCTGTTTGTTGCTGGCCGCTGGGCGTGTTGTGCCTTTGGGTTCTGTGCTCAGCAACCGTGGTGAGGAAAAAAAAAATCACCTTCCACGTAACAAAAGGCAAAGATCCCCCGTACAGCCTAAAGATACTTTTGGGGCAGGTGCTGTTAGCGAGCTCCTATGAAGGTTGACACGGCACACGAGGGGGATGGGTGGCCAGCACCACGGCCGACCGCCTTTGTCTCCCCAGTGGGCGATGTTTGCACACTGCACCAAGTACTCATTTGAGGCTGAGTCAAGCTAGGGGAGGCCCAGGACCGGTTCAGATAATCGTCACCGGTGTTGGTGGCCGTGAGCGCGAATCGAACTCGGTGGGTACAGGTTCGTAGCGCAACTGGCTCATCGTTTCTCACCACCACAACCACCACCAAAGACAAAGATCCCCCGTATAGCCTTAAGTGCCACCACGCCGGTCCACCATCTCTACAACCACCACCACAAGAACAATAACAGACAATAGAATCAACAGCGCGCACGAAAGCCACCCAACAATTGGCACCACCGCCGCCGCCACCACTACCGAGAGCTGCCCTCCCCACGCCACGGCAAATGATTAAAATTAAAACCACAACAGTGCAATGTTGGAGCGGTTAGCAGACGGGGAAACGGAGCGCGCGCGCGTGTGCGTGCGTGTGTACGTTGCATGGTGGTTGTGTGGAAGTGTGTGGAAGTGTGTGTAGTGTGTGTAGTGTGTGAGTGTGTGGAAGTGTGTGTAGTGTGTGTAAGTGTGTGTAGTGTGTGTAGTGTGTGGAAGTGTGTGTAGTGTGTGTAGTGTGTGAGTGTGTGTAAGTGTGTGTAGTGTGTGTAGTGTGTAAGTGTGTGCAAGTGTGTGAGTGTGTGGAAGTGTGTGGAAGTGTGTGAGTGTGTGGAAGTGTGTGTGTGTGTAGTGTGTGTAGTGTGTGTAAGTGTATGTAGTGTGTGTAAGTGTGTGAGTGTGTGTAAGTGTGTGAGTGTGTGGAAGTGTGTGTAGTGTGTGGAAGTGTGTGCAGTGTGTGTAGTGTGTGTAAGTGTGTGTAGTGTGTGTAGTGTGTGGAAGTGTGTGTAGTGTGTGGAAGTGTGTGTAGTGTGTGTAGTGTGTGTAGTGTGTGTGAGTGTGTGGAAGTGTGTAAGTGTGTGGAAGTGTGTGTAGTGTGTGTAGTGTGTGGAAGTGTGTGAGTGTGTGGAAGTGTGTGTAGTGTGGAAGTGTGTGAGTGTGTGTAGTGTGGAAGTGTGTGTAGTGTGGAAGTGTGTGTAGTGTGTGTAGTGTGTGGAAGTGTGTGTAGTGTGTGTAGTGTGTGAGTGTGTGGAAGTGTGTGTAGTGTGTAAGTGTGTGTAGTGTGTGTAGTGTGTGTAGTGTGTGTAAGTGTGTGTAGTGTGTGGAAGTGTGTGCAGTGTGTGGAAGTGTGTGAGTGTATGGAAGTGTGTGAGTGTGTGGAAGTGTGTGTGAGTGTGTGGAAGTGTGTGTAGTGTGTGTAGTGTGTGCAGTGTGTGTAGTGTGTGTAGTGTGTGTGTATAGTGTGTGTAGTGTGTGGAAGTGTGTGAGTGTGTGGAAGTGTGTGTAGTGTGTGTAGTGTGTGTAGTGTGTGGAAGTGTGTGTAGTGTGTGAGTGTGTGGAAGTGTGTGAGTGTGTGTAGTGTGTGTAGTGTGTGTAAGTGTGTGTAGTGTGTGAGTGTGTGTAAGTGTGTGTAGTGTGTGTAAGTGTGTGAAGGGTGTGTAGTGTGTGGAAGTGTGTGAGTGTGTGGAAGTGTGTGTAGTGTGTGTAGTGTGTGTAGTGTGTGAGTGTGTGTAGTGTGTGGAAGTGTGTGTAAGTGTGTGTAGTGTGTGGAAGTGTGTGAGTGTGTGTAGTGTGTGTAGTGTGTGGACGTGTGTGGAAGTGTGTGAGTGTGTGTAGTGTGTGTAGTGTGTGTAGTGTGTGAGTGTGTGTAAGTGTGTGTAGTGTGTGAGTGTGTGTAAGTGTGTGAGTGTGTGGAAGTGTGTGTAAGTGTGTGTAAGTGTGTGCAGTGTGTGGAAGTGTGTGTAGTGTGTGTAGTGTATGGAAGTGTGTGCAGTGTGTGTAGTGTGTGTAGTGTGTGGAAGTGTGTGAGTGTGTGGAAGTGTGTGGAAGTGTGTGTAGTGTGTGGAGCGCGCTGCGCTATGAACCCGGCGACCCGGGTTCGATTCCCGCTCACGGCCAACATCAGTGACGATTATCTGAACCGGTCCTGGGCCTCCCCTAGGTCGACTCAGCCTCAAATGAGTACCTGGTGCGGTGTGTAAACATCGTCACTGGGGAGACAAATGCGGTCGGGCGTGGTTGCCGGCAACCCAACCCCCTCGTGTGCCGTTCCGGCCTTCACAGGTGCTGCTCGCTAACAGCACTTGCCCCAACAGTCTGTTACAGGCTACACGGGGGATCTTTGTCTCTATATTGTGTAGTGTAGCGTGTGTGGTGCTGTGTGTGCGCGTGTGTGTGTGCCGGGCGGCGGTGGCGAGGCGTTGGAGCTGGGAGCATTAATCAGGGCAGCAGAGCGTTTAATTGCGAGCGATGTGCGCGCGTGACTTGGGGGGGGGGGGGGGTGGGGTGGGGGGCGCCGCGCTCGCTGCCCGAGCACGCCAACAATTTTCCGGATGACAGGAAGAATTTGTGGCCCCCTCGCTAAACGGGGTTTGGCACGGGGCGTGCGAGGGAAGGCGCTGCCTTTCACCTGCCTGGAGGGGGGATAGGGAAGGAGGGCGGGGGGGAGGGGGTGCAAGAGATGCGAGGGAGCTATTGGGAATTAAGGGGGGCTGGGGTGTTTGGGGTTGGGTGCAGAGGTCGGGGTTTTTTTTTTTTAGCACCCAGCTTGGCTCTGGTTGCGTAGCCCCGAGGGCGTTCAGCCGTTGTGGGTGCTAAGTCGGCGGCGGGAGAAGTGGGTGGGTGGGTGGGGGTTATGAAAATAAGTTATTAAATATATAAATCCGTCGTCATTATTTTTTGTTTGGTTTCATTTATGTTTGAGTTTGTAATGTTTGTCGTTGTGTGTGTGTGTGCGCGAGTGGTGTTGGTCACTCACCCCGTTTCGTGTGCCGTGCCGGCCATCGTAGGCGCTACTCGCTAACAGCACTTGCCCCAACAGTCTGTTAAGGCTATACGGGGGACCTTTGTCTTTGGTGTTTCTTTTGTGCTTATGGCCATAATTCCGTCATCGATATCACCAACATCATCGTCGTCATTTACATAATCATCGTCATCACTGTAATTTACACAGTTATCTCTAGTTACACGATCGTTATTGAAGTCAATTTCTTCCCCACTGTTTACATATCTTTGGATCATCATCATCATTATCGTAGTGATGAATATTACAATAATCAATCGTCATCATTAACAATGTCAATATCGTTATATTATTTAGAATATCACCATCATTATTATCATCAATTTCATCATCATTGACAGCATTGTTATCATTCACAATATCATCAGCGTCACGATCATTATTAACAATATCACAACAATTATTAATTACAATGTACACATCGCCATTATTATCACTAACAATGTCATCATCATTAACACCATAATCACCAGCATCGTTAACATGATGATCATCGTACTCATCACCACGAACAACAGCAATATCTCCGTCATTCTTGTCAACAACATCACCACCATCATCACCACCATCACCAACATCACCACCATCATCACCACCATCACCACCACCGTTAACGAGCTGCCAAGGCGTTCGAGTTATGAGATTACTCGGGCCTGGGGCATCACGACTACAAGATGTTAACTCCATCGCCTGGTATGCAGGGGGTCGTAGGCTCGATCCCGACCCTGACGCCTGCTGTACGTTTGGAGTTTGCATGTCGCTTTCCCCGTCATTGCGTGGATTTTCCCCTTCCACACTGAGAATCAACGTGCGTCGAGAATATTTGGCTGCAATGCATGTCCAAATGATAAGCCACTTCGTTGAGCAAATCATTCGTGGCCAGGTCGATTCTGAAAAAGAGCTCTATCGGCTCAGTGGGGCCTTACATGGTAAAATACATTAAATATATACGAAAATAATATACTGTATACTCTTTGAGTCTTTTGGTAAAGTCACGTAGATAGAAAAAAAATCACGACGTTTCGATCGCCACACAAGCAATCTATCTACGTGACTTTACCGAAAGACCCAAAGAGTATGAATTCCTGCAGTCACGAAAGCTTTAAGTCAAGAAATAAAATATAGTTTAGTTTAGATACGGGAGGTAGGCAGATTGCGCTCGCTCTCTCTCGAAGGTGGATCATTAACCCAGGAAAAGCCTCGTATTAACGACGAATTGTAGACGCACATGGTTGCAGGCAAGCCTGTTGATAAACAAAGGCCATCGTTACCTCTTAACCCTGAATCTCCCCAACTCCAATATCGCGTACTACTTAAACACATCACGGACGAGACATATATTTGTCATTCCGCTGCTGGATGAAGGGGGCCTGTTTGGCCGTTTGTCCACAAATCACCTCGGCAGGTCAGAGCCGGGTGGCGAAAGTGGTGGAGGGGGAGGGGAGGGTCATAGTTTCATAGTTTCATTTATTAGGTATAGCCCTGTGAGCCATTCGGCTCTTGAATCGGGTGCAACCGCAACAAACAAAAAAACAAAAACATGAACAAGAAAACATCTTAAAGTGACTTTGTGCATGTGCAAACAGAAAATCCAGGAAAAAACATCAAAATATTCCTGAAATAGCACCAAGTATCTGTTCATCTATCATTTGCCACTGATGTTAGCCGTGGGCGGGACTCAAAGTCGTGCTGTCGGATTTCTCGTGGCCAGGGTCTCCTACCAACTCGAGTCCTCGCGGGCCTCCGTATGCACGCGCCCGATGATTGTTAAAGTCGTCGCACGTGACGCGCTCAGCAATTCACGCTGTCTGCGTCACGTGTCCCACGAGCACACGCGCACGTGGAACACGTGTTTACACATACACGTGTACCCACACATACACATACGGAACACGTGTACACCCATGCACGTGTACCCACACATACACATACGGAACACGTGTTTACACATACACGTGTACATACACATACGGAACACGTGTACACCCATGCACGTGTACCCACACATACACATACAGAACACGTGTACACACATACACGTGTACCCACACATACACATACGGAACACGTGTACACACATGCACGTGTACCTACACATACGGAACACGTGTACACACATACACGTGTACCTACACATACAAACGGAACACATGTACACCCACATTGAACACGTGTACACACATGCACACATACACGTGTACCCACACACACTGAACACGAGTACACACACACTTGTACATACACACGCGGAATACATGCACACAGACACACACTGAGATTTTGATTTAAAGCTTTCGTGACTGCAGGGATTCATGTTCTTGGTTCTTTCGGTAAAGTCACCACGTAGAAGGGAAACAATAAAATAATAAAAATATAAAACAATAAAATTCTCCTGACGTTTCGACTGCAACACAAGCAATCATCTGATGATGATATTATCTGATGATCTGATGATGATGCTTGTGTTGCAGTCAAAACGTCGTGAGAATTGTATTGCTTTATATTTTTATTATTTTATTGTTTTATATTTTTATTATTTTGTTTCCCTTCTACGTGACTTTACCGAAATAACCAAGAATACACACTGAGATCTCAATCTTAATGTGAATCGGCTCTGTTAACACAGACAGGGTTAATTGCTTCACGCGTCACGTGGGGTGTGTTTAACAATCATCGGGCGCGTGCAGCGTGAAACGAGTTAAATGTGTATTTGGCTGGGGCAGGACAGAGTAAATTGGTAAACGCGGAAAGACGGAGCGTTGTGGTCGTGAGTGGGTCCGGGTGGAATGGAGTTGGGAGACCCTGACTTTGATTCACGGCTAACATCAGTGACGAATGATATCTGAAAGGATACCTGCACCGCCCCACCCACCACCACTTTGACCAACCGGCTGTGGGCAGCCTCGTGAAGTATGGACGTGGGGAAGCCTTTGTCCAGCAGTGTAATGAGAAAGACCTGCATCGTAATGATACGGTTGTAGTGTTGTAAAGACGAGTAAAATTCTTAGGAGGCACACTCTGTTTATTGTAACTGTTCCTTACACAATTCTTACCACATACAGAGGGATATTCGGTCCCCTCACCCGATACCCTAGGGAGGTACAGCCTCCTAGCATGGCGGGACTTGCACGTCTACCGCTAACCTCCTTGATACCTAAGGAGGTACAGCCTCCGGACTTGGCGGGACTCACACGTCTACCGCTATCCTAGCCCTCCGGCTGGGACCTAGGGGAGGCTATCTGACCCACCGCTGGCCCGGCGGGCCCTGACCACTGGGTACCCGAGCCTTCGCCCCTCAGAAGGGCTGGAAGGCTGGGTCCAGGGTCCTAGCTAGTCTTCAGACCAGTCTTCGTGTAGGGAGAGAACTCCACGAGCTCTGTTGGGTCACCCTTCTTATACTCGTTCGTGGCCAGGTACAACCAATCACACATGCCCACGTGGAACTGTCTGATTGGTTCTCCCTAAACCGTGGCTACGATCCACTTCACCTCGTCTGACCCCAACCGTTATGTACCCCGAGGTAACGTTGCACTGCCCTCTTGATACCTGGTGGCAATGCAGGTTACCGAACAGTGCGTGGTTAACACCTCTACACGTTTAAGTAATATTGTAATGTTGCGTCTTACTATTAGTGTTTTCTCCTTATTTTGATTTCTTTAACATTTGTTATTTAAAAAAAAATCAAATGGAATTTCGTTCTCGATAGTTCTGTATTCATTCTGCCCTCGTTCATGAATCGTTATCGGGATTTCTGATGCAGTTGAGCAGTGCACCACACTGTGTCAGGTGGCTCAGTGGAAGGGCGAGCGGCTTGCAATCGGAAGGTTACGAGTTCACGTCCTGGTTAGGGGTTGACTCAGCCCATCATTCCTTCGGAGTCGCTTAATAGCTGCAACTTTGATGATGATGACCATGTTGATGATGATGACAACGACCATGCTGATGATGATGACGATGAGTGTGAGCCTGGCACTGTCGGCACAGTGCGAGATTGAGAGAGATAAATTAACACGAAAGAAACTTTACATTTTAATGGCCATTAAAAAAGCAAAACATTCGTTTATATTCGTGGTTATATTTGACCTTTCAATCCTGGCACCAAGGCATTTGTTAAGTAGACACTTTGCGATGCGTTTTCTCTCCGTTTTGGGATAAGCGTGTGGCGTTGTGCATTTCCAAGTCTGTTTTTGATCGAGGTGAGTGGTGGCGCAGTGGTTAGCGCAACGCGCTACTCACCGCTCACGACCAATACGAGTGACAGCGAATATGTGAACCGGTCTTGGGCCTCCCCTAGGTCTACTCAGCCTTCAATGAGTATCTGGTGCGGTGTGTTAAAAAAAAAACATCAGCACTGCGGAGACAAATGCGGCCGGGAGTGGTGCTCGCCACACCACCACCTCGTGTGCCGCGCCGGCCTTCACATGTGTTCGCTAGCAGCACTTTCACCGGCAGTCAGTTAAAAGGAACTTGTCTTTGTATGTTTCTAAATCCGTGCCCTGGGCGCCAGATGAGTTTGTGTCGTCTCTGTGCGTTGCTCTACACGCGCCGTGCCTCGCTCCAGTTAAACTCCACCCAATGTTAGGGGCATCTGCATGTGATGCCTTTTTTTTTTAAAAGAAAATTATAATTATTGTTATCTTCAATGTAATTTTTGCAATAATCAAACGTAACCAGGAGGTTAATACTTAATAGTCGGATGTTAAGCCTTGTCTGTTTGTTATCATTTAGCAGCCTACGGCGTAAATAACGCACGAGGTGTGTTTTTTCATTCCCTTTAAATTTCAGGTAGCCGCTGCGCAGTTCGGAACACACGCGTCCACCGAGTTTTGGCCGTGATATTTTTTTTTTTAACTCGGGTGCGCATTAATTCAGTAAGCGTATTTTAATAGCCTGCGCTGTTCGCTTTTTATTAGTTCGTGTTATCGTTCGCAAATTATCATTGCCGTGAAATATAACACTCTCCGTTAATATTTGTCAATTCGCATTTGCATTTTTAAAAATATATATTATATATAGACACGCGCGCGAGCGCTCTCCGCGGCGACGCCGAAGCTCATTTAAATATTAACACGTTTCTCATGCGACGTCAAAAGAAGGCACAAAGCGCGACTTGGCAGCAGAGTTTTGAAGCCGTCGCTCAAACGAGGACGGAGCCGTTCTCGTCCGCCTCTTAGAAGCCCTGAGCCCCTTGTTGGAAATTCCACATTACTGTGACAAGGGCAATAATTGTGTTATATCCACAGGACGATAGTTCTTCATCTCGCTATTCAAAATCCCGTGTGCGGTCCTTCTCCATATTTGCACCCCTCCACTGGAATTAACTTCCCGTGTACATTGAGCAGCACTGCTCATAGACTCAACACTGCCCATAGACTCAGAACTGCCCACAGACTCAACACTGCACCAAAGACTCAACACTGCCCATAGACTCAACACTGCCCATAGACTCAACACTGCCCATAGACTCAACACTGCCCATAGACTCAACACTGCCCATAGACTCAACACTGCTCATAGACTCAGCACTGCCCATAGACTCAACACTACCCATAGACTGAACACTCTTTCTCACCACCCTCTTCCTCACCACATTCCTCCTCACCACCCTCTTCCTCACCACTCTCTTCCTCACCACCCTCTTCCTCACCACCCTCCTCACCACCCTCTTCCTCACCATCCTCCTCACCACCCTCTTCCTCACCACTCTCTTCCTCACCACCCTCTTCCTCACCACCCTCCTCACCACCCTCTTCCTCACCACCCTCCTCACCACCCTCCTCCTCAATAACCTCCTCCTCACCACCCTCCTCCTCACCAACCTCCTCCTCACCACCCTCTTCCTCACCACCCTCCTCCTCACCACCCTCCTCCTCACCACCCTCTTCCTCACCACCCTCCTCACCAACCTCTTCCTCACCACCCTCCTCACCACCACCCTCCTCACCAACCTCCTCCTCACCACCCTCTTCCTCACCACGCTTCTCACCACCCTCCTCACCACCCTCTTCCTCACCACCCTCCTCCTCACCACCCTCCTCCTCACCACCCTCTTCCTCACCACCCTCCTCACCACCCTCCTCACCAACCTCTTCCTCACCACCCTCTTCCTCACCACCCTCCTCCTCACCAACCTCCTCCTCACCACCCTCTTCCTCACCACCCTCCTCACCACCCTGCTACTCAGCACCCTCTTCCTCACCACCCTCTTCCTCACCACCCTCCTCACCACCCTCCTCACCAACCTCCTCCTCACCACCCTCTTCCTCACCACCCTCCTCACCAACCTCTTCCTCACCACCCTCTTCCTCACCACCCTCCTCCTCACCAACCTCCTCCTCACCACTCTCCTCACCAACCTCTTCCTCACCACCCTTCTCATCACCCTCCTCACCACCCTCTTCCTCACCACCCTCCTCCTCACCACCCTCTTCCTCACCACCCTCTTCCTCACCACCCTCTTCCTCACCACCCTCCTCCTCACCACCCTCCTCCTCACCAACCTCTTCCTCACCACCCTCTTCCTCACCACCCTCCTCCTCACCACCCTCCTCCTCACCACCCTCTTCCTCACCACCCTCCTCACCACCCTCCTCACCAACCTCTTTCTTACAACCCTCCTCCTCACCACCCTCCTACTCAGCACCCTCTTCCTCACCACCCTCATCACCACCCTCCTCACCACCCTCTTCCTCACCACCCTCCTTCTCACCACCCTCTTCCTCACCACCCTCCTCCTCACCACCCTCCTCCTCACCACTCTCCTCCTCACCCGCTTTTGCTCACCACCTTCTTCCTCACCACCCTCCTCACCAACCTCCTCCTCACCACCCTCTTCCTCACCACCCTCCTCACCACCCTCCTCACCAACCTCTTCCTCACCACCCTCTTCCTCACCACCCTTCTCATCACCCTCCTCACCACCCTCTTCCTCACCACCCTCCTCCTCACCAACCTCCTCCTCACCACCCTCTTCCTCACCACCCTCCTCACCAACCTCCTCCTCACCACCCTCCTCACCACCCTGCTACTCACCAACCTCCTCCTCACCACCCTCTTCCTCACCACCCTCCTCCTCACCACCCTCTTCCTCACCACCCTCTTCCTCACCACCCTCCTCACCACCCTCCTCCTCACCAACCTCCTCCTCACCACTCTCCTCACCAACCTCTTCCTCACCACCCTTCTCACCACCCTCCTCACCACCCTCTTCCTCACCACCCTCCTCCTCACCACCCTCCTCCTCACCACCCTCTTCCTCACCACCCTCCTCACCACCCTCCTCACCAACCTCTTTCTTACAACCCTCCTCCTCACCACCCTCCTACTCAGCACCCTCTTCCACACCACCCTCTTCCTCACCAACCTCCTCCTCACCAACCTCCTCCTCACCACCCTCTTCCTCACCACCCTCATCACCACCCTCCTCACCAACCTCTTCCTCACCACCCTCTTCCTCACCACCCTCCTTCTCACCACCCTCCTCACCACCCTCCTCACCACCCTCCTCCTCACCACCCTCTTCCTCACCACCCTCATCACCACCCTCCTCACCAACCTCTTCCTCACCACCCTCTTCCTCACCACCCTCCTTCTCACCACCCTCCTCCTCACCATCCTCTTCCTCACCACCCTCCTCCTCACCACCCTCTTCCTCACCACCCTCCTCCTCACCACCCTCCTCCTCACCACCCTCCTCCTCACCACCCTCCTCACCAACCTCTTCCTTACCACCCTCTTTCTCACCACCCTCTTCCTCACCACCCTCCTCCTCACCACCCTCCTCCTCACCACCCTCCTCACCAACCTCTTCCTTACCACCCTCTTCCTCACCACCCTCTTCCTCACCACCCTCCTCCTCACCACCCTCCTCCTCACCACCCTCCTCACCAACCTCTTCCTTACCACCCTCTTCCTCACCACCCTCCTCCTCACAACCCTATTCCTCGCCACCCTCCTCCTCACCACCCTCCTCACCAACCTCTTCCTCATCACCCTCTTCCTCACCACCCTCTTCCTCATCCTACTCATCCTCCACCTGCTCCTCCTGCTCCTACTCCTTCCCCATCCACCTCATCCACTTCCCCCTTCTTCACCACCTCATCCACCTCCGCCACCACCCCACGCCCTCCACGCTCTCCGAGGAGCGGTTCCCCGCGCGTCTCTCCTCCTCCTCCGACTCGTTTCTCAATCTCAGCGCTCAGAGCCGCGCTCGGCTGAACTCAGCGAGAAGCCGCCTCGAGTTGCACGACGGTGGTTTTCGTTGCGTGCAGTCGTTGGTGGCGGGGCCGAAACGTCGAACTCACGACACGCGGCGACCTGGGTTAGTCACGGGCGCCTACCAGCCGGGTTCGCACCCAGGTCCTCAGCTGCGCTGGCTCAGAGTGTCTGACACGGCCATTATTGAAGCCCCTGTGAGACACAAACACCCAGAGCTATTGCTCGATCCCAGGTTCTCAGCTGCGCTGGCTCAGTGTCTCGTTGTTCATAGATGTATGCGACACCGGCTCCTTTAATGCTGGCACGTGATGACCCCTTGATATCTGTGTGTATGTGTGTTGAACTTATTTCACACCGTACGTAGCCAACCGTGCTCATCGGAGGTGCTGGAGAGCAGTGCGCAGCTCTGGGGTCTGCAGGGGAAATGTGGAGTGGCACCGTGTGCTGTGATGCGTGCCTCCTTCGCCAAGAGTGGCGTCGCGAATGTGAGGAATATGCAAAGGAGCATCGAAAATACAAACAAAAAACTCGAAGACAATCGCTCTGCGGGTTCTCACAGGAGCTCACTACAATGAGCGGCTTTGCTGGATTCACTAGAACGCCATCCTTTATAAGATAGGGCACCGTCCACGCATAAACACTAACCTTTATTTTTTTAAAGCAGATTGGAAAGTAAATAAACATGCAAATCGTGAATTAGCATCTTCCCCGAAGGGCATATTAATGTGTTATTGTTGACTCGTGTTTACCAAAGTGATGCAAAAAAGGTGGCCTCCAATTCCCCAAATATCCTCCAAGCCCGCGCTGGAATTGGAAATGTCGACCAAGCTGTGTTTTCAAATCCTCCCGTTAAACGCGAGTCAAATTATATTTTGGTTGCCGTCCTTGCTGTTGTTGTTGTTGTTTTGTTACTGTTGTTGTTGTTGCTTTAAACTTGGTCTCTTTAGTCGCAATCGTTCCTTGGTTGGTAAACGCGCTCGGCCCGAACGTGCGCGTGTGTGTGTTGTTTTTAAATCCTCGAAGCACTCAGTAAATCAATAGGGCTCATTAGAAAGTGAGATTTGACCTGGTGCACAGCGGCTATTATGTTTTAAACTTGGCTGTTTGTCTGAGATGTGACGGAGAAGAGCCAACGAAGGGCTTCAGAGCGCCTACAGTAAAATATATTCATCTTCAGTTACCTTCAGTTCATCTAACATATAGGAAATAAGCATGTTTTTAATTTATTTCTAAATGTATGTATGTTGAACTTTTTTCGCACACCCTACGTCGCCAACCGTGCACATCGGAGGTGTGGGGAGAAAGGGCAACAAGCTAAACACAAAAAAAACAGTTCTAAAGAAATGAAATGTTCAATCATATACGATTTCAACGTTGCATAGCTCCCAGCTGTTTCCGAATATACTAGAAGGAAGAAGCTTTCCAGATGGCCGCAGAAGCGCCATCTGAAAGGGGCGCGACACGGTGGCCCGTCTTCGAATGGGATAATCTCAGCGGTCAGACGCAGATCTTCAGGGCAGAGCATTCCACGTCTAGAGGGCCAAAGAGTGAAACACCCCGAGCTCAAACTCCTGGAACGAACGAGGATTTCTAAAGCTGCACGGTTTGCCCATCAAGTATTGAGGCATTTGTCGAAAGAGTGCTTTGTGATTTATTTGAATGCTCTGTGAATCTAGGTTGTTTCCTCCAACTTCCTTGGAAGTATTCGCTTTTGGGTGGCGTTTGAGTGTGGTCATTAAGAGTGGAATTTGATTTAAAATATGGAACGAAAGAGATCGGCCTCGTCTCGTTGCCGTTGTGCTTCAAGGAGTCACAGAGCCTCTAGGTGCATCGTCCCTTAATGGTGGACGCAAAGCAGCCCCGTCACACGTGACGCGAGAGGCGCAAAGATTCTACAGCACTTCGTGCGGTGCATTGTGGGAGTAGGGCGACTTCAGCCAATGGAGATGAGCGGAATGGAAGGGACTTTGAAACGGTAATCAGCTAAACTATTTTTTTTATTTTACCAGGTAAGGTCCACTAAGCTGTATGGCTCTTTTTTTTCAGAAGCCACCTGTCCATTACAAATGATAGCTCAACGAAGTGGCTTATCATCACGTGGACATACTCTTTGGGTTTTTTCGGTAAAGTCACGTAGGTAAAACAAAATTAAAATAAAAGAAAACAACTAAATCAAATCACGACGTTTCGGAGGCAACACAAGCTTCCGTCTTCAGGTGGAACAGTCACAGCAAGACAGCTGCATCAAGTGGTGAGGCTCTGAGAGCCTCGAGCTTATATACAGGCTAAGGTGGGGGGGAGGAGCCAAGCAGGGAGCCACGACGGCGTGCGGGGCTAAGGTTAAGGTGGGGGGGAGGAGCCAAGCAGGGAGCGACGACGGCTCCCTGCTTGGCTCCTCCCCCCCCACCTTAACCTGTATATAAGCTCGAGTGTCTCAGAGCTCACCACTTGATGCAGCTATTTTGCCGTGACTGTTCCACCTGAATACGCACTCCCCACTCATCTCACTCTACTCCCCTCCACGCACTCTCCTACCTCTCCCTCTCATCTCACTCCACTCACCTCCACTCACTCTCCTACCTCTCATCTCACTCTACTCCCCTCCACACACTCTCCTACCTCTCATCTCACTCCACTCACCTCCACTCACTCTCCTACCTCTCCCCTCTCATCTCACTCCACTCCCCTCCACGCACTCTCCTCCCTCTCCCCCCTCATCTCACTCCACTCCCCTCCACGCACTCTCCTCCCTCTCCCCACTCACCTCACTCTCCCCTCCTCCACGCACTCACCACTCGAGTGAAAACAACTCCCTAGTGAAGCATCCTGCATGTCAAGGACATTATTTCCCTGTTGTTTGATGTTGCCATGTGTGTTTGTGTTTGTGTCTCTCTCTCTCTCTGTCGATTTCAGGTCAAAATATTCACCAGCTCCTCGCACAAACCCAGGGCCTCTGTTGGTCACTGGAGTGGCCAAGCGCATCGCCTCGATTCCTCCACCCAGAACACGTCACAGAGGCAAAGATCCCCCGTGTAGCCTTAACAAGCTGTTGGGGCAAGTGCGTGTTAGCGAGCATCTATGAAGGCCGGAAAGGGACACGAGGGGGTGGGTGGTCAGGACCACGCCCGGGCCGTCTTTGTCTCCCCAGTGCTGATGTTGTACACACCGCACCAGGCACTCACTTGAGGCTGCGTCGACTGAGGGGAGGCACAGAATCGGTTCAAATAATCGTCACTCGTGTTGGCCGTGAGTCGGGAATCGAACTCGGGTTCGTTGCGCCGATGGGCCCACTCTTTAACGGTGACGCCACCACCATGCTGGGTGCACTTTGAGGCCAAATTAAATTGTCGAAGCCTCGCTGCTGGCACGAGGTCACGGAACAGACCCAGGTGCCATGGGTTGGCTGACTGAGATCACCGGCAGATGCACGACCAGTGCTCCCAAACTGGAGCCGACTCGCTGCGTTTTACCCGCCCGTTGTTGTGAGCCTCGCACGTGCACGCGCCTTGTGGTGCACGACCGCGCGTACAATGTGTGCCCTACTCGCACGGTAGGTTTCGGACGGCGTGTTGTTCATCTGTTCAACTCCGTAGAATACCACATTGCTAGTTGCATCGTAAAATATTTCGTCCCTTGTGCAAATGTAAATATCCTAACAACAAAAAAATATATAGGTGATTTTCACTTCAATTCGCTACCGGCTCTCCTGTTTAATCTTCAAACGGGAGACTTGGTTTTGGACTCCTTCGTGAACTCTCCATAATTAATCCATTACCTTTGATTTGATCCGTTTTCATTTTACTTTTTGAATTCATCAAACGCACAAACCTGAGCAAATGCTATTACATTTATTAAAATTACGTTCTGCTTGTTTGATGAGCCAGTTAATAAACACACACATACACGCACACACGCACTGCTTTAATGTTATGCTATCATTTGTACCAAGGTGAGTGATCGGACCCATGTCCAGACAAGCGAAGGGATGTAATAACTAAACTATTTTATTTTATTTTACCAGGTAAGGCCCATTGAGCTATATATTTTGAAGAAGCTACCTGGCCACAGACGATAGCTCAACAAAGTGGCTGATTATGTGGACATTTATAGCAGCCAAATACTCGAAACCAGTGGTTCTTAACCTTTACTGCAGCCTTTCGCCCCTTTGGTTCTCAATCGTAAACATTTATCATATTTATATATATAGGTTTGATGAAACAAAGTCAGCTGTAACTTAACGTTCCCGTGCCACATTTGTGTGTTGTCGATCATTTACCTTCTAAAACAAATCTGGCCACGTCTCGCACCCCCAGAAAGGGCATCTCGCACACCCAGGGGATGCACGCATCCCCAGAAAGGTCATCCCACACCGCCAGGGGGTGCACGCACCCCCAGAAAGGGCATCTCGCACTCCCAGGGGATGCACGCACTCCAGAATCAAAATAACCACTGCTCTAGACGGATGTCGCTACATGGTCCCGTTGTAGAACACGATAGTTGGTGCATCATCATCACAATATCATCATTAACATCATTTCGAACATCATCATCTACGACATCGCCATCATCATCATCACCAACATCATGATTATCATAGACAACATCATCAGCACCAACATAATCACTGACATCATCACCATCTCCAATATAAACATCATCATCATCATCTCCGGCATCGCCATCAGCATCACCAATATTATCATCACCAACATCATCACCTACCATATTACTTAACAGCATCATCACCACCAACAACAACAACCGCCATTCGCCACTAATTGGCGGTGACGTCACCACGACGCTTGTGCCAGGCCATGTGCACCTTGAGGCCACGTGAAGTGTCGAACGCCCGCGGGCAGGAGGTCACAGGGCAGACCCAGGTGAAACGGGTCGACTGACTGAGATGACTGGCTGGTGCACCACCTGTGCCCCCTACTGTGCCAACCTGCTGTGCTTCAGCCACCCGGCGCTCCGCTCGTTGTTGTGAGCGTCGCTCCTCCGCCCTCCGTTGTTGTTGGAGGGCGACTGCCTCCAACTGCCCAGTAGCGTCCTTCACGAGCCTCCTCCACAGAGGCCGATCTTGACACCGCTGGTACCAGTCATCGGCAAGTCCACTCAGCTCCACGTCCTCCTGTACCACATCACTCCATCTCTTCTCTAGCCCGTGCCGTGCTCGTTTAGCCTCCTCGATCCGGCCGAACAAAAGCTGTTTCGGCATGCGGTGGCTGGGCATGCGGGCTACATGACCCAGCCAACGCAGCCTTGCCTGCCAGAGGAGCTCACCGATGGGACCTCGCCCAGATCTTTCAAGGATTTTTGAGCTCCTCACACAATCCAGCCTGGTTAAACCCAGGATGGATCGTAGGCAGGCCATCATCATCTCCGGCAGGCCAGCCTAAATGTTTCCAACCAATAAGGGGGTCCACGTTTCGCAAGCGTAGAGAAGGGAAGGAATGACCGTGGCCGAGAAGACCTGAAGCTTAGTGCGGAGCGACAGACCAGGTAGCTTCCACACAGCGTTACGCAACCGATGAAAAGATATTGCCGCTCGACTGATTCGGAGTGAGACCTCTGCTGTTAAACTAGAGCCGGTCATAAGCACACTGCCCAGGTATGGGAAACTCTCCACTCTCTCCACAACTGCCCCATCACCGATTGGGAGTTGTGGGGGTGGAGTGTCCGATGGTACAAAATACCCAGGCAGGTGCTTAGTTTTGGTGGGGCTGATGGTAAGGCCCCATCTCTTAGTGGTACGCTCCAGTCTCAGCAGCAGCGTCTCCAACTCCTCCTCTGAATGAGCAGCTATTACCAAATCAACAGAATACATAACGTCGTTGAGCAATAGGGAGCCATCCCTTGACCGCACCCGGGCATCGATCAGCCTCCCATTATATCTGTACCAAATGGAGATTCCCCCGGTACAGCTATTGAAGACTTCACGAACTACGTGGTCAAAATAGATCATTTACCTTCTAAAACAAATTTGGCCACGTCTCGCACCCCCAGAAAGGGCATCTCGCACACCCAGGGGATGCATGCACCCCCAGAAAGGGCACCACCACCAACATCATCACTGACATCATCATCATCTCCACCAACATCAACATCTCCAACATCATCAACATAATCGTGTTACGCAGTTATATGTAGGGCTATTTATTAATGCTTTGGCGGTTGCATCGTCCTTGTCCTGTCCGTTGTTGGCGTTCTTTGCTCGATAACACCGCTGAGACGTAGCCATGAAGGAGGCTGTACAGCTCCAGTGTAAGCCAATCAGCATCGAGGACAATGCATTATTATGAAGGTAAATTTGTTTCGCATTGTTTTACCATAAGTACTAAATGTGTGGCTAATGCAGACTCAATGCCTTGTAATAATAGGTGTCTGTTTGCTGTTTGAACATCTTAACACCTCCTGTATTTATTGCCAGAAAGGGTAAAGCATTTTAGTATTATCTTATCACAATTAACCTTGTCGCTATGAAATTTGGTCATGTGAAATAATGCACTACAGCTCCTGTCACCCTGCACTACAGCTCCTGTCACCCTGCACTACAGCCCCTGTCACCCTGCACTACAGTTGCTGTCACCCTGCACCACAGCTCCTGTCACCCTGCACTACAGCTCCTGTCACCCTGCACCACAGCTCCTGTCACCCTGCACCACAGCTCCTGTCACCCTGCACTACAGCTCCTGTCACCCTGCACTACAGCTCCTGTCACCCTGCACTACAGCTCCTGTCCCCCTGCACTACAGCTCCTGTCACCTTGTACTACAGCTCCTGTCACCCTGCACTACAGCTCCTGTCACCCTGCACCACAGCTCCTGTCACCCTGTACTACAGCTCCTGTCACCCTGCACTACAGCTCCTGTCACCCTGCACCACAGCTCCTGTCACCCTGCACTACAGCTCCTGTCACCCTGTACTACAGCTCCTGTCACCCTGCACTACAGCTCCTGTCACCCTGCACTACAGCTCCTGTCACCCTGTACTACAGCTCCTGTCACCCTGCACTACAGCTCCTGTCACCCTGCACTACAGCTCCTGTCACCCTGCACCACAGCTCCTGTCACCCTGCACTACAGCTCCTGTCCCCCTGCACTACAGCTCCTGTCACCCTGTACTACAGCTCCTGTCACCCTGCACTACAGCTCCTGTCACCCTGCACCACAGCTCCTGTCACCCTGTACTACAGCTCCTGTCACCCTGCACTACAGCTCCTGTCACCCTGCACCACAGCTCCTGTCACCCTGCACTACAGCTCCTGTCACCCTGTACTACAGCTCCTGTCACCCTGCACTACAGCTCCTGTCACCCTGCACTACAGCTCCTGTCACCCTGTACTACAGCTCCTGTCACCCTGCACTACAGCTCCTGTCACCCTGCACTACAGCTCCTGTCACCCTGCACCACAGCTCCTGTCACCCTGCACTACAGCTCCTGTCACCCTGCACTACAGCTCCTGTCACCCTGCACTACAGCTCCTGTGACCCTGCACTACAGCCCCTGTCACCCTGCACCACAGCTCCTGTCACCCTGCACTACAGCCCCTGTCACCCTGCACCACAGCTCCTGTCACCCTGCACTACAGCTCCTGTCACCCTGCACTACAGCTCCTGTCACCCTGCACTACAGCTCCTATCACCCTGCACTACAGTTCCCGATAGAACTCTACAGCAGCAGCAGAGAAACTTACAAACTCCTCCTCTCGACACCCAGTAACAGGAACCATGACCAATGTTCGGCGTTGTTCCTCCGTAGCAGCTCCCGCCGTCTGTAATGCAGCCATCATCATAATCATCATCGTCCTGCTGCTGCTGCTGCACATTCACAGCAGGAGCAGCAGCAACAGCAGCAGCGTTCAATCCACACCAACTTCTAAGAAACGCCTCGAGGCCCCATCTCCTCTATCTGCTGCCTCTGGATCAAAACCTGAGCCTATCTCGACAACCTCAGAGTCGCAATCGACGATGTCCATGAAATATTGTGCCCGTTATAAATTTCGTTAAAATCGATCATGTTTCAGGCCACATCCAGCATCGTCACGATAATGATGGCGACGATGATGTTGTCATCTCCAGTGAAATGTCACGTTAAAAGGAAATTGACAAACGTTCGTGTACTTTTAAGCATTCGTCATCCAGTTTCGATGTAAAACCCAAATCAATTGGCATATCTTCCCATGACGTGACAACTTGAATTGATTGGCTGTGTCGTCGCTGGGTGGTAGAGGGCTCGGGTTCAAACGTTGACATCATACTTACACGATCTAACCCCAAAATGAACGAATTATGAATCTTAATATTGGTCGCGAAAGCCTTACGCGTCAAAGTAAACACGCATGTACAGTACGCTTGTTGAACTTCCTTCGCACCGTACGCAGCCAACCATGCTAATTGGAGGTGCGGGGAAGGACAGCAAAACTCAACATAGAAAGCGATTAGAAAGAAATGAGTTTTCCCATCTCGATGTATAAAAGTGCGCAAATCATCCATACAGAGGAGGAGAGAGGCGCAAGATATACGCATCCCGAGTTTAAAGCGAGTTATCGCTTGCAGCATTCGACAGCCAGGCGAAGCCCAGGAGGCAATGGAGGCCCTTAACTCTCGGGCTCGGCCCAACCCTGAAGTCGCTCAGTTGCTTTCGGAGACGCATGAGTGAACGCCTCAGGCCACGGCTCGGCTCAGGCTCGGAGCCGGCTCGACCTTTGAAGGCATTGGCTTTGGGCCTCCGCAAATTGAGCCACAGCCAAAGCCTGCGGTGGCGAACGCTCGAACGGGGACCCAGGTGGATTCCCACCAAAGAACAGGAGGCGCATCTTACAGATGACAAGCCACTCGTTGGTGGACAGGTCAGCTCTCCACGGTAGCATCTGTTGTAGAGTACATAAAAAACGGGGGGGGGAGGAGAGTTTGTTGGGTTAGATCGTGTAAATATAAACGTGTCGTTAAAGCCGCCATCGCCCGACAGCCAATAAGTAAGGTTTGTCACGTAAAAACGCCCCGTTTAGTTATTAATACAGCACACCGGTGTGTGGGAGAGTAAACCCACTACATTTACAATTTGAGTACGTTTCGCTGGTAATTACAGCCAGCTTCATCGGGCGATTTGACAGATTTGTGAAGTAGTAACTAATTGGCATGTTTTGTTTACATGACAAACCTTACTAATTGGCAGTTTTGGGTGGTGGTGGGTTAACGACACATTTATATTTCCCCCAAAAAATCCTTCATGAATAATATTGGTCACGAACGCCTACTACGTGTTAAACGTGTGGAGTATATGTTTGCTATCACTGTGCAGCAACTATATAGTCCATCAGATTGTTCTTGCCACTACACAGTCCGGCCACTACATAGTCTAGCATATATTATTCATTGGACTCAGCTTGCATGTTGTATGGACACGCCTATGAAGCGGTGGCAAGATGGTGATTAGAAGGGGCGATGTTCGCCAAGATCTATAGCGCAGGAGGTAGCAGAAATAATTTGGAAACGTGGACTCGTTCACCAGAACGCATGGGGAAGCATTTCCATAAGGTCCACCCTGGAATCTAACTCATGAGCGGCACCGCTGCAGGTTGGCCAAGTGACCACCCCGAGCACGGTTATTCAAAAATCAGTGGAAAATAAACGCGTTGGTAGCGGCGATTGAAAACAGACAGCGTAAAAAAAAAAAACTTCTCAACACATTCGTCAATATAGAGGGCTCCGTGGGTGGATAAGAGAGCTACAGTCTCCAACTCGGATTCACTCGAGCGAATATCTCTGGCCTCTCACTCTCTCTGCCACGAACCAAGGCCACCTATTCTGCACCTCTAGAACGGTGGTATCATGATTATGCTGCCGTGCCCTTGCCGTCGCTGAGCGGAGTCATCATCGTCGGGCGGCGTGGGTGTGTTGCGTGACCTCAAACTCACCGCGGCACGCGACGACCCGACCCGGAGTCGAACCTATAACCTCTCTTCTGAATTCCGGGCGGCCGGCTGACGGTGGTTCAATCAGCCTCCCGGGTCTACCCAACCCCCCCCGCCCCCACCCCCCAACTTCTTCCAGTCCAATCTGCCTTCCACTTGCTCCCGTCTTAACCCCCAGTGAGTACAGCAGCCACCACTGCCACATTGCTAATTCATCAATAGTGACCTTCATTAGGAGGCAGCAACCACGCCAGTAGAGCAGGGCACGGGTAGGTGGGAGGGATATTTGGTTATATATCACCCCAAGCATCATCATCATCAGCATCAACGAGATTCATGGGCAGATAGCCAGTGCCGGATTAAGCTAGTGCGGAGCCATAGGCATATGTTATAAAGGGGCCCTAAATGAAATCAAAACCTAAATATTACAACGCAACATTTTTTACATGCACAGTAAAGTAATTGTATTTTTTTCATTTGCTATACAGCCAGATAATACGACAAATCGCTAACCTTACACACCCAGTCGTTTGTAAAAAGCTGAAGGCGGTGTAGTACTATAGTGATAGAGCAAGTGCAGAATCACTGAACCGGAATTGATAGCTTGATAGCATTTAGCGCGGGGCCCTTGAAAGTGCTGGGCCAGTAGCTGCTACTACTACATATGTTACTACACTACACATGTAGTAGCTACTACATGTGTAGTACTGGAACAATCCGGCACTGCAGATGGCCCTTTACAGTAGGTGTCAACTGCACAGTTCGTTATTTTGTTTCCAACTTCCTGTCTCCGTCCCGTGCTTATAACGCCCAAGTAGGGCACTGCATCTTTCTGGCGCCGATCTCCTGCGTCATCGTCCGTCGGCGTCGCCGTCATCGCCGCCGTCGTCCGTCGGCGTCGTCGATGTCGTCATCCGTTGTTGTTGTTGTTGTCATCGGCGTCGTCGATGTCGTCATCCGTTGTTGTTGTTGTTGTCATCAGCGTCGTCGATGTCGTCATCCGTTGTTGTTGTTGTCATCGGCGTCGTCGATGTCGTCACCCGTTGTTGTTGTTGTTGTCATCGGCGTCGCCGTCATCGCCGCCGTCGTCCGTCGGCGTCGTCGATGTCGTCATCCGTTGTTGTTGTTGTTGTCATCGGCGTCGTCGATGTCGTCATCCGTTGTTGTTGTCATCGGCGTCGTCGAAGTCGTCATCCGTTGTTGTTGTCATCGGCGTCGTCGTCGCCGCCGCCGTCAAGCCATCCTCTGTTAGGTCTCCCCTCCCATTTTCCCCAAAATAAACAACAAACAAACCATTTTTTATTTAAAGCTTTCGTGACTGCAGGGATTCATATTCGTGGTTCTTTCGGTAAAGTCACGTAGAAGGGAAACGAGAAAATAGTAAAAATCTAAAACAATAAAATTCTCACGACGTTTCGACTGCAACACCAGCAATCATCATCAGGTGTGAAAACCACAGCAAGAAAAGTTGAAAAAAATATTGCTGTGGTTTTCACACCTGATGATGATTGCTTGGGTTGCAGTCGAAACATCGTGAGAATTTATTGTTTTATATTTTTATTATTTTATTGTTTCCTTTCTACGTGACTTTACCGAAAAAACCAAGAATATCAAACAAACAATTTTAAATCTTCCTGTTGTTGTCAATCCTGAGAGAACTGGTATTAGAAAGATGTTGCCACTCCTTGAGCACATTTTGTCAGGAAAGTGGGAAACGACAAAAATGACGAAATATGCAGCGAGACACCTACAGTGCCATATGCCCCATGGATCGTGATGATGATGATCCATAATACAGGTTTTTTTGGGGGTGTTAGATCGCATAAATATATAAAAGTGTCATTTAACCCGCCACCACCCGACACAGCTAATTAGTAAGGTTTGTCACGTAAACAGAACGTGTCAATTCGTTATTAGTACAGGATACCGGTGTGTTGAAGAGCAAAGCCACAACATATTCTTTGGGTCTTTCGGTAGAGTCACGTAGATAGGTTCAAAGAAAATAATGCTGCTGACATTTGGGCTACGCCCATTTTTAACCTTTATAAACAGTTTGCTTTTAGAAGCTAACCCCCTTTTCCTGATGACGACTGCTTGTGTTGCACTCGAAACGTCGTAGTTTTTTGTTATTTTCTATGAACCTATCTACGTGACTTTACTGAAAGACCCAATGAATATGAATTCCTGTAGACACGAAAGCTTTAAGTCAAGATTTAAAGCCACAACATTTAGAATCTGAGTACGACTTTTCGCCAGTAACTACAAATATCTTCATCAGGCGACAGCCAGATTTGTGCAACAGCTGTTGGCTGATGAAGCTAGCTGTAATTACTGACGAAATGTCGTCTAAAAAAAACCTGCATTATGGATGATATTCGTCGCGAAAGCCTACGTGTTCAGATGATGATGACTGCGATAGTGTACGTTCTACGATATGGGGAGCGGTAGATGTAGTGGTTAGTGCGCTACGCTACGAACCCGGCGACCCGAGCACGCTCACGGCCAGCACCAGTGACGATTATCTGAAGCGGCCCTGGGCCTCCCCTAGGTCGACACAGCCTCAAATGAGTACCTGGTCGGGCGTGGTGCTGGCCACCCACCCACTCGTGTGCCATGCTGGCCTCCATCGGTGCTACTTGCTAACACGCACTTGCCCCCAACAGCCTGCTGAGGCTACAACGGGGTCATCTTTGTCGTCATTTGTCTACGATTGAAGCTGCCTACGGTGGATTAAAGAGGCCCGTGTAGCTCGGGAGAGACGTCGGTTGGCCACCGCTGCCGTAGAATTGTTAGGCCCGCCTCGCGGGGCCCTGCGTTGCACGTCGAGGCAACGGCTGAGCGTCGGCAGAGCGACAATCGGGGAAAGAAAATAAAAACGCGTTGCCTTCGAATGTTTACGGTGACAGCGTTCATCATGACTTTACCACAGCAGATAAACGTGTTTTCATTGGCCCCTTCCGTCCCCCCTTAAAGCTAGGGGAACACGTGTTTGTTTGCTTGCAGAAAAGGAGCGCAGTGATTTACGTTTGACGAATGTACCTTGAGTGGAATGAAGTTGTTTAATTTTCCAAATAATACGCAGATGAATATGTTTAGTGACGTTTTTTCCTAGTCAGGCAACATGTAAAACTTGTACATACCATTAGCCGTAGGCCCATCAATACTTTATTAACCGGCTTTGATTATTAACATCTCTCACGCCGAAAGCGTGAGTTTCTAGCGCCTGTGCCCCACACCTCTCTCTCTCTCTCCGAGTGCAAACACCTGGGATGCCTCCTCTATCGGTCTCGCTCGAGTTTCATTCAATTTCGGTGCAAACAAATTTTTTTTTTCCATTGGATTCAAATCGTTATAGGGAGGTCTATTTGCACGGACAAAAAAAAATGTGTGAATATCGCGTGTTCCCGAAAATCAACCCCTGCCCACCTGTATTCAGTCACGTGTTGTCACGTGTATTTAGCAACGCTTTAAAATGTTGCAGGAGGAGGGAGTGGTGGCGCAGCGGTTAGCGCACACTGCGCTGTTTGCGCCAATGTCGACGATCCGAATTCGATTCACGCACTAGAGCCAACGGCACTTGCCTGCCAGTATCTGAACCGGTCCTGGGGCCGCGAGATTCACCAACTCGCAGTGACCAGCGTGGTGAAGTATGGTCAACCAATAAAAGGGCCAAACGTTAGCACGATATTCTCTGGATTAAAAGATGCCGGTGACTAAACAGTTGTTTACAAAGTTGGTCACACACACACATACGCACATAAAGACGGACAAAGATCCCCCGTATAGCCTCAACAGGCTATTAGAGCAAGTGCTGTTAGCGAGTAGCACCTATGAAGGCAAAGTAATAAAAAGACATGTTACGGGTCAATTAATTGGGGGTCAGAAGACATCTGGACCCCGTGAGAATAAACTAAGCTGTTGTTATTTTACCACGTGAGGCCCACTGAGCTATGTAGCTCTCTTGTCAGAAGCGACCTGGCCACAAATGATAGCTCAACGAAGTGGCTCTCGACAGGGCCATTTATATCAGCCAAACACTCTAAACGCGTATCATAATAATGATACATTGTGTATCATCATTGCTATTATCATTATTACTATAATCACCTTGAGCCAGCGAGGAGAGCCTCAGTGAGTCTCAAGACTATATCTTCAAGAGGGTGCAAGCTGCTGCTACGCGGGGATATTTGCCCAAAACCGTGAGAGTTTGACTATTGGAATCAGACGAAAACCCAAGGAGTGATATTTACCACTGAGTAAAGCCCGTAGAGCTGAGAAGCTCTTTAACAAGGGTGGTGGGGGCGACTCGGCCGACAGACAACATCAATTGATTCCCATACATTTGTGAAATTACATCCGCATCTGAAACTGTCGTGATTTTCATCACGGAAGTCGGTTTCACTGACGGACAGGGATGCCACACTGATGGAGCTGTCAAGAGATTTAAAAAAAAAACACACACACACGGGGTGGTTCCAAACACTTTGGGGCCTCAGCAGCAGCAGCATGGAAAAAAAAACATTACTCAAATTGTCCGGCGAAAATCTGCGTGTGCGGGAGAGACAGATGGGGACATCCGGAAGAAAGCCCATCACGAATGACGAGGGGTGGGGGGGGGGGAGGATTGGGTGGAACCCAGGGCCCCGCACAGATGGATTCATTAATCCATCGTTGTCCGACTGCCGACCTCGCGGCCAAAGAGCCACAGCAGCCTTGGCCATTCCCAACAGCCTCTCACCCAAGTGGTGGGCCAAGGGAGGCGCACACCTACTGAGCTTCCCCGTTGTATGGGAGCCAGCCTCTCCATGGGATAACCGCCTCTGACTTCCAGAATGTGGTACCGAACGGATTTTATCGACCGCGCAGAGGCGATGTGCTGAGTCGACTCCCGACGGGCATTTTAACTCGTTGCGTTGTGTGTCTTTGGATGTCAAAAACAGGATCCCAAAGAAGGCTGTTGGGGAAATCGCTGTTAGCGAACACCTATTGAGGACCAGTATGCGGTTTGTGGGCGTTGTGTCTGATGTTGATCCCTAGAGTGTTGCTGTGATGGTGATGATGGCCATAGTAACAATGATGATGATTGGGTGATAATGAAGATAACGACGACGATGCTCATGAATATTACTGCTGATGCCACTGATGAATCTGCTACAGCCACTACTGCCGATGCTGCTAATGCTGCCAATGGTATTGATGGTGATGGCTGTTTAACCGAATGGTTCTGTTAGCGATAACGATTACTGCAGTGATGACCACGTCAAAGACGACTACGATGATGATGATGATGATATTGGTGATCACACACGAACTGTATAACCTTTATAACCTGGTACAAGCACCCGACACCGGAATTTCAGACGGCAGAAAAACGAAAATTATTGTCATTGAGGAGCAGCTGATGATGCTAATGATGCTGATGACGCTGCTGATGACACTGCTAATGATGACGCTGTTGTTGCTGTTGCTGCTGATGATGGTAGTGAATTCGCAGTAATAGCAACACAAAGATGCCACTGCAGGTGTTGTGACGCGAGCGAGCTCTGCCGCATCTGATGACTGATTGGGGCATTTGTCCGTGATATCGATTTCGCTGTCCTCCCGTAAATCCAATAAAGGCCTCGTCTCCCTCTGCTTCCTACCCCACCCCCCAGACTCCCTACCCCCTACCAGCCACCCCTCTACCCCACCCAGCCCCTCCCCCCCCCTCTCGCACCCAAACACCTCCCATCTACGAGTGACCCGTCAACCCTCATCCCAATTCTGTACTAATTCTACTGCACCTGCTATTTTATTTCCCTGCCTCCTAACATCGCGATTGCCGAGTACAGGGCAAAAGCACCCCCAACCCCCCCCCGAACCGCCCCCCCCTGCCTCCCCCCCTCCAAAAAAAGACACCAAACAGCCCAGCAACAAACAGCACCACTGCGAGTGTAACGCGAACGATAACAAATTATTCATAAAGAGAGGGCACAACGATGGAGATTTAAAACAGAGCCTCGCCGAAGCCCCAAGTCAATAGTTACGAGATCATCAGATCGGCCAACGCGTACAACTGATGCCACAAACATGCAGCAGTTGTGTTGGGGAACCAATCTGTTTTATATATTTATGTATGGCTAGAAATGCACGATAGGGTGTCGCATGATGGTAATGCTTGCCATGTCCTGCCTGGTGAAATGTCGAGCGTGTTTCTAAAACGCTTTGCAGAGGTCAAGGGGTCACGATCAGCGACTCCTCCGAACGTTCAAGGGCTTTGAGCTCCAGATATGATTGACAGGCCCCGAGGGGTCGGCTGTAAGGATCGTGCACGACGGGACCCCGCCGGTAGCGATGATCGCGAAGGAACGGTGGTCGACTCCCAAGCGAAATAATGATGGTCGACTCCCAAGCGAAGGAATGATGGTCGACTCCCAAGCGAAGGAATGATGGTCGACTCCCAAGCGAAGGAACGATGGTCGACTCCCAAGCGAAGGAACGATGGTAGACTCCCAGGCGAAGGAACGATGGTTGACTCCCAAGCGAAGGAATGATAGTCGACTCCCAAGCGAAAGAATGATGGTCGACTCCCAAGCGAAAGAATGATGGTCGACTCCCAAGCGAAGGAATGATGGTCGACTCCCAAGCGAAAGAATGATGGTTGACTCCCAAGCGAAGGAACGATGGTCTACTCCCAAGCGAAAGAATGATGGTCGACTCCCAAGCGAAGGAATGATGGTTGACTCCCAAGCGAAGGAACCATGGTGGACTTCCAAGCAAAGGAACGATGGTCGACTCCCAAGCGAAAGAATGATGGTTGACTCCCAAGCGAAGGAATGATGGTCGACTCCCAAGCGAAGAAACGATGGTCGACTCCCAAGCGAAGGAACGATGGTAGACTCCCAGGCGAAGGAACGATGGTTGACTCCCAAGCGAAGGAATGATAGTCGACTCCCAAGCGAAAGAATGATGGTCGACTCCCAAGCGAAAGAATGATGGTCGACTCCCAAGCGAAAGAATGATGGTTGACTCCCAAGCGAAGGAATGATGGTCGACTCCCAAGCGAAGAAACGATGGTCGACTCCCAAGCGAAGGAACGATGGTAGACTCCCAGGCGAAGGAACGATGGTTGACTCCCAAGCGAAGGAATGATAGTCGACTCCCAAGCGAAAGAATGATGGTCGACTCCCAAGCGAAAGAATGATGGTCGACTCCCAAGCGAAGGAATGATGGTCGACTCCCAAGCGAAAGAATGATGGTTGACTCCCAAGCGAAGGAACGATGGTCTACTCCCAAGCGAAAGAATGATGGTCGACTCCCAAGCGAAGGAATGATGGTTGACTCCCAAGCGAAGGAACCATGGTGGACTTCCAAGCAAAGGAACGATGGTCGACTCCCAAGCGAAATAATGATGGTTGACTCCCAAGCGAAGGAATGATGGTTGACTCCTAAGCGAAGGAATGATGGTCGACTCCCAAGCGAAAGAATGATGGTTGACTCCTAAGCGAAGGAATGATGGTCGACTCCCAAGGGAAAGATTGATGGTCGACTCCCAAGCGAAAGAATGATGGTTGACTCCCAGGCGAAGGAACAATGGTTGACTCCCAAGCGAAAGAATGATGGTTGAATCCCAAGCGAAGGAATGATGGTCGACTCCAAAGCGAAGGAACGATGGTCGACTCCAAAGCGAAAGATTGATGGTCGACTCCCAAGCGAAGAATGATGGTCGACTCCCAAGCGAAAGAATGATGGTTGACTCCTAAGCGAAGGCATGATGGTCGACTCCCAAGCGAAAGAATGATGGTCGACTCCCAAGCGAAAGAATGATGGTTGACTCCTAAGCGAAGGAATGATGGTCGACTCCCAAGCGAAAGATTGATGGTCGACTCCCAAGCGAAAGAATGATGGTTGACTCCCAAGCGATGGAACGATGGTCGACTCCCAAGCGAAAGAATGATATTTGACTCCCAGGCGAAGGAACAATGGTTGACTCCCGAGCGAAAGAATGATGGTCGACTCCCAAGCAAAGGAACGATGGTCGACTCCCAAGCGAAGGAATGATGGTCGACTCCCAAGCGAAAGAATGATGGTTGACTCCCAAGCGAAAGAATGATGGTCGACTCCCAAGCAAAGGAACGATGGTCGACTCCCAAGCAAAGGAATGATGGTCGACTCCCAATCGAAAGAATGATGGTTGACTCCCAAGCAAAGGAACGATGGTCGACTCCCCAGCAAAGGAACGATAGTCGACTCCCAAGAGAAAGAATGATGGTTGACTTCCAAGTGAAGGAATGATGGTTGACTCCCAAGCGAAAGAATGATGGTTGACTCCCAAGCGAAAGAATGATGGTCGACTCCCAAGCGAAGGAACGATGGTCGACTCCCAACGAAGGAACGTTGGTTGACTCCCAAGCGAAAGAATGATGGTTGACTCCCAAGCGAAAGAATGATGGTTGACTTCCAAGTGAAGGAACGATGGTCGACTCCCAATCGAAGGAACGATGGTCGACTCCCAAGCGAAGGAACGATGGTCGACTCCCAAAGCTAAGGAACGATGGTCGACTCCCAATCGAAGGAATGATGGTCGACTCCCAAGCGAAGCAACGATTGTCGACTCCCAAGCGAATGAACGATGGTCGACTCCCAATCGAAGCAACGATGGTCGACTCCCAAGCGAAAGAATGATGGTTGACTCCCAAGCGAAGGAATTATGGTCGACTCCCAAGCGAAAGAGTGATTGTTGACTCCCAGGCGAAGGAACGATGGTCGACTCCCTATTGAAATAATCATGGTCGACTCCCAAGCGAAGGAACGATGGTCGACTTCCAAGCAAAGGAACGATGGTCGACTCCCAATCGAAAGAATGATGGTTGACTCCCAAGCGAAGGAATTATGGTCGACTCCCAAGCGAAAGAGTGATTGTTGACTCCCAGGCGAAGGAATTATGGTCGACTCCCTATCGAAATAATCATGGTCGACTCCCAAGCGAAGGAACGATGGTCGACTCCCTATCGAAATAATCATGGTCGACTCCCAAGCGAAGGAATGATGGTCGACTCCCAGGCGAAAGAATGATGGTCGACTCACAGGCGAAAGAATGATGGTCGACTCACAGGCGAAGGAACAATGGTTAACTGCCAAGCGAAAGAGTGATAGTTGACTCCCAAGCGAAGGAATGATGGTCGACTCACAGGCGAAGGAACAATGGTTGACTCCCAAGCGAAGGAATGATGGTCGACTCACAGGCGAAGGAACAATGGTTGACTCCCAAGCGAAAGAGTGATGGTTGACTCCCAAGCGAAGGAATGATGGTAGACTCACAGGGGAAGGAATAATGGTTGACTCCCAAGCGAAGGAATGATGGTCGACTCCCAATCGAAAGAATGATGGTTGACTCCCAAGCAAAGGAACGATGGTCGACTCCCCAGCAAAGGAACGATAGTCGACTCCCAAGAGAAAGAATGATGGTTGACTTCCAAGTGAAGGAATGATGGTTGACTCCCAAGCGAAAGAATGATGGTTGACTCCCAAGCGAAAGAATGATGGTCGACTCCCAAGCGAAGGAACGATGGTCGACTCCCAACGAAGGAACGTTGGTTGACTCCCAAGCGAAAGAATGATGGTTGACTCCCAAGCGAAAGAATGATGGTTGACTTCCAAGTGAAGGAACGATGGTCGACTCCCAATCGAAGGAACGATGGTCGACTCCCAAGCGAAGGAACGATGGTCGACTCCCAAAGCTAAGGAACGATGGTCGACTCCCAATCGAAGGAATGATGGTCGACTCCCAAGCGAAGCAACGATTGTCGACTCCCAAGCGAATGAACGATGGTCGACTCCCAATCGAAGCAACGATGGTCGACTCCCAAGCGAAAGAATGATGGTTGACTCCCAAGCGAAGGAATTATGGTCGACTCCCAAGCGAAAGAGTGATTGTTGACTCCCAGGCGAAGGAACGATGGTCGACTCCCTATTGAAATAATCATGGTCGACTCCCAAGCGAAGGAACGATGGTCGACTTCCAAGCAAAGGAACGATGGTCGACTCCCAATCGAAAGAATGATGGTTGACTCCCAAGCGAAGGAATTATGGTCGACTCCCAAGCGAAAGAGTGATTGTTGACTCCCAGGCGAAGGAATTATGGTCGACTCCCTATCGAAATAATCATGGTCGACTCCCAAGCGAAGGAACGATGGTCGACTCCCTATCGAAATAATCATGGTCGACTCCCAAGCGAAGGAATGATGGTCGACTCCCAGGCGAAAGAATGATGGTCGACTCACAGGCGAAAGAATGATGGTCGACTCACAGGCGAAGGAACAATGGTTAACTGCCAAGCGAAAGAGTGATAGTTGACTCCCAAGCGAAGGAATGATGGTCGACTCACAGGCGAAGGAACAATGGTTGACTCCCAAGCGAAGGAATGATGGTCGACTCACAGGCGAAGGAACAATGGTTGACTCCCAAGCGAAAGAGTGATGGTTGACTCCCAAGCGAAGGAATGATGGTAGACTCACAGGGGAAGGAATAATGGTTGACTCCCAAGCGAAGGAATGATGGTCGACTCACAGGCGAAGGAACAATGGTTGACTCCCAAGCGAAAGAGTGATGGTTGACTCCCAAGCGAAGGAATGATGGTCGACTCACAGGCGAAGGAACAATGGTTGACTCCCAAGCGAAGGAATGATGGTCGACTCACAGGCGAAAGAACAATGGTTGACTCCCAAGCGAAGGAATGATGGTCGACTCACAGGCGAAGGAACAATGGTTGACTCCCAAGTGAAAGAATGATGGTCGACTCCCAAGCGATGGAGGAGCCGATTGTTGGTGGCTAGGAGATGTTAACGCCTTCGCCTGGTATACAGGAGGTCGTGGGTTCGATCTCCAACCTGGCGCCGATATATTTGGAGTAAGTTTGTCTCTCTCCCCTTAATTTTCCCGTACACATTTAGAATAATGCGCTTCGGGGCCATCCAATGAGTACGGACGCAAAAAACTATCAAAACTTTACACCGCCCCCCTCCCTGTACGCACGCGTACTTTTTTTACCCCCACCCCCACTTGCGTACGTACGCTTAACGCACCCCCCCCCCTCCACGAATCCTATAGAACGGCCGATATTTAATCCACGCAGAAACGATCAAGGATTAATAATATTAACGTGTATAAGCACCGCCGGACTATCTAACTAATTTGAAGGCCAATGTAGACAAATTATTATCGAGGCTTCACCACCCCCCCCCCCCTCGTATCCTATGCGTACGCAAATTGTCAGTAGACCCCCCCATACGCAAGCGAACGCATTTGGGTTACCCTCCCCCCTCCATGCGTACGTACTGAATGGATGGTCCCTTCGAGTCTTTGGCTGATATAAATGGCCACGTGATAAGCCGCTTCATTGGGCTATCAGTTGCGGCCAGGTCGCTTCTGAAATAAGTACTATTTAAAAACACTTTATTAAAAACACGCTGTAATGAAATGTACCGTACTGGTAATGGAAGAACTCCACGACTCCAGGAAGTGGCCCCGAAGCTTGCCACAACGTAAGGGGACCGTGGCCAATTACAGCCAACGTCAGTTGAGCGTGGACAATTAGACCCATGCCGAATAATAACATATAAAAAATAATGTTTAAAAAATATATTTTTTAATGATAGAATATAGTATTGTCATCAGTATGACATAAGTATACCAAGTTCGCAGTCGATACTACATTGGGAAGTGGGTTGAAATTGAGTTGCAAGACTTGAGGATACAACGACAACAACAGCAGACAGTGATTCATATTCTTGGTTCTTTCGGTAAAGTCACGTTGAAGGGAAACAATAAAATAATAAAATATATAAAATAATAAAATTCTCACGACGTTTCGACCGTAACACAAACTGTCATCATCAGGTGTTTGTGTTACAGTCGAAACGTCGTGAGAATGTTATTGTTTTATATATATTTTATTATTTTATTGTTTCCCTTCAACGTGACTTTACCGAAAGAACCAAGAATGTGAATCACTGCAGTCACGAAAGCTTTCAATCAAAACAGACAGTGAATTTTTATTTAAAGCTTTCGTGACTGCAGTGATTCATATATAAAACAATATTGCTTTATATGTATTTTATTATTTTATTGTTTCCCTTCAACGTGACTTTTACCGAAAGAACTAAGAATAACAGACAGTGAGTAAAATGAAAGCGTGTAAAAAGAGCTGTATAGCCCAGTGGGCAATACCTGGCAAAAAAAAGTTTAATTTTAGTTCATTAAGTACACGAGATGGACCATAGTTTGTCGGGACCGGCTGGACTGGAGCTAATTTCGGAGTCACTGGTGAGGTGCAGGTCCTCATGTCTGATTATAAGTAATTAATCTGAGAGCGTGAAGAGCCTTCGGAGAACCGGAGCAAAGTTTTGGGCCCGTAGTTTCAGTCCAATGCCCCGGGTTCTGACAAGAGAGCTACATAGCTCAGTGGGCCTCACGTGGTAAAATAACAACAGCTTAGTTTATTCTCACGGGGTCCAGATGTCTTCTGACCCTCAATTAATTGACCCGTAACATGTATTTTTATTCCTTTGCCTTCATAGGTGCTCCTCTCTAACAGCACTTGCCCCAATAGTCTGTTCAGGCTATACGGGGGATCTTTGTTTGTGTGTATGGGGAGCGGTAGTGTAGCGGTTAGCGCTACGAACCTGGGTTTTATTCCAGCTAATGGTCAACACCAGTGACGATAATCTGAACCGGTCCTGAACCTCCTCTAGGTCGACTCAGCCTCAAATTAGAACCTGGTGCGGTGTGTAAACATCGCCACGGGGAGACAAAGGCGGCCGGGCGTGGTGCTGGCCACCCACCTCCTCGTGTGCCGTGCCGGCCTTTATTGGTGCTCGCTAACAGCACTTGCCCCTACACTCTGTTAAGGCTATCCGGGGGATCTTTGTCTTTTTGTGTATGTGACCAGCTTTGTATACAACTGGTTAGTCACCGGCACAAGATCCGTGGTGCGTTTATACTTACCCGAGCGTTTTTTTTTAAATGCAGAGAATATCGTGCTAACGTTTGGCCTTTTTATTGGTTGACCATACTTCACCACAGCTGGTCACTGCGAGTTTGGTGAATCTGCCGGCCCCAAGACCCGTTCAGATGCCACTGGCAGGCAAGTGCCGTTGGCTGCGGTGCGTGAATCGAACTCGGATCCAGAGAATATGGTGCTAACGTCACCGTGAAGAGGATTGCGAGAACCGGAGCAAAGTTCCAGATCCCCCATTGTCAGTCCAATGCCCCCGGCTTCACCGGTGGAAACCAGCAGCCCTTCTGGGTTACTGTATCACTTTTTGATTTGAAGCTTTCGTGACTGCAGAAATACCATAACCTTTGGTTCTTTCGGTAAAGTCACGTAGATAGAAAATCAATAGATCACGACGTTTAGATCGCAACACATGCAACCGTCATCAGGTGAAACAAACACAGCAGGAGAACTGCTGACGTATCACGTTGGGATATTCCCTCGCCCCTGCCTGCGCCCAGTCACGCTTTGGCTCCGTGGCCCCCTTCTCGCTCCGCTTCACCGGAAGCAACTCCCCCTGGAGCACAAAGAGCAACAACAACAACAACAACCTGCAGCTTCCGTTTCTCTCTTTAAACAAGCCCAATCTCTCCTCCCCTAGCCCATCATCATCTTGCTACAGATACTACCCCCCGCCGCACATTCGACCAGGCCTACCCCTATCTCTACCCCAACCCCTATCACTACCCCTATCTCTACCACAACCCCTATCTCTACCCTAACCCCTATCACTACCTCAACCCCTATCATTACCCCAACCCCTATCACTACCTCAACCCCTATCATTACCCCAACCCCTATCTCTGCCCCAACCCTTATCACTACCCCAACCCCTATCTCTACCTCAACCCCTATCATTACCCCAACCCCTATCTCTACCTCAACCCCTATCATTACCCCAACCCCTATCACTACCAAAACCCCTATCACTACCACAACCCCTATCACTACCCCTATCTCTACCCCAACCCCTATCACTACCCCTATCTCTACCCCAACCCCTATCTTGCCCCAACCCCTATCACTACCCCTATCTCTACCACAACCCCTATCACTACCCCTATCTCTACCACAACCCCTATCTCTACCCTAACCCCTATCACTACCTCAACCCCTATCATTACCCCAACCCCTATCACTACCTCAACCCCTATCATTACCCCAACCCCTATCTCTGCCCCAACCCCTATCACTACCCCAACCCCTATCTCTACCTCAACCCCTATCATTACCCCAACCGCTATCACTACACCCCAACCCGTCCTTCACCACTCTCACCTGTTCTCCTGTCACCATAGCTATGCCAACAACTTTTCATAACCTCACTCGTTATTTCAGCCACTATAATGTAACGTAAAATTATATATATGTATATTACTCTATATAGGATAAGGAGACATGATGCTGTGTGAATCAAAGTTGCTTCGTCTGATTTCTTGGAAGAATCCTCTTATGGGTGGCGTTTGAGAATGGTCATTAAGAGTCGATGTTGATTAAACATATGAACCAAAGAGATCGGCCTCGTCTCGTTGTTGTGCGCCAATGAATCACAGAGCCTGTAGGTGCATCGTCCCTTATTGGTGGACGCGAAGCAGTCCATCACACGTGACACGAGAGGCGCAAAGGTTCTACAGCACTGTGCGCAGTGCATTGTGGGAGCAACGCGACTTCAGTCAATTTATTTATTTTACCAAGAAAGGCCCACTGAGCTATGTAGCTCTTTTTCAGAAGCGACCTGGCCACAGATGATAGCCCGACGAAGTGGCTCATCATCACGTGGACATTTATGGCAGCCAAATAATCCAAACACATGTTGGTTCTAAATGTGGAGAAAATCACGTGCCCACGGTGAGAAGGAGAACGCAAACTCCAAATATACAACAGGCGTCGGGGTCGGGTTAGAACCCACGACCTCCTGCATACCAGGCGAGGCAGTTAACATCTCCACGGGGAGAGAGAGAGACACGCAAAGTCCTAATATACAGCAGGCGTCGGGGTCGGGTTAGAACCCACGACCTCCTGCATACCAGGCGAGGCAGTTAACATCTCCTAGCCACCGTGGCGTCCCGGAATACAACAAAACCCTGACTATCGCGATGGGAGTTTACGTTCTTGAAAGTAGCTGCAATCGGCAATAAATCCACGATCCCACAACTCAAAGGCAAATGGGGAATACTCGGGAGTTTGGTTCGGAATACGACATCCACCCCTCCTGGTGGTTTTCGCTACCCTGAATCAAGCCCAACCCCGTGAAACAGGAAGTATTTAAAATGTGAAAAATTATGATGAGTATTTGTAACTGTGTTAAATATAACTTGTGCAGTCAACGTATACACGAGTGGTTGGGGGGGGGGGGGGGGATAATATTAGTGAGAAATTCAAACGGTGGGTGGCTGAACCCCACTTCCTCCTCTTGGACAGTTTAACATGCAGCAGGCTTTCGCCACCAATATTATCCATAATAGACGTTTTTTAAGGTTAGATCGTGGACATATAATTGAGTCCTTAAACCCGCCACCACCCGGCGCAGCTAACTATCACGATTTGTCACGTGAACAAATCGTGCAAATCAGTTACGAGTTTAGCACTAACCGGTGTTTTGGAGAGTAAACCCACAACATTTACAATTCGAGCAACGTGACGTTTCGCCCGTGATTACAACAACCAGCATCATCAGGCGAGAGCCAGAGGTGTCCTCATTGGAAGCTGGGAGCACCGCGTGACCTGGGAGACGAGACGACGTCACGTGGGTTCATCTTCAGCGTCATCGCGAACAGAGTGCGGTTAAGAGCACGCGCGTGTGTGCGTGTATGTATGTATGCTGAACTTCTTTTTGCACCGTACGTAGCCAACCGTGCCCATGGGTGGTGCAGGGCAGGGACAACAAACTAAACACAAAACGCAGTTCTTAAACAAATGAGTGCTCAATCTCGATGATTTCAAAGCGCACCTAGCTCCCAGTGGACGCCTAAGCACCTAATTGCGATGCCGGCTGCGGAACAATCTCGCGGTCAAACCGCGAACGGTCGCACCGCCTCAAGGGTGGCGATCGGCGCGGTCTGCGGCCACGGTCGGATGGGCGCGAGTGGTCAAATTCGGCGATGGGGGAAGGCCCGCGTGGGGCGACGCGGTTGGTGAACTTTTTCAACCCGAAGGGATTTTCCACTGCCGGCAACGATGCTGGGTGGGGCAGCTGGCGATGATGCCGGCAAGTCGCGCGCCGCGCGGGGCCCCGTTGCTTGCACGTTTTTTTAAAACTCCTCTTTAAAATGTGATTTTAGCACGGTGTGTTGTGCATATGTATATTTGTTGTCTTCAAAATCTCATTGAAATTTAGTTAATTTTTCTTTCCCCCCCTCGTTCTGTCTCGTTTGTTCCGTTAGCCCAGAGATATTCAGGTGCATGTTTTAACTTTTTTTTTTAATCTTCGGCGGGCAATATCATATTAACGTGCATTGAGATTGTTTAGATTATTTTGCTGCTTTAAATGTCCAAATGATGGTGCCACTTTGTTGAGCTATCATTTGTGGCCAGGTCGCTTCTGAAAAATAAGTTAATACCTCAGTGGGCCTTGCTTGGTAGGATAGCGATGCATATTCTTGGTTCTTTCGGTAAACTCACGTAGAAGAGAAACAATAAAATAATAAAAATATAAAACAATTTTTTGTAAAAATATAAAACAATTGTTTTATAAAAATATAAAACAATTGTTTTATATTTTGTTTTATATTTGTATTATTTTATTGTTTCCCTTCTACGTGACTTTACCGAAAGAACCAAGAATATGAATCCCTGCAGTCACGAAAGCTTTAATTCAGGATGGGGATGGTCTAGTTTATTTTGTGTGTGTGTTTGGGTGATTTATTTACCTTTCTTGCACTTTGCACTCCTATAGTGTGTTTGTAACAGTTTGTTGTTGTAACGTTCTTGCCCCGTGCCCCTACTGGACATCTGTAAAAAAAAACCCTCCATGGCTCATCGGATTCCTCCACTAAAAATTTATATTCTGAGTCTAAATATCACTGGCGCGCGGTGGTGGACCACGCATGTCACGTGACGTGCACAGACGTTATGACGTCACACCGAGACGCCGGGTGTACGTCCTGTCGACAGATCGCTTCACCTCCATCTGTTGGTCATCTCTCATCTATGATCGTCTGTCGCTCTCGTCTCCAGATCTGTCGATGTCCGTCTGTCGCGTATCTCTTTCACCACTCGAATCTGAATCTCCTGTCGACAGATCTCACTAATTGTACCTCCTCTTCCCTGACACCTGTGTCTTTGGAGTTTGCGGTGTCTCTCTCCCCGTGGTTGCTGTGAATTTTTCTCCGGGTCCTCCGGTTTTTTTCCCTCCAAACGTATAATGAACACGCCTTTAGAGTATCTGGCTGCTCTACATTTCTACGTGATAAGCCACTTCGTTGAGCTATCATTTGTGGCCAGGTCGCTTCTGAAAAAGAGCTATAACAGCTCAGTGGGCCTTACCTGGTAAACAAAAAAAAATTGCTTAGCTGTAGCGTGGCTTAAATACGCAATCGTCACAGGCCACACGGTTCGAGCCAGGCACGGTGTTGTGAGCGTTACGAATCGGGTTTAGTTGATTTGATGAAATAGAATAGCAGAACTCTGCTGTGTCTCCCACGTAAAACAAATCTGAATGAGTCACATCAGCATAACGGCTCTCCAGACGCAACATCATGAGGCAGCGTTTGTTCAAGCAACCGAACTCTGGACCGGTTTCGAACGCATGCGTCTCATCGGCGAAGTCAGAGGCTCGTTCAACAGGTGCTGCTGGAATTCCAGATTTCATGGGTAAGGGCACGTTCCATGACCTTGTTAACCTCCTTAAATGAGCACAGACCGTCACGCGAACTCCGGTCATCATCGCCATCGAACGGAGACGGTGGTCACAGCATCATCGCCGCGCTTTCAGGTGAGCTTCGGCGGCCGTCTGGAACGCTCTTCCTTCCGATATTAGGAAACCACTGGGGGCTTGTGCACTTTTAAATATGCTAGATTGAAAACTCGCGTGTTCAGAGCTGATTGTTGCGCTGCGGTTTGTTGTCCTTCTAACGCACCTCCGATTAGCACGATTAGTACGGTGCGGAAAAAGTTTCACATACAGTACATTTAAAAACATTGCACCAACCTCCCCACACCTCCTCACCTCCTCCTCCGCCACCCCGCTGGAGGAGCGTTGCCGGGTGTTGACCGCGAGGGGGCGCTGTGACCGCATCCCCAACCAACACCACCCACATCCCCAGCTCGCAGAGCCCACAGGGAGGTTCACAATGACCATGTCGGACACATACATCCAGCACAGTTGAGGACATGGGTTTGAGCCCTGGGTCTGGGTGTCTGTGTCTCACAGTGGGGTTCATAATGGCCGTGCCAGACACTCAGAGCCAGCGCAGCTAAGGACCTGGGTTGGAGCCCTGGGTCTGGGTGTCTGTGTCTCTCACAGGGGGGTTCATGCTGGCCGTGCCAGACACTCTGAGCCAGCACAGCTGAGGTCCTGGGTGTGAACCCGCCTTGTAGGCGCCCGTGACTAACCCAGGTCGCCGCGTGTCGTGAGTTCGACGTTTCGACCCCGTCACCAACGACTGCACGCAACAAAAACCACCGTCGCGCAACTCGAGGCGGCTTCTCGCTGAGTTCAGCCGAGCGCGGCTCTGAGCGCTGAGATTGAGAAACGAGTCGGAGGAGGAGGAGAGACGCGCGGGGAACCGCTCCTCGGAGAGCGTGGAGGGCGTGGGGTGGTGGCCGAGGAGGTGGTGGAGGAGGTGGATGAGAAGATCGAGGAGGATGAGGATGTGGAGGAGGTGGATGAAGAGGAGCGCTCCCCGTGGTGCTGACGTGGGGGCGGTGGCGTCATCGCCTTCCAGGGCCGTTCCCTGAAGCGACGGCGGCGGCGATGACGACTCCTCCTCACCTCATCACAGCGACGCGGCTCCCACAGCAGCGCGGCTGCCTCCGTTTAGCACGGTTGGCTACGTACGGTGCGAAAGAAGTCCAACATGCAGCGACATACAAAGATCCCCCGTGTAGCCTTGACAGACGGTAGGAGCAGGTGCTGTAAGCGAGCACCTATAAAGGCCGGCACGGCGCACGAGGGGGTGGGTGACCAGCACAACGCCCGGCCGCCTTTGTCTCCCTAGCGACGATGTTTACGCGTCGAACCAGGAACTCATTTGAGGCTGAGTCGACCTAGGTGAGGCCCAGGACCGGTTCAGATAATCCTCACTGGTTTTGGCCGTGAGCGGGAATCGAACCCGGGTCGCCAGGTTCGTACCCTACCGTTCCCCACACACACACATACACCAGCAGGTTGTGCCTATAGGAGACAGTGCAGTACAACAACTAGGTTGCTGATTTGGCCATTGGTGCCGTGTGATAGAGGCAAGCTGAAATCGTGACCCGTCCGTGCGGACGTGTAGTGGCGTCCCGTCGCGTGCGTGGAGCTTTCTCCGGTCGCACGGGGGGGTTTGTTGTTGTTGTTGCTGCTGCACTCATAAAAGCGCACAAAAGCGCTCGCCACAAATGGACCACGACACCTTTAGCTGATCTCGGCAAGGAGAGTAAGCCGTCGTCACGCCGCACTCCGGTCATCCTCGCAGCAGCAGCAGTAGCGGCAGCAGCAGCAGTAGCAGCAGTAGCAGCAGTAGCAGCAGTAGCGGCAGCAGCGGCAGCAGCAGCAGTAGCAACAGTAGCAGCGGCAGCAGCGGCAGCAGCAGCAGTAGTAGCAGGCAGCAGCAGTAACAGCAGCAGGAGGCAGCAGCAGTAGCAGCAGTAGCAGCAGCAGCAGCAGGCAGCAGCAGCAGCGGCAGCACCAGCAGTAGCAGCAGTAGCAGCAGCAGCGGCAGCACCAGCAGCGGCAGCACCAGCAGCAGCAGCGGCAGCAGCACCAGCAGCAGCAGTAGCAGCAGTAGCAGCAGCAGTAGCAGCAGCGGCAGCAGCGACAGCAGCGTTTAGCTATCCATCGGACAAAGACGGTGGTCACTGCATCGTGCGCTTTCAGATGCGCTTCTGCGGCCGTCTGGAACGCTCTTCCCTCCGATATTGGGAAGCCACTGAAGCTGTGCACTTCTAAATCCAGATTGAAAACTAATTTCTTGAGAACTGCTTTTTGTGTTTAGTTTGTTATCCTTTCACCGCAGCGCGGATTAAGCGCGGTTGGCTTCGTACGGTGCGAAAGAAGTTCAACATACACACAGACGAAACGAGATTTTGACGGGTCTTGGTACTGTGACGATTGTCCAAGCGTACTAAAAAAGTAATTAATGTAAATGTATCACTCACTTTGTGTTCAGGCCGGGTATCCGTGGTCAACTCACCCGATCACCATCACTCCCAGCATCATCATTAATATAGTCATCATTACTCTTTGGTTCTATTCGGTAAAGTCACGTAAAAGTATAAAACAACAAAAATAAAAATAAAAAAATATAAAAAAATTCACGACGTTTCGGCCACAACACAAGTGGCCTTCATCAGGTGAAGGGACCAGACTGTCTCGAGGACAGTGCAAGGAGTAAACACACTTTAAGCTTAAAGGTCGCGGTCTGAGCTTGGCTGTGTTCACTCCAGCGCTGTCCTCGATACAGTCTGGTCCCTTCACCTGATGAAGGCCACTTGTGTTGTGGCCGAAACGTCGTGATTTTTTTTATTTTTTTGTTGTTTTATACTTTTACGTGACTTTACCGAATATAACCAAAGAGTATGGATCCTTGCAGTCACGAAAGCTTCAAATCTAGAATAGTCATCATTATCCTCATCACCACCACCATCATCATTCCAATCATCACTACTATCACAATAATTAACAATGTCGCTATTATCATCACCATGATCACCAGAAGCATCAAATTCACTACTATCAATATGAATAATATCCTCATCAGCACCATCATCACCACCATCATCATCAATCGGGTTAGATACAGTACAACTTTATTGGAAAGTGAACTATCAGTGTTCGTGCCATGAACATTCTGGCCCCCGTCATATTAACGTGGAACTTCCACCGGTGGCTCCAGCCCGCCGATGCTGATGGATGTCGGCGCTATGCTCGTCCGAGGAGGGAGATGATCTTAGCTTGAATACACGGGGAGCTCCGATTCCACCGTCGATCAATATCATCCTGAGCACCCCTACGCAGTGTCCGGTCGTCATAAAAATTGTACAAATATTTTCACACTCGAGATACAGATTCCCCCTTACAGCCTCAACAGCCTGTTGAGGCTAGTGTCGTTAACATGCACCTGTGAAGGCTGGCACGGCACACGAGGTGGTGGTGTGGCCAGAACCACGCCCGACCACCTTTGTCTCCCAAGTGGCGATGTTTAACACACCGCAGCAGATACTCATTTGAGGCTGAGGCGACCTAGGGGAGGCCCGGGACCGTGGCCAGCACTACGCACGCTCGCTCGCCTTACAAGACGCACCCTCTGCCTCTACTTTCAAGTATAGGGCGACGGGTGCGTCTTATAATGCGAGAGAATACGGGCAATACTCGGGCGAGTCCTCTGGCTATCCCGAGGGGGTGTTTGGCCACGTGGCGTTGAGTCCCGAGTTGGAAGCCGGATGTGCCACCAGCGGCCATGCGTCGTGCGACGAGAGGGCCCTCTCTGGACCTCCACAGCAGAACGGCGTTCAGCCCTCCGTGTTGTCTATTCTCTGAAGATTTGTTCGCGCGATTATTTCTATTGATATGATTTAGCCAATTATTCCGTCTAATTATTTGCGCAGCGTTGCGATATGTTGTTGCCGTGAATAACGCGATATAAAACTGAATTATTATTATTTTGGAGAACGGCCCGCGGATGCGGATATTACAGAACTATTTCTGAGATCATTTCAAGTGACCTGCGGTCCACGGTGTAAGCGGGCAGCGCGTAAATCGCAATGAGACTCAGTGTCAGAACAAAGTTGACGTGATGATATGTTTGTGTCTGTGTGCGTGTGCAGTTATTTGGTGAGTAGTGCAGTGGTTAGCGCACTGCACCACGAACACGACGAACCGAATTCGATTCCTGCTCACGGCCAACACCAGTGACGAATATCTCCCCCAGGTCGACTCAGCCTCAATTGAGTAAACATCGCCACTGGGAAGACAAAGGCGGCCGCGGCATTGTGCTGGCCCTCGTGTGCTGTGCCGACCTTCATTGGTGCTCGCAAACAGCACTTGCCCCAACACTCTGTTCATGCTACACGGGGCATCTGCGCCTTTGTCTTTGTTTGTTTTTTCCCAGTCATTGGTGACTGGGCTGAGATCGTGAACTCGCTGCCTGGATTCGAACCCAGGCGCTCAGCCGTTGCCGGCTCAGCCTCTGTGACCTCTGAAGCAATCGAGCCGGCCCACCTCTCTGGCCTAAGCAAAAAAGAAATCCTTTACATCTGTGAAAGCCGAGCAGCGGGAAGAATCGGTGAGTGATACCACAGCGCACGGTTCACGAAGCGCCGTGGTCAATAATGAAATATAAAGAAGAGCAAGTAAATAGCGCGTAAAGAAGCGTGGCGAGATCCATTCTTGGAATCGCATTGAGAGAGAGAGGGGAGGAAGAGAGAGAGAGAGAAAGATGAACACGTGGATTAGGGGACACGCCGGTTAGTGGCGTCGTCATTCCTCGCCTGGTACGCAGTAGGTCGTGGGTTCGATCCCGACCCTGACGCCTGCTGTATATTTGGAGTTTGCGTGTCTCTCTCTCTCTCATCATCATCACCGTGGCTATGAGATGTTAACTTCCTCGCTTGGTGTGCAGGAGGTTGTGGGTTCGATCCCAACCCTGACGCCTGCTGCTGCTGTATATTTGGAGTTTGTGTGTCTCTCTCTCCCCGTGGTCGCATGGATTTTTTTTCCGGATCCTCCGCATTTCCCCTCCACGTTTAGAATCGTGCGTTTAGATTTATGTTTCTGCTATGAATTTCCTCGCGACAAGCCACTTTGTTGAGCTTTCATTTGTGACCAGGTCGCTTCTGAAAAAAGAATAAGCGGTGATTTGCCTGCTAGGATGGGGATGGTCGAGTGGTATTTGTTTGTTATTTTTGGTGATTTGCTTACCTTGACTATACATTGCGCCGCTGTCGTGATTTGATAACTGTTGTGGCAAGCGCCGTGAGCGGGGGTCGAACTCGCGACGCCCGGTTCGAAGTGCATCGCGCTAACCGTGGCACCACCGCTCCCCAGCGGATTGGCTATGGCTGACGCGGCCGGGGTGGGGGCTGAGGCGGGGGGGGGGGACTCTCAAACACGTGGTGAATCCGCGCGTGGGCCACCAACCCTCGGCTACAGCTGGCTCGGAGCGGGCTGCGAGGATGTGGAGAGAGAGAGAGATACGGAGAAAGGCGTGAGAGGGACGCCGTTGCTCCCGGCCTTGCAGCTTCGAGGAAGCGAAGCCACGAAACAATGAAGCAACCGCAACACCTGGTCGAGTCAAACGCTTGCCGACACACAGCAAAGATAAAGATCCACCCCCCCCTCCCCGTGTAGCCTTCCACGGACTGTTGGGGCAAGTGCGGTTAGCGAGCACCTATGAAGGCCGGCACGGCGCACGAGGGGGTGGGATGGCCAGCACCACGCCCGACCGCCTTTGTCCCCCCAGTGGCGATGGTTACACACCGCACAAGGTACTAATTTGAGGCTGAGTAAACACAGGGGAGGCCCAGGACCGGTTCAGATAATCGTTCCTGGTGGTGTCCCTGAGCGGGAATCGAACCCGGGTCGCCAGGTTCATAGCGCAGCGCTTCCCACACCGCTACACACACTCACAGTCACACTCATACATACATACATTCACACACTCACACACACTCACACACACTCATACACTCACACACTCACACACACTCACACACACACAGTTACACTCACACACACTCACACACACTCATACACTCACACACACTCACACACTCATACACACACTCATACATACATACATTCACACACTCACACACTCACACACACTCATACACTCACACACACTCACACACACACACTCATACATACATACATTCACACACACTCACACACAGTCATACACTCACACACAGTCATACACTCACACACTCACACACACACTCACACACACTCACACACACTCACACACACACTCATACACACACTCACACACACACTCACACACACACTCACAGACACACTCACACACACACTCACTCACACTCACAAACTCTCACACACTTACACACACACACAGTCACACTCACACACACTCACACACACACTCATACACACACAGTAGTCATACTCACAAACTCTCACACACACTCGCACACTCACACTTGCCCACACACAGTCACACTCACAAACTCTCACACACACACTCACACACACAGTCACACTCACACACACTCACACACACACAGTCACACTCACACACACTCACAGAGTCACACTCACAAACTCTCACACACACTCGCACACATACACACACTTACCTACACACAGTCACACTCACAAACTCTCACACACTCGCACACACACACTTACCCACACAGTCACACTCACAAACTCTCACACACACTCGCACATAATGACAGTCACATTCGCCCACACTCACACCGTCACACACAGTCACAACACAGTCTCACACACACTCACAGACAATCACACTCACGCACACACACATACACACAATCACACTCACACACACTCACAAACACGTACAGATGCTTACATCTGCCTCAAGTCGCTTTGTAATTTTCCCACCAAACGCTGAGGTCAGAGTTCAACTTTTCTGTGGCGTCTCCGATCTCTCTACGTCATGGAAAACGTTTACAGCGACTCGCGCGCGGGAGCGGTGGCGCAGCGGTTAGCGCACTGCACTGCGAAACCAGACGACCCGAGTTCGATTCTCGCTCATGCCCAGTAACAGTGGCGAAAATTTCAACCGCACCCAGCGATTTGGCACAGTAGGGGGCACAGCTGGTGTGGATCTGCCAAGTCATCTCAGTCAGCCAACCCATGCCACCTGGCTCTGTCCCGTGACCTCCTGCGAGTGTTGATCTGTCCACACCTCACGTGGCCTCAAAGTGCCCCTGGCGCAGCGTGGCGATGCCACTGCGGTACGAACCCGGCGACCCGAGTTCGATTCTCGATTTGTGGTGAGACGGGAGCGGTGCCAGTGTCGCGGGCCAGCCGGGAGAGGCAGCGCCTGGCGGGAGAGCGCTGGGGGCATGCAGAGGGTGCTGGGGATTGAGTGGAGGAGGGATATGGTGGACAGCTTGGAGGTAGTGATGGGTGGGACTCGTGTGTAGGGTGGAGGAGGATAGGGTAGGCAACTTGGAGGTAGTGATGGATGGGACTCGTGTGTAGGGTGGAGGAGGATAGGGTGGGTAACTTGGAGGTAGTGATGGGTGGGACTCGTGTGTAGGGTGCAGGAGGATAGGGTAGGCAACTTGGAGGTAGTGATGGGGAGGAGACCCAGAGGTCGTTGACCAAGGGGAAGAGAAGTCCTTAAGCTAAGCGGTGCTTGTGCTGGTGATGATTGTGTTCACTAACAGCACTTGCCCCAAGTGTGTTAAAGGCTATATGGGCAATCTTTATATTTTTCTGATGCTGGTGGTCATGATGATGGTGGTGGTGATGGTGGTGATGGTGGTGGTGGTGGTGGTAATGATGCTAGTGGTGGTGATGGTGGTGGTAATGATGCTGGTGGTGGTGATGATGGTGGTGATGGTGGTGGTGATCGTGGTGATGGTGGTTGTGATGGTGGTGATGGTGGTGATTATGGTGGTGATCGTGGTGATCGTGGTGATGGTGGTGGTGGTGATGGTGGTGATGGTGGTGGTGATGGTGGTGATGGTGGTGATGGTGGTGATGATGGTAGTGATGGTGGTGATGGTGGTTGTGATGATGGTGGTGGTGGTGGTGATGGTGGTGATGATGGTGGTGATGGTGGTGATGGTGGTTGTGATGATGGTGATGGTGGTGGTGGTGATGGTGATGATGGTGGTGGTGATGGTGGTGATGGTGGTTGTGATGTTGGTGGTGGTGGTGATGGTGGTGATGGTGATGATGGTGGTGGTGAGACTGTGAGAGCGGCCCATTGAAGGCCAGGTGCCGACTTTACTTCCTGGCAGAAGGAAGGAAGGGATGGCGGTGTGGTGGTGACATCAGCAGCATTGCCCACGATAACCTCTTGACCCTGACTCTACCGTATTCTCTGGATTATAAGACGCGCTCGTTTCTCCTGTGTGTGTGAGTCATCACATTTGTAAAGTTTATTGACACCGGGCACGCATCACGTGGTGCGTCTTACTTTCAGGACCGTCTTATAATCCAGAGAATACTTTGGGTCGCTGTGCGTTTGTGAGCGCGTGCGGCTGTCTGTATTCGGGTTTTTATTTTAATACATTTATATATATACTATACACACACGTGGTACATGTGTGTGTACACTGTGTGTGCATTTGATAATGTATTATTTTACATTCATTCCTCCTAGAGTTGTATGTATCTGTGTCAGTATACAGTATGTGGCCGTGAGCGTATATATTTGTAGTGACGTTAATGGAGTCACTATGGCGCTTAGCGCCAGCTGCTGTCACAAGAGTGGAACTGTGCGTCTTGAGCCTCTCTCTGGCACCAGAGAAGGAATGGCATGGAAGCGGGCCCTAGGGGGCATGGTTCTGGTGACAGTCAGAGAGAGAGGTCAAGTAAGGACGTGACAGTCTGGATGAACCCGAGAGGCCACGTGACCGGGACAGGGTAGCGAGGGGGCCCAAAGGGTGCCTTAAGGGACACATGATGCTTGGTCGAGAACCTTCTGGTGAGATCCAGAAGGGGGCGTAGCCGAAGGTGGAGCGAGGCCACGCTTGGGAGCTAAAAGGGAATTCCCGAGAGCGATCGCGGCTGTCTGCTGAAATGGAACCCGTCGGTGCTACGTCTCTTCGGTCTTCAGTCTTTACGCTCGGCATCGAGGGTCAGGCAGTGTGTTAGCTGGCTGACCCGGTGTATATAGCTACCCCGTTGTGGTCTAGTTAACCAGTGCACGTCTATGTAGTTACCCTGCTGGGGTCGTGTAATAAACGTGTTTGCCTCCAAGTTCAAGTGTGTCCCTCCGTAGAACCCACGACATCTGGTGCCAGACGTGCTAAGCATGGCTAGGTGATAGCCCTAGTGTAGTGCGATGTTCACACGAAGAAAGCAACTCACCAAGGCGTCTTCAGATGAAGAGGACGACGTAGAAGTAGTTCCCCAGACAGCCCCGGGGATGGCAGCCCGCAGAGGGAGAGTGCGAGGCGGCTCTGCAGCCGGAGAAGTGGGGAGATCCCCAACTCGCCGCGCCGCCGCCGCCGCCGCCGTCGTCGGAGAGAGAGAGACCACCGAGACCGCGCAGCGACCGCCATGTTGGCTTGTTGTCTGCTGTGACGGCCTTGGTCGCCGAGCTGTGGCTGGAGGAGCCGGTGGGAGAAGACGACGCCGCCGCCGCCGCTGCTGGTTCCCGCGCGCAGGAAGCCGCGGAGAGGCAGCCATTTTGTGGGACGGGCGGAACGCGGTTCGCTCTAAAATGGACCTATACTCTTTGGTTTTATTCGGCAAAGTCGCGTAGGTAAAGAATCGCTGCACGATTTTGGCTGTGACTGGTCCCACCTGAAGATGGAAGCTTGCGTTGCCTTCGAAACGTCGTGTTTTAATTGTTTATTTTATTTTATTTTAATTTGTTTTACCTACGTGACTTTACCGAATAAAACCAAAGAGTATGAATCCTTGCAGTCACGAAAGCTTCAAATCTAGAATTAAAATGGACCTCCCGCCAAGATCGCGATCGGTAGGTCCCGACGCTCATGAAGAGGTTTCCCTTCGTGAGGGAATTTGCGGATGCCGGTGGTGACTGGGCGGCGTTTCGCCGGCGCCTCACTGCCACCTGCGACCTAGCTGGACCGTCGGACGCTTCCCACCGCCCTGGACGACGACGCCTTTGGCGGCATTCTACGCCATTCCACCGGACGACAGGAGAATTGCTGCCACAAGCCGTCGCCCAGATGGTGATGGTCTTCGATCCGCCGTCCAACGTGCGACGTACGTTTGCCGCGCGGGGGCGGGGGCGGGCTGAGATGCCTCTCGCCCTCCCGCCGCTCGCTAATGTCGCTGGCGCAGGCGACATATCCCAAGATGGACCAAGAGGGGCTCCACTCCTTGGTCCCTGAACGCATGTTCATGCTGGCGCAGGAACACAACGTCGTCCTGCTGGCCACACAAGATGACGACTTGTCACCTTTTAAAGAGTGCGCGGTGCCTCCAAGCGCACTTTAATCTGAAGCGGCATGCGAAGGTGGCTGCGTGCGCCGGACCCTCCGTGGGGGTGGGAGCGAGCAAAGACACGGAGCCTCCACGAAGTCTGCGCTTTGCTCAACAGCAACAAGTGGAGGAAGGATGAGGCAGGGCGACGAGAAGGACGAAACCGGCCGAGGAGGACCTTCCCTCGCCCAAGGACCGACCCCATCGTCTGCCTCCGGTGCGGCCTGCGGGGGCACGTCGTCGAGGGATGCCGTGCCGAACAAGATGGGCTCTCCACGGCGCTGCCTTCCTCCACCCGGACGTCCTAAGACTACGCTGGGTCCTCAAGATCCAAGCACCTGACACCCTCGACGTCACTGGTTGCGCCGATCCGAGGTGGACCGAGGAGCGTGGCCATCGGCCACCCTTTCCCCGCCTGTTGTTTCTACTCCTTGGGAGGGGCCGCTCCCGTTAGGCCATCCTCAAGTTGTCCCCGAGACCTCCAGGGAGCCCACGCCCACAAGAACCCGTTCAAAGAATGTCCGTTTTAAATGACTCTCCTCCAGCATGCTAATCATCTCTGCGCCATCTGTTGGTCGACACACACACTAGCCGGATGGGTCATTGGCTGATCCTGGCTCTTCTTGTGCTCACGGGTGGTGACACGCATACAGGGGTAGGATTGTGTTTTTTTTTGCCTGGAGGTTGGGTCGGCCCTTGTACATTTGCTGACATTTTTTTCTTCTCTCTCTCATTCTCTGTGATTGTATATATTGTACATATTGTAATTATTTCTCTTTTCGCAGTTGCTCTTTGTTATTGTTACATAGAAAATATTGAGCGGCATTATTTTTTGTTGTTGGTTGTTCCTATTGTTATTATTTAGGGGTTAGTGATCAGCCGGGATGGCTGTGTTTTATAAATGGGTGGGGGGGGGGGGGTGATGTAGTGACGTTAATGGAGTCACTATGGTGTTTAACGCCAGCTACTGTCACAGGAGTGGAACTGTGCGTCTTGAGCCTCTCTCTGGCATGTAAGCAGGCCCGAGGGGGCATGGTTCTGGTGACGGTCAGAGAGAGAGGGCAAGTAAGGACGTGACAGTCTGGGTGAACCCGAGAGGGCACGTGACCGGGACAGGGTAGTGAGGGGGCCCAAAGGGTGGCTTGAGGGACACGTGATGCTTGTTCGAGAACCTTCTGTTGAGATCAAGAAGGGGGCGTGGCCAAAGGCGGAGCGAGGCCGTGCTCGGGAGCATAGAAGGGAGGTCCCGAGAGCAATCGCGGCTGTTTGCTGAAATGGAACCCGTCGGTGCTACGTCTCTTCGATCTTCGGTCTTTACACTCGGCATCGTGGTTATGTAGTTACCCCGTTGTGGTCTAGTTAACCAGTGTACGTTTATGTAGTTAGCCTGTTGGAGTCGTGTAATAAACGTGTTGCCTCCAAGTTTAAGTGTGTGCCTCTGTAGAACCCATGACATATTGATACAGCCAGTCAGTAATTCCCGTCTAGAGGTGTATGTACCTGTGTAGGCATATGCATGTGTGGCCATGCATATTTGAATACTTACGACTCGCTTTAAACCCGTATCGCTACCTGTATTTACGATTTACTGTACACACATGCACTTATGCATATGCACAGAAATAACGTAACTCTATCTACTGTTAGCGAGCACCTATGAAAGCCCAAGTGGCGATGTTTACACAACGCACCAGGTACACATTAGAGGCTGAGTTGACCTAAGAGAGGCCCAAAACCGGTTCATATAATCGCCACTGGTGTTGGTGGCCGTGAGCGGGAATCGAACTCTGGTTACCCGAGGGGTGGGTGGCCAGCACCACGCCTGGCCGCCTTTGTCTCCCAATTGACGACATTTACACATCGCACAAGGTACTCATTTGAGGCTCAGTCGACTTAGGGGAAGCCCAGGACCGGTTCAGATAATCGTCACTGGTAGCCGGTAGCCCTGAGCGGGAATCGAATCAGGTGCCTGATGACCCACCGCTTGTGAAGCGATCGAAACGTCGTAGTTTTTTGTTTATTTTATTTGTATAAATTTGAACCTATCTACGTGACTTTACCAAAAGACCCAAAGAATATGAATTCCTGTTAGTCACGAAAGCTTTGACATCGAGATGTTTGGAAGCTTGTTTGAGAACACAACCCGTTCCGTGCAGCATTTCGGAGTACGCGCCTCGCACTGCCAAGCTGTACATCGCGCGTCGATGATACTGCAACGTGTTTAAATGCTTCGGGGGATTTTCTTTATATATGGAATATGTATTAGGGCGCTATCTGTAACGGGTAGGAGAGTATTGGGGCAGGGTAATACTCGTATTAAAATTCCCTCTGTCGCCGAGTGTGAAGTCAGGCTAATGTGCATCTTTTGATTGAATACCTTTCAGAGTAAATTCCCCAACAATTAGTCATTCTCGGTGGCACGTGTGTGTGTGTGTGTGCACGCGTGTGGTGTGTGCGCGCGTGTGAGTTTCAACCGTGTGTGAGAGCGTGTCTTTGGTGTGTGGTGGTGGTGGAGGAGCGGTGGCGCTGCGGTTAGCGCACTGGCGTGGTGCTGGCCACCCATTGACCTCGCGTGACCGTCCCGGGCTTCACGGGTGCTCGCTAACGGCAATTGCCACGAAAGTCTGTTTGTCATGTGTCCATGTGTGTGTGTGTTGGGGTGTGTGTGTGTGTGTGGGGAGCGGTACTGTAGCAGCTAACGCGCTGTGCTATTAACCCAGCGACCCGAGTTGGATTCCCGCTCAGGGCTACCGACTACCGGTGACGATTATCTGAACCGATTCTGGGCTTCCCCTAGGCCGACTCAACCTCAAATGAGTACATGGTAGGGTATGTAAAATATCGCCACTAGCGAGACAAAGGCGGCCGTGCGTGGTGTTAGCCACCGGCTTTCATAGGTGCTCGCTAACAGCACTTGCCCCAACAGTCTGTTTAGTTTATACAAGGGACCTTTGTATTTTTTCTATGTGTGTGTATATGTGTGTATTTGTGTATCTGTGTATATGTGTGTGTATGTGTGTGTATGTGTGGGGAGCGATAGTGTAGCGGTTAGCGCGCTGCGCTATGAACCCGGCGACACGGGTTCGATTCCCCCGCTCACGGCCAACACCAGTGACGATTATCTGAACCGGTCCTGGGCCTTCTCTAGGTCGACTCAGCCTGAAATGAATACCTGGTGCAGTGTGTAAACATTGCCACTAGGGAGACAAAGGCGGTCGGGCGTGGTGCTGGCCACCCACCCCCTCGTGTACTGTTCCGGCCTTCATAGGTGCTCGCTAACAGCACTTGCCCCTACAGTCTGTTAAGGCTATATGGGGAATCTTTGTTTGTCTTTGTTGTGTGTGTATGTGTGCATGTGTGTGTATGTGTGTGTATGAGTGTATCTGTGTGTATAAGTGTATGTGTACATATGTGTGTGTATATGTGTGTGTGTATGTGTGTGTATATGTGTGTGTATATGCGTGTATGATATCCTCTTGATGTCGATGGTAAATGGGCGAGGTTTAGGACTGTGACTCATGCAGCTCCAATGGCTGTTTTGGGCAAGCGGGCCAGACCTCCCCAGAGACCCTGGCTGACAGAGGAGGTGTTCAGGATAGTTGAGAAAAAGCGACAGGCCCACTGTCATCGGCTACAGAATCCCACGTCAGAGAATGAGGAGGCTTACCGCAGCCTTCGCTCGGAGGTTTGGAGAGCCGTGAAGCGCTGCAAGGATGGGTGGTGGTCGCGGGTTGCTGAGGAGATGGAGTCTGCCTCAGTGGCCCGCGATCACATATCTCTATTTAGCTCCATCAAAAAAGTAACCTGCAGCTCCACACCTATTACGATCATTAGGGGAAAAAACATTGTTCCAATCTCCGACCCCCAGGAAAAGGTTTTTCAAATTTGCTGAGCATTTCTGTGAGGTCCTGGGGGAGGGGAAACCCCTCAGCCAGGAAAACATCGTGGCACAAAGTGGGGATGACCCTGCTGAGGCTGCAGGTGCCTCAAATATTGGAAGAAGTCACCCCCTGTGAGTGGCTGGCTGAGGTGCCATCCGTTGAGGAAGAACTGAAGGCGATCCGGAGTCTGAGACCAGGAAAGGCACCGGGCAGAGATGATTTCCCAAGCGAAATGCTGAGGGAGGGTGGCGTTTGTGCACAAACTGCCCTATATGACATCATAACAACAGTCTGGACCACTGGACGGGTTCCGCAGGATTGGAAGGATGCCCTGGTGATCTCCCTCTTTAAGAAGGGGGACCGCACAGACAGTAACAACTACAGAGGCATCTCACTCCTCAGTGTGCCGGGAAAGGTCCTGGCAAGTATTATTCAACATCGCCTCGCCAGGCACGCTGAGGAGAGGCTTGCGGAGCCCCAATGCGGTTTCAGGAAAGGGCGGTCCTGCACAGATGCCATATTTTCTGTCCGTCTGCTACAGCAGAGGTGTAGGGAATTCCAGCAAGACCTACATCTCTGCTTTATTGACCTGGTCAAGGCCTATGATACCATCAATAGGCCTGGGCTCTGGGCTGTTCTTCGTGCTTTTGGAGTACCTGACCCTCTGCTCACGATCATTAAGGACCTTCATGATGGCGAGCAGGCCCGGGTAAAACTACGTGGCCGGGAGTCCGAGCCTTTCCCTGTACACCTTGGGGTGCGACAGGGATGTCCTCTGGCTCCCACATTATTTAACATCTATTTCGACCACGTAGTTCGTGAAGCCTTCAATAGCTGTACTGGGGGAATCTACATATAGTACAGATATAATGGCAGGCTGATCGATGCCCGGGTGCAGTCAAGGAATGGCTCCCTATTGCTCAACCACGTTATGTATGCTGATGATTTGGTAATAGCTGCTCATTCAGAGGAGGAGTTGGAGACGCTGCTGCTGAGACTGGAGCGTGCCACTAAGAGATGGGGCCTTACCATCAGCCCCACCAAAACTAAGCACCTGCCTGGGTATTTTGTACCATCGGACACTCCACCCCCACAACTCCCAATCGGTGATGGGGCAGTTGTGGAGAGAGTGGAGAGTTTCCCATACCTGGGCAGTGTGCTTATGACCGGCTCCAGTTTAACAGCAGAGGTCTCACTTCGAATCAGTTGAGCGGCAATATCTTTTCATCGGTTGCGTAACGCTGTGTGGAAGCTACCTGGTCTGTCGCTCCGCACTAAGCTTCAGGTATTCTCGGCCACGGTCATTCCCTCCCTTCTCTACGCTTGCGAAACGTGGACCCCCCTAATGGGACATCTTCGCCGGTTAGAAACATTTAGGCTGGCCTACCTACGATCCATCCTGGGTTTGACCAGACTGGATTGTGTGAGGAGCTCACAAATCCTTGAAAGATCTGGGCAAGGTCCCATCGGTGAGCTCCTCCGGCGGGCAAGGCTGCGATGGCTGGGTCATGTAGCCCGCATGCCCAGCCACCGCATGCCGAAACAGCTTTTGTTCGGCCGGATCGAGGGGGCTAAACGGGCGCGGCACGGGCTAGAGAAGAGATGGAGTGATGTGGTACAGGAGGAGGTGGAGCTGAGTGGACTTGCCGATGACTGGTACCAGCGGTGTCAAGATCGGCCTCTGTGGAGGAGGCTCGTGAAGGACGCTGCTACTGGGCCGTTAGAGGTAGTCGCCCTCCAACAACAACGGAGGGCGGAGGAGCGACGCTCACAACAATGAGCGGAGGGCCGGGTGGCTAAAGCACAGCAGGTTGGCACAGTAGGGGGCACAGGTGGTGCATCAGCCAGTCATCTCAGTCAGTTGACCCGTGGCACCTGGGTCTGCCCCGTGACCTCCTGCCAGCGGGCGTTCGACACTCCACGTGGCTTCAAGGTGCACATGTCCTGGCACAAGCGTCCTGGTGGCGTCACCGCCACTTAGTGGCGAATGGCGGTTGTTGTTGTATGTGTATGTGTGTGTGAGTGTATCTGTGTGTATGTGTGTGTATATATATTTGTGTGTATCTGTGTGTATGTGTGTGTATGAGTGTATCTGTGTGCATGTGTGTGTGTATGTGTGTGTGTATATATGTTTGTGTGTATCCGTGTGTATGTGTGTGTATGAGTGTATCTGTGTGCATGTGTGTGTGTATATATATGTGTGTGTATATATGTGTGTATATATGTGTGTGTGTATGAGTGTATCTGTGTGTGTGTGTGTGCGAAGCAGGCGCAGTGCCGGCGAAGCCTCCGAGCCAGCACAGATCATGGATTCAAGTCGCATCTCCGTGTCCGCTTCACCAACTTGGCCTTATCTAATTTATTCCCAGAGGTGGCTGTGGGGGTTAGCTTGGGGGTGGCCGCCGGTGGCTTGAAGGGGGTAGGGAGGGGGGTGATGGTGGTGGGGTGGGGGCAGAGAGGGGGTGGGGTGATGGTGGAGGGGGTAGAGAGGGCGTGATGGGGGAGGGGAGGGGGTGATGGGGGAGTGGCTGGGGTGATGTTCGAGGGAGTAGAGAGGGGGTGATGGTGGAGGTGGTGGGTGGTGTGGGGGTAGGGACGGGGTGATGGTGTACGCGGCAGAGAGGGAGTGATGGAGGAGGGGGTGATGGGGGAGGGGTGGGGGTGATGGGGGAGAGGGTGATGGGGGAGGGGGTGATGGGGGAGGGGTGGGGGGGGTGATGGGGGAGGGGTGGGGGTGTGAGTTTGAGCAGCGAGAGCGATACCCAGAGCCTTAAACTTGACAGCTGCACCTACACACACAAAGACAAAGATCCCCCGTATAGCCTTAACAGGCTGTAGAGGCAATTGCTGTTAGCGAGCACCTATAAAGTCTGGAACGGCACACGAGTGGGTGGGTAGCCAGCACCACGCCCGAACGCCTTTATCTACCCAGTGGCGATGTTTCCACACCGCACCAAGGGAATGCCCAGGACCGGTTTAGATAATCGCCACCGGTGTTGGCCGTGAGTGGGAATCGAAGCACAGGTTCGCTGCGAACACACTCACGCACAAAGAACACCCGTATAGCCTTAGCAGACTTTTGGGACAAGTGCTGTTAGCGGGCGCCTATTAACACAGCGGCGGCACGCGAGATGGTCGTGTAGCCACGCTCACGAATCAAGCGTGGCCGACTTTGTCTCTCCAATGTGTTATCTCGTTTGGCTGAGTCCACCTATCGGAGCCGCATGCCGGATTGAGGTGTCATTGAGGGCACTGTTGATGGTCGAAGCGAGTGGGGTTTCGGGATTCGCGGGCGAAGTCACTTGGCTATCGGAAAGTAACCACTGTGACACAACCACAGAGGGAATGTGAGAGAGGTGTGGTAAAACGTGGGCTGATTCCTTGCCATAAATGCATACGGTAGCTGCAAGATTTATTTTAAAATATATTAAACAATTTAAATCACGTTTGCTTAACGACGTAACCCAAATGGGCACCTACCAATCAGCACAATAAAAATGCTGAATAGATACAAATGTCGTCGTACATTCATTGTTTGCTTTTTGCTTACATTATGTACCGGCGTGCCGAGCGTAACGCGGGCAAATCTACGTGTAACATCCCTCGTTCATCCCCCGATATTTATATTATTTGTATTATTCTTGATTGTAAAATATATATAGATTTTACTCAAGGTACAAAAAATGCGATTTGTATTACCCCAGAGTCGCGGCATCTCTTCAAGAGTTACTCAACGATGGCAGCTGTACAAAAATAAAAAAGAGATTCCACCAACAGCCTCGTTATACAAACCAACAAAATCATTTCTGATTCAACCGCATTAATTGATCAAACCAAACAGTTCTCGTTGAAACCTTCTGCTGCCAGGCCACCAAGATTATACGGCTTACCAAAAATACATAAAGTAGATACACCCCTTCGTCCCATCGTGTCTACTATCAACTCCCCCACCTACAAACTGGCTCGTTTTCTGTCTGAAATCCTGCGGCCTTTCACTGGAAAAACCACCTCTGCGGTACAAAATTCCACTCACCTGGTATCGACAATCACGGGTATTTCCCTGTCCCCAGACGACCTGCTTGTCAGTTTTGATGTAGTTTTCTTATTCACCAAAGTTCCTGTACCTGACACCATCGCAATCATTGAAGATTTGGTTCATCAAGGACTAAACACTGAGGTACCCCCCCTGGTGAGACACTGCTTAACCAATACATACTTCACTTGGAATGGAACTTCTACAAACAAACTGAGGGCACCCCAATGGGCTCCCCCCTATCTCCGGTTGTAGCCAACATTTTCATGGAGAAATTTGAGACTGACGCCATCCAGACTACCACTCTGCGCCCAACCTTATGGAAGAGGTACGTGGATGGCACTTTTGTCATCTGGCCACATGGCCGGCCTGCTCTAGACCAATTCCTCGACCACATCAATTCCATACACCCAGCCATCAGATTTTCCATGGAAGTCGAAAAAGATGGCAAGCTACCTTTTTTGGATGTCCTAATAAAAAAGAGACCTGATGGTTCAATGAGCCACTCTGTCTACAGGAACGCTACCCATACGGATGCTTACCTGAAACCGGATTCCCACCACCATCCATCCCAGAAGAATTCCCTCATCAAGACTCTGCATCATAGATCCCAATGCATATCCGACCAGGAACACATAGCCAGTGAACTCAAGCACGTACACCAAGCTCTTAAGGCTAATGGTTACTCCGACTACACAATCCGCAAAGCTATCACTCCAACCATGAAGAAGGACCCTCTTGAGGAGCCTTTCAAAACCATCACTTTACCCTACATTGCGTGGATCACAAAAAATATCTCCAAAATCTTGAATAAACACAAGATCCAGGTCCGATTCAATACATTACATAAAATCCGTGATCTGGTTCCGTCTGTAAAATATGTGATTCCGGACATACAGTACCCTGGCGTCTACAAACTAAGTTGCCTCTGTGGTAGTAGTTACATTGGAGAAACCAAACGACATGTCTCGGACCGCATTCGTGAACACAAATCAGACCTAAAACACGGTAGGACCAACACCTCGGCCGTGGCAGATCACTGCTATAATTCAATAGGCTCACATGACATTGACTTCTCCAAGCCAAAGGTTCTTTGCAAGCCATCTGGCTACCATGAGAGATTCGTTCATGAGGCTATCCACATATACAAACACAGAGACAATTTCAACCGAGAAGATGGATTCTGGATTAGCAATCATTGGAAGGATTTGATAAATCGTTTCGAGGCTTAATTGATTGTTCACGCTTACAGTGGCTTTCAGACCGCTTCCATTATTTTCGTCTCCCCCCTCCTCTTTTCCGAACATAGATGGACTCGTCCATCTGAATAAACTGTCAAATCGCTCTCCGTGGTGCTAACGTTAAAAAGCCACTTTTTTCAAATTTTCTTGCTGTGGTTTTTCACACCTGATGATCATTGCTTGTGTTGCAGTCGAAAGGTCGTGAGAATTTTTTTATTTTATATTTTTATTGTTTCCCTTCTATGTGACTTTACCAAAAGAACCAAGAATAACATATATACTGTTTAAAGAAGAATTACAATTCCTTTTTTTATATATATATGTTACCGTGATTATCGCCAATTTGCCACGGCAGCGAGCAGCAAGACGTGTCGGGACCGCGCTACCGAAACAAAACTCTGAAACATAATCCACGCCTCCTCGAGTTTTGTTAGCTGGCTGGCTGCTGGCTGGGCTCCTCGTCGCACGAACCAGTGACCCTGCGGGGCCGTCGCCACCGAGCCTAGCTGGGTAGCTGGCTACACGAGATTTTGAGGTGTAACAACAGACGTTGGATTAAATCGGCGGAAGAATGTGTTTTTGAAGACGCTTAATAAAAACATAATAATCATAGCTAGTGACACCGAAGAGGTGGGAGTAACACATACAGAACTATTACTGTATGTTTTTTTTTTAATTGTACCAGGTAAGGCCCACTGAGCTACGTAACTCTTTCTTTTTTCAGAAGCGACCTCGTCATAAATGATAGCTCAACCAAGCGGCTCATCATCACGTAGCATTGTATAGCAGCCAAATACTCTAAACGCGTGGTGATTCTAACTGTGGAGGGAAAAGCCGGAGGATCCACGCGACCACGGGCAGAACGTGCAAACTCCAAATATACAGCAGCAGCAGGCGTCAGGGTCGTGATCGAACCCACGACCTCCTGCATACCAGGCGAGGTAGTTAACATCTCGCCACCGTGGCTCCTAAACTGACCACGGGTCATTTAACATCTCTCTAACTTTTCAATTGGTACGCCTATTAATGCAATTCTTTCGGCAGCATATTCTGTAATTCATACAGATTATATATATTAAACTCATTATTACATTTACTTTTAGTGCGGGATGATCGCGAAATGCGCAGCTCACTCTTAATGCTAGATTTGAAGTGTTTCGTGACTGCAAGGATCCATACTCTTTGGTTATTTCGGTAAAGTCACGTAGGTGAAAAATATAAATAATAATGAAAACAATAAAATGATAACTAAATTAAATCACAACGTTTCGGGCGCAACACAAGCGTCCGTCATCAGGTGGGACGGACGCTTGTGTTGCTTTCGAGTTTGGCTTCTTACAAAGATTACCGCGAACCGCTACACTACCGCTCCCCACTGCCGATACAAAGACAAAAACAAACATCCCCCGTATAGCCTGTAACAGACTGTAGGGGCAAGTGCTGTAAGCGAGCACCCGTGAAGGCCTGAACGGTATGCGAGGGGGTGGGTGGCCAGCACCACGCCCGACCGCCTTTGTCTCCCCAGTGGCGATGTTTACACACCGCACCAGATACTCATTTGAGCCTGAGTCGACCTAGGGGAGGCACCAGGAACGGGACCGGTTCAGATAATCGTCACCGGTGTTGGCCGTGAACGGGAATCGAACTCGGCTGGCCGGGTTCGGAGCGCACCTACACTACCGATACACACAGAGACACACACACGCACAGAGACCCAATCGTGAATACACGTTAATTTGTGTTAGATGCACGGACAATTAGTGCGAGATTCAGCTTCCAGACGCGGGCACATAATGGCAACCTCGTGTTCACCTAGGACTGCGTGTTGGGGCGGGCAGCGAGCGATGGTTGGGGATCGATGGGAGGAGGTTGGTGGATGTCCTTCGACCCGCACGCCGCACCGCGTGTTAATCAATCCGCGGATTCACGGCTTAGATGGGCTCCGTGTTGTGGACGCGTGTGTGCGTGTGTGCGTGTGCGCGTGTGCGCGTGTGCGCGTGTGTGTGTGAGTGTGTAAGTGTGTGCGTGTGTGCGTGTGCGCGTGTGTGCGTGTGCGAGTGTGTGCGTGTGCGTGAGTGTGTGTGCGAGTGTGTGTGAGTGTGCGAGTGTGTGCGTGTGTGTGTGTGTGTGTGATGTGGGGAGCGGTAGTGTAGCGGTTAGCGCGCCGCGCGACGAACCCGGCGCCCGGAGCTCGATTCCCGCTCACAGCCGCCACCAGTGACGATTATCTGAACCGGTCCTGGGCCTCCCCTAGGTCGGCTCAGCCTCAAATGAGTGTGTAAACATCGCCACTAGGGAGAAAGAGGCGGACGGGCATGGTGCTGGCCACCCACCCGCTCATGTGCCGTTCCGGCCTTCATAGGTGCTCGCTAACAGCACTTGCCCAAAACGTCTATTTGGGCTATACGGGGAATCTTTGTGTTCACTGCAGCTGGGTCTGTCCCGTGACCTTCCAGCAGAGCGCCTTCCACACGTCACGTCCCCTCAATGTGCACCAAGCCTGGCACAAGCGCCGTGGTGATGCAATTCAGTGGCGAACGGCGGTTTGTTTGCTGTGCACCGGTGTATGCGTGTACATTACCTGAACTGGTCCTGGGCCTCCCATAGATCGACTCAGCCTCAAATGAGAACTCAGTTCCGATGTGTAAACATCGACCCACGAGGGAGACAAATGCGGTCGGGCGTGATGCTGCCCACACAGCACCCCATCCTGCACCGTTCTGGCCCTCATAAGTTCTCGCCCCAACAGTCTGTATTTCACACTGCATTGTTAGAAGAGCTCACACATATCCTTGAGATCTGGAGACAGTTCCATCAATATTGAGCTCCTCCGGCAGGCCACACCGCGCCGGCTGGGTCATCTAGCCAGCATGCCCTGCCACGGCATGCCCAAGCAGCTTCTGTTTGGCCGGATAAAGGGGGCTAAAACAGGCGCGCTAGTGAAGAGATAGTCTGAAGTGGTATAAGAGGATGCGGATCTGAATTGGCTTGCCGAAGAACGATACTAGCAGTGTCAAGATCGGGCCTTTGTGGAGGAGGAGGCTCGTGAAGGACGCTGCTGCTTGCAACAACGAAGGGCGGAGGAGCGACGCTCACAACAACGAGCGGAGCGCCAGGCGAGTTGGCACAGTAGGGGGCACAGGTGGTGCGTCTGCCAGCCATCTCAGCCAGTCAACCCCTGTCACCTGGGTTTGTCCCGTGATCTCCTGCCAGCAGCGAGCCCTCGGCACTTCACGTGGCGTCAAAGTGCACCTAGCCTGGCACAAGCTCAGTGGTGACGTCACCGCCGCCTGCAATTATGTACGTGCTTTGGCATGACGCCCATGATAGTTGCATTACCGTCACGTGGGGGTAGGGTTGCTCTTTGCTGTCAATTCCAACTGGGGTCTGCCATTAACTGCGAAACAAAGTGGAAATTAAAACGTATTTGTTGACAGCCACCTTTGTCTCGTGCTCACACAGCACGCGCATTTAAGTCCGAGTCGACCCAGGGGTCGGCCGGGTACACGTGGAGGCACAACTCGATCGTGGTGCCATGCGCTACCATTGCCAGAAGTCAAAGCCCGTGAGCAACACACCGTCAACACGACAGGGGCGTGGAGATGCAAGGGTTGGTGGATCACGCGGAGATTTGTGAAGCTCCCCAAAACCCCCTCTGTTGAGTTTGGAGGCGGCCAGGTGATTAATTTTTTTGCGAATGCTTTTACACGGTGGCCAAGGTGATGGCAGTACAGCGATTGGGGTCCTCTCGATGCGGCGCGTTGGGCGATGCCTCCTCGTGCGAGTGGCGGTTCTCCAGGCTGTGTCTCCTCTCGTCCACAAGTCTCTGGGTTACGTAATTGGCATCGGCAATGTGGCAGCACTCCCTCATCCTCCTCCTCCTCCACCACCACATAGAATCTTGAGACTCGGTAAGACGTCCCCGGATAAAGACATGTGTTATAGCGCGGGCGCGCACACGCACGCAAAGACAAAGATCCCCCGTGTAGCCTTAACAGACGATTGGGGCAAGTGCTGTTAGCGACCACCTATGAAGGCCGGCACGACACGCGAAGGGGGCCTAGGTGGCCAGCCCCCCCCCCAACACCCCCCCCCACAACACCCCCCCCCAACACCCGGCCGCCTTTGTCTCCCGAGTAGCGATGTCGACTTACGCACCGCGACCCAGGTGCTCGTTCGAGGCTGGGGCCGACAGTCACCCCCCCTCTCTAATCGAACGCACGCACGGCACTCTGGGACGCGTCACCTGAGCGCCTGCTGTCTGAACACGTGGCCGGGAGAACCGGTCGTGCACACGGCCGCGTCTGTGGGGCTCCTGCCGAGCGATGCCGCGTGGGAATGAAAGCAACAACTCACAAATCGTCCTGAGGCATTTCCCACGCGCGCCGCGTCCAGCGCCCAGCGCCAAGCGCCGTCAACGATGACTCCGCGCCGAGCGATAATTTATTGCGACGGAGCGGTGGCGCAGTGGTTCGCGCGTCGAGGTTTTAATTATTTATTTGTGTCACCTGTTGGGTTGAGTGACATCTGAACTGGGCCTGTCCCTCCCCTTCCCCCACCACTCCGCATCCCCCCCCCCCCCTCAGCAGCCCCCGACTCCACGTCACCCCTCCACTTCTCACCTTCATGAACTAGCGTGGTGAAGTATGACTCTGTCTGCTTTGCACGGTTGGCTGCCTACGGTGCGAAAGAAGTTCAACGTACGGCGCATACATCTGATCGTGGCATTTGTAATCGATCCTATCCGATAACGATTTCAAATGCCCCAAGTTCCTTCACCCTCCCCATCCCCCCAACCCCCTCAGCCCCCCGCAGCCCTCCTCCTGCCCCCCTCTACTGCCCCCCAATTGCCCCCACTGCCCCCCCCATTCTATCCCCACGGAAGACGCGGGTTTGTATTTTCAGAGGGTGATGTTCGGCATTTTCGAGAGCAAACAAAGGGAGGCGAGTAACCTCGCCCGATTTCCACGATTCCACTTTTCAAATTCGTTTAAATTCACGATTTCCGAATCAAATTGCAGCCTCGCTCATATACGATTTAATTGTATACGACTTTTATCATCTGTTTTCAATCTGATTATGTTTAACCTTCACACAACAAAAAGACCAATTCGGAACATCACATGTTTACAGAAAATTTTGCCACGTGTGCATCTGCTCTTCCGCCTGAAACTATATCGATCTCTTCTGGATTATCCTATAGTGTGTGTCACTGTGTGTGTGTGTCACTGTGTGTGTGTCACTTTGTGTGTGTCACTTTGTGTGTGTCACTTTGTGTGTGTCACTTTGTGTGTGGGAGTGATATTGTAGCGGTTAGCGCGCTGCGCTATGAACCCGGCGACACGGGTTCAATTCCCGCTCACGGCCAACACCAGTGACAATTATCTGAACCGGTCCCGGGCCTCTCCTAGGTCGACTCAGCCTCAAATCAGTACCTGGTGCGGTGTGTAAACATCGCCACTAGGGAGACAAAGGCGGTCGGGCGTGGTGCTGGCCACCCACCCCCTCGTGTACCGTTCCGGCCTTCATAGGTGCGCGCTAACAGCACTTACCTCTACAGTCTGTTAAGGCTATTCGGGGGATCTTTGTCTTTGTGCTCGTCGATAGACTGCTGAGACGCATCACCTTGCCCCCATCTCTCTCGCATCTCGCGACTCTGTCCCATCGCGTCCTCTCCGTTCCCAGCCCCACTTCTCGCTCCCCTTCGCTGGAACCAACTCCCCCTGGAGCACACAGAGCAATCATCGTCACTATAACAACAACAACAACAACAACCTGCAGCTTCCGTTCCTCCCTTAAAACAACCCCCATCTCTCCTCCCCTAGCCCATCATCACCTTGCTACAGATACTGCCTCACCGCACATTCGACCAGGCCTACCCCTATCACTAGCCCTACCCTAGCACTACCCCAACCCCTTTCACTACCCCGAAAACTACCACTACCCTTATCACTACCCCTATCACTACCCCAACCCCTACCACCACCCACAACCACTCCCAACCGTCACCACAACTACAACCACCACTTTCAATAGACCCACCCGTTACTCTAACCACTTTCATCTTACGCCTCGGAACAGGGCGCTATGTATAAGATACGATGAGAATTAGACGCAGGTTTTTGACCATAAACGTGAGGAATGGTGGAATTTATTTTTTTATCAAAACGGATGCGGTGGAGACGTCTCAGATGTAGCCAAACGTTCGCTGCTGTGTCAAATCTATAAAGGGCCATCCATAAATGACGTCACGCGATTTTGGACGATTTTTGACGCCGTCTCCCCTCGTCACAAGGCGTCACAAAAAGTCAGACCCCCCCCCCCCTCAAATATGACGTCACAAAACTCTTCCCCCCCTCCAAAACTCTGCCCCCCCTCCAAAAAAAACATGCTTCAAATCGCTTTAAACTATTGTCATTGTAAGTGCGCATTTAATGTGCCGCTGCACTCTGATGTTGTAGGAGAAAACAATAATTTAAAAGTCTATTTTATTAAGTCAAACGTGTTGCCTATATTCATTTAAAGTTGCGCATTTTGATGTGACGTCACATTTCTCAACCCCCCCCCTCCCCCCTAGGTGCGTGACGTCATTTATGGACGGCCCCTAAGAGCAGCGCCGTTCTTCACTCATTTTCAGATGGGGGAGATGGGTGAGGGAGAGGACACTTTCGCCGATAAGACATCGTCAGTGTGTGAGGGCACCACACCATTTGAAAGTCGTTGAAGCTTTGACAGCAGCAGCAGCAGCACGATGATGACAGGTGGTGATGATGACTGGCGGTGTTTTCACCTGATGATGACAGGTGGTGATGATGACAGGTGGTGATGATGATGACAGGTGGTGATGATGACAGGTGGTGATGATGACAGGTGGTGATGATGACGGGCGGTGATGATGACAGGTGGTGATGATGACAGGTGGTGATGATGACGGGCGGTGATGATGGCAGGTGGTGATGATGACAGGTGGTGATGATGACAGGTGGTGATGATGACGGGCGGTGATGATGACAGGTGGTGATGATGACGGGCGGTGATGACGGGATGATGATGATGATGACGGACGGTGCTTCGACATCATCACAGTGCCGGATTAAGCTAGTGCGGGCCTGTCGAAAATGTTAATAAAGGGGCCCTAAATAAAAAATATATATATCAAAACACAAATTTGTAACTTGCATAGCAAAGTATTTTTTTTATTTCATTTTGCTATACAGCGAGATAATACGACAAATCGCTAACCCTAAACACCCAGTCGTTCATAAAAGTTGAAGGTGGTGTAGTACTATAGTAATAGCGCAAGTGCAGAATCACTGAACCGGAATTGATAGCTTGAAAGCGTTTAGCGCGGGGCCCTTGAAAGTGCGGGGCCAGTAGCGTTTGTAGGTGGGGGGGGGGCGGGGGGGCGGGGGGGGGCGGGGGAGGGCGGGGGGGGCGGGGGGGGTGCACGTTCAGAGGCCCTCTCAAGCATCTCCGTGACTGCTGTCTTAGTTCTTTTCTCTGCAAATGCGTGTCCTCTGCATCGTTCCTGCCGACGAATAGCATCCGTGCCAATCGGGGGGGGGGGGGGGGTACAAACACGTTCGCGCCGCAGCGATCCCATTGTATGCACCCGCCGCACATCACATAATGTCCACGATGTGAAGTCAAAAGGGGCATTGGATTATTCTTTAAGTGCGACATCTGGAACATCCCCTTCCTTATAGGAACAATGAATCATTACCGGGGGTATTGAATGCTTTTGCAACATTCCCACGACTTAGTTGCGCGCGCCCGTGTGTGTGTGTGTTTAACTTCTGATATGGCTCTCTAGTGCATGATTTAGCGCCCCGAGAGATCGTGCAAGAGTATTGCTATCATAATTAAGTGCAAATTAAAGCCTCTTTGAGTCTCAAGGCTCTTCTCGGGAGGGTCCTGCCGAGTTGTTACAGTCGGAGCCCATGCTGAGTGGTCCAAGTTGAGTAAATTTGCGGGTAAAATGTTCAGCACTGGGATATTTGTGCCAAAACCGGTTATAATTTGTGTTGCTATTGTCATCAGTTGTGGGATGAAAGCGTTGCAGATAGGGGAGGGAGAGAATATTCAAAATCCACTCTCTCGCTCACTCACTCAGACCCTCACTCACCCACTCTGCAGAGCAGGGGGAGAACATACAAACGCCACGACACGCACATACACACAATGACACATACACACAATGACACATACAATGAGTCGTGCAATGACACACACACACAATGATACATGCACACAATGAGAAATATAATGACACATACACACAATGCCACTTACAGACAAAATGACACGTATTCACACTAGCACACACAATGACGCACAGTGACACGCACACAGTGATACGTACACACAAAATGAAAACAACAACCGCCACTCGCCACTAAGTGGCGGTGACGTCACCACGACGCTTGTGCCAGGCTATGTGTACGTTGAAACCACGTGAAGTGTCGAACGCCCGCTGGCAGGAGGTCACGGGGTAGACCCAGGTGCCACGGGTCGACTGACTGAGACGACTGAGATGACTGGCTGATGCACCACCTGTGCCCCCTACTGTGCCAACTTGCTGTGCTTTAGCCACCCGGCGCTCCGCTCGTTGTTGTGAGCATCGCTCCTCCGCCCTCCGTTGTTGTTGGAGGGCGACTACCTCCAACTGCCCAGTAGCATCCTTCACGAGCTTCCTCCACAGAGGCCGATCTTGACACCACTCGTACCAATAATCGGCAAGTCCACTCAGCTCCACGTCCTCCTGTACCACATAACTCCATCTCTTCTCTACTCCGTGCCGCGCCCGTTTAGCCCCCTGGATCCGGCTGAACAAAAGCTGTTAAGGCATGCGGTCGCTGGGCATGCAGGCTATATGACCCAGCCAACGCAGCCTTGCCCGCCGGAGGAGCTCACCGATGGAACTTTGTCCAGACCTTTTAAAGATATGTGAGCTCCTCACACAATCCAGCCTAGTTAAACCCAAGATGGATCGTAGGCAGGCCAGCCTAAATGTTTCTAACCGGCGAAGATGTTCCATTAGGGGGGTCCACGTTTCCCCACGCATAGAGAAGGGAGGGAATGGCCGTGGCCGCGAAGACCTGAAGCTTCGAGCGGAGTGACAGACCAGGTAGCTTCCACACAGTGTTATGCAACCGATGAAAAGATAATGCCGCTCGAATGATTCCCCACCTCTTAGTGGCAAGCTCCAGATTCAGCAGTAGCGCCTCCAACTCCTCCTCTGAGTGAGCAGCAATTAAGAGTTCATCGGCATACATAACATGGTTGAGCAATAGGGAGCCATCGCTTGACCGCACCCGGCAATCGATCAGCCTCCCATTGTATCTGTACCAGATGGAAATTTCTCTGATACAACTATTGAAGGCTTCACGCACGACGTAGTCAAAATAGATGTTAAATAATGTGTGAGCCAGAGGACATCCCTGTCGCACCCCAAAGTGAACAGGGAATGCGTTCGACTCACGGCCACGTAGTTCACTCCGGGCCCGCTCACCATCATGAAGGTTCTTAATGATCGTGAGCAGCGGGTCAGGGACTCCGAAAGCACCAAGAACAACCCAGAGATCAGGCCTATTGATGGTATCATAGGCCTTGACCAGGTCAATAAAGCAGAGGTGTAGGTCTTGTTGGAATTTCCTACACCTCTGTTGTCGCAGACAGACAGAAAATATGGCATCTGTGCAGGACCGCCCTTTCCTGAAACCGCATTGTCCTGCGATGATTTCCAGGCTGAGGTATTTCCCCTCCCCCAGGACTTCACAGAAATGCTCAGCAAATCTGCAAACCTGTTCCTGGGGGTCGGAGATTGGATAACCATTATTTCCCCTTAGGATGGCAATAGGTGTGGTGCTGCAGGTAACTTTTTTATGGAATTAAAGAGCGATTTGTGATCGTGGGCCATTGAGGCAGACTCCATCTCCTCAGCAACCCACGCCCACCACCCATCCTTGCAGCGCCTCACAGCTCTACGAACCTCCTAGTGAAGGCTGCGGTAAGCCTCCTCATTCTCTGGCGTGGGATGCTGTGGACGATGAGAGTGGGCCTGTCGCTTTTTCTCAGACAGCCTTAACACTTCCTCTGTCAGCCAGAGTCTCTGGGAAGATCTGGACCGTGTACCCAAATCAGCCATTGCAGCTGCATGAAGCGCAGTCCTAAACCTCGCCGATTTCCCCTTGACATCAGGAGGAGTGGGGGTCGATGCCAACCCCAGCCGCAAGTGATGATGAAATTCTCGCTTGCAACTTTCATCAGCTCGCTGAGACCAGGCCACTATGGGTTTGAATGGAGCCCTAGGTGTACACCCACCACCGGAGTGGAAGAATGGCAGGCGCATCTTACAGATGGCAAATCCATGGTCAGTAGGCAGAGCAGTTCTAGGGTAGGTCTTGGTGTCAAGGACATGGGCCCGCATCTGCTGTTCCATCACTATGTAGTCCAGCAGATGTTCTTGCTTGGACCCGGCATGCATCCATGATGTTGTGTGGATGAGCCGATGCGGGAACAGCGTGTTGGCAATTACAAGCCCATGGGCTGTACAAAAATCGAGCAGCCTCCTACCGTTGTCAATGAGCTGATCTGACCCATGTCTCCCAATCCCTCCAGACGAGGTGCTAGCATCATGACCAACTCGGGCATTGAAGTCCCCAAACAAGATGACTCGATCCCGAGGGGCCACTTTAGCCAGCACCTGTGACAGGAGGTCATAGAAAGCATCTGACTCATCGGCCTTGCCTGCATCTCTCCACGGTGTAAGTAACCACGAACACCACTCCGCACCTCTGGTTGATGGGAAGGCGATCCAAAAGTAGCGTGGGGCTTACAACTTCCCAAACCTTACAGCCACGCTCCAACGCCCCCTCTATTCCTTTGTTAAGAAGAATAGCCACTCCCTGATGTTTGGCAGTCTCCTGCCCCGAGTAGAGGACTGTCCACCCATCATGGTGGCAGGAGCCAGTGCCGTTCCACCGGATCTCCTGAATAACACAGAGATCCAGGCACTACCGAACCAGCCACCGACAGAGGAGTGGCAGCCTCTCCTCCACAGTGAGCGTTCGAATATTCCACGTGGCCATCCGAAGTGGCTTTTTGTTGTTTCTGGAGGAGCCCCGAGGGTAAGGATTCAGTCTCCTGGCTCCGCCAACTAGGGTTTGGCCAGAAGACGTCATAGACGCCTGTCCCCCCGGGTCCTCCGCCACAAGCTCAATACGTTTTTTGCATTGTAGTTTATTGGTTAATTGAAGGTGGAGGGGTTACCAGCACCTCGCACCCGTCCAGAGTCCCTATTTGGCCGCTGTGGTGGTTACAAACGCCACGAAGGGAAAGGCCAATCTCAATTGGCCCTCCCCCATGGCACTGCCCACCACAGCGTTGCCACGAGAAGGGAGGGGTCTTTTTTATGCTGGGCATAACTCAGATACACACAGTGGCACACACAATGACTCATATACCCACAGTGACACACACAATGACACGTACACACACGGTGACTCATATACGCACAGTGACACACACAATGATGCACACAATGACACGTACACACACAATGACTCATATTCCCACAGTGACACACACAATGACACGTACACACAAAATAACTCATATACCCACAGTGACACACGCAATGACACGTACACACAAAATGACTCACGTACCTACAGTGACACACACAATAACTCATATACCCACAGTGACACACACAATGACACGTACACACAATGACTCATATACGCACAGTGACACACACAATGACACGTACACACAAAATGACTCACATACCCACAGTGACACACACAATGACACGTACACACACAATAACTCATATACCCACAGTGACACACACAATGACACGTACACACAAAATGACTCACATACCCACAGTGACACACACAATGACTCATATACCCACAGTGACACACACAATGACACGTACACACACAATGACTCATATACCCACAGTGACACACACAATGACTCATATACCCACAGTGACACACACAATGACACGTACACACACAATGACTCATATACCCACAGTGACACACACAATGACACGTACACACACAATGACTCATATACCCACAGTGACACACACAATGACACGTATACACAACATGACTCATATACCCACAGTGACACACACAATGACACGTACACACACAATGACTCATATACGCACAGTGACACACACAATGACACGTACACACACAATGACTCATATAACAACAACAACCGCCATTCGCCACTAAGTGGCGGTGACGTCACCACGACGCTTGTGCCAGGCCATGTGCACATTGAGGCCACGTGAAGTGTCGAACGCCCGCTGGCAGGAGGTCACGGGGCAGACCCAGGTGCCACGGGTCGACTGACTGAGATGGCTGGCTGATGCACCACCTGTGCCCCCTACTGTGCCAACCTGCTGTGCTTTAGCCACCCGGCGCTCCGCCCGTCGTTGTGAGCATCGCTCCTCCGCCCTCCGTTGTTGTTGGAGGGCGACTGCCTACAACTGCCCAGTAGCGTCCTTCACGAGCCTCCTCCACAGAGGCCGATCTTGACACCGCTGGTACCAGTCATCGGCAAGCCCACTCAGCTCCACGTCCTCCTGTATCACGTCACTCCATCTCTTCTCTAGTCCGTGCCGCGCCCGTTTACCCCCCTCGATCCGGCCGAACAATAGCTGTTTCGGCATACGGTGGCTGGGCATTCGGGCTACATGACCCAGCCAACGCAGCCTTGCCTGCCAGAGGAGCTCACCGATGGGACCGTGCCCAGATCTTTCAAGGATTTGTGAGCTCCTCACACAATCCAGACTGGTTAAACCCAGGCCACTTTAGGTTGGAATGGGGTCCTGGGTGTACACCCACCACCGGATTGGAAGAATGGCAGGCGCATCTTACAGATGACTAGTCGATGGTCAGAGGGCAAATCAGCTCCATGGTAGGTCCTGGTGTCAAGGACATGGGCTTGCATCCGCTGGTCCGTCACTATGTAGTTCAGCAGATGTTCTTGCTTGGACCCGGCATGCATACATGATGTTGTGTGGATGCGCCGATGCCGGAACAGTGTGTTGGTAATTACAACCCCATGGGCTGCACAAAAATCTAGCAGCCTCCTACCGTTGTTATTGAGCTGATCTGGCCCATGCCCTCCAATCACTCCAGACCAGGTGCCAGCATCATGACCAACTCGGGCATTGAAGTCACCCAACATGATGACTCTATCCCGAGGTGCCACTTTAGCCAGCACCTGTGACAGGAGGTCATAGAAGGCATCTGACTAATCGGCTTTGCCTGCATGCCTCCACGGATGTTCGTCTTCGGTGGGGGCATAAGTAACCACGACCACCACTCTTCGCCTCCGGTTGATGGGAAGGCAAGCCCAAAGTAGCCTCGGGCTTACAGCTTCCCACACCTCACCGCCATGCTCCCACGCCCCCTTCATTCTTTTGTTCAAAAGAAGAGCTACACCCTGTTGTTTGGCAGTCTGCTGCCCCGAGTAGAGGACTGTCCACCCCTCATGGTGGCACGAGCCAGAACCGGTCCACTGGACCTCCTGAATGCCACAGAGATCCAGGAGGTACCGGTCCAGCTTTCAACAGAGGAGTGGCAGCCTCTCCTCCGCAGTGAGTGTTCGAACATTCCACGTGGCCATCCGTAGTGGCTTTTCGTTGTTTCTGGAGGAGCCCCGAGGGTAGAGATTCAATCTCCTGGCTCCGCCAATTGGGGTTTGGCCAGGAGACGTCATAGACGCCTGTCCCCCCGGGGCCTCGGGCACAAGCTTATTAGTTGCATATTTCAGTTTAACTCGTGGTTTAGTGGTAATTAATTGAAGGTGGAGGAGTTACCAGCCCCTCGCATCCGTCCAGAGCCCCCATTTAGCCACTGCGGTGGACACAGACGCCATGAGGGGAGGAGCCAATCGGAATTGGCCCTCCCCCCACAGTGCCACACACAATGACACGTACACACAAAATGACTCATATACCCACAGTGACACACACAATGACACGTACACACAAAATGACTCATATACCCACAGTGACACACACAATGACACGTACACACACAATGACTCATATACCCACAGTGACACACACAATGACACGTACACACAAAATGACTAATATACCCACAGTGACACACACAACGACACGTACACACAAAATGACTCATATACCCACAGTGACACACACAATGACACGTACACACAAAATGACCCATATACCCACAGTGACACACACAATGACACGTACACACAAAATGACCCATATACCCACAGTGACACACACAATGACACGTACACACAAAATGACTCATATACCCACAGTGACACACAGAATGACACGTACACACAAATTGACTCAGATACACACAGTGACACACACAATGACACGTACACACAAAATGACTCATATACCCACAGTGACACACAGAATGACACGTACACACAAATTGACTCAGATACACACAGTGACACACACAATGATGCACACACAGTGACACGTGCACACAAAATGACTCATATACACACAGTGACGCAAACAATGATGCACACACAGTGACACGTACACACAAAATGACTCATATACACACAGTGACGCAAACAATGATGCACACACAGTGACACGTGCACACAAAATGGCTCATATACACACAGTGACGCAAACAATGATGCACACACAGTGACACGTACACACAAAATGACTCATATACACACAGTGACACACACAATGATGCACACACACAGTGACACGTGCACACAAAATGACTCATATACACACAGTGACACACACAATGATGCACACACACAGTGGCACATACACACAAAGTGACTCAAATACACACAGTGACGCACACACAATGACACACGCACACAGCGACACAGCGGATCGGCTCAGGAGAGATTGATATGTACACATGAGTCGAATCGCATTCCTACGAGTCTATAAATCTTGGCGGTGTTTGTTTAATGTTCGTGCGATACAGACGCACTCACAAACACGCAGGCGCACAAACAAAGATAAAGATCACCCGTATAGCTTACACAGGCGGTTGGCGCAAGGGCTGTTAGCGTGGACCTATGAAGGTCGGAAGAACGCAAAGCAGCGGTGAAGTGTGGTCAAGACAAAAGTCCGACCGCCTTTGTCTTCCCATTGGCAACGTTTACAAACCAAACCAAGTGCTCATGTGCGGCTGAGTCGACCTAGAGGAGGCCCAGGACCGGATCAGACATTCCTCACCGTTGGTGACCGTGAACGGGAATCGAACTCGGGTCGCCGGGTTGGTTTGCGCAGCGCGCTAACGGCTACACTAACGCTGCCCACTCTCACACACAAATACAAAAGTCCCCCGTATAGCCGACCAGATGGTAGGATCAAGTGCTGTTAGCGAGCACCTAACAGCACGTGCTCCTACAGAAAGAGGGGGTTGGTGGCCAGCACCACGCTCGGCCGCGTTTGTCTCCCTAGTGGCGATGTTTACACACCGCTCCAGGTACTCATTTGAGGCTGAGTCGACCTAGGGGAGGCTCAGGACCGGTCGTGGCCATAAGCAGGAATCGAACTCGGGTCGTCAGTTTCGGAGTGCAGCGCTACAGTTCTCCACACGCTCACTCACACAAACGCGCACGCGCACTCCCACACACACGCACGCGCACACTCCCACACACGCACGCGCACACAGAACACAGCAAGCGGCCAAGGGGTCCTGGGTGGATGCCCCTAGGCCTATGGAGCCTACATCTGTGAGTGTCTTTGATTCATAATTAAATTCACATATATACAATTCATATAGTAGAGCTACATTCATATGTAGTGTTACGTTCATATATAGTGTTACGTTAATATATACACACACACACTATGCAGTAGCATTACATAGTATAAATGCACTAATTTTTTTAAATTTACATAGAGTTGCATTCATATACTGTACACTGTTAATGAGTAAATTCTACACATGTAAACGTATATATGAGTTGCAAGCATATACGTTCACTGCTTTATGCTAATGCACGGGACAGATTCACGTATATAACATCACTGATATGCAAACTACATTCACATATGCATGCACACCCACTTACTGAATACACTGCGAATAAAATACAAATTCAACACGCACATCAAAGACACTTTGCCCTTAAAATGAAATTGTTTCTACTATAGGCGACGTTTCAGACAATGACCCTTTTTCGTTTCACACGAAGCAAGTTGATCAAATAATCACCTATTTTTTGTTAAATAAATACTGCTGTATTCCGCGAATTATAAGACGCTCCGGAAAGTAAGACGCATCCCAAAATTTGTACCCGGTTTCAAAAACAATTGCAAATCTGGTCACACAAATACAAAGGTCCCCGTGTAGCCTTAACAGACCACTGGGGCAAGTGCTGCTAGCGAAGGCCGGCACGGTACACGAGGCGGTGCGCCTGTCCGCCTTTGTCTCCCCAGTGGCGATGTTTACACATCGCACTAGGTGGTTCTCATTTGAGGCTGAGACGGCCTAGGGGAGGCCCAGGACCGGTTCAGATAATCGTCAAATGGCGTTGGCCGTGAGCGGGAGTAGAACTGGGGTCGCCGGGTTCGTAGCGCAGCGCGCTAACCGCTGCGCCACCGCTCCACATACGCGCACACACGACAACACACACACACACACGTGAACGAAGACGCAGGTACACACATCAAAGGCAAACGTCCCCCGTATAGCCTACGCAAGCTGTTGGGAAAAGTGCAGTTAGCGTGGACCTATGAAGGCCGGCAGCAGTGCACGTTCTTGCCAGTGCTGATGCTTACACGCCCTACCTGGTAGTTCTCATTTAAGTCTGAGCCGACCTAGGAGATGCGTGTGGCGAGTTCTGATGTCATTCGCCACTGTTTTGTAACCGTGGCAGAGAATCGATCTCAAGGTGGGTTGGGCCGGGTTCGTTGTGCAGCGCAGTGCTAACCGCTGCGCCACCGCTCCACACAAAGACAAACACACACACACCGACCAAACATCACTGTAATTAATAAAACAAATATTTTTTGAGAAGGAAAATCAAGCCCATCCTGAGAATCAAGTTTCTTGCTATTAAACCTCATACATTTTTTTTGCATAGCCGCGGGTGAGACCATCCACTGTAGATTTATAAATATTACCACCGACTCTTGGCAGAAATTCAACTTGTTGTACGCTGGTCTGATCAATTTCTTTCGCACCGTACGTAGCCAATCGTGCTAATCGGAGGCTATTGTGATTCATTACAAACCGCTCACACGAGCAGGAAAGCCAGCGGTGGAATTTCCACATTCACGTGGCAGGGGCCAAGTCACATCACAAACCACTCACACGAGCAGGAATCCAGCGGTGGAAATTCTACATTCACGTGGCGGGGCCAAGTCACATCACAAACCACTCATACGAGCAGGAATCCAGAGGTGAGAATTCTACATTCACGTGGCAGGGACCAAGTCAAATCACAAACCACTCACACTAGCAGGAAGCCAGTGGTGGAAATTCCACATTTACATGGCAGGGGTAAGTTAATCCCGCACCTCCGATGAGCACGTTTGGCTACGCACGGTGCGAAAGAAGTTCAACATATATGCATATAATTCCTAAGACTTTCATTCTTTAGATCGGTGGAGTTGCCTATTTGATTGTCACTCATTGGTTCCTGAAGGAGACAGAGTAGCGACTAGATTGTTGACAGGCCAAATCTGTAGAGTTGTGCGCATGACCAAATCACAAGGAACGCGTCCGATCACGCCAGAGTTCGCAAGCTAAGCGGTGTTGAGCCTGGATCGCGCTTGAATGGGCGACACACGCGCAAATGGCAAGCATTGCAGACCTCTGCGGGACAAGGGAGTGCCAGCAAATCCGTCGGTGTACTCTTCTATGCTGCCCGGCTTCACCAACTCGCACTGACCCGCATGGTGAAGTATGGTCAAATAACCGGGCGGGTGGATCAGGTGGTTTATAATGGCCGTGTCGGAGACACTGACCCAGCCAAGCCTGAGATCCTGGGTTTGAACAGGGTCTGGGTGTCTCTCTTGTCTCTCTCAGGGGGTTCATAATAGCCGTGTTGGAGCCACTGACCCAGAAAAGCTGAGATCCTGGATATGAACAGCGTTTCGGTGTCTCTCTGTGTCTCTCAGGGGGTGCAGAATGGCCGTGTCGGAGCCACTGACTCAGCCAAGCTGAGATCCTGAGTTTGAACAGGGTCTGGGTGTCTATCCGTGTCTCTCACGAGGTTCATGCTGGCCGTGTCAGACACTCTGAGCCAGCGCAGCTGAGGTCCTGGGTGTAAACCCGGCTTGTAGGCGCCCGTGACTAACCCAGGTCGCCGCGTGTCGTGAGTTCGACGTTTCGGCCCCGCCACCAACGACTGCACGCAACGAAAACCACCGTCGCGCAACTCGAGGCGGCTTCTCGCTGAGTTCAGCCGAGCGCGGCTCTGAGCGCTGAGATTTAGAAACGAGTCGGAGGAGGAGAGACGCGCGGGGAACCGCTCCTCGGAGAGCGTGGAGGGCGTGGGGTGGTGGCGGGGGAGGTGGAGGAGGATGGGGAAGGAGTAGGAGCAGGAGGATGAGTAGGGTGAGGAAGAGGGTGGTGAGGGAGGGAGGGGAGGGAGTTGAAGGTGGAGGAGCTGGATGAGGAGGGTGAGGAGGAGGAGCGCCCCCTCTCGTGCTGGGTGAGTGAGGCGACTGCAGGATGAGCAGGAGGAGCAGGAGGAGACGCGACTCTGATTGGCGTGGGGGGGGGGGCTGTGGTGTCGTCATCTTCCGGGGCCGTTCCCTGACGCGGCGACGACTCCTCACCTCGTCACGACGATGCGAGCCTCTGCTGCTGCTGCTGCCAGTAGGATATCCCCAACGACGTGACGACTCCTCCTCGTCCTCACCACCCTACACCGGGGAGGTGCAGCCCGGGGAGGGAGAGGCGGGCAGGGGGGGGGGGAAGCTGACCAACTCCCCTCGTCTCTCCAGCGAAGAAGAGGCGCTGAGTTGAATTTCGGTGTCAGGGTGGACAATCGCAAGCGTCGAGTGGTCGTTCTTTTCCGTCGACGGAAAGCCCCCGGGAGCGACCTCCACCGAGCCACGGCGGTTATCTCCATTCGAAGCCGTGCGCCGAAGGTGTCCATTCCACATTCCCATGACGGGGTCCAGTAAATGTAAGCAACGACGACACAAAAGTGGGCGAGGAGGAATTAAACTTTTGGTGATCGATTATATAATTATTGTTTTGCTACTGGTGATGATGATGGTGGTGGTGGCCGTGGTGGTTGGATGATGCTCCTGCTGACGATATTGTTTGTTGATGAATTTGATGCGGCTGATGATGATGATTCTGATGATGATGATGATGATGATTCTGATGGTGATGATGATTCTGACGATATTGTTTGTTTATGAATCTGATGCGGCTGATGATGATGATGATGATTCTGATGACAGTGATTATAGTAGTGGGGCTTGTGGCTGGGGTGCTGATGATGATGGTGTCGTCTCTGGTTTCAAGATATGACTACAAAGCCAAAGAACACCCTTATAGTCTTAAACAGACTGTTGGGGGCAAGCGCTGCTGACGCCAAGGACAGCACAGCACAGAAGGGGATGGGTTGCCTACAAAACGCCCAGCCTTTGTCTCCCCAGTTCTGATATTTACACCACTAGGTACTCTTTTTTTTCTCCCACACATGGCCAGGACCACGCCTGGCCTCCTTTGTCTCCCCAGTGGCAATATTTACACACCACACCAGGTACTCGTTTAAGGCTGAGGTGACCCATGGACACAAACGCACACTCACAAAGACACGCACTCTCATCCACAGCATCATCTCGCGTTCTCTCACATACACACACAGCCTCACAGACACAGCCTCACGCCTCCCCTTCCCCCACACAGCCTCAATCACACACACAGCCTCACACACACCCCAAATACAAAGATCCCCCGTATAGCCTAAACAGACTGTAGGGGCAAATGCTGTTAGCGAGCATCTATGAAGGCCGGAACGGCACACGAGGGGGTGGGTGGCCAGCACCACGCCCGCCTTTGTCTCCCCGGTCGCGATGTTTACACACCGCACCAGGTACTCATTTGAGGCTGAGTTGACCTAGGGGAGGCCCAGGACCGGTTCAGATAATCGTCACCGGTGTTGGCCGTGAGCGGGAATCGAACCCGGGTATCCGGGTTCATAGCGCAGCGCGCTAACAGCTACACTACCGCTCCCCACACTCACATACACACAGCCTCACACACGAACCGACACAACACACCAACACGCACACGCATCCTCCCCCACCCCTCCCTCCATCTCACACACACGCACAAAGGGCAAAGATATCCCATATAGCCTTCGCACAATATTGGGGCAAGTGAAAGCAGCAAAACAGCATGGGCACGACGGAAGGAGGACTCGGGGCCTTTTCGCGCTACGTTGACCACCACCGCGGCCCCAAGCTCCGATGTGGTGGTCTCAATAGGCGCTCGCTGACAGCACTTGCCCCAGCAGGCTCACGGTCACCACCACCCCCCCCCAAGCCCCCACCCCATCTCCCCTCCCCCCCTCTAAGTGGGCCGCTGATTTATCTGACCCGTGTGGCTGGGAGCGCGTGCCGCGCTGATTAATTTCGTGGCCTCGGGGTGCGCAGCGCGCGGCGCGTGACAGCCTCTTAGCGCTGCTTAACCCAGCACCCACACACTCACACATACATATACACACTCTCGAATACAGACTCATATACACACTCTCATATAGACGCTCACACATACACACTCTCGTATACACACTAATGTACAACACTCACACACATACACACGCTCACATACACGCAGACACACTCACACACATACGCACACTCATATACACACTCATATACAACACGCTCATATATACACAAACACACTCACACATACACACATACACACACTCATATACAAAGATAAAACCCCCCGTATAGCCTTAACAGACTGTGGGGACAAGTGCGGTTAGCGAGCACCTATGAAGGCCGATACGGCACACGAGCGGATGGGTGGGCAGCACCAAGCCCGGCCGTCTTTGTCTTCCCAGGGGCGATGTGTTTATACACCGCACTTGGTACTCATTTGAGGCTGCGTCGACCTAGAGAAGGCCCAGGACCGGTTCTAATAATCGCTGTGTCCGTAGGGCAGTGCGCAAACCGCTACACTACCGCTCCCCATATACACACACATACACACTCATTTACACAATCACACATACACATTTGCACACATACTCACAACCGGCGTCTGCCCTTCAACTGCCCAGTAGCGTCTTTCACGAGCCTCCTCCAGAGGCCGATCTTGACACCACTACTACCGATCATCAACAAGTCCACTCAGCTCCACATCCTCTTGTACCAAATCACTCCATCTCTTTTCCAGTCCCGTGTCGTGCTCGTTTAGCCCGCTCGATCTGGCCAAACAGAATCTGATTGGGCATGCAGTGGCTGGCCATGCGGGCTACGTGACCCAGCCAACGCAGCCTTGCCTACTGGAGGAGCTCACTGATGAGAATGTGTCCAGATCTTCCCAGAATGTGTGAGCTCCACACACATTCCAGCCTGGTTAAACCCAGGATGGATCGTAGGCAGGCCAGCCTAAATGTTTCTAACACGCGCAGAGTTCCATTAGGGGTGGTCCACGTTTCGCAAGCGAAGAGAAGGGAGGGCATTTACTTTGGCCGAGAAGATTCAGAGCTTCTTCTGGAGCGACAGACTGGGTAGGTTTCATACAGCCTTATGCAGTTGACGAAAATATAATGCCGCTCGGCTAATTCGGAGTGAGACCTCTGTTGCCAAACCGGAGTTGGTCATAAGCACACTGCCCAGGTGCAACAACTTCTCCACTCTCTCCATGACTGCCTCATCACTCATGAGGAGTAGAGGGGGTGAAGTATTTGATTATACGATATAGCCAAGGCAGGTGTTTAGTTTTGGTGGGATTGATGGTAAGGCCCCACCTCTCAGTGTGGCGCGCTCCAGATTCAGCATCAGAACCTCCAACTCCTTCTCAGAGTGAGCAGCAACCATCAGATAATTCAGCAAACATAACCTGGTGGACCAAGTAGGAATCCATCCCTTTGACCGCACCTGAGTGTCGATCAGCCTCCGATTGTATCTGTACCAGATATACATTCCACTGCTACAGGCGTGGAATGCTCCTTGAACTGCGTGGTCGAATTTTTTTTTTTAATAATGTGGAAGCACGCGGACATCTCTGTCTCACCGTAAGGTGAACAGGGAATGGCTCTGACTCCCTGCCACGTAGCTTGATCATGACCATCTGTAAATGATTGTGAGCATAGAATCAGGACCCCCGAATACACGAAGAACAACCCAGAGCCCTGGCCTACGGATGGTACCATAGGCCTTGACCAGGTCAATAACGCAGAAACGTCGGTCCCTTTGAAATTCCGAACACCTCTGCTGTAGCAGACGGACAGTGAATATATCATCCGTGCAGGACCGCCCTGGCATGAAACCACATTGGGGCTCCACAAGCCTCTTTGTGTTTGTGTGTATGGGAGTGGGTCTATGCGTCTGTATGTGTTTGCCTGTATGTATGTGTCTGTGTGTTTGTTTGTCTTTGTCTATGTGTTTGCGTGTGTCTGTGCTTACGTGCATGTGTGTATTGGACACCCACCCCCTCGTTTGCTGTGCCGGCCGTCGTAAGTGCTCGCTAACAGCACTCCAAAAGGCTGTTAGGGGTTTCCGGGGGATCTTTGTCTTTGTGTGTTCATGTGTCCGTGCGCGTGTGTGTTGATGCGTTTGTGTGTGTGTGTGTTCTCTGTATGGATGTATGTATGTCTATTTAGAAACGTGCGTTTAGAGTAGTTGTCTGCTATGCATTTACACATGTTAAGCCACTTCATTGGGCTATCGTTTGTGACCAGGTCGCTTCTGAAAAAGAGCTACGTAACTCAGTGGCTCATATCTGGTAAAAACAAAAAAATGTTTACTTAAAAAAATAAAATTAAAATTGTTTAGTTCAACGTGTCTTGGTGCGTGTGTGTGTCGAGTGTCTGTGGGTTTGCTTGTACGTACGTAAGTCCACGTGTATGTTGTATGTTGTCTTGCTCTGTGTGGAAGATAATTTCCGTACTTTATTTAACCAGTCGTATTCACAGCCCCATTATGATTCATCCCACAGTCTTCACCGCGTTTCAATTCCTGGGTCATTTTGTCAAGCGTGGGATTTGAGTTGACATTAAGGCTCACAGCTGCTATAGGCTACAGAGGGATTACGTTGCGGACGGAAGGAGGGACAATGTACCAACATCTATTGTGTTGTACCGTACTTCTCTCCTCCTATGCTCCCCATCTGCACCAGCACGCATTGACCAGCGCGGTGAAGTATGGCAAATCTAACCCCGCGACCGACGCGGTGCGAGGTTGCCCTCATCCAGCAGTGGATGAGCAAAAGAGCTGCATACGTACAAGTACACGAACCTACTCACGATAGCTACTAAACTATAAACAATTTTTATTTTATTTTACCAGCTAAGGCCCACTGAGCTATGTGGCTTTTTTTTTTCGGAAGCCATCACAAATGATAGCTTATCGTTTGGAACTATATAGCGGCCAAATACTCTAAACGCACGTTGATTTTCCATGTGGAGGAGAACACCGGTGGACCCGGTGAGTGGGTCTGCCAGCACCACGCCCGACCGCCTTTGTCCCCCTAGTCTACATTTATTTAAAGCTGCGCATTTTGATGTGACGTCACATTTCTCAACCCCCACCCCCCCCCCCGTCACACATCGTCACAAATGTCTGACCCCCCCCCCCCCTCCAAGGTGCGTGGCGTCATTTATGGACGGCCCCAAAGACGTGACGTTACCGAAAGACCCAAAGAATATGAATACCTGCAGTCACGAAAGCTTTAAGACAGTAACTCCACGTCTGGATTCCATGTTCTTTGCTTGAGTCTCACTGATTGTATGAGTCTCACTAAATCTTTCGGTCTCCCTAAGTTTCATTGAATATTTGAGTCTCACTAAGTCTCACTGAGCCTTTAGGTCTCATTGAATCTTTGGGTCTCGCTGAATATTCGGGTCTCACTGAGGCTCATTGAGTCTTTGGGTCTCACTGAGTCTCACTGAATCTTTGGGTCTCACTGAATATTAGGGTCTCACTCAGGTTCATTGAGTCTTTGGGACTGACTGAGTCTCATTGAATATTTGGGTCTCACTAAGTCTCACTGAGTCATTGGGTTTCATTCAATATTTGGGTCTCATTTAATCTTTGGGTCTCACTGAATATTCTGGTCTCACTGAGGCTCATTGAGTCTTTGGGTCTCACTGAGTCTCATTGAATATTTGGGTCTCACTAAGTCTCATTGAATATTTGGGTCTCATTGAATCTTTGGATCTCACTGAATATTTGAGTCTCACTAAGTCTGACTGAGTCTTTGGGTCTCACTGAGTCTCACTGAGTCTTTGAGACTCTAAAACACACTGCGCTACTGCGAGGCTGGCCATAACACACGGCAGCATGGGCAAACGTGTTCGCGTGCCGGTCTGTGCAAATCTTTGTGCGTTTTCCCCTCCGGTACACGCGGTGGGGTTTTCTCCAATCGCTCCGGCTCCCTCCCACACACGAAAGCCAACCAGCTCTCGTTTAATCTACAGGGGGAAACCTGGCCAAAAAAAACATCCCAACGCAAGATCCTCCTGGGGAACGAGTCTTAGGATTCGGAGAGGTTTTCCTGCAGGGTAAAGTATGATTGTCACGAACATTTTCATCATGATCATTATTATTATTTTTCAGCTGGCTTAGCGAGGAAAGCCTCGCCGAGTCTCGTGATTCATTTTCAGAAGGGTCCTGCCAAAGTCGTTGCCCACTTCTCCGGAGGGCAGAACACAACCCGGAGTCTCCACTCATTGTCTCCCAACTTCATTGTTTGTGCTATTGTTGTTGTTGTCGTGGTCGTCGATTGAGCATACCTGTCCCCCTCGCAAGGATTCGCGGCGGGAGGAGAGGGACGGGGCGGACCGGCTACACTCGCAATGGCCCAACTCGTGCGAATTTACGTCATGGGGTTCCTGTGACGTCCAATGTGTGTGAATCAGGCGGCAGGGGTATCGTATATTTGTTGTTATGGTTAATACACCCCGCAGTATTAACCAGGGCGGTCGCTAGAGTCGCGAGAGTCGCGAGAGTCGCGCCTCTAGGCCCCCGTCACCACACACAATGAGACAACAACAACAAAGACCCCGGTTTAGCGCTCATTAGACTGTTGGAGTAAGTGCTGTTAGCGAGCACCTATGAAGGCCGGAACGGCACACGAGGGGGTAGGTAGCCAGCAAGACGCCCGGCCGCCTTTGTCTCCCCAGTGACGATGTTGACACACCGCACCAGGAACTCATTTGAGGCTTAGTCGACCTAGGGGAAGCCCAGGACCGGTTCAGATAATCCTCACTGGCGTCGGCCGTGAGCGGCAATCGAACCCGGGTCACCGGACTTGTAGCGCAGCGCGCTAACCACTACACTACCGCTCCCCATAATGAGATAATCATCAATATTATTATTATTTGTAGGCTTGGTCCTACCTGGGATGTTTAAATGTGGAGAACCGGGCCGAGACCTGGTGTCGAACCCAGGCGGGTAACGGTGCTGGCAAAAAAACAAAGCACAAAGACACGCGTATGAGCATAGCGTTTCCCGACAAAGTTTCATCACGGCGGAACAATGGCAAGTATTTATTTTATGTCGGATTAATGAAGACAATAAATCTGGAAGGTATCTGTTAATTGGGCCAATATAACGAGCATTCAGAGTCATTAGTTCAAGCCCCATTGCCTTATTAAATGACATAAATTACACCTGTGTAATGTAAAAAAAATGTAATTAGCCAGAGGAGAGAGAGATGAAAAACTATGTTAAGATTTGTCTGCATAATAGGTGTGATTCGTTAGAGTGTGCTGTGTGTGTGTGTGTACGCGTGTGGAGGAAGTGCCTGTGATGATATCGGGAGCGGTGGCGTAATGGTTAGCGCACTGCGCTAGGAAACCCCGGCCACCCGAGATCGATTACCCGCTCACGGCCAACACCGGTGACGATTGATTGAAGTGGTCCTGGGCCTCGCTGCAAAATCGGCTCAACCTCAAATGAGTACCTGGTCCGGGGCTGTGAACATCGCCACGAGAAGGACAAAGGCGACCGGGTGTGGTGCTGGCCACCCACCCCCTCGTGTGCCTTGCCTGCGTTCATAGATGCTCGTGAAGAGCACTTGTCCCAAAAGTCTGCTAAGGCTATGCGTGTAAAGGCAATACCTATTTGACTTCGACAAGTTTTGTGAAGCGATTTTTTCCTAAATCAATAATCGGTTTGGGATTCAATTATCGATTCTGCACTCATTAATAATCGAATCCAGTGGAATCTTAAACTAAAATTATTAAAAACAATGTATTTTATCAGGTCAGGCACACTGAGCTACGTAGCTCATTTTCAGAAGCTACCTGGCCACAGCGAAGGGGCTTATCACGTGGACATTTAGAGCAGCCAGATTCGCGTGACGTTGATTCTAAATGTGGAGGGAAAATCCGGAGGCCACAGAGACAAATCCAAGCGACCACGGGGAGAACATGCCAACTTCAAATGTACAGCCATCGTCAGGGTTGGTATCGAACGCACGACCTCCTGTATGCCAAGCGAGGTAGTTAACATCTCGCTACAGTGGCGACCTGGTTAAAACAATCATTCACCCAATGGGCACGCACGAACCCGGATCTTCAAACTGCACTGCGCTAATCGCTCACCGCGTGATAGGTTCCAACACATCCACAAGCTTGGAATGTAATTGTTTTTTTTATTCACAGACATTTCGATAATCATCATGTTCATCATCAGCCATGGTCAATCCACTGCTGGATGAAGGCCTCCCCAAGCCTCCACCACCACCATCATCATCAGCCATGGCAAAGCCGGTAGTACTAAGCAGCTCTTTTACGAGGTGGGCGGCTCGGCCGACAGACAACATCAAAGCACGTCACACAATTACTGATTAAAATCAAGCAAACTTATCGAAGCCTTTACGTTGTAAAATTATATTCGCACTTAAACGTTCGTGATTTCAACAGAGTCAGTTGAAATGAGGACAGAGATGGAGATGTATTATTTTTTTAAACTATTTTTACTTGACCAGGTGAGGCCCACTAGGCTATATACTGTAGCAGCTCTTTTTCAGAAGCGATCTGGCCCACAAATGGTAGCTCAAAGAAGTTGCTTATCATGCGGACATTCATAGCAGCCAAATACTCAAAAATGCATGTTCATAAATGTGGAGGGAAAAACCGGAGGACCCGGAGAAAAATCGGTGCGACCACGGCGAGAGAAAACATGCAAACTCAAAATGCACAGCAGGTGTCTGGGCGTTGGGGCGTTTGGATCGAACCCTCAACCTCCTGTACACCAGGCGAGGTAGTTACCATCTTGCCAGCGTGGTGCCCTGTTAAGCAACGAAACTAGGTGGTTCCAAACACTTTGGGTCAGCAACATGCAGTACTTCTAGTTAACATCTCGCCACCGTGACTATCTCAACATCTGAACACGTCCTTTATTATTGGCACATCCGTAATCATCTTCAATCCCAGCAGCAAGGGTCCCGTCAATAGACCTACTTGACCCGAGATATGAACGCCTTGGCGTTTGCATTGCCCTTGGACTGTTCGCCTTTTTGGCGTTCCTTTTCTCCAACGCACCGGTGAGACGAAGCCATAACGGAGGCTGTATAGCCAAGGACAACGCGTACACGGTTACCAAAGCATATTTGTTTGCACGTCTTGCCACAAGTCTGCGTGGCAGACGCAGGCTTGATGATGCCTCGTAGTAGTAGTAGTATTATTATTATTATGGCCATCGAGTGTGTGTGTGTTGGGGTCGGCCAGAGCGCTTCGCGGCTCAAAGGGTCGAGGTGCTGTTGGGTAGCGCACCAGCGTGAGAAAGACGCACACAAGGACGCCGACCACCACCACGTGGTGGGGGGGATTCATCCAGCAGTGGATAGACAGCGACGACGATGATGCTGATGGTGACGATGAACATGAGTTAACACGGACAATATCATGTAGAAACATGGCAAGCCCTCGATAATCGCGCGGGGTTCACACCGCAACGCGGCGCCGCTCGAACGCGGCTCTTACATTGCGAGAACACATTTCGCAGAACGCGAAACGCGCGCCCGTTATAACGCGGAACGTGCTCATTATAACACGGAACGCGTCCGTTGTAAGCGTATGTAAACATATACATTGGGAGGGGGGGGGGGGGGGGTGGCGGTGGAAACATTCCACGTCCACCTCACCCTCGAGGCTACGAGTAGTGGTGGGCGCGCGGGGTATCACTGCCCCGATTCCGCGTGATGGCTGCTGGACCGCACTCCGTCGCGGGCTGCACGGGGGTCAGCCCGGCCCAGCCCGGCCCAGCCCGGGGCCGCTCTGCAGCAATTCCAGCGTGCGGATCCCGCGGGACGCGAGCACGCAGAAATGTGTGTCCCTTTTGCCCTCTCATTCTCTCTCTCTCTCCCCTCTCTTTCTCTCACACTCTCTCTCTCTCTCGCGCTCCCTTGCTCTCTCTCTCTCTCGCTTGTTCTGTCTCGCTCGCTCTGTTATATCCTGCTCCACCATTTCTCTCTCTCTCGCTCTCTCTCTCTCTCTCGTGCTCTCTCTTGCCCTCTCTTTCGCTCTCTCTCTTGCTCTGTCTCCCTTGCTCCGTCTCTTGCGCTCACTTGCTCACTCTCTCTCTCTGTTATACCCTCTTCATTTACCTTCTCTATTTCGCTCTCTCTACCTCTTTGTCTAACTCTCTCTCACTTATTATTAATTGTTAACTCTCTCTTTTCTCTCTTATTATTATTATGATTCTGCTTGTTCACCCAGGGAAGTCTCGCTGAGTCTCGAGACTCGTTTTTTATGAGAGTCCTTGCCGAATTATCACAGCAGAGGGGCGATTATTACTGATGCTGCTGATGCTAACGCTGCTTCTGCTGCTGCTGTTCCTGCTGCTGCTACTGCTGCTGCTATTGCTGCTGCTACTGCTGCTGTTCCTGCTGTTGCTACTGCTGCTGCTACAACTGCTGCTATTGCTGCTGCTACTGCTGATGCTGCTACTGCTGCTGCTACTACTACTGCTGCTGCTACTGCTCCTGCTACTGCTGCTGTTCCTGATGCTACTGCTGCTGCTACTGCTGCTACTGCTGCTGTTCCTGATGCTGCTACTGCTGATGCTGCTACTGCTGATGCTGCTGCGCGTGGTCACAATTGAGATGTTTGCGGTATCATTTGTCAATTTTGTAGCAAGTTCGGTCGGTGACGCCCGGCACACAGCGGCCTCCTCTTGCCAACGACGCCGCGGAGTCGTTGACGTCGGCGGTGCAGCGCGGGGCCTTGAGGATGTGGCCCTTGAGGATGTGGCCCTTGAGGATGTGGCCCTGAGGATGTGGCCCTTGAGGATGTGGCCCTTGAGGATGTGGCCCTTGAGGATGTGGCCCTGAGGATGTGGCCCTTGAGGATGTGGCCCTTGAGGATGTGGCCCTTGAGGATGTGGCCCTTGAGGATGTGGCCCTGAGGATGTGGCCCTTGAGGATGTGGCCCTTGAGGATGTGGCCCTTGAGGATGTGGCCCTTGAGGATGTGGCCCTGAGGATGTGGCCCTTGAGGATGTGGCCCTTGAGGATGTGGCCCTTGAGGGCACGCGGGCTGCTGTGGCCGGCTCGTGCATTGGCCGTGGTGGTGCTGTGGTGGTGGCGGTGGCAGTGGTGGTGGCGGTGGTGGTGTATGCTTATTAAAAAAAAATTCTCACCGTACATAGCCAACCGTGCTAAGCGGAGGTGCGGTGTCGGCAGCGGTGATGGTGGTTGTGAGTGTGATAATTGTGGTGGTGCTGGTGGTGATGGCGGTAGTGGTGATGGTTATGAGTGTGGTAATAGTGGTGGTGATGGCGGTAGTGCGGTGGTGGTGGTTGTGAGTGTAATAGTAGTGGTGGTGGTGGTAGTGGTGCCGGGAAAGGTCCTGGCAAGGATTATTCAACATCGCCTTGCCAGGCACGCTGAGGAGAGGCTTGCAGAGCCCCAATGCGGTTTCAGGAAAGGGCGGTCCTGCACAGATGCCATATTTTCTGTCCGTCCGCTACAGCAAAGGTGTAGGGAATTCCAAAAAGACCTACATCTCTGATTTATTGACCTGGTCAAGGCCTATAATACTATCAGTAGGCCTGGGCTCTGGGTTGTTCTTCGTGCTTTGAGAGTCCCTGACCCTCTGCTCACGATCATTAAGGACCTTCATGATGATGAGTGGGCCCGGTTAAAACTACGTGGCTGGGAGTCAGAGCCATTCCCTGTACACCTTGGGGTGCGACAGGGATGTCCTCTGGCTCCCACATTATTTAACATCTACAGTGAGGGAAAAATGTATTTGATCCCCTGCTGATTTTGTACGTTTGCCCACTGACAAAGAAATGATCAGTCTATAATTTTAATGGTAGGTTTATTTGAACAGTGAGAGACAGAATAACAACAACAAAATCCGGAAAAATCGTATGTCAAAAATGTTATAAATTGATTTGCATTTTAATGAGGGAAATAAGTATATGACCCCCTCTCAATCAGAAAGATTTCTGGCTCCCAGGTGTCTTTTATACAGGTAACGAGCTGAGATTAGGAGCACACTCTTAAAGGGAGTGCTCCTAATCTCAGCTTGTTACCTATATAAAAGACACCTGTCCACAGAAGCAATCAATCAATCAGATTCCAAACTCTCCACCATGGCCAAGACCGAAAAGCTCTCCAAGGATGTCAGGGACAAGATTGTAGACCTACACAAGGCTGGAATGGGCTACAAGAACATTGCCAAGCAGCTTGGTGAGTAGGTGACAACATATTCTTGGTTCTTTCAGTAAAGTCACGTAGAAGGAAAACAATAAAATAAAATATTTAAAAAATATAATTCTCACGACGTTTCGACTGCAACACACGCAATCATCATCAGGTGTGAAAACCACAACAAGAAAATGTTCTTGTTGTGGTTTTATATTTTTATTATTTTATTGTTTTCCTTCTACGTGACTTTACCGAAATAACCAAGAATATTAATCCCTGCAGTCACGAAAGCTTTAAATCAAAATTTAAGGTGACAACAGTTGGTGCAATTATTCGCAAATGGAAGAAATACAAAATAACTGTCAATCTCCATCGGCCTGGGGCTCCATGCAACATCTCACTTCGTGGAGTTGCAATGATCATGAGAATGGTGAGAAATCAGCCCAGAACTACACGGGAGAATCTTGTCAACGATCTCAAGGCAGCTGGGACCATAGTCACCAAGAAAACAATTGGTAACACACTACGCCGTGAAGAACTGAAATCCTGCAGTGACCGCAAGGTCCCTCTGCTCAAGAAAGCACATATACATGCCAGTCAGAAGTTTGCCAATGAACATCTGAATTATTCAGAGGACAACTGGGTGAAAGCGTTGTGATCAGATGATACCAAAATGGAGCTCTTTGGCATCAACTCTACTCGCCGTGTTTAGAGGAAGAGAAATGCTGCCTATGACCCCAAGATCACCATCCCCACCGTCAAAAATGGAGGTGGAAACATTATGCTTTGGGAGTGTTTTTCTGCTAAGGGGACAGGACAACTTCACCGCATCAAAGGGACGATGGACGGGGCCATGTACCGTCAAATTTTGTGTGAGAACCTCCTTCCCTCAGCAGGGGCATTGAAAATGGATCGTGGATGAGTATTCTAGCATGACAATGACCCAAAACACACGGCCAAGGCAACAAAGGAGTGGCTCAAGAAGAAGCACATTAAGGTCCTGGAGTGGCCTAGCCAGTCTCCAGACCTTAATCCCATAGAAAATCTGTGGAGGGAGCTGAAGGTTCAAGTTGCCGACTTGGAGAAGATCTGCAAAGAGGAGTGGGACAAAATCCCTCCTGAGATTTGTGCAAACCTGGTGGCCAACTACAAGAAACGTCTGACCTCTGTGATTGCCAATAAGGGTTTTGCCACCAAGTACTAAGGCATGTTTTGCAGAGGGGTCAAATACTTATTTCCCTCATTAAGATGAAAATCAATTTATAACATTTTTGACATGCGTTTTTCTGGATTTTGTTGTTGTTATTTTGTTTTTCACTGTTCAAATAAACCTACCATTAAAATTATAAACTGATCATTTCTTTGTCAGTGGGTAAACGTACAAAATCAATAGGGGATCAAATACTTTTTCCCTCACTGAATTTTGACCACGTAGTTCGTGACGCCTTCGATAGCTGTACCGGGGGAATCTCCATTTGGTACAGATATAATGGGAGGCTGATCGATGCCCGTGTGCGGTCAAGGGATGGCTCCCTATTGCTCAACCACGTTATGTATGCCGATGATTTGTTAATAGCTGCTCATTCAGAGGAGGAGTTGGAGACGCTGCTGCTGAGACTGGAGCGTGCCACTAAGAGATGGGGCCTTACCATCAGCCCCACCAAAACTAAGCACCTGCCTGGGTATTTTGTACCATCGGACACTCCACCCCCACAACTCCAAATCGGTGATGGGGCAGTTGTGGAGGGAGTGGAGAGTTTCCATACCTGGGCAGTGTGCTTATGACCGGCTCCAGTTTAACAGCAGAGGTCTCACTCCGAATCGGTCGAGCGGCAATATCTTTTCACCGGTTGCGTAACGCTGTGTGGAAGCTACCTGGTCTGTCGCTCCGCACTAAGCTTCAGGTCTTCTCGGCCACGGTCATTCCCTCCCTTCTCTACGCTTGCGAAACGTGGACCCCCCTAATGGAACATCTTCGCCGGTTAGAAATATGAAGGACGCTATTGGGCAGTTGGAGGCAGTCGCCTTCCAACAACAACGGAGGGCGGAGGAGCGACGCTCACAACAGCGAGCGGAGCTCCGGGTGGCTAAAGCACAGCAGGTTGGCACAGTAGCGAGCACAGGTGGTGCATCAGCCACTCATCGCAGCCAGTCGACCCGTGGCACCTGGGTCTGCCCCGTGACCTTCTGTCAGCGGGCGTTCGACACTTCACGTGGCCTCAAGGTGCACATGGCCTGGCACAAGCGTCGTGGTGACGTCACCGCCACTTAGTGGCGAATGGCGGTTGTTGTTGTTGGTTGTGAGTGTAATAGTAGTGGTAGTGGCGGTAGTGGTGATGGTTATGAGTGTGATAGTAGTGGTGGTGGTTGTGAGTGTGATAATTGTGGTGGTGGTGATGGTGGTTGTGAGTGTCATAGTCGCGGTGGTGGCGGTGGTGGTGGTTATGTGTGTGGTGGTAGTTGTGGCCGCCGTGGTGGTGGAGGTCGTGGTGGTGGTGGCAGTGTTGGCGATGGTTGTAGGCGTGTTTGTGGTGGTCGTGTTGGTTGGCACAGTAGGGGGCACAGGTGGAACAATCAGCCAGTCATCTCACTCAGTCAACCCGTGGCACCTGGGTCTGTCCCGTGACCTCCTGCCAGCGGGCGTTTGGACACTTCACGTGGCCTCAACGTGCACCTAGCCTGGCACAAGCGTCGTGGTGACGTCACCGGCACTTAGTGGCTAATGGCGGTTGTTGTTGTTGGTAGTCGTGGTGTCCTTGACATCACCTGCAGATGGCCGCGAGCTCTGACCTCACGCGTTCCACCTTGCCGAATTTCAAAGCTCAAGCTTGCTGCCTGGAGCTGTTTGTCGCTGAGATCCATCGTAGTTAGTCGTAGTTCTGTAGGAGAAGCAGTAATGCTATGAAGCTGCCGTCGCTAAGCAACGCCCCCCCCATCCCCCCCCCTCGTGCGTGACAACCCCCAGACCCCCTCCCCCATCCACCCGCCCCGCCCCTAGCGCCCCCTCCCCGTCGCGTGCACCCCCCACGCATCGGGTACCCACGCAGCCCCTCCCCTCGCAGCCCCCCTCTTCCGCTCCCCCTCCCCCACCGATTCGTCCCGCCTCCCATCCACTCCTCCGCTCCCCTACCCTCACCCACACATCAACCCGGGCCCTGGTGCCCCGCCCCCTTTCGACGTCACAATGGACAGGAAACAGCCAATGTGTAAGCGTGTTGGCCGCAGCCAGTGAGAGCGCTGTTGTGTGGTGGGAGGGGACAAGCGAGAGCACGCGGCGGGGAATGCGAACGAACGGATCGAAGATGGTGCCACCGCGGTGAAGAGCAGCAGGCAGCCACGAATGATTGACGTCATATTCAACGTCATATTTAACGTGCTATTCAACGTCATATTCAACGTCATATTCAACGTCATATTCAACGTCCTATTTAACGTCCTATTTAACGTCCTATTGAACGTTCTAGTCAACGTCCTATTTATCGTTCTATTGAACGTCCTATTCAACGTCATATTTAACGTCCTATTTAACGCCCTATTCAACGTCCTATTTAACGTCCTATTCACGGCAGATGTTCGTGATTATGAAAGATGAGGGAACAAGACGAAAAAATCAGATATGGGGCGCCGCTGTAGCAAGATGTTAATGACCTCGCCTGGTGTACAAGACGTTCGTGGGTTTGGTGCCGACCCTGACGCTTCTTGTATATCTGGAGTCTGCGCGTCTCTCTCTCCCCCTCCCCGTGGTCGCGTGGAATTTCTCTCCGGGCCCTCCGGTTTATTTCCCTACACATGTAGAATCAACGTCACGCATTGAGAGCATTTGTCTGCGGTACATTTCCACGCGCAAAGCCGCTTCGTTGAGACGTCATTTGTGGCCAGGTAGCTTCTGAAAAGAGCTACTATACAGCCCAGCGGCCCTTACCTGGTCAAATAAAAAGTTTTATATTGTTCGTTTAGTTTACATCGAAATAACCCTGGCCTCCTTCATCTCCTGGAAGACTTGGCACATCTGGCTCCGGCTAACGTTCACCGTTACAAAACAACAAACTACAAACATTCCCATAATGTTTCTCTTAGGCTTGGACCATCTTTCACGTTGTGCCTTGCTGCCAAAATCGTTCACCGCGCAGACGCGAACTCTGATGGACAACCGAAGGGGATAAGACTCCTCTCGCGGCCTGCGATTCAGACTCCACGTGCACTCGAGTAGAGGCACAAGGTCGCGGCTTTTCCGTCGACTCACTGCGCGCTCTTTCGTGTGTGGTTCAGCAGGGCCTGCCCCCTAAGGTCTCTTCCAGAGGCCACCGCTGACACACGCCGAATGGTCCCCGCTGGGTCACGGTCGGGAGATCTTCCTGAGCGAACCCGCCTCTGGTCGAACATTCGAGGCTGTCGCTGTGGGAGGGGGGGGGGGCATGTAAATGATTCCATTTTTTGGCAGAATAACGGCAGCGTATGCAGTACTCTAGACATGTTTTAGTTTGTTTTTAAAGTGACATCCTTACTCTTCAGCGCGTTACCTTGCTGACCCGTGTATTGATATGCACTCGGATAGAGCGCGTGAACTCGTGTGCTGGAGGGTGGTGGAGCTACTGCTGCTGCTGCTTCTGCTGCTGTTGCTTCTGCTGCTACTGCTGCTGCTTCTGATGCTACTGCTACTTTTGATGCTACTGCTGCTCCTTCTGCTGCTGCTGCTTCTGCCGCTACTGTTGCAGCTTCTGATGCTACTGCTACTTTTGATGCTACTGCTGCTCCTTCTGCTGCTGCTGCTTCTGCCGCTACTGTTGCAGCTTCTGATGCTTCTACTGCTGCGTCAACTGCTGGCTACGTTTCTGAGTGTTTTTATTCTACCGCTGCACGGGGCGCAGTGACTTTTGTGCCTCCTGGGTTCGGGGCGAGGAGGCGAGGTGGCTTGTTCATCGTTTTTCTACCCAATCGCTCCCGCGAAGTCTACTCGCGATAACCGAGGTCACAAGAGTTGCACGTTTATAAATGGCATTTACAGAGTTAATTAGCGAGCCTCAAGCCAGACGATTAAGCCCAGATAGGAAGCGTTCATCCTCGCCAGTGGAGTATCGGGGCGTTCCAAAGTGGAGTAGTGCGAGGGAAGGAGGGTAGAGGATGGAGGAGGAGGACGAACGGCGAGGAGGAGGAGGAGGGACATGGAGGGGGATGCAGATGGAGGAGGAGAATGGAGGAGGTGGAGGAGGAAGGAGGATGGAGGAGGATAAAAATGGAGGGGGAGGATGGAGGCTGAGTAAATGGAAGAAGAGACGGAGGATGCAGCAGCAGGAGGAGGGGCGTACAGGAAGACGATGAGGTAGGAGGGTGGAGGAGAATGAAGATGGAGGATGAGGAAATGGAGGAGGAGAAGGAGGGTGTAACAGGAGGATGGAGGAGGAGCCGGGGGTCTGGCAGTAGAGGGGACAGTAGAACAAGAAGAGCGAGTCCTTGACGCGTGCCAAGCTCGTGAGAAGCGCGGCTGCTGCAGTAACGAGGAAGCGACTCAACGACGGCCAGAGACTGATTTGCAGAAGCCATTGCTGTGACTGTCGCAGCGTCAATCAACAAAACAAACATTTAACGCGCTACTCATATAAACATACAAATGCATATTTACATAGTCTCATCAAAGCGTGAATGAACCAGTACGGAAATGCATCTTGAAATCCTAGTAAGCGTTTGTTGCACGTGGAAGGCACGCTTCTAGCAGCAATTGCCAATAATCTTCCGAACCCAAATTCACCGCTCGCAACTGTATTAGACCCTCTCTCTTCCCCTCTTCGGTTAACGATCGCCAATCGCAAGCGAAGTTTTTTTGTTCGTTGATCTAATGCATTTATTTTAAACCCGGCTCTCCGTTCGGACGCGGACAGGCGGGTTGGAGTCTTTCTCCTGCCACTAAAGCTCTTCCCAAACAGTACACTCGCTCCTCCGATTCGCGCGGTTGGCCTACGTACGGTGCGAAAGAAGATCAACAGACACACAGGCGGGATCTACGTGCGGTGCTGTGGCTGCGTTAAACGCCTCGCGCTCTGCTGAGTCCGTCATTCCCAAGATCGGAATCTGTAATTATATTGCAGGAGGAATCCGATGAGCTATAAAGCTCTTTTTTTCACAGATGCCCAGTGGGGGGCACGGGGTCAGAACGTGACAACGACAAAAACACGATGCAAAAACAACAACAACACCACCAACAACAATAACACCAACAACAACAAAAAACACCATTTATTTTTAAATGTATTTTTATTTTCTATCTACGTGACTTTACCGAAAGAACCAAGAATATTAAAAAAAAACACGATAGGAGTGGCTAGGAATAGGAAAGGTATAAGCACATCGCTTAAACAAAATGTACAAATGAAACTATTTTTTTATCTATCTCGCTAGGTAAAGCCAACTGAGCTTCTTTCTTTTCTCATGATATCGATTCTGAACCCCACCAAACAAAGATCCCACCTCCCCCCCCCCCCTCCGTATGGCCCTGAACAGATTGTTCGGGAGGGTGGAGGGTGACCGGCGGAACGGATTTTGGGCAGTCCAGTCGCGCGGTAGAGTTGTACTGTACTCCTGGCTCGCCCGAGCGTCGCGGTGCCTTGAGCAGTGGGAGTAGCAATAAGGACGTTGTCGGTTTCAACGCGTAGACTCATCGTCAGCATTACCGGCAGCTCACGTTGGGGGGGGGAGGAGGTGCGACGATCGGTCGAGTGGGTGGCAGGGCCGCCGAAAGAATTGACGTGCGCATATTTTTTTTCGTGTTTTTCTCTTTTTTTTGCGGAAGCCAAACTTCACCGATGTCTGAAGCTTTCGTGACTGCCGTGATTACTCTTTGGTTCTTTCGGTAAAGTCACGTAGAACGAACTTAAATTAAGTCATAGAATACGACGTTTCGATTGAGAGTCTCTGTGTGTGTGTGTCTCTCTCTGCGTGTGTGTCTCTCTATGTGAATCTCTCTCTATCTGTGTGTGTCTCTCTCTGTGAATCTCTCTCTATCTGTGTGTGTCTCTCTATGTGTCTGTGTTGTCTCTATCTCTCTGTATGTGTCTCTCCCCGAGCTTGCATTCATTCACACCTGATGACGGTTGCTTGTGTTGCAATCGAAACGTCGTATTCTATTTTTATTTATTTATTTTTATACGTGACTTTACCGAAAGCACCAAAGAGTGGTTCACCGCTGTCGTTGAGTTAAAAAAAATAAACGCGGAACGTAACCGATGGCATTGTGGGTAACGGATGAAACTTTTTCCATAATAGAGAGGTTTTTTGGGGGGATTAGATCGCGTAAATATATTAATGTGTCGTTAAAACCCGCCACCACCCGACACAGCCAACTAGTAAGGGTTGTCACGCAAACAGAACGTGCCAATTCGTCACGAGTACAGATATTGGTCACGAAAGCCTACGTGTTAAACGGATGAAACTTAAAGCGCGTTTTCAATCGGTGCTTGTTTTTGTTCTCATTTGCCACTGTTGCTGTAAACATGTCGCATTGGTGGTTTAGCCAAGGGGGGGCGCACCCCCCCCCCCAAACTCGTAGCTTTGACCACCAGGGAAGGTGTTGGAGGGGGGCAAGGCACCCCCCCCCCCCCCGCCATACGCTCGTGACGCCATTGGGTGCCAGGCAAGGTGCGTTGGTAAGCAGAAGCAGCAGCCGCCGCCGCCGCAGGCTCGCTTGGCTTACGGACGCCGCGCGCGCGTTGAGTGTCTCTCTCTGACTTCACCCATCGCGGCCTCGGGGCGTGGTGTCTGTGGGTGCACCTGGGTGTGTGGGGGGGGGAGCGGTGGCGCAGCGGTTAGCGCGTGCCTCGCTACGAACTCGGCCTTCCCCACCACCAACATCACCACCACCAAACCTTCCGCTCCAACTCCCTCCTTCCGAACTCCACACCCGAGTTCGATTCCATGCTCACGGTCAGGCACCAACACCAGTGGCTAACATCTGGGCCGGTCCTGATGCTCCACCAAATCGACTCGGTCTGAAATTCGTGCCCGAAGAGACTAGGAAGACAAAGGCGGCCCGGCGTCGTGCTGGCCACCCACCCCTTCATAGGTGATCTATTATAGCGCTTGCCCCAGCTGCCTTATATGAACCGGTTCTGGGCCTCCTCTACGTCGACCCAGCCTCAAATGAGTCGCTGGTGCCGTGTGTAAACATAGCCATGAGAGATTCAAAGGCGTTCGGGCGTGATGCTGGCCACCCACCCCATCGTATGCCAGGCTAAGTGCCTCAAAGTGCACGTAGCTTGGCACAAGCGATGTGGAGACCTCATCGCGGCTGTTGGTGTTGGTAGTTTCGGTGGTTAGTGCACTCCACTACAAACCCAGCAATCTGACAGTTGATTTACGCTCACGGCCAACATCAGTGGCGAATGCTGTCAGAGCCAGCCCTCGGCCTTCAAATGAGCATCTGGTGCAGTGCGTAGGCATGAACATCGAGGAGACAAAGGCGGCTTGCGCGTTCCAAGTCGCTCACTCACAGCTCTTGCCCCCAAACAATCTGTCGAGGCTATACGGGGGACCTTTGTGTCTGGGTGCCTGCATTGAGGTGTGTCAGCGTGTGTGTGTGCTCGCGCGCTGTGACTTCACTAGCTCGGGGCTAATGCAGGCGTGAATGTCTCTGTTGGTGTGTGTGTGTGTCGAGGAGTGTGTGTCGAGATTGTGTGTGTGTGTGTGAGTGCGGAGCGGTAGCGTAGGGGGTTAGCGCTACGCCGCGCTACGAACCCGGCGACCCGGGTTCGATTCCCGCTCGCGGCCAATACCCGGTGACGATTATCCGAACCGGTCCTGGACCTCCCCTAGGTCGACTAAGCCTGAAATGAGTACCTGGTGCGGTGTGTAAACATCGTCACTAGGGAGACAAAGGCGGTGGGGTGTGGTGCTGGCCACCCACCCCCTAGTGTACCGTTCCGGCCTTCATAGGTGCTCGCTAACAGCACTTGCCCCTACAGTCTGTTAAGGCTATACGGGGGATCTTTGTCTTTGTGGTGTGTGTGTGCGTTTGGTTCAGTCTTTGTGTGAGGACTGATGGAGCAGTGGTTCGATGTGGTTATCAGTGGTTATCAGTGGTGAGCAGTGGTGAGCAGTGGTTATCGGTGGTTATCAGTGGTGAGCAGTGGTTAGCAGTGGTTAGCAGTGGTGAGCAGTGGTGAGCAGTGGTTAGCAGTGGTTATCGGTGGTTATCAGTGGTGAGCAGTGGTTAGCAGTGGTGAGCAGTGGTGAGCAGTGGTTAGCAGTGGTTATCGGTGGTTATCAGTGGTGAGCAGTGGTTAGCAGTGGTGAGCAGTGGTTATCAGTGGTGAGCAGTGGTTAGCAGTGGTTATCGTTGGTTAGCAGTGGTTATCAGTGGTTAGCAGTGGTTAGCAGTGGTCAGCAGTGGTTATCGTTGGTTAGCAGTGGTTATCAGTGGTTAGCAGTGGTTAGCAGTGGTCAGCAGTGGTCAGCAGTGGTTGGCAGTGGTTAGCAGTGGTTGGCAGTGGTTATCAGTGGTTATCAGTGGTTAGCAGTGGTGAGCAGTGGTTAGCAGTGGTGAGCAGTGGTTAGCAGTGGTTAGCAGTGGTTCACAGTGGTTAGCAGTGGTTCGCAGTGGTTATCAGTGGTTATCAGTGGTTAGCAGTGGTGAGCAGTGGTTAGCAGTGGTGAGCAGTGGTTAGCAGTGGTGAGCAGTGGTTAGCAGTGGTTAGCAGTGGTTCACAGTGGTTAGCAGTGGTTCGATGTGGTTAGCAGTGGTTCGCAGTGGTTATCAGTGGTTATCAGTGGTGAGCAGTGGTTATCAGTGGTTATCAGTGGTGAGCAGTGGTTATCAGTGGTTATCAGTGGTTCGCAGTGGTTATCAGTGGTTAGCAGTGGTTATCAGTGGTTATCAGTGGTTCGCAGTGGTTAGCAGTGGTCAGCAGTGGTGAGCGGTGGTGAGCAGTGGTGAGCGGTGGTTAGCAGTGGTTCGATGTGGTTAGCAGTGGTGAGCCGTGGTGAGCAGTGGTGAGCAGTGGTTCGCGCGTTGCGATGCGAACCCGGTCACCCGAGTTAATTTCTCCACTCACGGTGACCAACACCAGTGATGATTATCTGAATCGGTGCTGGGCCTCCCCTATGTCGACTCAGCCTCAAATGAGTACCTGGTGCTATGTGTAAATATCGCCACTGGAGAGAAAAAGGCGACCGGGCGTGGTGTTGGCAGCCCACACCCCTCGTGTGCAGTTTCGGCCTTCACAGCACTTGCCCCAAAAGTCTGCTAAAGGCTATAGGGAGGATCTTTGTCTTTGCCTTGCATGGGTGTGTTGTTGTTGTGCGTTTGTGTTTGATTCCTCGCTTGCTCCAGGCAAAGAACGCGTGTGCATCTGTGTGTTTGAGTTTGTGTGTTTGAGAGTGTGTGTGTTGGAGTGTGGGGAGCGGTAGTGCAGCAGTGAGCGCGCTGCGCTACGAACCCGGCGACCCGTGTCCAAATCGCGCTCGCGGGCAACACCGGTGACGATTAGCTGAACTGGTCCCGGGCCTCCCCTAGGTCGACTCAGCCTCAAATGAGTACCTGGTGCGGTGTGTAAGCATTGCCACTAGGGAGACAAAGGCGGCCGGGCGTGGTGCTGGCCACCCACCCCCTCGTGTACCGTTCCGGCCTTCATAGGTGCTCGCTAACAGCACTTGCCCCTACAGTCTGTTAAGGCTATATGGGGGATCTGTGTCTTTGTCTTTGGAGCGGTAGTGCAGCGGTGAGCGCGCTGCGCTACGAACCCGGCGACCCGTGTTCGATTCCCGTTCACGGCCAACACCAGAGACGATTATCTGAACCGGTCCTGGGCCTCCCCTAGGTCGACTCAGACTAAAATGAGTATCTGGTGGGGTGTGTAAACATCGCCACTTGGGGATACAAAGGCGGCGCGGTGCTGGCCATGTCAAACCCTCATGCGCCACGTCGGTCTGGCTAGGTGCTTGCTAACTAACAGCACTTTCCCCAACATTCGATGGAGGCTATACGGGGAGATATTTGCCCGTGTGTCTTTGTGTCTGTGCGTTGCTCCAGGCTAAGGTAGATCCGTGGTGCGCTACGCTATGTGTGTTGTGTCTACTACGAGTTGCGTAATAATGAAATTCCCTTGAAGTCCCTTTTGTCAATCTACTGCTGAGTGAATGCCTCCGTCGCAATGCCTTGTTCGGCCGTGGGGTTTTGTTTGAGCATACTTCACCGCGCTGGTCAGTTCGCAAGTTCGCGACCTGGGAATTGGTCCAAGATATCGCGATATCTTGGACCAATGGAAGTCTCGGGCGGCGAATTGAAAGCGCTCACCGCTGCGCCTCCACTCCACGCCATATGCCTCTTTGTGCGTTTGCAAATATTCAATCTTAATGGATTTTGACTGCGGTAAATCACGACGCGTGTGTGTTTGCATTGAGGTGTGTGTACGTATGTGTACGTGTATGTCGACTCAGCCTCAAATGAGCATCTGGTGCGGTGTGTAGACATCGCTGCTAGGGAGACAAAGGCGGCCGGGGTAGTCGTGGTGTCCTTGGCCACCCACCCCCACGTGTGTCGCTAACAGCACAAAAGCACCACGAAAGTCTGTTAAGGCTACACGGGAGATGTTTGTATCTGTGTGTGTGAATGAGACGGATCCCTTTCGGAACACAGTGGCACAAGTTGGATTCCCGGCCGCGACTAACATCAGTCGCGCCACGTTAGCGAGGTGTTAACTACCTCGCCTGGTATGCAGGAGGTCGTGGGTTCGATCGCGACCCTGACGCCTGCTGCTGCTGTATATTTGGGGTTTGTGTGTCTCTCTCCCCGTGGTCGCGTGTATTTTTATCTGGGTCCGCCGAGTTTTCCCTCCATATTTAGAAACACGCGTTAAGAGTATTTGGCTGCTCTTCATTTCCACATGATGCTACGCCACTTCTTTGAGCTATCATTTGTGACCAGGTCGCATCTGAAAACGAGCTATACAGCCCAGTGGGACATAAATGGTCAAATAAAATAGTAATAATAGTCAAAACATAGAGAACCAAACAGTCGCCAAGACACTCATACTTACATATATAACTGCAGGCTTACACGGAGAACAATATACTCACATAGAGGTTCGTAGACTCCGTAAAATCACATAGAGACCCAAAGATTCACATGGCGCTCAGCGGGCCTTATCTGGTCCAATAAAAATAAATAAGCATTTAAAGAAATATACTTTAATAGTTTTAGTTTAGTCGCACGTAATATATGAAGCGTTCCTGTTCAGCCTTAAATGAGCGTCTGGTACGGGGTGAATTTAATCAGCACTTGGGAGACAAATACGGCCGGGCGTGGTGCTGGCCAATCTCTCCACTTTCCCCCAAAAACGATCTGTGAAAGGCTATACGGGCGATCTTTGTCTTTGTTGGTGACGGGGGTTGGGGCCAGAGGAGATGGGAGTGGAGGGGGGTGGCAGATGTTCAATTGTCGCTGTCGCCTTGGTATGGAATCGAACTCGTCCTGGGACGGCGGGTGCAGCAGAGCACGGGACGTTCATCGCAGCGCTGCCGCGCGCGTATCCGCGTGCGCATGTTTGGGGAGCGCTAACAGAGAGCAGCTTGCCACGTTCCAAGTCGGACCCAAAGGCTTCAGGCTGAAGGGTGCTTTTTTGTTTGGGGTGGGGTTAGATCGGTGCAAATACAAACGTGTCGTGAACCCGCGACGACCAAACCCGACGCAGCAAATGTGCGAGCTTCGTCGTGTTCGCAAACAAAACAACCGTGCCAATTAGTTACTCGTTCGGGGCACCGCTTGTTGGCTTGGAGAGTAAACCCGCAGCGTGTGCAGTCATTGCTGCTGATTGCAACCAGCTTCGTCAGGCGGTTGACGGGGAGTGGTGCGGCGGTAACTGCAGCGGTTAGCGCACTGCGGCAACCGAAACCCGGCGAACCGAGGTTCGATTCCCGCACAGGGCCACCAACGCCAGTGACGATTATTTGAACCGGTGCCGGCGCTCCTGTATATAGAGACTCAGCCTCAAATGAGTACCTGTGTAAATGTCGTCAAGAGGGAGACAAAGGCGGCCGGGTGTGGTGCTGGTATAGGCGCTCGCTAACAGCACTCGGCCCCAACCGTCTTTAATAGATATATACTTTCTGTGCCAGTGGGTGTGTGTGTGTGTGTGGTCCATATTGGCGTCGATATACACAGAGGTGTGTATATAGTAGGTGTGTAATATGTATGTGTGTACGTATGCATAACTCACACCTGTGTATGAGTCCATTATAAAGTGTTCACGTGTGTCGGAAATGCGTGTGTATGTGTGTGCACATGTGTGTGTGTCTCTTAATATATTCATGAGGACGCCACGACCTTAAACCGTGTGAAAAATGCCACACACACAGAGACATACACAACAACAAAGATCCCCCGTGTAGCCTTAACAGACTGTTGGGGCAAGTGCTGTTAGCGGGCACCTATTAAAGCCAAGCCCGGCCGCCTTTTGCCTCTAGAGGCGACGTTTACACACCGCACTAGCTACTCATTTGAGGCCGAGTCGACCTAGAGGAGGTCCGGAACTGGTTCAGATAATAGCCGCTAGTGGGAATCACGGGAATCGAGCTCGGGTAGCCGTGATCGTAGCGCAGCGAGCTACCCACTGCGCCACCGCTGTCCATACATAGACAAAGATCCCCCGTGTAGCCTTAACAGACTGTCGGGGCAAGTGCTGTTAGCGAGTAGCACCTACGAAGGCCGGCACGGCACGCGAAGGGGTGGGTGGGTGGCCAGCACCACACCCGACCGCCTTTGTCTCCCTAGTGGCGATGATTTTACACACCGCACCAGGTGCTCATTTAAAGGCTGAGTCGACCTAGGGGAGGCCCAGGACCGAACTCGTGTTGCTGCGTACTAACCGCTGCACCGCGGCCCCCCGCACAAACACGCAACATCGCAATAGCCCTAAAATACCTGGCAACAGACGAGGAGAGGCTAAAAAACGGTTCACATGTTCACCACCGATGTTGGCCGTGAGCCCTTTATCGAACTCGATTTACGGCGCACGTGTGTCTCTGCATGGCCAGTGGTGCAGGCGGTGGGGAGAGAGGGGGGGGGGGCATAGACAGCCTTGAGGCGCACAGAAGTACAATACAACTAATTGATGTTGTAGTACAGCCGGCCTCTGATTCCCACGAGATCATTCTTGTGAATTCCGTTCATGGACAGCAGCAGTAGTCGCAACAGGAGCAGCAGAAGCAGGCACGTGGAGGGTGAAAGGAATTTCAATCTATATACCAACGTCCCTGATACGTCCATGCATGCATCAAATCGTGCGTCTTAAAATAGACCAATGCAGTTGCAAATGACATCCTAATAAAACCTTAAGGCTAATAGAAAGACACGAGATGGAACATACGTGATGGACAGTCCGTACGAGACAGACCGTACGGGCGAGACAGAACATACGAGACGGACAATGCGGACAAAACGGATCGCTCAAACGAGACAATTTAGACCACCCTCCCACCTCCGTATCCCGCAATCAAGAATCAGAATCTTTAGTATTTATCCTGGAGACGGAATCTGATGGAGCTACGAAGAACATCTTCTTCAAGACGTATAGGGCGGGGATGTCAGCAAGTTGCATCAACAAACAATATTATTATTCTTTTTTTTATATAAAAAAGCATGAAAGTACAAAATGCACTGGTACGTAAATTCCTGCAGTTTGGTCAACACCAAGTTCAAGCTCGGGGCAAGGCAGCAACACAACAACAGGCCCGGACCACAGCAAGACAACATAAGGATCGATCTGCACGGTTGGCTACGTACGGTGCTGAAGAAGTTCAACACACACACACACACACCTACAGATCGGTTACCCACGATTGCACACACGTGTGGCTGGCACAATTGCTGTCGTCCCCGGCCGAGTGACGATGATGATGCTGATGTCCGTGATTCGATTCCCCTACCGCGATGTGAACTTTCGACCTTGATCTCGCGAGTCACGTGCCCTTTGTGAAACCCCCCCAGCCCCCCCCCAGGGCCTCCCCCCCAGCAGAGCATTTAGCTCACCACTCTACAGTTTTGTGCTCACGATCAGCACCAAGCTAAGCAGCAAGACCGCTGACTCGTGGCTTCCTACAGAGGCACTCCCCACCCCGCCCCCCACGGGTCGCCTCTATCGGAGCCGACCCGTGCGAGGGCTGTTCGCGAGCGAGCACCGCCTTAACGAAGGCCAACACGGCTACGGTCACACGCCCCGGCCACCTTTGTTTCCCCAGTGGCGATATTCTACGCATCACACCTGGTGCTCGTTTTGAGATCGAGTCGACCTAGAGGAGGCCCATACGGGCTCGGATAATCGGTGGCCGTGGGTGGGAATCGCAGTGCGCTGACTGCTACGCTGCAGCTCCCCAAACACACACACGTACACACAACCGCACATGCGCACACAAACAATCACACGCACACACACGCACTCATACGCGTCCATGCACATAGGTACACACTAACAGTTTGATACGCTCACGCACAACCACACACGGACACGCACGGACACACATAGCACACTCCGACACAGGAATGCGTACACGCACAACAACCCACACATGGATACAGAATACCAATATCGATTTATCCTGGAGGAATCCGATGAGCTTTGAAGCTCTTTTTCACAGATGTCCAGCAGACACACATAGCGCACAGGGACGTACACACGCAACAACGACAGCAACCGCCATTCGCCTACAAGTTGCAGTGACGTCACCACGACGCTTGTGCCAGGCTATGTGCACAATGAGGCCACGTGAAGTGTCGAACGCTCGCTGGCAGGAGGTCACGGGGCAGACCCAGGTGCCACGGGTCGACTGGCTGAGATGAGTGGCTGATGCACCACCTGTGCTCCCTACTGTGCCAACTGGCTGTGCTTTAGCCACCCGGCGCTCCGCTCGTTGTTGTGAGCGTCGCTCCTCCGCCCTCCGTTGTTGTTGGAGGGCGACTGCCTCCAACGGCCCAGTAGCGTCCTTCACGAGCCTCCTCCACAGAGGCCGATCTTGACACCGCTGGTACCAGTCATCGGCAAGTCCACTCAGCTCCACATCCTCCTGTACCACATCACTCCATCTTTTCTCTAGCCCGTGCTGTGCCCGTTTAGCCCCCTCCATCCCGCTGAACAAAAGCTCTTTAGGCATGCGGTGGCTGGGCATGCGGGCTACATGATCCAGCCAACGCAGCCTTGCCTGCCGGAGGAGCTCACCGATGGGACTTTGTCAAGGATTTGTGAGCTCCTCACACAATCCAGCCTGGTTAAACCCAAGATGGATAGTAGGCAGGCCAGCCTAAATGTTTCTAACCGGCGAAGATGTTCCATTAGGGGGGTCCACGTTTCGCAAGCGTAGAAAAGGGAGGGAATGACTGTGGCCGAGGAGATCTGAAGCTAAATGCGAAGCGACAGACCAGGTAGCTTCCACACAGCGTTACACAACCGATGTATGTCGCTCGACTGATTCGGAGTGAGACCTCTGCTGTCAAACCGGAGCCCAAGTATGAGAAACTCTCCACTCTCTCCACAACTGCCCTATCACCAATTCGGAGTTGCGGGCGTGGAGTGTCCGATGGTACAACATACCCATGCAGGTGCTTAGTTTTGGTGGGGCTGGTGGTAAGTCCCCACCTCTAAGTGGCAAGCTCCAGGTTCAGCAGCAGTGCCTCCAACTCAGATCATCGGCAAACATAACATGTTTGAGCAATAGCGAGCCATCCCTTGACCGCACCCGGGCATCGATCAGCCTCCCATTGTATCTGTACCAGATAGAAACTCCTCCGGAACAGCTATTGAAGGCTTCACGAACTACGTGGTAGAAATATATGTTTAAATAATGTGAGAGCCAGAGGACATCCATTTCGCACCCCAAAGTGAACAGGGAATGGCTCCGACTCCCGGTCATGTAGTTTTACCTTGGCCCGCTCACCATAATGAAGGTCCTTAATGTTCATGAGCAGCAGGTCAGGGACTCTGAAAGCACGACGAACAACCCAGAGCCTAGGCTTACTGATGGTATCATAGGTCTTGACCAGGTCAATAAAGCAGAGATGTAGGTCTTGTTGGAATTCCCGACACCTCTGCTGTAGCAGACGGACAGAAAATATGGCATCTGTGCAGGACTGCCCTTTCCTGAAACCACATTGGGGCTCCGCAAGCCTCTGCTCAGCGTGCCTGGCAAGGCGATGTTGAATAATCCTTGCCAGGACCTTTCTCGGCACACTGAGGAGTGAGATGCCCCTGTAGTTGTTGCAGTCTGTGTGGTCCCCCTTCTTAAAGTAGGGAACCACCAGGGCATCCTTCCAATCCTGTGGAACCCGTCCAGTGGTCCAGACTGTTGTTATGATGTCATGTAGGGCAATCTGTGCACAAACGCCACCCTCCCTCAACATTTCGCTGGAGAGATAATTTCTGTCCGGTGCCTTTCAAGGTATCAGGCTCTTGATCGCCTTCAGTACTTCCTCAACAGATAGCACCTCAGCCAGCCACACAGGGGGTGACTTATTTTCCAATATTTGAGGCACCACAGCCTCAGCAGGGTCATCCCCACTTTGTGCCACGATGTTTTCCAGGCTGAGGCATTTCCCCTCCCCCAGGACCCCACAGAAATGCTCAGCAAATCTGCAAACCTGTTCCTGGGGGTCGGAGATTGGATCACCGTTCTTTCCACTAATGATGGCAATAGGTGTGGCGTTGCCGGTTACTTTTTTGATGGAATTAAAGAGCGATTTGTGATCGCGGACCACCAACCCACGACCACCAACCATCCTTGCAGCGCCTCACAGCTCTCCGAACCTCCGAGCGAAGGCTGTGGTAAGCCTCCTCATTATCTGACGTGGGATGCTGTAGACGATGAGAGTTGGCCTGTCGCTTTTCTCAGCCAGCCTGAACACCTCCTCTGTCAGCAGGGGTCTCTGAGGAGGTCTGGACTTTGTACCCAAAGCAGCCATTGCAGCTGCATGAGCCACATTCCTAAACCTCGCCCATTTCCCCTCGACATTAAGAGGAGTTGGAGACGATGCCAACCCCAGCCGCAAGCGGTGATGAAATTCTTGCTTGCAACTTTCATTAGCTAGCTGAGATAATGACACTATTGGTTTGAATGGGGTCCTGGGTGTACACCCACCACCGGAGTGGAAGAATGGCAGGTGCATCTAACAGATCAGCTCCACGATAGGTTTTGGTGTCAAGGACATGGGCCTGCATTCGCTATTCCGTCACTATGTAGTTCAGCCGATGTGCTTGCTTGGACCCGGTATGCATCCATGATGCCGGAACAGCGTGTTGGTAATTACAAGCCCATGGGCTGCACAAAAATCTAGCAGCCTCCTACCTTTGTTATTGAGCTGATCTGGCCCATGTCTTCCAATCACTCCAGACCAGGTGCTAGCATCATGACCAACTCGGGCATTGAAGTTACCCAACAAGGTGACTCGATCCCGAGGGGCCATTTTAGCCAGCACCTGTGACAGGAGGTCATAGAAGGCATCTGACTCATCGGCCTTGCCTGCATCCCTCCACGGATGTTCATCTTGAGTGGGGGCATAAGTAACTACGACCACCACTCCTCGCCTCTGGATGATGGGAAGGCGAGCCTAAAGTAGCCTGGAGCCTACAACTTCCCACACCTCACTGCCATGCTCCCATATCCCCTTAATTATTTTGTTCAGAAGAAGAGCCACTCCCTGTTGTTTGGCAGTCTCATGCCCCGAGTAGAGGACTGTCCACCCTTCATGGTGGCAAGAGCCAGAGCCGGTCCACCGGACCTCCTGAATACCACAGAGATCCAGGCAGTACTGGTCCAGCTCTCAACAGAGGAGTGGCAGCCTTTCCTCTGCAGTGAGCGTTGGAACATTCCACGTGGCCATCCGAAGTGGGTTTTTGTTGTTTCTAGAGGAGCCCAGAGGGTAGAGATTCAATCTCCTGGCTCCGTCATTTGGAGTTTGGCCAGGAGACGTCATAGACGCCTGTCCCCCCAGGGCCTCCGGCACAAGCTTAATCAGTGTTTTTGCATCGTAGTTTAGTGGTAGTTATTTGAAGGTGGAGGGGTTACCAGCCCCTCGCACCCGTCCACAGCCCCCATTAGGCCGCTGTGGTGGTTACAAATGCCATGAAGGGAAAGGCCAATCTCAATTGGCCCTCCCTCTACGGCACTGCCCACCACAGCGTTGCCATCCGGCACCACGAGGAGGTAGGGGGTTGTTTTTGTCGGACACGCACACACACAACCAAAGACACACACACACACACAATGACCTTGCCATGGAGTGCTGAAACATTCCCTCTGCCCCCTAAGGTTTGACACCCGCCATGAAAATGTGGAATTTCCACCCCTGGCTCATGGGTTACCACGGAACACGATTACTGGCGCAAATTTCTGTTGAGTCAGGTCAACAATTTGGGAACATGTAGTGGACGCGAGTTAGCGATGAAAATTCCACATTCCCATGACGGGGACCCGTCTATAGTACCCCAACGTGATAATTATTGCATTGATTTTTGGAAGAATGATCATGATGATGACGATGATGATGACGCTAGGCAGAGGAATCTATTCATCAAAAGAGCCGGGCGTGGCGACACACGCCTGCAATCAGCGCTTTGGAGGCGAGAATTGTAGGATGACGAAGAGATTTGTAAAACTGCCAAAGCCGCTAGGAGTCTTTAACCACCACCTCACCAGCCGCCTATTTTTGACGTGTACCCTGCAGGCTTCAATTTATTTCCTACTTTCCATACACGGCACGCATTGGGATCAATGAATGAAATCCGCCTGATAAATGTCAATAATAATTATTATTAGTTTCAACTCTTTTTTACAGGTAAGGTCCACTGAGCTATAGAGCTCTGGTTTTTTTTCAGAAGCGACCTGGCCACAAATGATCGCCCAACGAAGTTGCTCATCATCATCGCGTGGAAATGCATAGCAGCGAAAAACACTAAACGCGTGACGTTGATTATAAATATGGAGCGGGGGGAAAAAAACCGGAAGACCAGGAGAAAAATCCACGCGCCCACGGTGAGGGAGACAGGGGGACACGCCAACTCCGAATATACATCAGGCATCGCCAGGGCTGGTATCGATGCCCAGGCGAGGTAGTTAACATCTCACCACCGATGACAGCAGGAACAAGTCGGCTGGGGAACCCGTTCTGTGCGAAACCGCGAGAGTTGTTGCCGCCGTGACGGGTTTTCTCCGGGGGTCCCTAGCTTCCTCCTACACATTCCAAGGCCAACCCCACATTCGCGGATAGACTGAGCGTCCATTCTGGTTGGGGCAGGACCCTGCTGGAAAACGCGTCTTGAGTCTCTCCATTATCCTCCATTCCCCCCCCCCCACCAACGACTTTAACTATCGGCTAACTTTGGATATAAATTGCAAGAGTGTATGAATGTTGTGTTGTGATTATATACTGCCTTCCTCTTTGCGCCCTGGTGGGTGAATAAATCAATATCGTAATCCGCTCTCTCCAGGGGAATTACAACTATTTGTTGATATTTGCTTCATCCCACCCACCCCCCCACACACACACACCTCCTCCCCCCTCCTCGTAGCCTCGTGCGGTTATGAGACGAAGAAGTTTCCATTCGGGAGGCATCACGGCTGGCTGGCGGCGTTCCACCTCGCGTTGGATTAGAGAGCGGCACCGGAAGATGGTGTCGCAGAACTACTGCCGAAGAGACAGCACTCGACGTGTCCTGCAAAGAGCGCTCATTGCTCAGAGAGTTTACAGAAATGTTATAATATTTAAGTAATTATCTCTCAGACATGTCAGTCAGACAAATTAATTCAAAGCATGTAATTTTAATGTTTTTTTCTTGTTGTTGTTGTTGTTGTTGTGCAGTCACAACAACCATCAAACTCGCTACGTTTACAGAATCCGCTTTTATTCACGATTAGACGGCTAACAACTGGATTCGAACCCAAGAAGAGAAGGCGCTAGTTCTGTAATCTCTTACACGGCAATTATGGACCCAATTAGCGACCGACATTTCTGCTGTGCCACTCCACCAACACAACCGCAACTTTGGATGTTTAGTATTCATCGTTAGGGAGGAAAGTCACCGCAACCCGTGCCGAGTTATTTCCACTGGCACATCCGAGCCGTGCCAGGGCCGTGCCGAGCATCAGGCCGTCGCGGGTCAGAATGCGTGGGTTGTTTTTTTTATTATTTTGTTTATTGCAGAAGCAGAACCGTGCCGTTAATGTTGCACGCAATGAGCGTCACGGTGGCGAGATGTTAACTACCTCGCCTGGTATGCCGGAGGTCGTGGGTTTGATGCCAACCCTGACGATGCCTGTTGCTGTATATTTGGAATTTGTGTGTCTCGTTCTCGCCCCGTGGTTGGGTGGATTTTTCTCCGCGTCCTTCGGTTTTTCCCTCCGCAGTCAGAATCACGATAAGCCGCTTCGTTGAGCTATCATTTGTGGGCAGGTCGCTTTGGAAAAAGAGCCCTATATATCTGCGTGACGTGGAAACGCATGCCGTGGACGCGGGCACGCTGCGCTGTTGTTATTATTCAACCTCCTCACCGAGTACTGACTGACGTCACAATCATCGGAGGTGTCATCGGCCCCGCCCCTTGCCCTGTTTGACCTCGGGCGAGATTCAGATGTCTTGTGGGACCGGCGAAGCACGGTTCGGCAGTAAAAAAAAAACCTTTATCGTGAGAGCCCCGTGTTGGCTCGGCTCGGATGTGCCAGTGGGGGAAAAAAAGGCGTACTGTACAACACGAGACATCGAGTTTCCTATTGGGACGAGCCAACTCGAGCGGGCAGCGGTCAGGAGAGGGCGCCGCTGAGACGGCGTCTCGAGTTCGAACCCGGGTGATGTGGGTGATGTGGGTAATGTGGGTGATGTGGGTGATGTGGGTGATGTGAGTGATGTGGGTGATGTGGGTGATGTGGGTGATGTGAGTGATGTGGGTGATGTGGGTGATGTGGGTGATGTGGGTAATGTGGGTGATGTGGGTGATGTGGGTGATGTGAGTGATGTGGGTGATGTGGGTATTGTGGGTATTGTGGGTGATGTGGGTAATGTGGGTGATGTGGGTGATGTGGGTGATGTGGGTGATGTGGGTAATGTGAGTAATGTGGGTATTGTGGGTAATGTGGGTGATGTGGGTGATGTGAGTGATGTGGGTGATGTGGGTGATGTGGGTAATGTGGGTGATGTGGGTGATGTGGGTGATGTGAGTGATGTGGGTAATGTGGGTGATGTGGGTGATGTGGGTGATGTGAGTGATGTGGGTGATGTGGGTGATGTGGGTGATGTGAGTGATGTGGGTATAGTGGGTATTGTGGGTGATGTGGGTAATGTGGGTGATGTGGGTGATGTGGGTGATGTGTGTAATGTGGGTGATGTGGGTAATGTGGGTGATGTGAGTGGTGTGGGTATTGTGGGTGATTGGGTATTGTGGGTGATGTGGGTGATGTGGGCATTGTGGGTGATGTGGGTGATGTGGGTGATGTGGGTGATGTGAGTGATGTGGGTGATGTGGGTAATGTGGGTATTGTGAGTGATGTGGGTATTGTGGGTAATGTGGGTGATGTGGGTGATGTGGGTGATGTGAGTGATGTGGGTGATGTGGGTGATGTGGGTGATGTGAGTGATGTGGGTGATGTGGGTGATGTGGGTGATGTGGGTGATGTGAGTGATGTGGGTGATGTGAGTGATGTGGGTGATGTGAGTGATGTGGGTGATGTGGGTGATGTGGGTGATGTGAGTGATGTGGGTGATGTGGGTGATGTGAGTGATGTGGGTGATGTGGGTAATGTGAGTGATGTGGGTGATGTGAGTGATGTGGGTGATGTGGGTGATGTGGGTGATGTGAGTGATGTGAGTGATGTGAGTGATGTGGGTGATGTGAGTGATGTGAGTGATGTGGGTGATGTGGGTGATGTGGGTGATGTGGGTAATGTGAGTGATGTGAGTGATGTGAGTGATGTGGGTGATGTGGGTGATGTGGGTAATGTGAGTGATGTGAGTGATGTGAGTGATGTGGGTAATGTGAGTGATGTGGGTAATGTGAGTGATGTGAGTGATGTGAGTGATGTGGGTGATGTGAGTGATGTGGGTGATGTGGGTGATGTGGGTGATGTGAGTGATGTGGGTGATGTGAGTGATGTGGGTGATGTGGGTGATGTGGGTGATGTGGGTGATGTGGGTGATGTGTGTAATGTGTGTAATGTGGGTGATGTGAGTGATGTGGCTCAGAGGCACGCGAGAGGGGTTTGGGTGATGAAGATTCGGCGAGCGGTGTCGCTATGCTCAGAGCGCTCCAGTCACATCATCATCATCACTATCATCATCTTCATCATCGCCACCATCACCATCCTCTTCAATCATCATCGATCGACAATCAATCATCATCGATCAATTATCATCACTCATCATGAATCGATAATCATTATAATGAATTACCAATATTCATCAATAATCATCTTCACCATCATTAATCGTCAATAACTATCTTCAAGAATGTTCATCAATAATCATCATCAATCATCACCCATCATGATCATCGCTACCATCCTCATTCGTCATCAATATTCTTCAAGCAGCATCATCAGTGATAATTAAACATCATCAACGATCATCATCATCATCATCGTCGTAATCAAGCATCGTCAAATTCTGATATCCCTTCATGGCCATCAATGAGATTCGCACCGCTCTGTTCGTACTGGCCCCGCCATGGGAATATGGAATATCCAACATTAGCTGAGGGCCGCCAGCAGAGAGATGAACACATCCCAGTGGCTGCGTTCGGCGGTGGATGCCACGAGACTGGTCCCGTGTAGGCGCCACGGTGGCTAGGAAATGTTAACCACCCTCGCCTGGTATGCAGGAGGTCGTGGGTTCAATCCCGACCCCGACGCCTGCTGCTGCTGCTGCTGTATATTTGGAGTCTGCACGTTCTCCCCGTGGTCGCGTGGACTTTCAGACGATTTCGGCTGCTGTAAATGTCCACATGATATCGTTTGTGGCCGGGTCGCATCTGAAAAAGAGCTATACATCTCAGTGGGCCTTACCTGGTACAATAAAAAAAAATATAACAAAAATAGTTTAGTTTTAGTGTAACCTCCCAGAGAGGTCGGCGTTACGCGAGCCTCTGCGTAATAATCGCGATGTCCATTCACCTTTGGTCCTTCATCCACTGTTGGATGAAGAATGCCTCCCCATGGCGCTGGGGTTGTATGTGGGAGAAGGGTTTGTAGTGTGTGGTGTGTGTAGGCCTGTAATGTGTATGTGTGTGCCAATGTCTTTGTAGCATTGTGTGAGAGTAACAGACACTCACTCACCCAGAGACTCACCCACACGTGAATTCACACACAAAGACACTCATTCACCCAGAGACTCACTCACGAGTTGATTCACACACCCACGTACAGATTCCAAGGAGGTAAAAACCGGAGGACCCGGATAAAAATCCACGCGACCACGGCTGCACTACCCCCGAACCCGATGACGCGGGTTCGATTCCCGCTCAGGGCCACCAACACCAGTGACGATTGTCTGAACCGTTCCTGGGCCTCCCCTAGATCGACTCAGCCTCAAAATTAGTACCTGGTGTAGTGTGCAAACATCGCCACTGGGGAGACAAAGGCAGTCGGGTGTGGTACTGGCAACACGCCCCCTCGTGTACCTTGCCGGCCTTCAAAAGTGCTCGCTAACAGCACTTGCCCCAACAGTCTGCTAAGGCTATACGGGTGAGCTGTGTCTTTTGTATGTGTATGTGCGCGTGCAGATCGCGCTGTAATTGTTATTTGATGATTTGAGACGCGACTCCTCACGGTGACGCCTCACGCGGCGTCACAAGCGAGCCTACTGCTACACCCACAGAGACTCACTCACCCAGAGACTCACTCACACGTGGATTCACACACACAGAGACTCACTCACCCAGAGACTCACTCACACGTGGATTCACACACACGGACAATCACTCACCCAGAGACCCACTCACACGTGGATTCACACACACAGACAATCACTCACCCAGAGACTCACTCACACGTGGATTCACACACACAGACAATCACTCACCCAGAGACTCACTCACACGTGGATTCACACACACGGACAATCACTCACCCAGAGACTCACTCACACGTGGATTCACACACACAGACAATCACTCACCCAGAGACTCACTCACACGTGGATTCACACACACGGACAATCACTCACCCAGAGACTCACTCACACGTGGATTCACACACACAGACAATCACTCACCCAGAGACTCACTCACACGTGGATTCACACACACGGACAATCACTCACCCAGAGACTCACTCACACGTGGATTCACACACACAGACAATCACTCACCCAGAGACTCACTCACACGTGGATTCACACACACAGACAATCACTCACCCAGAGACTCACTCACACGTGGATTCACACACACGGACAATCACTCACCCAGAGACTCACTCACACGTGGATTCACACACACACAATCACTCACCCAGAGACTCACTCACACGTGGATTCACACACACACAGACAATCACTCACCCAGAGACTCACTCACACGTGGATTCACGCACACAGACAATCACTCACCCAGAGACTCACTCACACGTAGATTCACACACACAGACAATCACTCACCCAGAGACTCACCCACACGTGGATTCACACACACAGACACTCACTCACCCAGAGACTCACTCACACGTGGATTCACACACACAGACAATCACTCACCCAGAGACTCACTCACCCAGACTCACTCACACGTGGATTCACACACACAGACACTCACTCACCCAGAGACTCACTCACACGTGGATTCACACCCACAGAGACTCACTCACCCAGAGACTCACTCACACGTGGATTCACACACACAGACAATCACTCACCCAGAGACTCACTCACACGTGGATTCACACACACAGAGACTCACTCACCCAGAGACTCACTTACACGTGGATTCACACCCACAGAGACTCACTCACCCAGAGACTCACTCACACGTGGATTCACACACACAGACAATCACTCACCCAGAGACTCACTCACCCAGAGACTCACTCACACGTGGATTCACACCCACAGAGACTCACTCACCCAGAGACTCACTCACACGTGGATTCACACCCACAGAGACTCACTCACCCAGAGACTCACTCATACGTGGATTCACACCCACAGAGACTCACTCACCCAGAGACTCACACACACATACAGACACTCACTCAGTCAGAGACTCACTCACACACATACACTCACTCACCAAGAGACTCACTCACACGTGGATTCACACACACAGACACTCACTCACCCAGAGCCTCATGCACACGTGGATCCACACACACAGACACTCTCTCAGCCAGAGACTCACTCACACACAGACACTCACTCACCCAGAGACTCACACACACACAGACACTCACTCACCCAGAGACTCACTCACACGTGAATTCACACACACAGCCACTCACTCACCCAGAGACCCACTCACTAGTGGACTCACACACCCACATACATATTCTATGGAGGGAAAACCCGGAGGACCCGGAGAAAAATCCAAGCGACCACGGGGAGAACATGCAATATCCAAATATACAGCAGCAGGCGTCAGGGTCGGAATCGAACCCACGACCTCTTGCAGTACCAGGCGAGATAGTTAACATCTAGCCACCGCGGTGCCCTAATCCTCTCGTCCACACATTCACCAGACAGAAACGGCCGCTTACTAAAATGGCGGTGACGTCACCATAGCGCCTGTGCCAGGCTAGGTGCACAGTGCGGCATGTGTGTGAAATGTGAAGGTCGCGGGACGGACGCCAGGTGTTATGGGTTAACTGAATAAGATGACTGACGCCCCATTCATAGACAAAGATCACCCGTTTAGCCTTTATCAACACATCTGTTCACGTACGTAGTAAGATGATACATACGCTAATGTATGTATGCATAGCGTACATATACAAAACGACAAAGATCTCCACGCATAGCCTTAATAGATGTTTGTGGCGAACGCTGCGAGCGAGGAGCACCTATGAAGGCCGATACAGCACACGAGGGGGTAGGTGCCTAGCACCACGCCCGGACGCCTTTGTTCCCCAAGTGGCGATATTTACACACCGCACCAGGTACTTAATTGAGACTGAGTCGACCTAGGGGAGGCCCAGGTCCGGTTCAGATAATCTTCATTGGTGTTGCTGATCGTGAAAGTTAATCGAACTCGGGTCGTCGGGTTCGTATCGCAGCGTGCTTACCGCTCCCCCCACACACACACACATACAAACTCGCGTACATACATACACCCTCATAGGCGTCTTACTTTTCATTCAGAACCAAGTTCCGACTCAATCATACTCATTCTCAACCACTCCGGAAATTCCACATTCCCATGGCGGGGACGTCCACGGCTGACATCAGTGGCGAGTGTTACCAGGAGCGGTCCTGGGTCTCCCCGCTTAACCAACTCGCTGTGACCAGCGTGGTGAAGTATGGTCAAAACAACCCCTTGTGAGTGGCACGGGGGGGGGGGGGGGGGTGGCGTGCGTGGCTCATAATGGCCAACGCTCCTTTGTTGATGGCTGATACCGCCACGTGCTCTTTCACATCCCGTGGTCTTTAACGTCACTGCTGGTCAGTGACCGCTCACGGATCGCGAGGGTTCGAACTCGCAGCGCCTCCACGTGTCGCCTCCGAGCCAGCGGTGGGCTTCTCCACATTCCCGTGACGGGGGAGGCGGAACTGTCTCTCCGTTGTGATACCCACTTTAGCGACCTCGGAGGAATTCAAACTGAGTGACGATGATGAGCTTAGACTCACTCCAGGCCGCGATTCGATGAAGGTTCAGTCCTAAATTTACTGAATTCAGCTCACGTCACCGCAGGGCAAGTGGTCGATCGGGGGGTTACCCACACTTTACCCCACCAAGATATACTGCTGAGTGTAAAGAAGTGGGGTGGGAACGGAATAATTGGGGAGGGGGGGGGGGGGTGATGGAGTGTGGGGATGATTATTTGTCCGTTGTTAGCATGCCGCGCCTGGAGGTTGGCATTTGTGACGAGTGCATCACCGTTTATATATACTCGTGATTTACGCAACGTTCATAGTTTACACAACGCCAACAAAACCCATTGCTCATAAGGTAAATCGCTCGTACATGTACCATTCTTTAGCAAGACGGAACTCACAAATGGCACTCATACATAACGCTCACAAGCAACACAACACTCACAAATAACACAACACTCATTAACAGCACATCACTCATACATTACACTCGTAAATAACATTTGAAGTCAACTCAACACTCCTAAATTACACAACACTCATAAACAACACAACCATTGTGTGGTAATGAAACATAAAACCATCGGTACATTACTTAAATGTCGTGTGTGTGCATGCATCTACGTATATGTGTATATGTACGTCTGCATGCATGTACACATGTGTGTTCACGTGTGTGTACATGTATGTGTGTGCATGTATATGTGTGGGAACACAGACAAATTGGGGAGTGGTGGTGTAGAGGTGAGCGCGTCGTTCCACGGACTCGGCAATCCGAGTTCGATTCCCGCTCACGGCCAACACCGGTGACGATTATTTGAAGCGGTCCTGACGCTCCCCTAGGTCGACTCAGCCTCAAATGAGTACCTGGTGCGGTGTGTAAACATCGCCACTCGGGATACAAAGGCGGCCGGGCGTGGTGCTGACCAATCACCCCCTGGTGTGCCATGTCGAAATTCATAGGTTGCTTGCAAACAGCGCTTGCCCCACAAGTCTATAGGGGATATTTATATGTCTTTGTATATGTATGTATGGGCACGGCGCTAGCTACTCACCTCCTCGTCTCTGAAAGGCTATATGAAGGAACCTTTGTCTCTCAAGTGTGAGTGTGCGTGCATTACAAACACAGAGACACACGAACGCTTCATGAAATAAATTAGTACACTATTCACAAACACATGCGTACGCACACACTGAACACACTCACAAAATACGCACATGCTATACACAATCACTATGCATCACACACACACACTACGTTACTCACACATTCACATGACATGAAGCACATACAATAACAAAGACCCCCCGTGTAGCATGCATAGACTGTTGGGGCAAGTGCTGTTAGCGAGTAGCATTTAAGAAGACCAACACGGCACGCGGAGCGGGTGGGTGGGCCACACAGTGATAATGTTTACACAGCGAAGTACCCATTCAAGGCCGAACTGATCTAAAGGAGGCTCACCCAAGACTGGATTTAGATATCGCTACTGAGTCGGACTCGAAATCGGGTCGCCGAGTTCGTAGCGATGCGCTAGCCACTGCACGGCCGCTTAACACGTACACAAACACACACAAAATACAAATATACCCCGTATAGATTTAACAGACTGTTGTGGCTGGTGCTGTTAGCGAGCACCTGTGAAGGCCGGCACGGCACACAAGGGGGTGGGTGACCAGCGATGTTTCCACATCACACCAGGTACTCGTTTGAGGCTGAGTTGACCTAGCAGAGGCCCGGAACCGGTTCAGACAGTCGTTACTGGGTGTTGGTCGCCGTGAGGCTGGAATCGGAACTCGGCTCGCTGGATGTCGTAGCGCAGTGCGCTAACCGCTGCGCCACCGCTCCCCACACACACACACACACACCCGCACACACACGGACACTGGGTCCCGAACGACGCCAAACACCCATTGATGAAATCCATGCGGGGGGAGGGGGGGAGCAACTCATCCCAATCAATGGAGCAACATCCTCCCCGAATCCGTGTCCTGAGACTCAAGTGAGGCCATCCTGAACAAACAAGATTGTCATTCGTGTTGTAATGAACACCAAATATATACAGGCGCACACGCGCATGCACACGACCCGTTACGCACGCGCACGCACGCACTCTTGCGCGCGCGTGCGTGCGTGCGCGTGCGTGCGCGTGCGCGCGCGCGCGTGCGGTGGTCACTGATTGGAAGAGGAGCGGTGGCGCAGCCGCACTGCGACCCCGGCGACCTGAGTTCGACTCCCGCTCGCGACCCACCGACAGCGGTGACGATGGTCCGAACCGGTCACGCGGCCTCCCCCTGGGGTCGATTCGGCCTCCAAATGAGTACGCTGGTGCGGTGTGTAAACACGGCCACTGGGGAAGACAAAGGCGGTCGTGCGTGGTGCTCACCACTCACCCACCCCCCCCCCCACCCCCCTCGTGCGCCGTGCCGGCCTTCACAGGTGCTCGTTAACAGCACTTGCCCCTGCAGTCTGTTCAGGCTACACGGGGGATCTTTATCTTTGTGACGTGCTCAACCATAGTCGTGTGGCGCTGCTGTGCTCATACTTCGACTGCGCTCCCGCCTTCGTCAGCCATCACTGACCGGCGTGGTGAAGTATGGTCAAGTTTTAATACCCCGAGACCCGTGCGGCGTGAGCGTGGGAGGGGGAAGGGGGGGGGTTCATCCAGCAGTGGATTGACAGAGGGGGCCTGGCACAATGACACGTACTGTACTCACGTGTACAGTCAAGTAAATCGTACAAAAATATCTTCCTAAGATGTGTAAACATTACATCGCGAATTCTCAACCGGCCCTACACCAATAAACTTGTGACACACACACGCACACACGCACAAATCTCCGAGCGATTCGTACATTATAAACCCACATCCGTTACTTTACACAAAGACAAATCCCATTGACGTGAGTGAATTTATCTCATTTCACAAACTGAGATTCATTCATTCACCTCGCCACCACACCGCCACCACCACCCCTCCCGTTGACGTTACTAACACGAGATATCCATAACAACAACAACAGCACACATGTTAATTGTTACTGTCTGTGAAGTTTGCAATATATAGGAGGGGGGTTGGGACTATAAAATCTGTCACTCGCGAACAGAGCGAATGTTTGTAGTGGCGCTGCTGCTTCTGCTGTGTTAACAGTGGTGCATAAACAACAACAACAACACGTACGTCAACAACAACATCTCTCGGAGCCGCGTGCGGCTCTTTAAAGGACCGCTCCGCGACAGTTTATTCATTAAAGGAGCCAACCTCGGCCACGTCGTCGTCACCACGTGGCATAGCGGCGGCTCGTGACAAATTTGAGGGGTGTTTTGGGTTTTTTTGTTGGTTTTTCTTACCGAATTCTAATAAGAAAAAAAACAAAGTCTCTTGTTGCTGTTGTTTTGTTTACGATACGTTTGCCGACCTCCCCGAACCCCCGCCTTAAACACGCACAATAAACGACGTTTCGGGCGATGGACCTTCTCATGGTCTATCCTATGCGGAAGGATCATTGCCTGGAACGTCCCATAGTATTACACGGGGTCGGGGGGTGGGGGCGTCTTTAACGTCGTCAAGTCCTCGACGCACGTTGCGAATGACCCGGAGGGGGGGGGGGGGTGGAGGGGTGGAGGATGAGGAGGGGGGTGGCATCGGACATGAGTTGAACCGTGGTTTCAAAACGCAGCGGCTCAGGTTGCAGTGAGTGTGGGGTTTACGCGTGCACGTGCGCACGTGCACGTTCGTGCGCACGAACGTGCACAGCTGCGGTCTAGCGCGTACGTGTGGCGGGGAGCGAGGGAGCGGTGGCGCAGGAGTTAGCGCGCCGCACGGCGCAACCCGGTTACCCGAGTTCGACTCCGCGCTCACGGCCACCGGCGCTGGTGACGATCATCTGAGAACCGGTCCCGAGCCCTCGCCCTAGGTCGACTCAGCCTCAAATGAGTACGTCACCTGGTGTGCTGTGTAATCGTCGCCACTCGGCAGACAAAGGCGGTCGGGCGTGGTGCCGGAATTCATAGGTGCTGCTCGCCAACAGCACTTGCCCCGGGAGTATGTGTAAGGCTACACGGGGGTTCTCTGTCTTTGTGTAAACGTGTATGCAAATGAATATGTGCATTTCAACACTCGCCCTCCCCATCTGTGCCGTCACCTCCTTGCCCCACGTGCCTTCACGGTGCACCTAGCCTGGCTGTGATGACGTCACTCCGGCGAATAGTGACGAATAGCCGCTCTTGTTGTGAATGTGCATGCGCGTGTGCGCGCCTCTAAATGTTCGTGTGTCCATGTGCGCGCGTGGACGTGCCCTGATGTGTAGCGGTGAGCGCGCCGCGCTACGAACCCGGCGACCCGAGTTCGATTCCGGTCCTGGGCTTCCCCTAGGTCGACTCAGCCTCAAATGAGTACCTGGTGCGGTGTTGTAAACATCGCCACTCGGGAGACAAAGGCGGCCGGGCGTGGTACTGGCCAACCACTCCCTCGCGTGCCGTGCCCGAATTCATAGGTGCTGCTCGCTAACTGCACTTGACCCAAAAAGTCTGTTAAGGCTATACGGGGGATCTGTATCTATATATTATACACACACGCGCGCGCACGTGTCTAGAATGTGTGTAAATATCACTTTAAAATTTGAAGCATTATTCTTACGCACAAAGACCCCACCCCCCGCATAGCCTTAACAGACTGTTGGGGAATATATACACACGGAGACATATATACACTTATATATTGTCCTTCCCCCGCACCTCCGATTGGTACGGTTGGCTACGTACGGTGCGAACGAAGTTCAACACATATATACAAAGACAAAGATCCCCCGTATAGCCTTAACAGACTGTTGGGGCAAGTGGTGTTAGCGGGCACATATGAAGGACGGCACGGCACACGAAGGGGTAGGTGACCAGCACCACGCCCGGCTCCCTTGTTGTCTCCCTAGCGGCGATGTTTACACACCGCACCAGGTAATCATTTGAGGCTGAGTCGACTTAGGGGAGGCCCAGGACCGGTTCAAATAATCGTCGCCGGTGTTGGCCGTGAGCGGGAATCGAACTCGGGTCGCCGGGTTTGTAGCGCACCGCTCCCCAAATATATACACAGACATGTATACACACGCACGCACGTGTATAGCTATACACGTGCGTGGGTGTGTATTTATATCCTTACATATTTGTGGGTATTCTACGCTAGTGTTTTACATGGCTGTGTACACCTATATGCCTGCGTATGCGTGTACCGTAACGTATTATGTTACAATAATTATTGCAAATGTACTTCAATGTATACGTATATGATGCATGTATCATGTACAAGTATATACAGGTACGTATACAGACATGTAATATTCAGTCGACTACACGCACTAATTTTTCACGTACAATACAAGGTACGATTTAGAACGTTGTACACACACACACATAATCTGTTATTTCTACACCTCGCTCTGCATGAATATTACATCTTATAAACTTTCAAATGCATTGCTCACCTGCTAAGGTTATAAAAAATAAATAATAACACGTTATTATAAATATGTATCACTTTGTTGTCACAGTCGCCTGCTGCACGAACGCTTATCCACGTCTTTAACGCGGGCGTGGGGGTTGATTGAGCATACTTCACCACGGCTGGTCAATACGGGATCGGTGAAAGATCGGATAGATGGGTAGCACGTAACCGAGACTTGGAACTCAAGTGAGCGGTGCGCTAACCGCTGCACCACCGCTCCAACAACAAGCCACGTCGTAGGTGTACAGATTCGGTCCAAAACTAAAGACGTCTCTCTGCTCATAACAGAATCCGAATATTTATACCGGAGGAATCCGATGAGCTATAAAGCTCTTTTTCACACATGTCCAACAGGGGCGGGCAAGAACGTTACAACAACAAACGATCCAAAGACACGACAGTAAGTACAAACACATGGTAGCTGTGGAAGCTACACGTTCCCATGACGGGGAACGGTTCATCCGGAGATGACGGTGACTGGTTGAATCGACCCACGATTGGGAGTTGAACTCAAGAGTCCCCGGTTGACGCCCGCGTAAAACAACGCTCTGTATTTAATCTGCGTACATACGTCGTGTGTGTGTGTGTGTATGTGCACCTCCGATTAGCACGGCTGGCTACGTAACGGTGCGAAAGAAGTTCAACATACACATTATTAAGCGTGCCTGCGTGGTGGGTGGGGGTGGCAGTGCAGAGGTCAGCGCACTGCGCTACGAACTCGGCCACCCGAGTTCGAATCCCGCACACGGGAAATATCTCAGCCAAGCCAATGCCTTCTTAAGGTCGACTCAGCCTTAAATGAGTACCCGCTGCAGCGTTGTCAAACATCAGCACTGGGGAGACAAAGGCGACCGGGCGTGATTTTGGCCACCCACCGTCCCTCGTGTGCCGTGCCAGCCTTTCAAAGGCGCTCGCTAACAGCAGTTGCCCCAACAGCCTTTTTAAAAGGCTATACGGGGGTTCTTTGTCTCGCGGTTTGTATGATTGCACAAAGTACGTCTACGTGTGTGTGTGTATGTATGCATATGCATCTGTGGGATTAACACCACTCTGGCTACAAAGGCGGTCGGGCGTGGTACTGGCCACCCACCCACCCATCCACTCGTGTACCGTACGCAATGGTCTGTTGATGTTATAGTGGTGGTGGGGGGGGTGGAGAGAATCTTTGTCTTTTTGCATTCAGCTCGCGTGTGCTAGGTGATACTTTGCGCGTGTGCATGCAGGGTACACGCCGTGCAACATTGTCACGTGTTCACGAAATGTTTTTTTTAAACCTCAAAGAGAAGCACGTGGGACTGGAGAACACGCGCGAAGCAGAGACGTCGTATCGATCTTCATCCAGAAGTTGATAGATCATGCCGATGATAAGAACACTGAGACAGAGAGAGAGAGTGAGTGAGGCGCGTGCTTTAAATGACACTGCGAGACACTCAGAGAGAGACGTTCACGCATCGCATCACAGCCACGATCTATCCACTGCCGTATGAAGCCTCCGAATCGTCACCGCCTCTCTCTCTCTGCGATGGTCACGCGACGCAACGAATCGCCCAGCGCACACACGCGCGCCCAATGCACAAAAAATAAAGATCCCTATACCCCCCATATAATAGACTGTTGGGGCAAGGGGCTGTGAGCGAGTAGCACTTACGAAGGCCAACACGGCACACGAAGGGGGTGTTGTGGGTGGGGTGTGTGGGGGGGGGGGGGGGGGCAGGAACACGCCTGGCCGCCTTTGTAGCAAGTTAGACATATCGCGATGGCTGTTGAGAGAAGTTGATTGGGGCTCGGGATATAGGGACCCGTCATCTGTGGCCTGCGGTCGAGACTAAGGATGGTCGTGAGTGGCAGCCGAGAGAGAGAGGGAGGAAGATAGATAGATAGAGGGAGACAGAGAGAGAGAGAGGGGGAGAGAGATATAGAGGGAGATGGAGACAGAGAGATGAACGTTCCACCGTGGAGACGGAGCGATGAGGATCACTCGTTATTTTTATTTTTGCTGCTGCTGCTGGATTAAGAAGTGTCGGTGTGCCGTCGTGCAGCAAGCGGCAGTGCCCGGTTTGTCCCGCGAGACGCGGGCGCGTTCAGACGCCGCGCGCCGAGTGCGCGTGCCGGGTGGAGCGGTGGTGCAGCGGTAAGCGGCGGCTGCGCTCCGAAATCCGATAGCCCCCAGGGCTCGACTTCCGCACCCGGCCACCCAGCGCCGGTGACGATTATGCGAACCAGGTCGTGGGCCTCGCCCCTAGGTCGACTCAGCCTAGAATGAGTAACCAGTGGAATGTGTAAACGTGGTGAATAGGGAGACAAAGGCGGCCGGGCGTGGTACTTTGCCACCCCACGCGTGCCGTACCGGTCTTCTTAGGTGCTCGCGAACAGCACTTGCACTAATAGTGTGTTGAGCCTATAGGGTGGGTGGGCGAGGGATATTTGTCTGTGTGCATTCAGCTCGCGTGTGCCGGGCGAGCGTCAAAGAGATGGCGACGACTCGGAGACGCCTTCATCCAGCAGTGGATGAGGGCCTTCGGCTGACCATGAGGTGCACACGCAGAGTGCGCACGTGCACACTGCCAACCCTCGGTTACTGTGAGCCAAACGGAGCCGCGCGCTCACGGATTCATAAAACTTTTCACGCAACTAATATTACAGTGGTGTCGATGGTGGTGGTCGTGGTTTGTGGTTGCGTGTGGTAGTTGCGGTAGTGGTGGTCAATCGTGGTGGTGGTGATTAAAATGCATCTTCAAGTATGAATACACTCATTATAAAAAGGTACTTACATGGATAGACTGACCCCGCCACGGGAACGTGGAATTTCCACTGGCCCATTGAATCGCAAATTGGAATGAGCGCTGCTCCAATGCCCGTTTCAGCAGTGCTACTATTCGTCAATTACCTTTCATTGTAAGTAAAATGTTCGATGAATGAGCTCTCACCTGTTGGAAAATAAGGGACATCAATCATCTTGCAAATAAAGTAACCGCGCGTGAAGTCACCGGTTTGGAGCGGTGGCGCAGCGGTCAGCATTCTCCACTGTGAACCTCGCACGATGAGTTCGATCCCAGGCTGTGGCATAGCCCCCCTCCCCCCGCCTACACCGCCATCCACCCGAGCCGACCAGCATGGTGAAGTATAGCCAGGCGACCCCCCCCCATCCAGCAGTAGATTAGATAACGACATTCATATCCGTCACTTGTTTACTTGGGCACTCATTGATCACGGACGCCCGCGCGGCCGCCTTTGTCTCACTCGTATCGCTGATGTTAGTGACTCACACCACTCCGCTACGTTGAAAACTGATGGTAATTTAAGCCTGAGTCGACCTACGCGAGGCCCAGACGCTGGCAATATGTAAACAAATATTACTGCAACACATGAAGACAAAGATCCCCCCTATAGCCTTAACACACTGTTGAGGCAAGTGCTGTTAGCGAGCAGCACCTATGAAGGCCGGCACAGCACATGAGGGCGTGGGTGGCCAGCACCACACCCGGCCGCCTTTGTCTCCCCAGTGGCGATGTTTACACATCGCACCAGGCACTCATTTGAGGCTGAGTCGAACTAGTGGGAGGCTCAGGACCGGTTTGGATAATCGTCACCGGTGTGGTTTGGCCGTGAGCGGGAATCGAACTCGGGTCGCCGAGTTTGTAGCGCAGCGCGCTGCAACTCGCACGCACGACACACGGCACACACACACGACACACATACACACACGGCACACACACACGGCACACACACGGCACACACACACGGCACACACACACACGACACACACACACGGCACACACACACACGACACACACACACGGCACACACACACGACACACATACACACATGGCACACACACACGACACACACACACACACGACACACATACACACATGGCACACACACACGGCACACACACACGGCACACACACACGGCACACACACACACACGGCACACACACACACACGGCACACACACACGGCATTACACACACACGACACACACGACACACACACACGACACACACACACGGCACACACACGGCATACACACACACGGCACACACACACACGACACACACACACACATGGCACACACACACACGGCACACACACGGCACACACACACACACGACACACACACGGCACACACACACGGCACACACACACACGACACACACACGGCACACACACACGGCACACACACGACACACACACGACACACACACGGCACACACACACGACACACACACGGCACACACACACGGCACACACACGACACACACACGACACACACACGGCACACACACGGCACACACACGACACACACACAACACACACACGGCACACATACACACGACACACACACGACACACACGGCACACACACGGCACACACACACGACACACACACATGGTACACACACACACGGCACACACATGGTACACACACACACGGCACACACACACGACACACACGGCACACACACACGACACAAATGCACAACGTAAACACAAAGACACCCACACATGCAAACGCATGCGTTCATATGCGCACACGCACACGTAAACATGAACGCGATACACAAACGCAGACGCACGCACGCTAAACATCCCTATTTGACCTTTCAGACTGTTGGGGTTCGTCTTGTCAGCGAGCACCTATTAAGGCGCGGAACACGCAGTGGTGTGGCCAGCATCACGCCCGGTCGCCTTTGTGTCACTTGGACTGTGAGTTCACACACCGCAGGAGCTACCCATTGATGAGACCGCTTGTGGATGTGAGAGCTGTGTGCGTGAAGAGCACGTGCGCTCACACACACACACAAACCGCACAAACATTCTCACACAAGCATAACCCTACGCGCATACACAAATAAAATATACAAATACACTTTCACGAACACAACCCCACACACACATCAAACACACACGCACATTCGTAAACACACACACACACACAAACATAAGCCCACAACAAAGATAAAAATCCCCCGTGTAGCCTTAACAGACTGTTTGGCGAGTGCTGTTAGCGAGTAGCTGGAAGGCTGGAAAATACCACATGACAAGGTTTGGGGTCCAACACCACGCCCGGCCGCCTTTGTCTCCGTAGTGCAGATGTTTTACGGACCACGGCAGGTACGACCCAGGGCAAGCGGTCGAACTCGGCCCTCCGGGTTTGTAGCGCCACCGCTCCACACACACACACAGGTGAACTCATATAGAGTGACAGACAGACGTACACACATACACACCTTCATCAGCAAACCTTGAACTGGTAATCGCTCGACTGTGAAAGTTGCTATAATCATTTACAGCCCATTGTCAATCGACTGATGTATGAAGGCCTAGGCCACATCCGTGTCGGTCAATGGGGGGTTGTTTGACCATACTTCACCACCTTCGTCGGTCTGGGCAGGTAAAGCAGGACCCCTCCAGTAAACTCGCCACTGATGTTAGCCGTACGAATTGAACTTAGGTCGTGAGGTTTCTCAGGGCAGTGCGCTAACCCCTGCGCCACCGCTCCACGGAAGTTTATTTAGAGTGTGCGTGTGTCCAGCCAATGTGTCTTTGTGTATGTCTGTGCATACAGGGTGCTTGGACATATCATACACAAACACATGGACACGCATACACAGTACGTGAACACAAATGCACGTACAGACAAAAGCACACACACACGCACACACAAACAGGGCCATAAAGTAATACACATACGCCAACACATAAACACTCATTCATGTCATGAACACATATAAAAACAAAATGCAGAGATATCCATACACGTATACACCAACGTGCATACCTGTACGAACACAAATACGCACGCGTATACATACACACACATGAAAGCCGAATAACAAAGACACCCGGTATAGACATACAGGCTCTTGAGATAAGTGCTGTTGGCCACCACCATGCCCGGCCGCCTTTGTCTCTCCCCAGTGATATACACCACCACGACCAGGAAGTAGAGTAATTTAAGGCTGAGTCGACCTAGAGGTCGAGTCAAGTGACCGGTTCAGAAATCACTCGCCACGGATATCGGCAAGCACACGGACAAGACAGAGATTCCCCCCGTATCGCAGACAATTGGGGGTCGATGTGGCCAATGCCGCCTTTGTCTTCCCAGTGCTAATGTGTTGTTTTCTGTTCTACACACCAGGTACTCGTTAAAGGCTGAGTCGACCTAGGGGCAGACGCGGGGACCGGTGCAGAGATATTCGCTACCGTCCTTCGTCGTGAGGAGCGGGGATCGAACTCGGGACTCTGGCGGAGTTCGGACCGCAGAGCGCGCTAACCGCTGCGCCACCGCTCCCCACTACACACCGCACACACACACCGCACACACACACCATACGCACACACACCGCACACACACCCCATACACACACGCACACACACCGCACACACAACACACCGCACACACACACACCATACACACACACCGCACACACACACCACACACACCGCACACACACACCATACACACACCGCACACACACACCATACACTAACGCACACACACCGCACACAACACACCGCACACACACACCCCACGCGCGCCGCCGTAAAGAATCATCCACGCATTCGCCTTCATTCTCCTAACAAATTTATTAATAATAAAAATAAATAGAGCAAAGGCCACAGGTATATAATAATAATATTCAAAAATTCCCTGGGTCACGTCATAATTCCAATCGGTTGTGTACATGTACATATATACTTTACAAACACAATTGTATATCTTATGTCCATCGATGCCTCATGTTCCAACTAGACACGTAATTTTATATCGACGAGTATTTATGATCATTTTTTTACTTGTTTGTATCATTACACGATTCTTCCGCCCCCGTCCCCAACCCCATCACCACCCCCCCTCATCGCCCTCCGCAACCCCCCCACTCCCCCCCCCCCCCAAAACAAAAAGTCCGCGCACTTTAAAGTCACTGACGCACACACACGGCTACCGTATTCTCCCGATTATAAGACGCACACCCACCCACCCCTCGCGCTGTATCGAAACACAGCACAAAGTTGTGGCGGGTGGGTAGGAAACGGTGGGGGGGGGGGGGGTGCGTCTTATAATCCGGCGTGAGCGGATTTGTCAAAACTTAGACACCGGGAAAACTAAAATAAGATTTTCTTTGGGGGGGGGGGGGGGGGGGCGGAGGTTGTGGGCTTAGGGGGTGCGTCTTACTTTCCGGAGCGTCCTACGAATCGGGAGAATACGGTGGTAGAAGTGTGACATTTTGGCGAGTGTTTTGAAGAGTCGTTGTGCGTTGGGAGTGCGAGTATGCCTCCACGTGTTGCGTCTCCCCGCCTCCCTCTCTCTCTCTCTTTGTCAAGTTTGCGCCGTATAATCCCGAGTTGGGAGTGCTGTAACTTCTTTAAACAGAATATTACGTAACCGGTAAACTCACGCTGGGCTTGTGTAATTGTGTATGGGTGGTGTGTGTGTGCCAGCACGTGTATGCGTGTACGTATGTGTATGTGCGTGCGTGTACGCGCGTGTGTAAAGAGTGTGTTTGTGTGTGCTCGCTAACATCACTTGCCCCAACAGTCTGTTAAGGCTATATGGGGGATATTTGTCTTTGTGTATGAATGTGCGTGTAATTCCGATATGCATGAGTGTAGGACTGTAGGCATGTGTGTGTGTGTGATGGGTACGTGCGTTCATGAGTGTAATACATGTGCAAGGGTATGTGTATGTTTGTGCATCAGGGTATGTTGCCCGTGTACACGCACACCATTAAAAAAGCACGTGTCACGTGTATGTGTTCTATATATACACACACATATACAAATATTCCCCGTATAACCTTAACATACTTTGGGGGCAAGTACTGTTAGCGAGCACCTATGAAGGCCGACACACGGGGAGGGGGGGGGTGGTGTGGCCAGAACCAAGGCTGAGTTGATCTAGGGGGAAACCCGGGACCGGTTCAGATAATCGCCACTGCTATTGGTCGTGGGCGGGAATCGAACTCGGGTCGAATTGTTCGTAGCGCGGTGTGCTAACCACTACACTACCGCTCCCCATGTATACACAGACACATATAACACACACGCACACACAGATGCATTGTGTTGAACGCGGATGCATTTAACACGTGCAAAAGTTGTTGTGAAACGATTTTTTTGACAATTAATCTTAACGGGCAAACTTTTTGCACATCGCTGTCGAAAAATATATATAACGTTCAAGTCATTTATACTATCTTAAAGTACCGCAACGCGTTCAATATTTTTAACTCTGATGTAGATTGTGTCCCAACGCACACAATTCCACGTTTTAGCAAGGAAATAATAATGCGACTCATTTTTGTTGCGTGTACTTTAGAAATATTAATTACATTTGTTACTTACTTATTTAAAACTACCCTCTTTATTATAAGTCGCAGTGACCCGGACGGTGAAGTATGGTCAAACGGACACCCCATAACAAGACACCTTCATCCAGCAGTGGATTGATAATGGAGCTGTAAATTATCACAATTATCACCGTGATTATTTTATTATTTCCACTGATACTATTGGTTTTTTTTTATATATCTCTCGAGAAACTCCGTCAAATTCGAGGGAGGCTTTGGAAGTTTTCGCCGAACGCGCCAAAAACATTTTAATTTTACCCGATTTAACAATTATATCATCCAAACCGTACTTTAAATCGACGCGTACTCTGCTGCTGTATACGCGTAAAAACGCGCACAAAAAAACACTCCCTAGCATGTGATGCACAAGCAGACACGTACACGTGTAACGTCGATGACGTGCCGTTATAGCGCGTACGTACGTATGTGTGTACATAACCGTGTAAACATATGAATGAATACATAATGCGTGTACTGTATAAGATACATACATACGTGTGTACATGTGCGTGTACGTACATATGACAATTATAACGATGCATACATATGTACACTCGAATACATACATATACAAAGACATATATACACAGCCACGCGCACTATTGGACACACTAATCCCTCTATTTAAACTTACATTTCAAATTCACGTAACATGTCGACAGCCACATGAATTAAAAAAGTTAAACTTTATCGTTTTGCGGTCTTTTTTTATACTAAAACTCTGTAGCACTTTCACTTTTGCGTGTTTGTGTTTGTGTACGCGTGTGGTGCTGGCCACCCACTCCCTCGTGTACCGTTCCGGCCTTCATCGGCGCTTGCTAACAGCACTTGCCCCAACAGTCTGTTAAGGCTATACGGGGGATCTTTGTCTTTGTGTGCCAATGTGTGTGTAGATGTGTGCGCGCGCGCGCCGGACAACAATATAATTATCTCTTAATTTGCAGTGCATCATAATTAAACCAAATTTATTTAATAAACTTATTTATAACATTTCTCACGTTATTCATGTAAGAATATTTAACCACCCACTCACTATCTTTAGCCTAGGGAATGTGTGCGTGCGCGCGCGCGTGCGTGTGAGCGCATTCAATGTTACATTTGAGTTGGCACAATATAAATTCTACATGGAAGCTGTAAAATATAAATTCATTTTTAAAAAAGAAACGAACGATTCTAAAGCACATTTAAAACAATTAGGAATTTACATTTTACGTAAATTTACAAGGCTCGTCAAAATGTCCCCTCTTTAACAATACAACGCATTTGATATATATGTATACCACAATGACTTAAGTCATATACTTTAAATAATAATAGATGGTTATTTTATACAGCACTGAGAGTTGGTCAAAATAAATAAATTACCGATCTCAATCTTTCGTTTAAAAACAAAAAAATCTATCCCAAAATAAAATACTCAGTTAATTGAATAATCGAAGTAATAACGCTGCTGCTGCTGTTGTTATTATTATCATAATTGGTACGTATAAAGTACGGCTCCGGATGTGGCAAAATGTTTGGCTCGTATCAGGGAGGAACGATACTCTGGGGGTGGAATTTAAGATTTGAGATATGTTAAAGAATTGTACTCACATTTGACTCAACATAAGCAGTCAATGGATTCCCAACAACACAGCCCTGCAGTTCCCATTCTTATGTCACACTCCTTTACAGAAACAACACGCACACGCGCGCGCACAGAGACCAAAACCACAAAATCCAAAGCATTGTTAAAAGCCGCGTGTTTAAGACACTCGTGTGTGCGTGTGTCTGCGGGTGTATCCGTGTGTGTCACTGTGTCCGCGCGCGCGTGTGTATCTGTCGGTGTGTGCGTCATTGTGTCCGCGCGCGGGTGTGTCAGTGTGTGTCATTGTGTCTGCGCGTGTGTCAGTGTGCGTGTCTGTGTCTGCGCGTGTGTGTGTCAGTGTGTCATTGTGTCCGCGCGTGTGTGGCTGTGTCGGTGTGTGTGTCTGCGCGTGTCCGTGTGGCATTGTGTCTGCGCGTGTGTCCGCGTGTGTCATTGTGTCTGCGCGCGTGTGTCAGTGTGTCATTGTGTCTGCGCGTGTGTCCGCGCGTCATTGTGTCTGCGCGCGTGTGTGTCAGTATGCCATTGTGTCTGCGCGTGTGTCAGTGTGCGTGTCAGTGTGCCATTGTGTCTGCGCGTGTGTCAGTGTGGCATTGTGTCCGCGCGTGTGTGGCTGTGTCGGTGTGTCTGCGTGTGTGTCAGTGTGTCATTGTGTCTGCGCGTGTGTCAGTGTGTCATTGTGTCCGCGCGTGTGTGGCTGTGTCGGTGTGTGTCTGCGTGTGTGTCAGTGTGTCATTGTGTCTGCGCGTGTGTGTGTCAGTGTGTCATTGTGTCTGCGCGTGTGTTGCCGGGTCGGTGTGTGTCTTTGTTTAGTCTGCATCGGTGCGTGTGTGACTGTCGGTGTGTGTACCATTGTGTATGCATCTATAAATCGTCTTTCATGTGTGTCATCGTGTTTCTGTGTATACGTCTGTACCTGTGTATTTTTCTTTTTGGTATATGCGTGTACATCCGTTTCTGTATATATCTATGTATGCATACGCTGCGTAATTAGTTACGTATGCACATTTGTATAATCGTGTATTTGTGCGTGTGGAAGCCATCGTGTGGTGTGTACACGCGTTATAGCAATATGCAAGTATTTAAATTATGTACGGTCACGTATGCATATTACATGCGTGTACATGTACTGAATGTCCGTGTACATCCGTCCACAGGTATCTGTGCGTCCACGTATGTGAAACAGGACGTATCCAAGTGTACATGCATGCGTATGTACCTGTATCAGTGTGTGTATGCACATATGGATACATATGCGCCCACGTGTACGTACAGATGCATATGCCGTTGTAATAAGCGTACGTGAGAATGCTTGCTAAATGTGTATGTGCATATGCAACGTGCATTTGTATTCGCTTGTGTTAATAACGGAGCATTTTAATTATTTGACATCCCGCTAATATGTATCCCAATACACACACACACCTCACACGCACACATGTACATTGCACGTGTGTACGTACATATGTAATCGCGAACACGTGCGCGTATATTGTATGCACTGCATACACACAGCATATAGCATGTGTACGGACACACCATGCATGCACAAATAGTATTTGTACATAGAAAGTAGTGTGTACATACACACATTTTAATTCGACTGTGTATTGGTACATATACACAGTACGTGGGCCGACTGTGTATTTGCACATATACACGCTGTGCGCACATGTACACATTTCGTCTATATGTAAAAATACACGAAGCGTTACCGACGCAAATTACAGGTACACATACATGTAATAGTACAGTACACGTGTGCGCATTACCTATTAACATACATACACGCAATGAGTACACGTGTGTGTGCATAACGTGTACATACACAACACACACACACGCATGTACACATATAGCCCAGTACGTAATCTCTTATATATGGATGCTCGACACCGCGTGATGAACATCGGACGCGACACAATGTGCCATCGTAGTCCAATGCACAGGGGCCTTTGCAAATCCACTGCTGGATGAAGACCCACCCTACCCACCCCATTCTGAGCCATATCGGCGAACGTGATTTTTGTTGTTCGCCGCACATCACCAGGATCGTGAGTGCGGATCTTTGAAGGCGAAGCGCCCCCCAAAGACGCGCTCAGAAATTAACTTCGCCACCGATGTTATCCGTGACCAGGATTCGAACTCTTGATTATTATTTTTGTTTGGGTGTCGTGCTAACGGCACTGCAGCATCGCCTCCCTTTTGCGTTGTTCGTGCACAATGCGTGCACATACACACGGGTGCCTACACACATCTACAGTATTACACTGTGCCACGTACACACATACACATTACACAACACACAGGCCCTGCCTACTACTACACACACACACGTCTATTATGTGTATGTATGCAACATTATGACGGCGGGATGTCAAATATTCCACTTGGCATAGACACACACACACAAAAGCTGCCACCCCAAAATAATTACGCAAATAAGGAGCTAAAAAATAATTTTATGACATAATTGTGCCCCGACTGAACTCGTGTCTCAAAAGCATGGGATGCGGTGGTGAGTGGCCGTGTTGTTCACGCGTGGTTGTGTGCCGTGCGATTTTGTTTGTGTCGGTTGTGTCAACGTGTGTCGTGGTTGTGTTGATGTGGCGTTGACGGCTTGTGCGGCTGCCGTTGTGTTCGTGTCGGACGGTGGCGGTGGGACTCGTGGTCGTGTTATGGCCGTTGTGTCTCGTGTCACATGCGTGGTTCCGTGTTGTCATTACGTGTGCGTGTGTTACGTCGGTGATGTTGTCCACGTCGGAGTTGCTACGCGTGTTGTTGTTGTGTCGCTGTTTCACAGCGACAACAAAGTAACGACGGCGATGGCGTTATTTGTGGTGGTGGTGGTGATCATGTTGGTGATGTTGACGCGTGATGGTAAAAATTGAAGTTACCGCTGCTCTACGCGTTGACAGCTGATGTAAAGTGATCACGGTTGTCTGATGATGATGATGCTGCTGCTGGTGACGGTGTTCTCACAATGCTGTTGGCACGTACAGCGGCTACGACTCGGCTTGCGATGATGCTGGGAGCGTCGCAAAGTGACCATCAACCACACCGCCATCAAGTCACACAAGTCTCCTCTCGCTGCTATCCACACGGATGTCTTCTCCCCTTTGCTATCCACCACAGATATCGTAAAGGGGGTTTCTTAAGCGGAGACTTCCCTCTCCCATGCACTTCGCCGCGTCAAATCAACGCCGCAGTCAGCTTGTTCGCTCAGTTCACCTGCGCGCGATGGAGGTTTGCGGCCGCGCGTGATTTTTCTCGGATTCGTAATTTTCTCATTCGTGTTGAGATGCTGCTGTTGCTGCTGATGAGAATGGTACGGATGATGCCAATGCTGTTGATGATGCCGATTTTGGTAGTCGTGGTGATGAAGATGATGATTGCGGTGCTGGTCTTTATGATGATGATGATAATGGTTGGTCAGGATGATGAGCACCTTAGTGCTGCCGCTGATGATGATGATGCCAATAATTGAACCGAAGGTTACGATTACGGTGCTGCAGCTGCTGTTGACAATGAAGGTGCTGATGATGATGATCATGTGGCTGCTGATGATGCTGCTGATGATGATGACAAAGAAGATGTCGACCTCACCAATGAAGCCGACGATGCTGATGATGAAATCCAACTGATGCTATTCGCAGCAGCATTGAAAGCCGTGGTGGTTGTGGTCGTGCTCGAGATGATGTTGGTGGCGAATTTTCCAATTGTAGTGGTGGTGGTGAAGGGTGTTTTTTAACGTTGGTAGTGGTGGAGAATTTGACGATGGTGTTGGTGATGAATCTGCCTGTAATGTTGGTGTTTCTGCAGCTGCAGCTGCTGGTGGTGCTGCTGCTGGTAGTGCCGACGGTGTGAGGTGACGGTGCTGCTGATGGTGTTACTGGTGACAGTGGTAGCATATACTGGTGATGGTGGCAGTCGTAGTACTGGCGGTGATGGTGACAGTGGTCGTATATAGTGATGGTGCTGATGGCGATGGTGCGAAAGTCGCAGCCGCGTGTCCCCCTTCTCTCCGCCGCGTCTCCTCGAACACACGCACGAGTCCCGCGCTCTGCCACGGCTCCTCACACACCGAGACAAACAGGAGGAGGAGGAGGGGGGGGGTGTCTCACTGCCCCCCACCCCCCTCTCCACTCCCTGCACGGATCCCACATCACAGCGCGTGGTGGGCATGGTGGCTCGGACTGTTGCACCCTCCAGCCATGGAGCCCTGCAAACCCTGATCCTCAGGGCCTCCTACTCCCTGCACGGTCATCCGCTTCTCCTTTTGGCGTCGGTTGCAGAACCACACGCGCACCACCTCCTTCTCGAGCTGCAGCGCCTCGGCTATGGCCGTTATCTCCTGCGCCGAGGGCTTGGGGCTCTGCAGGAAGTGCTTCTCCAGGGCCCCCTTCACCGCCACCTCGATCGAGGTCCTCTTCTTGCGCTTGCGACCCTGCGCTGCCATCTTATCGAGGCCGCAGGCGCCGCCCGCGCAGCCGTTGGCCGAGTCGGCCTCCTCCAGCCACTTGCTGAGCAGCGGCTTGAGCTTGCACATGTTCTTGAAGCTCAGCTGCAGCGCCTCGAAGCGGCAGATGGTCGTCTGCGAGAAGACGTTGCCGTACAGGGTGCCCAGCGCCAGGCCCACGTCGGCCTGCGTGAAGCCCAGCTTGATCCGCCTCTGCTTGAACTCCTTGGCGAATTGCTCGAGGTCATCCGAGGTGGGCGGCGCAGGCTCCTCAAGCTCCGTGTCCGAGATGCTGCCTCCCCCTCCTCCTCCTCCTCCACCACCAACACCGGGGCCGTCCTGCCCGGGCTGTGGAGACCCCCCGTGGAGCGGGGAGAGCCCCAGGGGCAGGAGGCCCGAGGCGCCCGCGTGCCCGTAGGGCGGCGGCGAGTAGGCGAGTGCGCTCTGGTGATGGTGGTGATGGTGGTGGTGCTGCTGCTGCTGCTGGTGGTGATGGGGCTGCTGACCCGGGGGTGACTGCAGCAGAGTGGCCGCCGTTGGGTTCGGACCCCACACGCCGTGTGGAGAGTGTCGCTGCTGATCCTGCTGCTGCTGCTGTTGCTGATGCTGCTGCTGATGATGATTCTGCTGCTGCTGCTGTTGCTGCTGCTGCATATCTTCCACCTTCGGCGTGTCCTGATGGGCGAGCGGACTGCCGCCGGCCCACGAGTGATGCGACGAACCGACGCCCTGCGACGGAGGCTGGTGGTGGTGATGGTGGTGGTGATGGTGGCCCATGCTCTCCGAGGCCGCGTGATGTTGCAGGGCCGTGAGCCACTGCGGACTGAAGGGCGGCAGGTGGCCGTTCGTGCCCAGGTACTCGGCGGCGGGCAGGAGCTTGGCGTGCTCGCGGTAGGCGGGGTGCGTTTGCTCGGCTCCCGACATAACCCCACCACCGCCGGAGCTACCGCCGGGAAGATATGGGTTACTGGCAGTGGCTGCCATCAATCACCCTTCCACACACTTGGTGGTGGTGGTGGTGATGGTGTCGTTTGCTGCGGCTGTTGCGTCGGCTGTTGTTGTTGGAGCTGATGATGATGATGTTTGTTGTTGTTGTTGATGATGATGCGCTCTCTTCTGTCGGTGTCACTTTGACGCACACGCAGCACACAACAACAACAACAACGGGCATGCCCTTAGGTGACGGGGTAAAAAAAAAATAGCCGTGCCCCGTGGTCAAGTGAGTGAGAGCGAGAGAGAGACACGCACAGGGCACACAAGACACAAAGCGATAGAGTGGCAGTCACTGCGGTCGTGGTGTGTGTAGCAGTGTGGGTGGCTGGTAGTAGTGGCGAGCCGCTGTGAGCACGTATGTTGTCCCGACGCCACGGCTCGAGACCTCGGCCACTTACCTCTCGGACGATTGTAGAGGAAGCCACGGCGCGATATTGGCCGTCGAAGATGGTTGTCGATATAACCTTGTAAAAATAAAAAAAAAACCGTAAAATTCTCGCCGGCGATATGAATGTAAATATATATATTTTTTAAAAACCACACACGATAATACCGATAACGAAATAAAGAGTTCCACGGGTGGTGGTGGTGGCGGCGGCGGTCGTCGTCGAATGAGCGCGCCCCGTTAAGCTTCGTACTATTTCTCAGCCCCCCGCTCACCTACCTCGCCCTCCCTACTCGCACGGCACCACAAGGCGCGTGGCCGCTACCACCACCGCCGCCGTCGTCGCCACAATAGCTCGCCTGCTACAGCCGCGCAAATGGCTCTCGCGTCGAGAGCGGGGAAGGTGGTACGTGCCTCCCTGACACCGCCAGCTACGCAGCCCCCCTCCCTCCCCCTGCACTCCTCTACAGCACCACACACACACACCCACTGCACGCGCGCTATTGTACGCGTCCCGCGCTAGAACTCCTCCGTGCACTGTCGATGTCTCGCCGCTGCCGCTGCCCGCTACTCGCCCGACGTTCTAGCGCTGCTCGCCGTGTGATTCCAGCTCTCGTCCTAGCTCCCTCTCTCGTCCTAGCTCTCCCTCTCTCGTCCTAGCTCTCCCTCTCTCTCCTAGCTCTCTCTCTCTCTCTCCGCCCGACCGCCGGGGCTGCTACGCTAGTGGCCGGGGCTGCTGCGCCCGATCCGAGCTCAGAGAGAGGCGAGATAAAGCGCCCCGAGCGCGCTTCCGACGCTCTCTGATCGGCGGGGTCGTTCCCCCCTCGCGCCGCCGCCGCCGCCCACCCGCCCGTGTCCGTGTGTGTGCGCGCGCGTAGCTGCGTGGCTGCCCGTGTCCGTGTGTGCAGTCGCGTAGCTGCCCGCGTGTGTGTGTGTGTGCAGCTGCGTGGCTACCCCGTGCTTGCGACCCAACCGCCGCTGCCGTTGGCTACTGTGGCTTCGGCCCCCCCACCCCCGTTGCTTGTGGCTACCGCGAGCGACCCCCGGGCGCCTCGCTCGCTCCTCTCGCGCTTCGCGGTGCGCGCCTCCTCCGTTGTGTGCGCTCCGTCCCCCGCGCGCGCCGCCTCCACCTCGGAGCCCGCGGGGTGCCCCCATTGGTCCGCGTGCGCGCGCGCGCCCGCCCCAGCTCCGCCCTCCCCTTCCTCCTCCTCCGCCCTCCCCCCCTTGCCTCCGCCACGCGCACGCCGCCCGCCTGTGATTGGCTGGAGCTTAATTGCAAATTTTTTTTGTGTGTTCGGGATGGGGTGGGGGTGGTGTGGATGTGGGTGGGGGGGGGGTAAGGGGGAGGAGAGTTGGGGGGGTTGGGTGGGGGAGGTGGCGGTGGGGGTGGTGGTATGGGGGTGGGGTGGGAGGTGTGTGTGTGGGTGATAGTGTGTGTGTGTCTGCATGTGTGTGCACGTGTGTGTATATGTACGTGCATGTGTGTGTGTGTGGCGTGGTGCTGGTCACCCACCCCCTCGTATGTCGTTCCGGTGCTCGCTAACAGCACTTGCCCCAACATTCTGTTGAAGGCTATACGGGGGTATTTATATTTGTGTGTGTGTGTGTGGGGGGCGCTGGTGTAGCGGTTAGCGCGCTGCACTACGATCCCTGCCGACCCGGGTTCGATTTCCGCTCACGGCCAACACCGTTGACGATTATCTGAACCGGTTCTGGGCCTCCCCTAGGGTCGACTCAGTCTCAATCGAGTGCCTGGTACGATGTGTAGCAAACATCGTCACTGGGGAGACAAAGGCGGTCGGGTGTGGTGCTGGCCACCGACCCCATCGTGTGCCGTGCCGGCCTTCATAGGTGCTCGCAAACAACACTTGCCCCTACAGTCTGTTAAGGCTATACGGGGGAACTTTGTCTTTTAATCGTGTGTGATCTGTACCGCACGTACGGGAAACACAAAGTGTGTGGCTGTATGTGTGACGGACGGGTGTGTCCCTGCTTACTATTGTATTTGTTTTGTGTGTTCATGAGAGTGCACTTAGCCTGGCACAAACGCCATGAAATGCCACCATCTACTTGTGTGTGCCACCCGTGTGTGTGTTGTGTGCCACCCGTGTGTGTGTGTGCCACCCGTGTGTGTCTGTGCCACCAGTGTGTGTGTCTGTCCCACCAGTGTGTGTGTCTATGCCACCAGTGTGTGTGTGTGCCACCCGTGTGTGTGTGCCACCCGAGTGTGTGTCTGTCCCACCCGTGTGTTGTGTCTGTGTCACCAGTGTGTGTGTCTGTGCCACCCGTGTGTGTGTCTGTGCCACCTGTGTGTGTGTCTGTGCCACCAGTGTGTGTGTCTGTGTGTGCCACCAGTGTGTGTGTGTGCCACCTGTGTGTGTGTCTGTGCCACCCGTGTGTGTCTGTGTGCCGCCAGTGTGTGTGTCTGTGCCACCCGTGTGTGTGTGTGTGCCACCCGTGTGTGTGCCAACCGTGTGTGTGTGCCACCAGTGTGTGTGTGTGTCTGTCCCACCCGTGTGTGTGTCTGTGCCACCCGTGTGTGTGTCTGTGCCACCCGTGTGTGTGTCTGTGCCACTCGTGTGTGTGTCTGTGCCACCCGTGTGTGTGTGTCACCAGTGTGTGTGTCTGTCCCACCCGTGTGTGTGTCTGTGTGTGCGTGTCGCTGAATAGATGCTCGCTAACAGCGCTTGCCCCAACAATCAATGAGGTCATAAGGAGATCTTTATAGTATTTGTGTCTGTAGTGTGTGTGTGTGCGAGATATGTGGGTGTACCATTGTGTATTAATTACCTGTAGTGCTCGGGTGTGAGTGTGTAGGGGCTACATGCACCTATCCTGGCACAAGTGCAGTGGTGACGTTACCGCCACTAAGTGGTGAACGGCGGTTGTTGTTGTTGTGTGTACACGTGCGGTGGTCATCCACCCCCTCGTGTGCCGTGCCGGCCTTCAATGGTGATCACTCAGAGCACTTTCCCCAACAGTCTGTTAAGGCTATACGGGGGATATTTGTCTTTGTGTATGTGATTGTATTTGTGCGAGACAGTGTCTTTGTCTTCTTGTATAGATCACTAATTTGTGTGCGGTTCTTCCTTTGTCCCGTGCCTGCACAATGTATTTGAGTGTGGGGAGCGGTGGTGCAGCGGTTAGCGCGCTGCTCTACGAACCTGGTGACCCGGGTTCGATTCCCGCTCACGGCCAACACCGTTTACGATTATCTGAACCGGTCTTGGGCCTCCCCTAGGTCGACTCAACCTCAAATTAGTACCTGGTGCGGTGTGTAAATATCGTCACTGGGGAGACAAAGGTGGCCGGGCGAGGTGCTGGCCACCCACCCCCTCGTGTGCCGTGCCGGCCTTTCATCGGTGCTCGCTAACAGCACTTGCCCCAACAGTGTTAAGGCTACACGGGGGATCTTTATCTTTGTATCTATCATAGTGTGAACGTTAGAACTGTCCACACCACGACGTCGACGTCGTGCGCTGTTCCGATTTTAATAGGTCTTCACTGACAGCACTTGCCCCGACAGCCTGCATAGCTATCGGGGTATATTTGTCTTTGGGGTGTGTGAGAGTGTCAATGTCGTTGTGTGTGGTCTTGTGTGTGATGGTGTGTGTAGGTGTGAGAGTGGGCCTGTGTCATTGTGTGTGTGTCTTTGTCTTTGTTAGTGTGTTAGTGTGTCTGTGAGAGTGTGTGTGTCTTTGTTAGTGTGTCTGTGAGTGTGTGGTTCATAGCACTTGCCCCTACAGTCTGTTCATGCTATACAGACACAAATACGAACCCAGCCATCCGGGTTCGATTCCCGCCCACGGCCAACACCGGTGACTAACAAATGATGTGTAAACATCGCCACTAGGGAGACAAAGGCGGCCGGGCCTGGTGTTGGCCACCCAGCCTCTCGTGTGTCGTTAACAGCAGTTGCCCCCAAAAGTCTTTGTGGGGGGGGGGGGGGTAGGCGTTGTGTGTGGGTGTGTTTCGCTGTGTTCTGTGTATGAGTGTAAAAAAGTGCGTGCTTTTGTAAGCGAGTGTGCGCGTGTAAGCGAGTCCGTGCGTCAGCAAGTGTGCGTGTGTGATCAAAGATTGTGTGTGGGCGAGTGTGTGTTTGAGCAAGTGTGTGTGTGAGCCGTTGTGATTGTATTTGTTGTGTTCCTTGTACGTATAAATGGGTGTGTCATTGTCTTTGTGTCTGCGTGTGATTCTGCGCCGCTTTGTGTGTGTGTGTGTTCGTGTGTGGTGCTGTCCCGAGACCTCCTCCTGTCAGCGAACCTTGGACACTTTCACGTGGCCTCAAAGTGCACCTAGCCTGGCACAGGCGCCGTGGTGACGTCACCGTCGCTGAGTGGCGAATGGCGCTTGTGTTGGTAGTGGTGGTGCTGACCACCAATCGCCTCGTGTGCCCTTCCGGCCTTCATAGGTGCGACTCGCTAACAGCACTTGCCCCCAACTCTGTTAAGGCTACACGTGGAGATCTTTGTCTTTGTTTGTGTGTGTGGGGGAGCGGTGGTGCAGCGGTTAGCGCTACGCTGCGCTACGAAACCTGGCGACCCGGGTTCGATTCCCGCTCACGGCCAACACCTAATGACGATTATCTGAACCAGTCCTGGGCCTCCCCTAGGTCGACTCAGCCTCAAATTAGTACCTGGTGCGATGTGTAAACATCGCCACTGGGGATACAAAGGCGGCCGGGCGTGGTGTTAGCCATCCAACCAACTCCCATGCGCTCTGGCGGCTTTAACACGTGCTCTCTCACAGCAGTTGATGAATGCTATACGCGGGGTGATCGTTGCACGTGTTAATAAGCATCTCTGCGTCATGTGTGCAATGATTAGCAGCGCTGTGCTACCAAGCTGGCCACCGAAGTTCCATTCCAGCTCTCGATCAACAACAACACCAGTGGCGATTATCTGAAAGTGTCCTGGGCCTCCCCTAAGTCGGCTCAGCCTCAAATGAGTAGTACCTGGTGTGGTGTGGTGCGGTGTGGTGCAGTGTGGTGTGGTGCAGTCTGGTGTGGTGCAGTGTGGTGTGGTGTGGTGCGGTGTGGTGCGGTGTCATGTGGTGTGGTGTGGTGCGGTGTGGTGCAGTGTGGTGTGATGCAGTGTGGTGTGGTGTGGTGCAGTGTGGTGTGGTGTGGTGAGGTGTGGTGTGTGGTGGTGTAGTGTGGTGTGGTGTGTAAACTCCGCCGCTGGGGAGACAAATGCGGCCTGGCGTGGTGCTGGCCATCCACACCCTCTCGCTTACATCACTTCGAGTTTGTGTGTGTATGTACCTCCTGTGTGTGTGTATGTCCTGTGTATGTATCTCCTGTGTGTGTATGTTTCCCCTGTGTGTATGTATCTCCTGAGTGTGTATGTATCTCGTGTGTGTATGTACCCCCTGTGTATGTATCGCCTGTGTGTATCCCCTGTGTGTATGTATCCCCTCTGTGTATGTATCTCATATGTGTATGTATCTCCTGTGTATGTATCTCTGGTGTGTGTATGTATCTCCTGTGTATGTATCTCCTGCGTGTGTATCCCCTGTGTGTATGTATCTCCTGTGTGTGTATCCTCTGTGTGTATGTATCCCCTGCGTGTATGTATTTCCTGTGTGTTTATGTATCACCTGTGTGTATGTATCCCCTGTATGTGTGTATGTATCCCCTGTGTATGTGTGTATGTACCCCCTGTGTGTGTATCTCCTGTGTGTGTATGTATCTCCTGTGTGTATTATCCCCTGTGTGTATGTATCTCCTGTGTGAATGTATCTCGTGTGTGTGTATCTCATGTGTGTGTATGTATCTCCTGTGTGTATGTATCCCTTGTGTGTGTGTATGTATCTCATGTGTGTGTATGTATCTCCTCTGTGTATGTATCTCCTGTGTGTATGTATCTCCTGTGTGTATGCATCTCCTGTGTGTATGTATCTCCCGTGTGTATTTATCTCCTGTGTATGTATCCCCCCTGTGCGTGTGTATCTCCTGTGTGTATGTACCCCCGGTGTGTGTATGTATCACCTGTGTGTACGTAGCTCCTGTGTGTATGTATCTCCTTTGTGTGTATGTATCCCGTGTGTATGTATCTCCTGTGTGTTTATGTATCACATGTGTGTATGTATCCCCTGTATGTGTGTATGTATCACTTGTGTCTGTTTATGTATCACCCGTGAGTGTGTATCCCCTGTGTATGTATCTCCTGTGTGTGTATCTCCTGTGTATGTATCTCCTGTGTGTATGTATCTCCTGTGTGTATGTATCTCCTGTGTGTATGTATCTCCTTGTGTATGTATGTATCACCTGTGTGTATGTATCCCATGTGTGTGTATGTATCTCCTGTGTGTGTATGTATCTCCTGTGTGTGTATGTATCACCTGTGTGTATGTATCTCCTGTATGTGTGTATGTATCCCCTGTGCGTGTTTGTATGTATCCCCTGTGTGTATGTATCCCCTGTGTGTATGTATCACGTGTGTATATATCACCTGTGTCTGTTTATGTATCACCTGTGAGTGTGTATCCCCTGTGTATGTATCTCCTGTGTGTATCTCCTGTGTATGTATCTCCTGTGTATGTATCTCCTGTGTGTATGTATTTCATGTGTGTATGTATCTCCTGTGTGTATGTATCTCTTGTGTGGATGTATGTATCTCCTGTGTGGATGTATCTCCTGTGTGTATGTATGTATCACCTGTATGTGTAGGTATCACCTGTGTGTGTATGTATCCCATGTGTGTGTATGTATCTCCTGTGTGTATGTATCACCTGTGTGTATGTATCTCCTGTATGTGTGTATGTATCCCCTGTGCGTGTTTGTATGTATCCCATGTGTGTATGTATCTCATGTGTGTATGTATCACGCGTGTATGTATCACCTGTGTGTATGTATCCCATGTGTATGTATCTTCTGTGTGTGTATGTATCACCTGTGTGTATGTATCTCCTGTATGTGTGCATGTATCCCATGCGTGTGTATGTATCCCCGGTGTGTATGTATCTCCTGTGTGTATGTATCTCCTGTGTGTATGTATCAACTGTGTTTGTGTATCCCCTGTGTGTGTATCTCCTGTGTGTATGTATCCCCTGTGTATGTATCCCCTGTGTGTATGTATCTCCTGTGTGTGCATGTATCGCCTGTGTGTATGTATCACCTGTGTGTACGTATCTCATGTGTGCATGTATCACCTGTGTGTATGTATCTCCTGTGTGTATGTATCACCTGTGTGTATGTATCACCTGTGTGTATGTATCTCCTGTGTGTATGTATCTCCTGTATGTGTGTATGTATCACCTGTTTGTATGTATGTATTACCTGTGTGTATGTATTCCCTGTATGTGTATGTATCACCTGTGTGTGTATGTATCTCCTGTGTGTGTATCTCTGTATGTGTGTATGTACCCCCTATGTGTATGTATCTCCTGTCTGTATGTATTTCCTGTGTGTATGTATCTCCTGTGTGTGTATCCCCTGTGTGTATGTATCTCCTGTGTGTGTATGTATCACCTGTGTGTATGTATCTCCTGTATGTGTGTATGTATCCCCTGTGTATGGGCATGCATCCCTTGTGTGTATGTATCTCCTGTGTGTATGTATCTCCTGTGTGTATGTATCTCCTATGTGTGTATGTATCTCCTGTGTGTATGTATGTATCTCCTGTGTGTATGTATCTCCTGTGTGTATGTATCTCCTGTGTGTATGTATCGCCTGTGTGTGTATGTATCCCATGTATGTGTATGTATCTCCTGTGTGTGTATGTATCACTTGTGTGTATGTATCTCCTGTATGTGTGTATGTATCCCTTGTGTGTGTATGTATGTATCCCCTGTGTATGTATCTCATGTGTGTATGTATCACTTGGGTGTGTATGTATCACCTGTGTGTATGTATCTCCTGTGTGTATGTATCACCTGTGTGTATGTATTTCCTGTATGTGTGTATGTATCCCATGTGTGTGTATATGTATCCCCTGTGTGTGTATGTGTCTCCTGTGTATATATCTCCTGTGTGTATGTATCACCTGTGTTTGTGTATCCCCTGTGTGAGTATCCCCTGTGTGTATGTATCTCCTGTGTGTGTATGTATCACCTGTGTGTATGTATCACCTGTGTGTGTGTATGTATCTCCTGTATGTGTATGTATCACCTGTGTGTATGTATCACCTGTGTGTATGTATCCCCTGCGGGTGTATGTATCTCCTGTGTGCATTATCTCCTGTATGTGTGTATGTATCACCTGTGTGTGTATGTATCACCTGTGTATGTATCCCCTGTATGTGTATGTATCACCTGTGTGTATGTATCTCCTGTGCGTGTATCTCCTGTATGTGTGTATGCACTCCCTGTGTGTATGTATCTCCTTGTGTATGCATTTCCTGTGTGTATGTATCTCCTGTGTTTATGTATCTCCTGTGTATATATCTCCTGTTTGTGTATTTATCACCTGCGTGTATGTATCTCCTGTATGTGTGTATGTATCCCCTGTGTATGCATCCTCTGTGTGTGTTTGTATCTCCTGTGTGTATGTATCTCCTGTGTGTGTATGTATCACCTGTGCGTATGTATCTCCTATATGTGTGTATGTATCCTCTGTGTGTATGTATCTCCTGTGTGTATGTATCACCTGTGTGCGTATGCATCACCTGTGTGTGCATGTATCTCCTGTGTTTGTATGAATCTCCCGTGTGTATGTATTACCTGTATGTGTGTATGTATCTCCTGTGTCTGTGTATGTATCCCCTGTGTGTATGCATCCCCTGTGTGTGTATCTCCTGTGTGTATATATCACCTGTATGTGTGCATGTATCACCTGTGTGTGTATGTATCTCCTGCGTGTGTATGTATCACCTGTGTGTGTATGTATCTCCTGTGTGTATGTATCCTCTGTGTGTATGTATCACCTGTTTGTGTGTATCTCCTATATGTGTGTATTTATCACCTTTGTGTGTATCTCCTGTGTGTATGTATCACCTGTGTGTGTATCTCCTGTGTGTGTATGCATCCCCTGTGTGTGTGTATGTATCACCTGTTTGTGTATGTATCACCTGTGTGTGTGTATCCCCTTTGTGTGTATTTATCACCTGTGTGTATGTATCACTTGTGTGTGTATGTATCACCTATATGTATGTGCGTATGTATCACCTGTGTGTATGTATCACCTGTGTGTATGTATCACCTGTGTTTGTGTATCTCCTGTATGTGTGTATGTATCACCTGTGTGTATGCATCACCTGTGTTTGTGTATCCCCTGTATGTGTGTATGTATCACCTGTGTGTATGTATCACCTGTGTGTATGTATGTATCTCCTGTGTGTATGTATCACCTGTGTGTATCTCTTGTGTGTATGTATCACCTGTATGTGTGTATGTATCACCTGTATGTGTGTATGTATCACCTGTGTGTATGTATCACCTGTGCGTCTGTGTGTATCTCCTGTGTGTATGTATCACCTGTGTGTGTATCCCCTGTGTGTATGTATGTATCTCCTGTATGTGTATATGTATCACCGGTATGTGTGTATGTATCACCTGTGTGTATGTATCCCCTGTGTGTATGTATGTATCTCCTGTTTGTGTGTATGTATCACATGTGTGTATGTATCACCTGTGTGTATGTGTATCTCCTGTATGTGTGTATCACCAGTGTGTGTGTATGTATCACCTGTGTGTATGTATGTATCGCATGTGTGTATGTATCACCTGTGTGTGTATCCCCTGTATGTGTGTATGTATCACCTGTGTGTATGTATCACCTGTGTGTATGTATGTATCACCTGTGTGTATCACCTGTGTGTATCACCTGTATGTGTGTATGTATTAGCTGTGTGTATGTGTGTACGTATCACCTGTATGTGTGTGTATCACTTGTATGTGTGTGTATCACCTGTGTGTATGTATCCCCTGTATGTGTGTATGTATCTCCTGTGTGTATGGGTGTATGTATCACCTGTGTGTATGTGTGTATGTATCTCCTGTGTGTGTATCACCTGTGTGTGTATGTATCACCTGTGTGTATGTATCTCCTGTGTGTATGGGTGTATGTATCACCTGTATGTGTATGTATCTCCTGTGTGTATGTATCATCTGTATGTGTGTATGTATCTCCTGTGTGTATGTATCTCCTGTGTGTATGTATCTCCTGTGTGTATGTATCACCTGTGTGTGTGGTTGTACATTGTGCTCGTGTGTGCTATGCTCATGACCTGAGGGTAGCCGGTTAAATTCTCGCTGGAGGGATCGAATCAGAGACCATCATCACCACCTCCGCTCAGGGGTCGATAAAACCCGTACCACTCGGCTACATGCGGAATGACCGTGGTGGTGATGCTGTGGATGTCCTGGTCCCTGCCGTGGGATTGTAGAGTTTCCATCGTGTTGTTATGTTCGGCCGCACAAGAACAAAAACAACACTGGGATACCTCCTGCCAAAATGTTTTGGTGGGTGGGAGCGGTGGCGCAGTGGTTAGCACACCGCGCGATGAACCATTGGTCCAGGCAATCTGATGTCCGCTCAAGGCTAATGTCAGTGGCGAGTGATATCTAAAGCGGCCCTGGGCCTTATCCGCTTTTGTTCAACGACGACTGCTGGACGAAGGCCTCCACACACCGCGTCGATCCACGGGAGCTGTTTGACCATACTTCACCACTCTGGTGCATGGAGATTCGAACTCGTCGTCATCAAGTTTGGTTAGCGCAGAGTGCGCTAACCACTGCGCCACGACTCCCACCACCCCCATGGCATTTTTAAGTTGGTCGCCCACGACCACGGTTGCCTACGTACGGTGCTAAAGAAGTTCAACGTGCACGCTCGCTCTCTCTCTCTCTCCCTCTCTCTCGGTGCGGCACTCTCCAATCGGCGTTAGCGCAGGGGGTGGCGAATTATTCGGTTCACTGGCTCGGCTCGGATGTGCCAGTGGGGAAAGTAAAAGGGTGCTGGGGTATCAGACGCCGTGCTTTGTGTGCACGCGTCCATGCGTGAGACTCCCCCGAAAGCCGGGCAGGTGTGAGCCTGGCCAGCACTGCTACGGCACACTGCCCGGGGAATGCCGCGTGCTCTAGGCTTGGCCAGCAATGGATTCTTGAATCCATCCGTGCGGAAAGTTAAATGTTATCCCGGCCCACCCGGCGCTTCCCCCGTCATAAATCCAGCGCCACTGTTGGGGGTTGTCGCTGGACAGTACCCAGCAAGGTCGGCGAAATGACCCTCCTTGCAAACTCCATGGCCAAGACGCGTCCAACTGTGGCAATGCCCCCCCACCACAACGATTTCTGAAACTCCTTTTGGGGTTCCTTTTACCCCGGGGGTAGGGTGTGGGAGTAATTGAGCACGTGCCGCCGTCTCACGCACGCGGCACGTCTGTAAACGTGCACTGCGGCGGTCACGTGCCTTGCGCACGTGCGTGAGTGGTGTGTAAGTGTAATAATTATAATCGGTTTTACCCTTTCTGGCAATGAAAGAGGAGGTGGTAAAGGTGTTCAGACGACAAATAGAAACCCTTTTGCAAGGAATCAAAGTTCTCAATAACCACACCCGGTACTTTTGGTGAACACGCAAACGAGCATGCTCCGTTAATATTTGATGCATTGTCTTTGAAACTGATTGGCCCGCACGAGAGACAGCAGCCTTCTTTGCGGGCCCAGTCTCACCAGTGTCAGAGCAGAGAACCCCAAAACGCGAGCAGTACAAAGACAATGCACGTACCAGAGCATGTAATGCTAGGGGGTGAGCAGCTACAAAATATTGCCAGAAAGGCTAAAATCTATACTTGTTTTTTTCCATACATTGATACTGGCAAAAAGTACTAATTTCGTATGTATGTATGCTAAACTTTTTTTCGCATAGTACGTAGCCAACCGTAGCTAATCGGAGGCGCGGGAGGGGATGCGAAGGAGAAACGAACAGGCAAAATGAAAACAGTTCCAGAGAAACGACACGGAGATGCGTGGCGCAGTGGTTAGCCGTGCGCGCGGCCACGGCTACCATCAGTGGCGAATGTTATCTGAACCGCCATTAATGCCAACCCGGGCTGACAAGTGTGGTGAAGTATGTCCACCTCCCCTACCGCCACACCCCCCGCTCCCCCCCCCCTGCCCCCCATAACCAACTTGTCGTGGGGAAGGGCGGCTTCATCCAGCAGTGGAATTGCATGAGCGGTGTGAATTATTACTACTACACCGGCATATGCGGGGACCAACATGCATTGTAAATTGTTTCGTGTTATGAATTTGTATGCATTGTATACGTATGTATAATGGTGTATGTTTGTACAATATGTATTCTCAAATGTGTATGTATGTCGCCTTAAGTATACATGACGATGCATGTATTACGTGTCTAACATAACGTTCTGTGTGTGTTATGTATGCGGTGGGGGAGCGGTGGCGCAGTGGTTAGCGCACTGCGCTATGAAAACCGGGCGAGCCGAGTTCGATTCCCACTGACGGCCAAACACCAGTGACGATTACCTGAACCGGCACTGGGCCATATCCTAGGTCGTCTCAGCCTCAAATGAGTACATGGCGCCGTGTGTAAACATCGCCACTGGGGAGACAAAGACGCCCGGGCGTAGTGCTGGCCACCCACCCCCTCGAACGTGCCGTGCCGGCCTTCAGCACTTGCCCCAACAGTCTGCTCAGGTTCTTTGTCCGCGTAACCAGAAGCGGAGTTCGCCCCGCTCTCTGCCGGCTTCGGGGTCACACTCCGCGGAGGCCTCATCTCAACAGTCGCGTGCCCACTGACAAAGCAATTATCAGTCTATAATTTTAATGGTAGGTTTATTTGAACAGTGAGAGACAGAATAACAACAAAAAATCCAGAAAAACGCATGTCAAAAATGTAATGAGTTGATTTGCATTTTAATGAGGGATATAAGTATTTGACCCCTCTGCAAAACATGACTTAGTACTTGGTGGCAAAACCCTTGTTGGCAATCACAGAGGTCAGACGTTTCTTGTAGTTGGCCACCAGGTTTGCACACATCTCAGGAGGAATTTTGTCCCACTCCTCTTTGCAGATCTTCTCCAAGTCATTAAGGTTTCGAGGCTGACGTGTGGCAACTCGAATCTTCAGCTCCCTCCACAGATGTTCTATGGGATTAAGGTCTGGAGACTGGCTAGGCCACTCCAGGACCTTAATGTGCTTCTTCTTGAGCCACTCCTTTGTTGCCTTGGCCGTGTGTTTTGGGTCATTGTCATGCTGGAATACCCATCCACCACCCATTTTCAATGCCCTGGCTGAGGGAAGGAGGTTCTCACCCAAGATTTGACGGTACATGGCACCGTCCATCGTCCCTTTGATGCGGTGAAGTTGTCCTGTCCCCTTGGCAGAAAAACACCCCCAAAGCATAATGTTTCCACCTCCATGTTTGACGGTGGGGATGGTGTTCTTGGGGTCATAGGCAGCATTCTTCCTCCTCCAAACACGGCGAGTTGAGTTGATGCCAAAGAGCTGCATTTTGGTCTCATCTGACCACAACACTTTCACCCAGTTGTCCTCTGAATCATTGAGATGTTCTTTGGCAAACTTCAGACGGGCATGTATATGTGCTTTCTTGAGCAGGGGGACCTTGCGGGCGCTGCAGGATTTCAGTTCTTCACGGCGTAGTGTGTTACCAATTGTTTTCTTGGTGACTATGGTCCCAGCTGCCTTGAGATCATTGTAGTTCTTGGCTGATTCCTCACCGTTCTCATGATCATTGCAACTCTACGAGGTGAGATCTTGCATGGAGCTCCAGGCCGAGGGAGATTGACAGTTCTTTTGTGTTTCTTCCATTTGCCAAATAATTGCACCAACTGTTGTCACCTTCTCACTAAGCTGCTTTACAATGGTCTTGTAGCCCATTCCAGCCTTGTGTAGGTCTACAATCTTGTCCCTGACATCCTTGGAGAGCTCTTTGGTCTTGGCCATGGTGGAGAGTTTGGAATATGATTGATTGATTGCTTCTGTGGATAGGTGTCTTTTATACAGGTAACAAGCTGAGATTAGGAGCACTCCCTTTAAGAGTGTGCTCCTAATCTCAGCTCGTTACCTGTATAAAAGACACTTGGGAGCCAGAAATCTTTCTGATTGAGAGGGGGTCAAATACTTATTTCCTTCATTAAAATGCAAATCAATTTATAAAATTTTTGACATGCGTTTTTCTGGATTTTGTTGTTGTTATTCTGTCTCTCACTGTTCAAATAAACCTACCATTAAAATTATAGACTGATCATTTCTTTGTCAGTGGGCAAACGTACAAAATCAGCAGGGGATCAAAGACTTTTTTCCCTCACTGTAAGAGGTCACAACATTTGTTTTCTTAAATGTGATACGTTGAACTTTTCCACCTTCTAAGCATAGACTCGACTCAACGTAATCTCTGAAGCGTTTCTCGAACAGCAATGGGGTTTGCATAACTCGGCTCTCTCACGCTTCTAGAACACCACTAGAAGTCCCATTAGTTACTTGACTCTCTAGAAAACCACTAGAAGTCCCATCAGTCACTCGGCTCTATAGCCCTTTTATAACACGCATTGAAGTGCCATCAGTTAATTGGATCTATAGCCCTTCTAGAACACCACTAGAAGTGCCATCAGTTACTTGACTCTCTAGAAAACCACTAGAAGTTCCATCAGTCACTCGGCTCTTTTGCCCTTCTAGACCACCACTAGAAATCCCATCAGTTACTCTGCTCTATAGCCCTTCTAGAACACCACTAGAAGTTCCATCAGTTACTCTGCTCTATAGCCCTTCTAGAACACCACTAGAAGTTCCATCAGTTACTCTGCTCTATAGCCCTTCTAGAACAACACTAGAATTCCCATCAGTTACTCTGCTCTATAGCCCTTCTCGATCACCACTAGAAGTCCCATCAGTTACTCTGCTCTATAGCCCTTCTAGAACATCACTAGAAGTCCCATCAGTTACTCTGCTCTATAGCCCTTCTAGAACAACACTAGAATTCCCATCAGTTACTCTGCTCTATAGCCCTTCTCTATCACCACTTGAAGTCCCATCTGTTACTCTGCTCTATAGCCCTTCTAGATCACCACCAGAAGTCCCATCAGTTACTCTGCTCTATAGCCCTTCTAGAACATCACTAGAAGTCCCATCAGTTACTCTGCTCTATAGCCCTTCTAGAACACCACTAGAAGTCCCATCAGTTACTCTGCTCTATAGCCCTTCTCGATCACCACTAGAAGTCCCATCAGTTACTCTGCTCTATAGCCCTTCTCGATCACCACTAGAAGTCCTATCAGTTACTCTGCTATGTAGCCCTTCTAGAACATCACTATCATTTAATTCAGCCGCGACGTTCTTAGCTGTGCGCGTGTTCAGGACACAAAAGTTGAAGCGTCGTGAGACCACGATCCAACAGTTGGAAATTCCACGTGCCTATGACGAGGACCACTTTAAAAACGGGCTCTCTCTCTCCCACGCATTAACTCATGGATTAAATAAATGTACACGATTCCCGCGCCCTTATTCGGCGAGGGGGCGGGTGGAGGGGCGTGGGGGAGGAGGGGGCGGGGGGGTTCGTGAATCATGAATCAATACATTTAGGTGTTGTTGTCAACTTCATGAATATTTCATGACGCGCGTGCATACATATATTCATAAATATGCGTGTGTTGTTTGTGTATACCCATTGTGGCAATCTTTTTGTCGTTTCCATATACGCATGTGTGTGTGTCTTTTGTTTTGTCTTATCGGGAGCGATGGCGCAGTGGTTAGCGCGTGCTGCACTGCAATCCCGGCCGCCCGAGTTTGATTCCCACTCACGCCCATCAACAGCAGTGACGATTATTTTATTTGAACCGGTCCTGGGCCTCCAAATAGCTTGACTCAGCCTTAAATGAGCACCTAGTGCCAGTTGATCTGCCAGTCCAACAGTGTGATAAACGCTATACGGGGGACGTGTGTATGTATATGCATAGAAAGCATATATGCAGACGCATACGTGTGCGTGTGTATAATTGCTTATTTTGGTATTTTCTCAAGATCAGCCTCTGTGGAGGAGGCTCGTCAAGGACGCTGCTGCTGCTGCTGGGGAGTTGAAGGCAGTCGCCCTCCAGCAACAGCGGAGGGCAGAGGAGCGACGGTCACAACAACGAGCGGTGCGCCGGGCGGCTAAAACGCAGCGGGTTGGCGCAGCGGGGAGCACAGCTGGTGCTGCATCTGCCAAGTCATCTCAGTCAGTCAACCCATGGCACCTGGATCTGTCCCGTGACCTCCTGTCAGGTGGCCGTGGTGACGTCACCGTTACTTTCGTGGGGAATTCGAATCCTGCTCATGACCAACACCATTATCTGACCCAGTCCTGGGGCTTCCCCTAGGTCGACTAAGCCTCTCCATGATGTATAAACATCGCCACTAGGGAGACAAAGGCGGCCGGTCGTGGTGCTATCCGATACGATACCATACCAGTAGTCTGTTGAGGCTATACGGGAGAGTACTGTTTACCAATTAGTCATTCACACCCAATTGTCAATCCAATTGTCAATCCAATTGGTCCAGATTATACTCGCCTGGAATCGAAGTCAGGCGACCGGATTCACCACTGCGCGACCGCTCCAACTCTACTGATGTTATCACAATACCTTGTTATTATGCCAGGCTAGGGCACAAGCCAGCACCAATGAAGTTAGCCCTCATATACTGCGCGTACGTAATAAATAACACTGTTCGGAACGCATCCCCATACATGCAATGTTACGATAACCCCTTTTAGCGCTGATTCGATGAGCGCTCACTTTTCCAGGCACGCAACTTGAGCTCGAAGCGAGGTCGGCTGGTCAGTGCAGGTTGGTGAAATAACTCCTGTGCCATTTCTCCAACTAGCTAGGGGTGATCGCTAACAGCACTTTCCCCCCTGACACATTCACACAAAGATCCCCCGTATAGCCTTAACATACCGTTGGGGCAAGTGCTGTTAGCGAGCAACTATGAAGGCCGGCACGGTACACGAGGGGGTGGGTGGCCAGCACCACGCCCGACCGCCTTTGCCCTCCCCAGTGGCGATGTTTACTCACCGCACCAGGTACTCATTTGAGGCTGAGTCGATCTAGGGGAGTCCCAGGACCGGTTCAGATAGTCGTCACTGGTGTTGGCCGTGAGCGGGAATCGAACCCGGGTCGCCAGGTTCATAGCGCAGCGCGCTAACCGCTACACTATCGGTCCCCACATACTAATGCACACTAATACACACACACTAATACACACACACACACTAACACACACACAATGATAGTGACACACTAAAACACACACACACACACTAATACACACAAACACAATGACAGCGACACACACTAATACACACACACACACTAATACATACACACACTAATACACTAATACACAAAGATCCCCCGTACAGACTGTTGGGGCAAGTGCTGTTAGCGAGCAGCTATGAAGGCCGGCACTGTGGCACACGAGCGGGTGGGTGGCCAGCACCTCGCCACGGCCCCCTTTGTCTCCCTGGTGGCGATGTTTACTCACCGCACCAGGTACTCATGTGATGTTGAGTCGACCTAGGGGAGGCCCACGACCGGTTCAGATAACCCCACACACACACACTGACACGCACACTCACACCCTACCCATGAACCCCCCAGGCTGTAAAAACCATGAAAGACTCCCCCCCCCCTCCCTGAAGAATAGAAGCGGCTGGGGCCCCTCCCCCTGGGCTGCCTTGAAGAATCTGGGAGAGAAACTCTGAGATTCCAGCTCAGCCCTGAGCCTCCACAACCACAACCACCACAACAACCACCACCACAACAACAACCACCACCACCGCACTACAAACACCACGGACATCACAAAAACCACCACCACTATCACACCAACCATAACCACCACTGCCATGCTACAAACAGCACAACAACAACAACCACCACCACACTACAGACACCACTACCACACTACAGACACCGCCACCCCACTACAGACACCACTACACTACAGACACCACCACCACACTACAGACACCACCACCACACCACAGACACCGCCACCCCACTACAGACACCACTACACTACAGACACCACCACCATACTACAGACACCACCACACTACAGACACCACCACCACACTACAGACACCGCCACCCCACTACAGACACCACTACACTACAGACACCACCACCACACTACAGACACCACCACCACACTACAGACACCACCACACTACAGACACCACCACCACACTACAGACACCGCCACCCCACTACAGACACCACTACACTACAGACACCACCACCACACTACAGACACCACCACACTACAGACACCACCACCACCACACTACAGACACCGCCACCCCACGAATGACACCACTACACTACAGACACCACCACACTACAGACACCACCACAACACTACAGACACCACCACACTACAGACACCGCCACCACAGTACAGACACCACCACACTACAGACACCACCACACTACAGACACCACCACACTGCAGACATCACCACCACACTACAGACACCATCACACTACAAACACCACCACCACACTACAGACATCGCCACCACACTACAGACACCACCACCACCACACTACAGATACCACTACACTACAGACACCACCACCATACTACAGACACCACCACACTACAGACACCACCACCACACTACAGACACCACCACACTACAGTCACCACCACCACACTACAGACACCACCACACTACAGACACCACCACACTACAGACACCACCACACTACAGACACCACCACCACACTACAGACACCACCACACCACAGACACCACCACACTACAGACACCACCACCACACTACAGACACCACCACCACACCACAGACACCACCACACTACAGACACCACCACCACACTACAGACACCACCACACTACAGTCACCACCACCACATTACAGACACCACCACACTACAGACACCACCACACTACAGACACCACCACCACACTACAGACACCACCACCACACTACAGACACCACCTCCACACCATAGACACCACCACACTACAGACACCACCACCACACTACAGACACCACCACACTACAGACGAAACGTAATTTTGTTCCAGATCATGATCATCACCTTCAGCAGCATCGTCGTAACAATCAGTCCTCGACAATCATCACCATCATCACTTTTGCATAAACAATCATCGTAATCATCACCCCGTTTATCATTTTATCAGTCTCTTCACTGCAATCATCATCAGCAGCATCAGTTCCTTCACGATAATCATCACCATCATCACTTTTGCGTTTACATTCATTTTCGTAATCATCATTAGCACTAACATCATCAGTCCCTTCACTGCAATGATCATCATTATCATCATCACCCATTGCAAGTGGAGACAATCAGAATCTTTTAACATCCTGGAAAAATCCGATGACCTACAAAGCTCTTTTTTTTCCCCAGAGACGTCCAGCCTGCGAGCGAGTGAGAACCACTTGTAATGTGTGTGAGTTGGTTCCATGGCCATACTTCACCACGCTGGTCATCTCATGTTGCGTGAATGTGGGGAGCAGGGTTAGGCGCGTGGGAGGAGAGTGGGCGTGGAGTTGATGGAGAGGGGTTGGTGGGTGGGATCACCGCACTTGACGTCATGATCAACAATAACAATCGTGATTGAATGCGCGTGTGCGCGTGCGCCCCACGGGGTCTCGAGCCAGCCTGCGGCGAAGAACAATTGGACAGGTGCGACCCGTAATACAGGTAAGGTGGTGGCGAAGCAACGTTGTGCCCCCCCTCCTTCTCTCTCTCTCTCTGTGCGAGTGTCTCTCGCTCCCGCGCTCAAGGCTCATAGTGGCCGCGGGCTGAGACGTCGCGACAAAGCGACACAAAGTTCTCGGCCTTCGGGGGCTCAAGCACCTTTGGACCGTGAAGTCTCGTGGCGCGGCGCGGCTCTCTTTGGCTCTGAACGTCATCAGTCACCGTGGGTACGAGCGTCATCGGAAGAAATCTGGATTCATCCACCGCTGGATGAAAGCCAGGCAACCAGCCTGTGGACCATCTCTCACGGACTCGCGAATTCCACTGCTATCGCCTCGATGCTGCGCGTCGTCCGATATGTTCGCGCTCTATCAATATAAAGATCTTGACTCGATGTCGTGGTTGTGTCCGTCCTACTGGACTCACGAACTTCAACCCCCAATAACGTGGGTCAGGCGAGTTACTCCCCCACCCCCGTTGCCTGACCCAACACGGTTCTGAGACACAAATGTAGGAATAATGAGCGTTAGCAAATGGAACCAATTGTCCGTTTTGTGAGGTTATCCTCGCCGGCTCGTAACTGCAAGCGAAATAAAAAGAAATGTCAACGGACCCTCTGCACGGGTGATGTAGATCGTGCTCGATGGTTACTCTTGTAAACCAAATTGTTTACAATCAATGAGTTTCGTTTGTGAGTTTGTTCGTTGGTTTGGTAGTTTGTAAGTTGGTTCGTTTGTTAGTTGTTTAGTTTGTTTCTAAGTTTGTAAGTTTCTTAGTAAGTTAGTTAGTGATTTTGTTTGCGAGTTTGTTAGTAAGTTAGTTTGTGAGTTTGTTTGTTAGTTGGTTAGTTACTTGGTTAGTTACTTTGTGAGTTGGTTGAGCCAGCTGGCCACGATTGGACAACACTAAGCCCCACTTTTCCGCCAGGCAACTGGAGAGCATCACAGACGAGCTGAGTGTTACTGACCTTGCATTAAAACTCACAATACCATACTTAAGAATCACAGTTCAGAGACGAGCATCATTATATATACTATTAAAAATAAGATTTGTTTTAAAGTTCAAATCTCACGAATGGTCCTCAAGCTATCCGGGAGGACACTCTCGTCCCAGCGGTGAACCGGGCTGCCATTGGATGATTTGATTTAAAACAACGTGAGCCACAGAGGAAAATGTTTGCAGTTAAAAAAAAATCAGTTCGGTGACTTGAACGCCATCGATCTGGGCGATGTGGTTTACGATCTTGCTCTGTTGACACCAGTCGGTGATTCCGATCTCCACGGCTGGTGATCACGCCGACAGACATCGGCCTCTGGAAAGCTGATTGCTAAAGCTGCTGTCAATTTTCTGCTGCTGCTGCTTTTTGGCTATAACCTTCGCCACCTTGATTATCTCGGTCCGCCTTAAATTAGTAACCGCCTCTGTCAACGCGGGTTTATAATGACCGTGCCGCAGACACTCTGAGCCAGCGCTGCTGAGGACCTGGGTTCGAGCCCTAGGTCTGGGTGTCTGTGTCTCACAGGGGGCTTCAATAATGGCCGTGTCAGAGACACGGAGCCAGCGCAGCTGATATCCTGGGTTCGAGCCCTAGGTCTGAGTGTCTGTGTCTCACATGGGCTTCATATTGGCCGTGTCAGACACTCTGAGCCAGCGCAGCTGAGGACCTGGGTGTAAACCCGGCTTGTAGGCGCCCGTGACTAACCCAGGTCGCCGCGTGTCGTGAGTTCGACGTTTCGACCCCGTCACCAACGACTGCACGCAACGAAAACCACCGTCGTGCAACTCGAGGCGGCTTCTCGCTGAGTTCAGCCGAGCGCGGCTCTGAGCGCTGAGATTTAGAAACGAGTCAGAGGAGGAGAGACGCGCGGGGAACCGCTCCTCGGAGAGCGTGGAGGGGAGAGGCGGGGGGCAGAGGGGGGGGCGGAGGGGGGGGCGGAGGGGGGGGCGGAGGGGGGGCGGAGGGGGGGCGCCCCCTCTCGTGCTGGGTGAGAGAGGCGACTGCAGGAGGAGGAGGAGGAGGAGAAGCGACTTCTATTGCTGAATAGAGGAGACGGGATGAGCGTGAATGGACGGGAGCGGTGCCGGTGGCACTGCGTGGGGCAGGGGGCTGGGCTCCTCACCCCGGCAGCGAGAGCGGCAGCGCCTGGCGGGAGAGCGCTGGGGGCATGCGGAGGGTGCTGGGAACTGAGTGGAGGAGGGATATGGTGGGCAACTTGGAGGTAGTGATGGGTGGGACTCGTGTGTAGGGTGCAGGAGGATAGGGTGGGTAACTTGGAGGTAGGGATGGGTGGGACTCGTGTGTAGGGCGGAGGAGGATAGGGTAGGCAACTTGGAGGTAGTGATGGGTGGGACTCGTGTGTAGGGTGGAGGAGGGATATGGTGGGCAACTTGGAGGTAGTGATGGGTGGGACTCGTGTGTAGGGTGGAGGAGGATAGGGTAGGAAACTTGGAGGTAGTGATGGGTGTTTGGCCGACTCTAGTGATATCTCCACAGCTGTTCTTGTTTTTGTCTTCACAATGTGAATAGGAGATTAAATGGACCAATTGAGACCCTGGATCACATCATGAACAAAAGAGGGGAATGAGATGAGAGTGGAGAGGTAGGAGAGTGCGTGGAGGGGAGTCGAGTGAGATGAGAGGGGAGTGAGATGAGAGGGGAGTGAGATGAGAGGGGAGTGAGATGAGAGGGGAGTCGAGTGAGATGAGAGGGGAGTCGAGTGAGATGAGAGGGGAGTCGAGTGAGATGAGAGGGGAGTCGAGTAAGATGAGCCTGGTGCTGACTCATCATCTCCGCTGAGACGTGTCTCGGACTCCGAGCCGCTGTTCATGCGGAAAGAGATAAACAACAACAACAACCGCCGTTCACCACCAAGTGGCGGTCACTTCACCCAGGAGCTTGTGCTACTGTGCAAAAGTTGTCAGCGTTTTAGCCGCCCGTGGTTCCGCTCGTTGTTGTGAGCGTCGCTCCTCCGCCCTCCGCTGTTGTTGGAGGGCAACTGCCTCCAACTGCTCAGCAGTAGAGGCCGATCTTGACACCGCTGGTAGCGGTCATCGGCGAGTCCACTCAGCTCCACATTCTCCTTAAACCAAATGTCGTCTCTCTCTCTTCTCCAGCCCGTGCCGCGCACCCGTTTAGCCCCCCTCTATCCGATCAAAAACGAAAGCTGCGTGCGAGCTACATGACCCGGCCAACGCAGCCTCGCAAGCCTGACACGCGCACAGAGACAAGAGGCCGTCCATAAATGACGTCACGCACCTAGGGGGGTGGGGGGTCAGACATTTGTGACGATGTGTGACGATGGGGGGTGGGGGGTGGGTGAGAAATGTGACGTCACATCAAAATGCGCAACTTTAAATAAATATAGACAACACGTTCTACTTAATTAAATATAATTTTTAATAAATGTTTTCTCCTACAACATCAGAGTGCAGCGCCACATTAAATACGCACTACAATGACAACAGTTTAAGTCGATTTGAAGCATGTTTTATTTTTCTTTAGGGTGGGAGTGGGGGGGGGCAGAGCTTTGTGACGTCATCGCGTGACGTCATTATGGACGGCCCCCAAGGGTCGCCCTATACCCTTTTACATAGCGTTGGCGAGTGCTGTTGGCGAGCACCTGTGAAGGCCGGCACGGCGCGCAGTGTCCAGCACCACTCCCAGCCGCTGCTATCTCCCCAGTGCTGATGTGTTACATAACGCACCAGGTCCCAACTGAAGGCCGTGTCGACCCAGAACCGGTTCAGATATTCATCAATGAGGGCTGGCCGTGAGCGGGAATCGAAATCGGATTTGCTGGGCTCGTAGCGGAGTGCGCTAACCACTACGCCACCGCTCCCCGCAGTGCACACTGCATGGTCTGCATGCAAACCCCACACTATAAACAACATAGTAAACCCATAGACACATATAGCTACGCAGATGCCTGCAGGGATGCTCAGAGACTCCTAGAGATGCACAGCGAATCATCGTGACGCATAGAAACCCACGGAGGAGCGTAAGGAACCGTATCGATGCGTTACAGCCGCAGGAGTGCGACTCTGGCCAAGCAACCTAAACCACGAGGCCATTCCGTAAACCACCCACTTGTGGTCTGCGATCCTTCAACAGAATCGGGGAGGAGGAGGAGGAGCAGTGGGGGGACAGCAGAGCTACAGGAAATAGCAAAGGAAGCAGGAAGCAGCAGCAGCAAGCAGCAGGAAGCAGCAACAGGAAGCAGCAAGCAGCAAAGCAGCAGGAAGCAGTCGCAGGAGGCAGCAAGTAGCAGCAGTAATCAGCAACAGGAATCAGCAAGCAGCAGGAAGCAGCAGGAAGCAGCATCAAGTAGCAGGAAGCAGCAGAAAGTAGCAAGAAGCAGCAGGAAGCAGTCGCAGGAAGCAGCAAGTAGCAGCAGGCAAGTAGCAGCAGGAAGCAGCAACAGGAAGCAGCAACAGGAAGCAGCAGCAAGGAAGCAGCAAGCAGAATGAAACAGCAGCAAGCAGCAGGAGCAAGCAGCATCCGCAGCAGCAAGCGGCAGCAAGTAGCAGGAAGCAGAAGCAAGCAGCAGGAAGCAGAAGCAAGCAGCAGGAAACAGAAGCAAGCAGCAGGAAGTATCAGCAAGTCGTAGGAAGCAGCAGGAAGCAGTCGCAGGAAGCAGAAAGTAGCAGCAGGCAATCAGCAGCAGGAAGCAGCAGCAGGAAGCAGCAGCAAGGAGCAGGAAGTATCAGCAAGTCGTAGGAAGCAGCAGCAGGAAGCAGCAACAGGAAGCAGCAACAGGAAGCAGCAACAGGAAGTATCGGCAAGTCGCAGGAAGCAGCAGCAGCAGCAGGCAGCAGCAAGAGGAAGCAGCAGCAGGAAGGAGCAAGCGGGACCTTCACATTGAGCATCGAGCTCCCGAATAACGCTGCTGCTGCTGCTACCAACATAACTCGCGCAAGAGAGAATCGAGTTTGCGCTCGCTACAATTCATTGCCAGCGCCAGGGGTTAAACATTAATCGGGACCCCCGCTAAGGGGGGGGGGGGGGGTGGTCACACTGTACACGAGGGGACATTCCACCTCGTGTGGAACTTCCCCAGCGACTCGAACCCGGCTCCCCACAAACCCATCCTCGGTCGCACTCAACGAAATCGATTACTACTCCGTGCCGTGAAGAAAGGACCACTGCCCGAACCGTCGCCTATTGTACACGTGTGGTTTTGTTGTTGTTGTTGTCGTTGTTAAGACCACGGTGTTATTGTCGTGTGCGTTGTGTGTTGAGGGTTCAGCCGTGGTGTGGATTCTACTCTTGCCCGTGACCCTCCGTGGTAGAGAACGTCCCGCGGAAGGGAACATCACAGAGCTACCGCTGAGAACATTTCAACGAACCTACGGTGGCGGCGAGTCGAGAATGGTCACCCGCATTACCACAACATTCGTCGCATCACACAAAAGACAAAGATCCCCCGTATAGCCTTACACGTACTGTTGGGGCAAGTGCTGTTAGCGAGCACCTATGAAGGCCGGAGTGGCTCGCGCCGAGGTGGGTGGGCCAGCACCACGCACGACCCCCTTTGTCTCCCCCAGTGGCGATGTTTACACACCGCACCAGGTACTCATTTGAGGCTGAGTCGACCTAGGGGAGGCTCAGAACCGGATCAGGTAATCGCCACCGGTGTTGGGCCGTGAGCGGGAATCGAACCCGGGGAGCCGTGACACACACACAGGTAGTCTACACGTGTATGTACCGACACGTGATGTACACACCGATATTTGAATTCTCAGAGCTCGAATTTCGCCAAATTAAGTGCGGAAAGAAATTTTAATTAACGAGGGTTTTTTTTTTTTGCGTGTGCACTCATCGATGACCGGGCTGATATCGTCAACTCGCAACCCTTGGGAACCCGGTTTCAACCACAACTCACCCTATATGAGTCTATGGCGTGAGTCTGTGAGCCGCTATGGGAGTCTACGGGTCTCTATATGAGTCTATGGGTCTCCTTGGGAATGTATTGTTCTTTACGTGAGCCTTTGGTTCTCTATACGAGTCTATGAACCTACATGTGAGTATATGGCTTTCTATGCGAGCCTGTAGGTTTTATATGCAAGTATGAGTCTCTACGTGACTGTTTATTTGTTTTTAATATTATTGCTATTTGTATTTTACCAGGTAAGGGCCCCAGGGAGCTAAATAACTCAATCTTTCTGAAAAAAATGATAGCCACAAATGATAGCTGCACGAAGTGGCCAAATGCATGGAACGCGTGACGTTGATTCTAAATGGGGAGGGAAAACCCTGGAGGAGGACCCGGGGAAAGATCCACGCGACCACGGGGAGAGAGAGGCCAGTTCAGTTTTATTTATTAGGTACTAGCTGTACTACTACCCGGCTTAAGCCCGGGACTTGGATCCACCACGCGCGGCCGCCTTTGTCTCTCCCCAGTGGCGATGTTCACACACCACAGCAGTTACTCGTTTTGAGGCTGAGTCGACCTAGGGGAGGCCCAGGAGCGGTTGAAATAATCGCCACCGGTGGTGGGCGTGAGCGGGAATCGAACTCGGGTCGCCGGGTTCGTAGCGCAGCGCGCTTAGCACTACACTACAATGCGTTACGCTTCCACGTGCGAGGGTCACGTGACAGATTTAACGTCACAGGTCACTTGCCGTGCAAAACAAATATGCATTATTGAGCTCCCCCCCCCCCAAAAAAAAAAATGTGTGTTTTTTATAATGTTTGCATGGTGCACAGTCTGGAAAGTACCCACACGGCAAATTTCAAGTTTGTTGCATGTCGGGAAGTACGCTAAACATTTTGAACAGACAACACATATTCACAACTTTGCCTTTTATATATATGGAGATAACCCTGTGAGACATGCGGCTTTTGGACTCGGGTACAACCGCAACCAAAAACATGAACAAGAAACATCTTAAAGTGACTACACGCAACAGAAAACAATCCTGGGAAGAAAAAAAACAGCACAGAGAGAAACCGCAAACTCCAAATACACAGCAGCAGGCGTCAGGAGTCGGGATCGAACCCAATCAGGGTAATCATATTGCAATTCTTAGAAAGATACAAATTAACAGAGGTTTGCGTTGCTTATGCAAACTGGTTAGGTTAATTAATTAAAATCGATTCCAGCGCTCACGATTCCCGCTATCGAATCGCCAGTTGTAAGAGTCGATTAAAAAGTCGACTCATACACCTGCTATGTAATCGGCTCACGTGATCCCTGCAGCCACTATAGGTCGCTATAATGCACCACTGGAGGGGAAGGATGTGGGCAGGGGACGATCCTGATGCGGTGGCCCTGAGCCAGCGGTGGAAATTCCACATTGCCATGACGGAAGCGAGCCTCTTCAAATTGTAACACATAGGTCGTGCTGCGCGTTTAATGAACCCCGAATGGTGGTGATGATAACGGTGGTATTGATAATGATTGTGATGGTGTTCACGATTATATTGTATTGGTGATGGTGTGGTTATAATGTTGAAGATGGTGTGAATAATGATGATGGTGATGATAGTGATGATGATGATGACGATAATAATTGTGATGGTGTTCATGATTATATTGGTGATGTGGTTTTGATGTTGATGGTGGTGTAAATGAAGATGATGGAGATGATGATTCTGATGATGATGGTGTTGATGATGATAGTGAAAGTGATGGTCTTCATGACTATTCTAGTGATGACGTGGTGATGATGTTGATGATGGCGGTGTTGATGGCGATGGCCATGATGGTAATGAAGATTGTGCGTGAGACCACTGTGAGATGGTATTGCGATGCGTGAGCGGGGGAGATGTGGCGCAGTGATTAGCGCAGTGCTACCAACCAGGCCCAACCGAGTTCGATTCCCGGCCACGGCTCGAACAATCAGATGGCGAAAGACATCTGAACCGGTCCTGGGATTCCACAGTATGTCGACTCAGCCTTAAATTACTCCCTGTTGCGGAGTGCAAACGTTAGCAGTGGGGAGACAAAGGCGGCCGGGTGTGGCACTGACCAAACCACCACCTCATGTGCCGTTCCATACTTAATAGGTGCTCGCTAACAGCCCTTGCCCCGACCCCCTGAATTGCATATATGGGGAATCGTTGCTTTGTGTATATGAAAGTGTGTGTGCGTGTATAGTTGTGTGTATGTCTTTACTTTATATTAAAGTGTGTGTGTGTTAATAATAGTGCGTGTGTGTCTTGTCGTGTATGTACCGTATATATGAAGGAGTGTGTTTGTGTAGTTGTGTGTTTATATGGGTGCATGTGTTCTGTTAAGTTATGCCCAGGCACGTATCGCGAGTGTGTGTGTGTTCTTGTGATTGTGTGTGCGTGTGACTGCCAGTGCGCCTATGTGAGCGTGTTTTTATCTGTGTATGTGCGTGTGTGTGTTGGTGTGTGTATGGGTGTGTTCTTGGGTGTAATGTGTGTGTGTTCGTGCGTGTATATGCCTATGAGGTGGTGTTTGTGTGTGTTCGTATGTGTGTAATTTTATCTGTGTGTGTGTGTTCGTGCGTGTATGGGTGCGTTCTTGAGTGTAATGTGTGTGTTTGTATATGTCTATGTGTCTGTGTTCGTGTGTGTGTGTATTTTTATCTGGGTGTGTGTTCGTGTTTGTATGGGTGTGTTCTTGGGTGTAATGTGTGTGTGTTCGTGCGTGTATATGTCTTTGTGTTTGTTTCTGTGCGTTCGTGTGTCTGTGTTCGTGTGTGTTGATTTTTGTCTGTGTGTGTGTGTTCGTGTGTGTATGGGTGTGTTCTTGGGTGTAATGTGTGTGTGTTCGTGCGTGTATATGTCTTTGTGTTGGTTTCTGTGTGTTCGTGTGTCTGTGTTCGTGTGTGTATTTGTATCTGTGTGTGTGTGTTCGTGTGTGTATGGGTGTGTTCTTGGGTGTAATGTGTGTGTGTTCGTGTTTGTATGGGTGTGTTCTTGGGTGTAATGTGTGTGTGTTCGTGCGTGTATATGTCTATGTGTTTTTTTCTGTGTGCTCGTGTGTCTGTGTTCGTGTGTGTATTTTTATATGTGTGTGTATGGGTGTGTTTTTATGTGCGCGCTGCGCTATGAACCTTGCGACCCAGGTTCGATTCCCGCTCACGGCCAATACCGGTGACGATTTTCTGAACCGGTCCTGGGCTTCCCCTAGGTCGACTCAGCCTCAAATTAGTACCTGGTGTGGTGCATACACATCGCCACTTTGGAGACAAAGGCGGCCGGGCGTGGTGTTGGCCACCCACCCCCTCGTGTGCCGTGCCGGCATTCATTGGTGCTACTCGCTAACAGCACTTGCCCCTACAGTCTGTTAAGGCTATACGGGCGATCTTTGTCTTTTGTGTATGTATGTATGTGTGTTCGTGTGTGCCTGTGTTCGTGTGTGTGCGTGTATGGCCTCAAGGTGCACATGGCCTGGCACAAGCGTCGTGGTGACGTCACCGCCACTTAGTGGCGAATGGCGATTGTTGTTGCGTGTATGTGGCCTGTGTGTATGAGTTCGAATCCCTACCCACGACCAATAACAATATCAGCGAACTCACCCTGGGCCTTCCCCGATGTCGACTCAGCCTTGAATCAATACCTTGGCGAAGTGTGAAAACATCAGCATTTGGAGAGACAAAGGCGGCCGGGAGTGGTGTTGGCCATCCCACCCCCTGGCGTGCTCGCTAACAGCACTTTCCCCCAACGGTCTTGAAGGCTACACGGGAGAGCTTTGCCTGTGTTGTTTTGTGTCTGTGTCCGTGTGTTCTCTTAAGTTATGCCCAAGCACGTGTGATCCGTGTGTGTGTAAGTCAATAAGTGTGTGTGTGTAGGGCGGAGGGGAGCGGTGGCACAGTGGTTAGCGCGCAACTGCACTACGAACCCGGTTGGATCCGCAGTTCGATTCCCCGGCCACGTCTACTAGCATCGGTGACGAAGTGATGTCAGAACCGGTGCCGGCTGAGTCAAACCCCTGGGTCGACTTAGCCTTAAACGAAAAAATTATAATACCACCTGGTGTGTTGTATGTAAAACATCGGCACTGGGGACACAAACGTGGCCGGGCGTGGTTCCAGCCACTGTGCGCCGTATCGGTCGGAATCGGTGCACGCTCCACAGCACTTGCCCCAACAGTCTATGTTAGGCTACACGGGGGCCCTTTGTCATTGTGTAGTTGTAATCGTGTCTGTGTGTGTGCTTGAGTCTCCGTGCCTGTGCTTTGTGTGTGTGTATATAGCACTTGACCCAACAGCGTATAAGGCTATATTGGGGACCTTTGTTTGTGTTGATGTTAGTAAGTCTTTGCATGAGTGTATCCGTGTTTGTATCTCCGTGTGCATGTCTGTATATATGTGGGAGTGACGAGTATCTGAACCGGTGCTGGGGCCTCCCCTAGGTCGACTCAGCCTCAAATTAGTACTTGTCGCGACGTGTAAACATCGCCACTGGGGAGACAAAGGCGGCCGGGCGTGGTGCTGGCCACCCACCCCCTCGCGTGCCGTATTGGACTTCATAGGTGCTCGCTAACAGCACCTCGCCCCAACAGTCTATTAAGTCTGTACGGGGGATGTGTAGCTTTGTAACCTATAACACCTGGGTCTGTCCCGTGACCTCCTACCAGCGAGTCTTCAACACTTCACGTGGCCTCAAAGTGCACCTAGCCTGGCACCGGCGCGGCGGTGACGATGACGTCACTGAGTGGCGAATGGCGGCTGTTTGTTGTTGTTGTTGTGTGCGCCGTCTGCTAAGTTATGCCCGAGCACGTGTTGTGTGTGCGTATGGACCAGGGTATAAGTAGTCAATAAGTGTGTTGTGTGTTGTGTGCGGGGAGCGGCGGTGCAGCGGTTAGCGCGCTGCGCTATGAACCTGCCGGAGCCGAGGTTCGATTTCCGCTCGCGGCCACCCCCACCATCATCAACCACGACGATGCGAGTGGATCTCAGTTCGATGCACGGCCACCACCACCATCACGGCCACGGCTAGCATCAGTGACGAATGATGTCGGAACCGGTGCCAGAGGCAACCCCCTGGGTCGACTCGCAGGTCGGCTCAGCCTCAAATGAGTAGCCCGGTGCGGTGTGTAAGCGTCGCCACTGGGGAGACAAAGGCGGCCGGACGTGGTTCTGGCCACCCCCTCGTGTGCCGTTCCGGCCTTTATAGGTGCTCGTGAACAGCGCAGTAGTTTGTTGTGCTGACAAAGACGGGGAGGGGGGGGGGGTCTTTTTGTCTTAATGTGGTCCCCCTCTTTAAGAAAGGTGACCGCAGCAGTGATTGTAACAACTACCGGGGCATCTTCCTCATCAGTGTGAGGCCGGGAGTGGTCCTGGCAAGGGCTATTTGCCTTCATTTACAGGCAGCATGCTGAGGAGAGGCTTGCGGAGCCCCAGTGTGGTTCAAGACCGGGGCGGTCCTGGACAGACACCATTGTCTCTGCTTAGCTGCTACAGCAGAGGTGTGGGGAATTCCAACAGGACCGACACCTCTGACTTATTGACCTGGTCAAGGCCTACGATACCATCAATAGGCCAGAGCTCTGGGTTATTATTCGTGCTTTCTGGATCCCTGACTGTCTGCTCACAATCATTGAGGACCGGAGTCGGAGTCATCTCCTGTTCATGTTGGGGGGGGGGGGGGGGTGGGCGGTGGGATGTCCTCTGCCCACGTAGCCCAAGAAGCCTTCCATATCTGTACCGGAGGAATTTCCATCTGATACAGATGCAATGAGAGGCTGATCGATGCCCGGGTGCGTGCAAGGGATGGCTTCCTATTGGCCAACCATGTGATGTACGCTGATGATCTGGTCATTGCTGCTCGCTCTGAGATGGAATTGGAAACGCTGCTACTGAACTTAAAAGGTGCTAACTAAGAGATGGGGCTCTACCATCAGCCCCACAAACACAAAGCACCTGGGATTGTTTTCAATGTCATCGAATGCTTCCCTCTCTACACTCCCCATGAGTGATTTGGGCAGAGAGTGGAGAAGTTTCCGTACCTGGGCAGTGTGCTTATGACCGACTCCGATTTGGCAGCAGAGGTGTCACTCCGAATCAGTCGAGCGTCTTTGTATTTTCATCAGCTCCGTAACGATGCGTGGAACCTACAGGAAGCTCCAGGTCTTCTCGGCCACAATTATCCCCTCCCTCTTTTGTGCTTGCGAAACATTTAGACTGGGCTGCCGACGATCCATCCTGCGTTTAACCAGGCCGGATTGTGTGAGAAGCTCACAGATGACTGGTACCAGCAGTGTTAAGATCGGCACACGAGGGGGTGGGAAGCCAGAACCACGCCCGGCCGCCTTTGTCTCCCCAGTGGCGATGTTTACACATCGCATCGGGTACTCGTTTGAGGCTGAATCAACCGAGGGGAGCCCCATGATCGGTTCAGATAATCGTAATTGGTGTTCGCCGTGAGCGGGAATCGAACTCGGGTCGCGGGGGTCATAGGGCAGCGCGCTAACCGCTACGCTACCGCTCCCCCCATACATCCACACGAACAAACAGACAGACACACAGGCAGATAGACACCAACATGCATACATACACACACAGCGACACCCACTATACACACACACGCGCGCACACCAGAGAGAATGAGAAACTGAGAGATGTAGAGTTAGACTGGGGGAGAAAGGGGGAGAGAGAAAGAGACATTGACAGACCGGGAGATGGGAAGAGAGATGGGAGGGGGGGGACAGAGAGGGGAGAGTGAGAAGAGATCTCGGGAGAGGGACATCGGGAGAGAGAGAGAGGGACAAGGAGAGACAGGGAGTGGACGACGAGAAAGAGGGGATGAGAGATGGGAAGAGAGATGGGGAGAGAGATGGGGAGAGAGATGGGGAGAGAGATGGGGAGAGAGATGGGGAGAGAGATGGGGAGAGAGATGGGGAGGGAGATGGGGAGAGAGATGGGGAGAGAGATGGGGAGAGAGATGGGGAGAGAGATGGGGAGAGAGATGGGGGGAGAGATGGCGTTGAGCAGGCGGGGGTCCGTGACGGAGAGCGATGGGATATGTAGGGGAAAGATGGGAGATAGTGACAGAGGGAGAGTGAGAGAGAAGAGGAAGGGAGAGCGATTTAGAGAGATGCAGAAAGAGGAAGAGAGAGGGATGGGGAGAGTAAAAATAAAAAAGAGAGTTGCTGAGAGAGAGGCGGGGGGGGGGTGGAGACAGACTGGGAGAAGGGGGAGAGAGATGCAGGGAGAGAGGAGGGGAGAGGGGCAGAGATGCAGGGAGAGAGGAGCGGGGGAGAGTGTGTGGGAGCGCGCGTTCATCTCTGAGAGAGTGCGTGTGCTGCATAAAGATTTCCCCCCCCCCCCCGGCTTCCCCCTCCCCTCCCGCCGCTGCCCCTCCCCCCATCTCCCTCCCCACACACGCAGCACACACGAAGGTCAATGCAGGAGGGAGACTGTGGGGGGTGGGATGAGGTGGGGGCGGGGAAGCGGGGGTGCAGGGACGGGACCTCCCATGGGACCCATGCAGGTGCCCCCCCCCTCCTCCCCCATCTCCCCCTCCCCCCATCTCCCCCCCCCCCCCCATCACGTCCCACCCCCCTCCCTGCCTCTTGTCCCCCCTCGCTGTGTCTCTGGTTGCTGTGAGTGGTGATGGAGCTGTGTTTGTGTTTATGAGTTCATACTGATGCTGCTGCTGGTGCTGATGATGATTTAGATGATTGTTGTATTGATGAAGATGATGATGTTGTTGGAATTGTTACTGATGAAGATGATGTTGATATTGATGATGGTGATGAGGAAGATGATGAGATTGATGATGATAGTGATTAAAATGAGTATTGTATTTATGATGATATTGAGATTGATGATGATAATATTGAGATTATTATTAATGATGATGAGATTGATGTTGCTTGTGCTGATGATTATTGGATTTATGAAGATGATGTTGACATTGTTACTGATGCAGATGACGTCGAGATTGATGATGATGATGATGTTGATATTGAGATTATTATTAATGGTGATGTTGACATTGATGATGCTGGTGATGATTAAGATTAATGTTGTTATGATGATATTGAGATAATTATTGATGATGTTGATATTGATTATGTTGAAGAGTATTCATAAAAGAAGGTGATATTGCGATTGATATTGAGATTGATAATGAAGATGTTGAGATTAATGATGATATTATGATGATGTTCAGATTTGTTTTAATGGATGATCATCAGAATAAAACTGAAATCAATGATATTGAGACCATTGTCGATGAAGTTTGCGTCGTTTATTTATCGTGATGAAATGTATCTTTACGTTGATAACGATCGGACGGTTTGCTATCTTTGATTATGGCGGCGATGATGATTACTGACGAGTCGTTAACATCGACACCAAACAGCTCCGTCCCCCACGACGTGTGTGTGTGTGTGTGTTACTAAAGCCAATGAGCTCGTAACGAGCGGCACGCCACGGCCAGCAAACGACGAGACGCGACCCCCTCCACGAGGGGGCCAACCCGGAGATGCACCGTGCTCCATCTTCGCCAGCCTTGGTTCTCATCGGCAGCGCGCGGGACCCAAGGGGGCTGTCAGCATCGTCTGCCCTGCTCAGGCAGCTCCACGTTCGCACGGCGGGGTTCCGGTGCAGTCGTTGGACGAACGTCGTCCAGTTTAATCGACCCCTTCAAGCTCCACGATGACAATGATGATTGGCTGAGTTGGTCTCGGCCAAGCGGAGTTGGGACTCGCCCAGGAGAGGGTCCGGTTCTCTCCGCACAGAGACCCCCCGCTGCCACACACCCCGTGCCTGTCAAGGAGACCAGGGCTTGGTACAGAGCGGCGATTCTCAGCGGGTGCGTCACGAATCACCAGTGGGTCTGTGACGGACCTCCAAGGTGGTCATCGGGGCTGCGGTGCCAACGCAGCTTGATGCGGACGATACTTGCCAACGTTTATTATACCCTTTGTTTCGGACGTGAATTCATCATTTTACTTTTTTTTAATTCAAGTCGGGGTGTAAACGACCCTGATTCAACTACCCCGAACTCTAAGATCTAAATGCCTCCTGTAAAAAAAACTAAAACACAAAAAAACGTATAGCTGCGTTTAAAACAAATACATTCCTGGGAATATTAATCATTTTATGTTACAGGTATTTAGAGCTATAAAAGTGAATGCGTTTTGTGTCACCGGGGGTGGAAGGACTGGCGTGGTCCGTGGAAATATTCACATCAGTGTTTAGAGACACTGGGTTAGAGGGTGCACAGTGTCCGTGTCAGAGAGACACTGTGTTAGATTGTGCACAGTGTCCGTGTCAGAGAGACACTGTGTTAGATTGTGCACAGTGTCCGTGTCAGAGAGACACTGTGTTAGAGGGTGACAGTGTCCGTGTCAGAGAGACACTGTGTTAGAGGGTGACAGTGTCCGTGTCAGAGAGACACTGTGTTCGATTGTGACAGTGTCCGTGTCAGAGAGACACTGTGTTAGAGTGTGCACAGTGTCCGTGTCAGAGAGACACTGTGTTAGATTGTGACAGTGTCCATGTCAGAGACACACTGTGTTAGAGTGTGCACAGTGTCCGTGTCAGAGGGACACTGTGTTAGAGGGTGACAGTGTCCATGTCAGAGAGACACTGTGTTAGAGTGTGCACAGTGTCCGTGTCAGAGAGACACTGTGTTAGAGTGTGCACAGTGTCCGTGTCAGAGAGACACTGTGTTAGAGTGTGATAGTGTCCGTGTCAGAGAGACACTGTGTTAGATTGTGCACAGTGTCCGTGTCAGAGAGACACTGTGTTAGATTGTGCACAGTGTCCGTGTCAGAGAGACACTGTGTTAGAGGGTGACAGTGTCCGTGTCAGAGAGACACTGTGTTAGAGGGTGACAGTGTCCGTGTCAGAGAGACACTGTGTTCGATTGTGACAGTGTCCGTGTCAGAGAGACACTGTGTTAGAGTGTGCACAGGGTCCGTGTCAGAGAGACACTGTGTTAGATTGTGACAGTGTCCATGTCAGAGACACACTGTGTTAGAGTGTGCACAGTGTCCGTGTCAGAGGGAAACTGTGTTAGAGGGTGACAGTGTCCATGTCAGAGAGACACTGTGTTAGAGTGTGCACAGTGTCCGTGTCAGAGAGACACTGTGTTAGAGTGTGCACAGTGTCCGTGTCAGAGAGACACTGTGTTAGAGTGTGATAGTGTCCGTGTCAGAGAGACACTGTGTTAGATTGTGACAGTGTCCGTGTCAGAGAGACACTGTGTTAGATTGTGATAGTGTCCGTGTCAGAGAGACACTGGGTTAGATTGTGACAGTGTCCGTGTCAGAGAGACACTGTGTTAGTGGGTGACAGTGTCCGTGTCAGAGAGACACTGTGTTAGAGGGTGCACAGTGTCCGTGTCAGAGAGACACTGTGTTAGTGGGTGACAGTGTCCGTGTCAGAGAGACACTGTGTTAGAGTGTGCACAGTGTCCGTGTCAGAGAGACACTGTGTTAGAGTGTGCACAGTGTCCGTGTCAGAGAGACACTGTGTTAGATTGTGACAGTGTCCGTGTCAGAGAGACACTGTGTTAGATTGTGACAGTGTCCGTGTCAGAGAGACACTGGGTTAGATTGTGACAGTGTCCGTGTCAGAGAGACACTGTGTTAGTGGGTGACAGTGTCCGTGTCAGAGAGACACTGTGTTAGAGGGTGCACAGTGTCCGTGTCAGAGAGACACTGTGTTAGAGCGTGATAGTGTCCGTGTCAGAGAGACACTGTGTTAGAGTGTGCACAGTGTCCGTGTCAGAGAGACACTGTGTTAGAGTGTGCACAGTGTCCGTGTCAGAGAGACACTGTGTTAGATTGTGACAGTGTCCGTGTCAGAGAGACACTGTGTTAGATTGTGACAGTGTCCGTGTCAGAGAGACACTGGGTTAGATTGTGTACAGTGTCCGTGTCAGAGAGACACTGGGTTAGATTGTGTACAGTGTCCGTGTCAGAGAGACACTGGGTTAGATTGTGACAGTGTCCGTGTCAGAGAGACACTGGGTTAGAGCGTGCACAGTGTCCGTGTCAGAGAGACACTGAGTTAGAGGGTGATAGTGTCCGTGTCAGAGAGACACTGTGTTAGATTGTGACAGTGTCCGTGTCAGAGAGACACTGTGTTAGATTGTGACAGTGTCCGTGTCAGAGAGACACTGTGTTAGAGTGTGACAGTGTCCGTGTCAGAGAGACACTGTGTTAGATTGTGACAGTGTCCGTGTCAGAGAGACACTGTGTTAGAGTGTGACAGTGTCCGTGTCAGAGAGACACTGTGTTAGAGGGTGACAGTGTCCGTGTCAGAGAGACACTGTGTTAGAGGGTGACAGTGTCCGTGTCAGAGAGACACTGTGTTAGATTGTGACAGTGTCCGTGTCAGAGAGACACTGTGTTAGAGCGTGCACAGTGGCGGTGTCAGAGGGACACTGTGTTAGAGGGTGACAGTGTCCATGTCAGAGAGACACTGTGTTAGAGCGTGCACAGTGTCCGTGTCAGAGAGACACTGTGTTAGTGGGTGACAGTGTCCGTGTCAGAGAGATACTGTGTTAGAGTGTGCACAGTGTCCGTGTCAGAGAGACACTGTGTTAGAGGGTGACAGTGTCCGTGTCAGAGAGACACTGTGTTAGAGTGTGCACAGTGTCCGTGTCAGAGAGACACTGTGTTAGATTGTGACAGTGTCCGTGTCAGAGAGACACTGTGTTAGATTGTGCACAGTGTCCGTGTCAGAGAGACACTGTGTTAGTGGGTGACAGTGTCCATGTCAGAGAGACACTGGGTTAGTGGTGATAGTGTCCGTGTCAGAGAGACACTGTGTTAGAGTGTGACAGTGTCCGTGTCAGAGAGACACTGTGTTAGAGGGTGACAGTGTCCGTGTCAGAGAGACACTGTGTTAGAGGGTGATAGTGTCCGTGTCAGAGAGACACTGTGTTAGAGGGTGCACAGTGTCCGTGTCAGAGAGACACTGTGTTAGAGGGTGATAATGTCCGTGCCAGAGAGACACTGTGTTAGAGGGTGACAGTGTCCGTGTCAGAGAGACACTGTGTTAGATTGTGACAGTGTCCGTGTCAGAGACACACTGTGTTAGAGTGTGCACAGTGTCCGTGTCAGAGAGACACTGGGTTAGATTGTGACAGTGTCCGTGTCAAAGAGACACTGGGTTAGAGCGTGCACAGTGTCCGTGTCAGAGAGACACTGTGTTAGAGGGTGACAGTGTCCGTGTCAGAGAGACACTGTGCTAGAGGGTGACAGTGTCCGTGTCAGAGAGACACTGGGTTAGATTGTGACAGTGTCCGTGTCAGAGAGACACTGGGTTAGAGCGTGCACAGTGTCCGTGTCAGAGAGACACTGTGTTAGATTGTGACAGTGTCCGTGTCAGAGAGACACTGTGTTAGAGCGTGCACAGTGGCGGTGTCAGAGGGACACTGTGTTAGAGGGTGACAGTGTCCATGTCAGAGAGACACTGTGTTAGAGCGTGCACAGTGTCCGTGTCAGAGAGACACTGTGTTAGTGGGTGACAGTGTCCGTGTCAGAGAGATACTGTGTTAGAGTGTGCACAGTGTCCGTGTCAGAGAGACACTGTGTTAGAGGGTGACAGTGTCCGTGTCAGAGAGACACTGTGTTAGAGTGTGCACAGTGTCCGTGTCAGAGAGACACTGTGTTAGATTGTGACAGTGTCCGTGTCAGAGAGACACTGTGTTAGATTGTGCACAGTGTCCGTGTCAGAGAGACACTGTGTTAGTGGGTGACAGTGTCCATGTCAGAGAGACACTGGGTTAGTTGTGATAGTGTCCGTGTCAGAGAGACACTGTGTTAGAGTGTGACAGTGTCCGTGTCAGAGAGACACTGTGTTAGAGGGTGACAGTGTCCGTATCAGAGAGACACTGTGTTAGAGGGTGATAGTGTCCGTGTCAGAGAGACACTGTGTTAGAGCGTGCACAGTGGCGGTGTCAGAGGGACACTGTGTTAGAGGGTGACAGTGTCCATGTCAGAGAGACACTGTGTTAGAGCGTGCACAGTGTCCGTGTCAGAGAGACACTGTGTTAGTGGGTGACAGTGTCCGTGTCAGAGAGACACTGTGTTAGAGTGTGATAGTGTCCGTGTCAGAGAGACACTGTGTTAGATTGTGCACAGTGTCCGTGTCAGAGAGACACTGTGTTAGATTGTGCACAGTGTCCGTGTCAGAGAGACACTGTGTTAGAGGGTGACAGTGTCCGTGTCAGAGAGACACTGTGTTAGAGGGTGACAGTGTCCGTGTCAGAGAGACACTGTGTTCGATTGTGACAGTGTCCGTGTCAGAGAGACACTGTGTTAGAGTGTGCACAGTGTCCGTGTCAGAGAGACACTGTGTTAGATTGTGACAGTGTCCATGTCAGAGACACACTGTGTTAGAGTGTGCACAGTGTCCGTGTCAGAGGGAAACTGTGTTAGAGGGTGACAGTGTCCATGTCAGAGAGACACTGTGTTAGAGTGTGCACAGTGTCCGTGTCAGAGAGACACTGTGTTAGAGTGTGCACAGTGTCCGTGTCAGAGAGACACTGTGTTAGAGTGTGATAGTGTCCGTGTCAGAGAGACACTGTGTTAGATTGTGCACAGTGTCCGTGTCAGAGAGACACTGTGTTAGATTGTGCACAGTGTCCGTGTCAGAGAGACACTGTGTTAGAGGGTGACAGTGTCCGTGTCAGAGAGACACTGTGTTAGAGGGTGACAGTGTCCGTGTCAGAGAGACACTGTGTTCGATTGTGACAGTGTCCGTGTCAGAGAGACACTGTGTTAGAGTGTGCACAGTGTCCGTGTCAGAGAGACACTGTGTTAGATTGTGACAGTGTCCATGTCAGAGACACACTGTGTTAGAGTGTGCACAGTGTCCGTGTCAGAGGGAAACTGTGTTAGAGGGTGACAATGTCCATGTCAGAGAGACACTGTGTTAGAGTGTGCACAGTGTCCGTGTCAGAGAGACACTGTGTTAGAGTGTGCACAGTGTCCGTGTCAGAGAGACACTGTGTTAGAGTGTGATAGTGTCCGTGTCAGAGAGACACTGTGTTAGAATGTGACAGTGTCCGTGTCAGAGAGACACTGTGTTAGATTGTGACAGTGTCCGTGTCAGAGAGACACTGGGTTAGATTGTGACAGTGTCCGTGTCAGAGAGACACTGTGTTAGTGGGTGACAGTGTCCGTGTCAGAGAGACACTGTGTTAGAGGGTGCACAGTGTCCGTGTCAGAGAGACACTGTGTTAGTGGGTGACAGTGTCCGTGTCAGAGAGACACTGTGTTAGAGCGTGATAGTGTCCGTGTCAGAGAGACACTGTGTTAGAGTGTGCACAGTGTCCGTGTCAGAGAGACACTGTGTTAGAGTGTGCACAGTGTCCGTGTCAGAGAGACACTGTGTTAGATTGTGACAGTGTCCGTGTCAGAGAGACACTGTGTTAGATTGTGACAGTGTCCGTGTCAGAGAGACACTGGGTTAGATTGTGTACAGTGTCCGTGTCAGAGAGACACTGGGTTAGATTGTGTACAGTGTCCGTGTCAGAGAGACACTGGGTTAGATTGTGACAGTGTCCGTGTCAGAGAGACACTGGGTTAGAGCGTGCACAGTGTCCGTGTCAGAGAGACACTGAGTTAGAGGGTGATAGTGTCCGTGTCAGAGAGACACTGTGTTAGATTGTGACAGTGTCCGTGTCAGAGAGACACTGTGTTAGATTGTGACAGTGTCCGTGTCAGAGAGACACTGTGTTAGAGTGTGACAGTGTCCGTGTCAGAGAGACACTGTGTTAGATTGTGACAGTGTCCGTGTCAGAGAGACACTGTGTTAGAGTGTGACAGTGTCCGTGTCAGAGAGACACTGTGTTAGAGGGTGACAGTGTCCGTGTCAGAGAGACACTGTGTTAGAGGGTGACAGTGTCCGTGTCAGAGAGACACTGTGTTAGATTGTGACAGTGTCCGTGTCAGAGAGACACTGTGTTAGAGCGTGCACAGTGGCGGTGTCAGAGGGACACTGTGTTAGAGGGTGACAGTGTCCATGTCAGAGAGACACTGTGTTAGAGCGTGCACAGTGTCCGTGTCAGAGAGACACTGTGTTAGTGGGTGACAGTGTCCGTGTCAGAGAGATACTGTGTTAGAGTGTGCACAGTGTCCGTGTCAGAGAGACACTGTGTTAGAGGGTGACAGTGTCCGTGTCAGAGAGACACTGTGTTAGAGTGTGCACAGTGTCCGTGTCAGAGAGACACTGTGTTAGATTGTGACAGTGTCCGTGTCAGAGAGACACTGTGTTAGATTGTGCACAGTGTCCGTGTCAGAGAGACACTGTGTTAGTGGGTGACAGTGTCCATGTCAGAGAGACACTGGGTTAGTGGTGATAGTGTCCGTGTCAGAGAGACACTGTGTTAGAGTGTGACAGTGTCCGTGTCAGAGAGACACTGTGTTAGAGGGTGACAGTGTCCGTGTCAGAGAGACACTGTGTTAGAGGGTGATAGTGTCCGTGTCAGAGAGACACTGTGTTAGAGGGTGCACAGTGTCCGTGTCAGAGAGACACTGTGTTAGAGGGTGATAATGTCCGTGCCAGAGAGACACTGTGTTAGAGGGTGACAGTGTCCGTGTCAGAGAGACACTGTGTTAGATTGTGACAGTGTCCGTGTCAGAGACACACTGTGTTAGAGTGTGCACAGTGTCCGTGTCAGAGAGACACTGTGTTAGAGGGTGACAGTGTCCGTGTCAGAGAGACACTGTGCTAGAGGGTGACAGTGTCCGTGTCAGAGAGACACTGGGTTAGATTGTGACAGTGTCCGTGTCAGAGAGACACTGGGTTAGAGCGTGCACAGTGTCCGTGTCAGAGAGACACTGTGTTAGAGGGTGACAGTGTCCGTGTCAGAGAGACACTGTGCTAGAGGGTGACAGTGTCCGTGTCAGAGAGACACTGGGTTAGATTGTGACAGTGTCCGTGTCAGAGAGACACTGGGTTAGAGCGTGCACAGTGTCCGTGTCAGAGAGACACTGTGTTAGATTGTGACAGTGTCCGTGTCAGAGAGACACTGTGTTAGAGCGTGCACAGTGGCGGTGTCAGAGGGACACTGTGTTAGAGGGTGACAGTGTCCATGTCAGAGAGACACTGTGTTAGAGCGTGCACAGTGTCCGTGTCAGAGAGACACTGTGTTAGTGGGTGACAGTGTCCGTGTCAGAGAGATACTGTGTTAGAGTGTGCACAGTGTCCGTGTCAGAGAGACACTGTGTTAGAGGGTGACAGTGTCCGTGTCAGAGAGACACTGTGTTAGAGTGTGCACAGTGTCCGTGTCAGAGAGACACTGTGTTAGATTGTGACAGTGTCCGTGTCAGAGAGACACTGTGTTAGATTGTGCACAGTGTCCGTGTCAGAGAGACACTGTGTTAGTGGGTGACAGTGTCCATGTCAGAGAGACACTGGGTTAGTGGTGATAGTGTCCGTGTCAGAGAGACACTGTGTTAGAGTGTGACAGTGTCCGTGTCAGAGAGACACTGTGTTAGAGGGTGACAGTGTCCGTATCAGAGAGACACTGTGTTAGAGGGTGATAGTGTCCGTGTCAGAGAGACACTGTGTTAGAGCGTGCACAGTGGCGGTGTCAGAGGGACACTGTGTTAGAGGGTGACAGTGTCCATGTCAGAGAGACACTGTGTTAGAGCGTGCACAGTGTCCGTGTCAGAGAGACACTGTGTTAGTGGGTGACAGTGTCCATGTCAGAGAGACACTGGGTTAGTGGTGATAGTGTCCGTGTCAGAGAGACACTGTGTTAGAGTGTGACAGTGTCCGTGTCAGAGAGACACTGTGTTAGAGGGTGACAGTGTCCGTGTCAGAGAGACACTGTGTTAGAGGGTGATAGTGTCCGTGTCAGAGAGACACTGTGTTAGAGGGTGCACAGTGTCCGTGTCAGAGAGACACTGTGTTAGAGGGTGATAGTGTCCGTGCCAGAGAGACACTGTGTTAGAGGGTGACAGTGTCCGTGTCAGAGAGACACTGTGTTAGATTGTGACAGTGTCCGTGTCAGAGACACACTGTGTTAGAGTGTGCACAGTGTCCGTGTCAGAGAGACACTGTGCTAGAGGGTGACAGTGTCCGTGTCAGAGAGACACTGAGTTAGATTGTGACAGTGTCCGTGTCAGAGAGACACTGGGTTAGAGCGTGCACAGTGTCCGTGTCAGAGAGACACTGTGTTAGAGGGTGACAGTGTCCGTGTCAGAGAGACACTGTGCTAGAGGGTGACAGTGTCCGTGTCAGAGAGACACTGGGTTAGATTGTGACAGTGTCCGTGTCAGAGAGACACTGGGTTAGAGCGTGCACAGTGTCCGTGTCAGAGAGACACTGTGTTAGATTGTGACAGTGTCCGTGTCAGAGAGACACTGGGTTAGAGCGTGCACAGTGGCCGTGTCGGAGGGACACTGATCCTGCGCCTCTGAGAACCTTGGTTCGAGCCCTGGGTCTGGGTGTCTCTCTGCGCATCTCAGAGAGGGTTCATAATGGCCGTGTCAGAGACCCTGAACCAGCACAGCTGAGGGTTTGCTAGAGGAGGTGGTGGTGTAGGAGGATGTGGTGTAGGAGGAGGTGGTGTCGGAGGAGGTGGGTGTGGAGGGTGAGGAGGAGGAGCGCCCCCTCTCGTGCTGGGTGAAAGAGGCGACTGCAGGAGGAGCAGGAGGAGACGCGACTCCGATTGGCGTGGGGGGGGGGCTGTGGCGTCGTCATCTTCCGTGGCCGTTCTCTGACGCGGCGACGACTCCTCACCTCGTCACAACGACGCGACCGCCACGTGGTTGCTGTTGTTATTTTGTGTCCCCCCCCCCAGTAGAAGAATGAAAGGGAATCCAAACGAGGCAATGTTGATTGCTGAGAGAGCTTGGCGTATTATTGCGCATCTCTGCCGCGATAGCGGGAAGACTCATTGAGGGCAAAGGGTCCTTTGTGCAATTATGAATTGCAGGTTCGGGAAAAATCCTTACGACCCTTCAGATGAACCCTATTTAATCTGGCGTCGAAATGTGCTCCGCATACAGAAAATGTGTCACCGAGTGTGTTATTAGGGTTGTTTGTGGACCAAATCGAGGCTGAGACGACCCGACGATTCATGATGGGTGCCTTGGACTGGTCCGTTCATTATTATTTTTTTGCTTTTCAACCAAAACAATTCAGTCCACTCAGCCCTCCCGTTCCACATCAGCCCACCTCTTCTCTAGCCAGTGTCACTCGCTCACAATTAACCACTCACACATCAGCCCACCTCTTCTCTAGCCCGTGCCACTCACTCACACTCTCTCAACCACCTACACATCAGCCAAAGCTCTTCTTGAACCCGTGCCACGCACTCACACTCTGTCAACCACCCACACACCAGCCCACATTTGCTCAAGCCCGTGCCCATTAAGCCACCTTTATGCAGCCGAATATACATTTTTGGGCATGCTGGCTACGTCACCCAGCCAACGCATCCTTACCATCTGAGGGAGCTCAGTGATGGGACAATGATTTGTAAATGTCATGAAACAAGGTTATGATTGGGACCACACACAGCGTGACAGGCCACGCAGCCTCACACAACCGATCTTGTTGTTGTCGCGTTCTGACCCAGCCCCCAGTGGACATCTGTGAAAAAGAGCTTCATAGCTCATCGGATTCCCCCAGTATGAATATTCATGTTTTGAAAAGATGATGCCGCTGAGCTGATGCAGACCTAGTCCTCCGTTGACAAACTGGAGCCAGTCATGGGAACTCCTGGGCGTCGATAACACAGAGTACCCGGGCAGGCGCGTTGTTTTGGGGATGGAACTCATGGGAAGTTCTCACCTCAGAGTCGACAAGGACTCCGTTTGAGCCACGGGCAGGTAGGTCATCAGCACACGAAACACAGTTCGTCAGTACTGCTGTGCGTAGAGCGAGCGTGTTGCATGATGGATGTTGTAAGTATGTACGTTGAACTTCTTTGGAACCCTACGTTATAACGCGGTTTCTTTCTCGGAGCTGTGCGACATGAGCGGAGTGATACAGGGACGCGGAGTGATGCAATGACGCGGAGTGATACAGTGACGAGGAGTGATACAGGAACGCGGAGTGATACAGGGACGCGATTGCGTACCCTCAGTTATTTGCTCCGCTGTCTCACTGCGCGTGCCCACGTCGTATTCCGTCGGACTTTACCGTTTCATCATTTAAAAGGGAAGTAGTATTTGGCTGGGCGCGTATTTCGCTGAATGCGGCACTTTGCGGGAACGCATCTCACCACGTTAAACGAGGACTGCCTGCGTCGCTGCCAGCAGCTGGATGAGGCAACGTCAGGGTCCGTGACCTGAGTTGGACACACCCAACCCCTAACACCACACGCTGTAGGCAAGTGGACGATTTATTTTACGAAGGATAAGATCCGATGGCCAGTGGAGAGAGCAGCTGACAACTCCTCCTCCACGCTCTCCACAGCCACCCAGATCGCCAGGCCCGCATTGCCAATAGGGGCAGCAGGTCATAGGGGCCAATGGCCGGGTGGGACGGTACATTCTGAGGGCTGGTGGGGGGGGGGGGCTTGTGTGTGGGTGAAATTGCAAATGTGATCAAAGTAAATAAAAATATTAACATTTTAATTGTAAAAAAATATATCAAATTTTTTGTTTAAGTAAAAATATATATCTAAAAAAGATATATACTTTTATTTAAAAAAATGTTATTCAAAAAATTAAGTTTAATTCAAATAATTTTTATCCAAAAATTAAAATAGTTATAATTTGAATCAAAATTGTTCAAGTTGATACTTTATATACATTGTTTTATTAAAATATTGTATTACCTCTAATGTGCAGGCTTCATTGCTTATTTCCGCTCTCTGGTTGCCATTAAGTCCCCTCCATATCGGGCAGCCCCAAAAAAGATGCTTCCTCATCGGCCCCATTTGTTGTTGTGGACCCAGCCCCAAAGGGGCCCGATGAGATCGTTCGGCAAAAATCACTCACACGTGTCGTCACGTCGCACCGTCTGGCTACCAGTACTACGCAGTCTCTCGCACAACCCCATTAACAAATATATTAAATAATTGGCCATAGCCTCAAATTGGCTGTGTTTTTTTTACACGTACCTGGACCGATTTTTTTTTTGTCCCAGTTCCGTCACTGCAGATAGCCACGGAGAGTCGAGGGGTCTCCGATAGCAGAGAGTACCCGGGGGGTAGGTGCTTGGGTTTTTCGGTGGGACAGATGGGAAGTTCTCACCCTTCCGCATCACGCTCAACGTTCAGAGTCTCCCAATACTGAATGTGAGCAATTACCAGGCCATCGGCACGCACGCACACACACACACAACGTGTTCCATCAGCAGGAGCCAGAGGTCATGGTGTTAAGGGCAGGAGGCTGTGTTAACATCTCGAAGTGGCGCGATATGTACTACCTCGCCTGGTATACAAGATGTCGTGGGTTCGATCCCGACCCTGACGCCTGCTGCTGCATATTTGCCGTTCGCCTGTCTCTCTCCCCGTGGTGGCGTGGATTTTTGTTTCTCCCACCGGATCCTCCAATAGTTGGGGCTATCGTTTGTGGCCAGGTCGCTTCTGGAAAAGAAAAATAAAGAGCTAAACAGCTCGGTGGGCCTTACCTAGCAAAATTAAAAAAACAAAAAAATATTTGTTGTTTCCTGTTTGCTTGGCCCAGTCACACGTGACAACGGACGCTGCCTGTGCAACGTTATCACCGTCTGCGTCCATGGGAAAATTAAACTCGTGGTTATTTCGTTGTTTCGATTTAAAGCTTTCGTGACTCCAAGGATTCATCTTCTTTGGTTCTTTCGGTAAAGTCACGTAGAATGAGAATACAATAATAAAATAAAATAGGACAATAAAATTCTCACGACGTTTCGGCCACAACACAAGCAGCCTTCATCAGGTGAAAGAACAGAACAGTCGGAACGACAGTGCTCCAATGAGCGTTGTTAAGATTCGCTCAATGGAGCACTGTCGTCCCGACAGTTCTGTTCTTTCACCTGATGAAGGCTGCTTGTGTTGTGGCCGAAACGTCGTGAGAATTTTATTGTCTTATTTTATTATTTTATTCTCATTCTACGTGACTTTACCGAAAGAACCAAAGAAGATATGTTGTTGTTGTTGTTGTTGTTTATTTCCGCGACTGCACAGTCCGACAGATGTTCCCGCTTGGAACAGCAATCTCTGTCGTGCGCCCGAGATGCTGTGTGGGATGTGTGCATAGCGGTGTCGGGACGCCGTGCTGCCCGGCAATATTGACGGTACATTGGCCGCGCGAACGCCTTGCCAGCGTTGTTGAACTGCGGTTTCTTTTTTTTATTGGCCCCGTTCACGGCTGCCCCAAGTTCTTACGTCGCACGATCGGAACGCACATCACGACACACAACAACAACAACAACCGCCGTTCGCCGCTAAGTGACGACGCCTGTGCCAGGCTAGGTGCACCCCGAGGCCACACTCACACACGTATAAAAGCAACAAAGGAAAGACAAAGACCCCCGGCTGTAGGAGAAGTGCTGTTAGCGAGCACCTATGCAGGCCGGCAGGAGACACAGGCGAGGGGGTGATTTGGTGGCCGGCACCACGTCCGGCCGCCTTTGTCTCCCCAGTGGAGATGTTGTTTACACATCGCACCAGGTACTCATTTGAGGCTGATCCAACCTAGGTAAGGCCCAGGCAGGAACTGTTCACATAATTGTCATTGGTTTTGGCCGTGAGCAGGAATCGAACTCGGGTAGCCAGATTAGTAGCGCAGCTCACTAACCGCAACACTACCGCTCTCCACGTATATAAACAAGCCTTCTGTAGCCTTCAGAAGACTTTTGGGGCAAGTGCTGTAAGCGAGCACCTATGCAGGCTGGGACGGCACACGAGGGGGTGGGTAGCCAGCACCACACCGCACATATGCATGGATGCGTGCATACAAACACACAGATGCACACACGTAACAGACACAACATTCTTCGAAGTGTCCTGTAAATGACAACATAGACCCACGCAACTTTTAATTCCAGATTTGATTCCACCGGGCGCAGACATCAACACCACCTCCAGCACCACCACCACCACAGACACCACCATCTCCACCACAGTCGACATCACCCAACACCGCCACCTCCACCATGCACCACTACCTGCACCACTCCCATCTCAACCTCCACCACCAACAACAGCAACCGCCATACGCCACTAAGTGGTGACGTCACCACGGCGCTTGTGCCAGGCTAGGTGCACGTTAAAGCCACGTGAAGTATCAATCGCCCGCTGGCAGCAGGTCACGGGACAGACCCAGGTGCCATGGGTCGACTGAATGTGGTAACTGGCCGATGCACCACCTGTGTCCACCACCACCACCAACACCACCACCAACACCACCACCATGTCCACCACCACTAACACCACCACCAACACCACCACCATGTCCACCACAGTCACCATCACCTCCACCGCCCATCATCACCTGCACCACCGCCAACACCGCCATCCCCACCACCGCCACTACCACCTGCACTGCCACCACCATCTCCACCGCCACCACCACCTGCACCACCGTTACGACCATCCCAACCACTGCCACTACCGTCAACACCACCTGCACTGCCACCAACCACCACCATCTCCACCACCACCGCCACCACCACCACCGCCACCACCGCCACCACCACCACCACCGCCAGCAGCATCTCGTGAGTGATTTCCCGCCCGTGCACTAAGTCACTCCTGTCGGGACCGCCTCGTGAATATGCATGCTGGTGTCCCTTGCCTCCCTGTGCGTGCGAGCGGGAGTCACTGTGTGTGTCTTTGTGTGTGTGTCTCTGGGTGTGTGTGTCACTGTGTATTACGGTGTGTGTGCGTGTGTCACTGTATATGTGTGTGTCTGGGGTGGTGCTGGCCACCCACCCCCTCGTGTGCCGTGCCGGCCATCACAGGTGCTACTCGCGAACAGCACTTGTCCCAACAGTCTGTTACAGGCTATACGGGAGATCTTTGTCTTTGTAGCGGGCAGCAGTGGTGCAGCGGTTAGGGCACTGCACTGTGAACCCGGCCACGCAAGTTCGATTCCCGCTAGCGGCCACCAACAGCGGTGATGATTATCTGAACTCGCCCTGGGCCTCTCCTAGGTCGACTCGGCCTCAAATGAGTACCTGATGCGATGGGTAAACATCGCCACTGGGGAGACAAAGGCGGCCGAGCGCGATGCTGGCCACCCACCCCCTCGTGTGCCGTGCCGGCCTTAATAGGTGCTCACTAACACAACTTGTTCCAAAAAGTATGTCAAGGCTTAGTCTTTGTGGGTGACGGTGTGATTGTCTATGCCACCGTATGTGTCACTGTGTGGGGAGCGGTAGCACAGCTGTTAGCGTGATGCGCTCCAAACCCGGCGACCCGAGTTCGATGCGCGCTCACGGCCAACGTGAGTGACGGTCCCGGGCCTCCCGTAGGTCGACTCAGCCTCAACCAAGCACGTGGAGCGATGTGCAAACGTCAACACTAGAGAGACAAATGCGGTCGGGCGTGGTGCTAACCACCCTCCCGCCCCCGCCATGTACCGTGCTGTTGACCTTCATAGGTGCTACTCGCTAACAGCACTTGCCCCAACAGCCTGTTAAGGTTCTTTACGGGGGATCTTTATCTTTGTGAGTGTTTGCGAGTTCAGGCGTGTGGCACAGGAATGTGTACTCTGGTTCCCTTTGGGCAAATTCTACAGTCTCAACCAGCGCGGATGCATGAACACAAATCCTTTATAGAGGGCAGCAGTACCTGCGTGTTAAAGGGGCAGTTGTGTCTGTTTGTTCAACGACAGCAGGGTCTGTGTTAAAAGGGCAGCAGCGCCTGTGTTCGAGGGCAGCAGTGTCTGTGTATTGCAGAGGGTAGTAGCTGTCATAAAGGGCAGCAGTGTTATGGATCACAGCAGTCATTGTTGCCATGAAGAGCATCCGTACGTTATAAAGGGCAGAAGCGTGATAGAGGATAGCACCGTGTCATGAAGGGGCAGTAGCGTGATAGAGGGCAGCACCGTGTCATGAAGGGGCATCAGCGTGATAGAGGGCAGCACCGTGTCATGAAGGGCAGTAGCGTGATAGAGGGCAGCACCGTGTCATGAAGGGGCAGGAGCCTATAGGAATAGACACTTCGGTAACACCGCCGTTGCTGCTGCTGCTGGTTGATTTTGGCGAGAGGGCAGCAGCAGCAGTAGCTGCCCCTATAGGCCGAGAGAAGGAATGAGGACGGGGGGGGGGGGTAGAGGGGGTGGTTGGGGGTGGGGGTCCTGGGGTGGGGGTTAACCGCCGCGAGTCTCGCTGCAACCACCACCACCACCTCCACCTCCTCCTCCTGCTGCTGTTGCTGCTCGGCGTGGGGGCCTCGACTGACAGAGGCAGAAAAATGAACCTCATCCGGTTTTGGCAGAGAGGGATGGCCGGGGCTTTAACCTCGCCCGGCGCATCCGTCTCCCGGCAGCATCGCCGCGGTTATCGCCGTGGAGGCGACGGCCGTGGGAGGTGGTAGAGGAGGGAGGGAGGGAAGCGAAGGGGGAAGGAGGGAGGGAGGGAGGCCCATATCGCGGGTCCCCCTTGGCCCGATACGCGCGGCTCCCCCGTGACAAATGCGAATAGCGCCGCTCCCACGCTAATGCAAAAAAAAAACAAAAAAACACGCGACGCCGCGGACTATAGAGCCGTCGACGAGGGCCCTACGCGCCTCCAATTCACGATGGTCAAGTCCCGGGACACTTTGGGTGGTGTTCTCCACTACCCGGATCGCTGGCTCCCCCTGGGGAGTCTGGGTTAGAGCCCTGGGTCTGGGTGTGTCTCTCTCATTTGGTGTTTCCCCCTCCACATATTGAAGGAACACGCGTTTGGAATATTTGGCTGCTATAAATATTCCCACGTGATAAGCCCACTTCGTTCAGCGATCGTTTGTGTGGCCAGGTCGCTTCTGAAAACGAGCTATATGTATAAGCTGAGTTGGCCTGTACCTGGTAAAATAAAATAAAAGCATTGTTTAGTTTTAATTCAGTCGATCTGACACCACGATGAGTCCGGCTTCAAGCACTGGGTGCGGGAATCTCTATCTCTGTCTCACTCTTTCAGGGATTTGAAATTGCCGTGTCAATGATATTTGCTCAATATGGCTCAATATTATGAAAACTCCACATTTATTGTCGTCCTTCCCCGCACCTCCGATTAGCACGGTTGGCTACGTACGGCGCGAAAGATGTTCAACGCACGTACATTGCTGCTGAGGAACTGAGTTGAAGCCTCATGCCTGGGTTTGTCTTTAAAATCTGAATCTCCAGAGAGAATGGTCCCATTATGGATGAGCGATTATAAGACGCATTCCCCAGAATGCAATTAACTTTACATTTCATTTATTAAAAGAACAACAACAAAAACGACCAGTTTTGCAGGCTGGATTTCCTAGCTGCCTGGTTGGATTCCCTGGCGTGCGGGGTAGTAACGTCACCGAGCATATATGCTCGATGACGTCACCCGCATCGTACAGCGTTGAGCCCAGTTCGTGAGTCACGACGTCACGCCTCCCACCCACCCACCCATGCTTTATTCCAACAAAGGTTTGCTGGCTGGAGGCACGAACGGACAGTCACGTCCAAAAGACGTGCGGGAGGCTATTTTTTTTTAACAAGCACACAAATTTGGTGGGTCGAGAAAATGATGGAAATTCCACATTTCTATGGCGGGGGGGGGGGGGGTGCGGGGGGGAGTCTACGGTTGCGGAAAAATACAATTACTGTACTGACTACATCCTACAAAGTGGTGCAAATCAAATTGTGTTATTGACTCTGGGGGCTGATGAATGGCCGAGTGAACCCCTGGGCTGGGACTCGAACTCGCGCACCTCCAGGGCTGCGGAGTCGCAGAGGCACCCTCCCGAGCAGAGGGTGTTAATCTGCTCCTGCTCATGAACAAACAAAGATCTCCCGTATAGCCTTCAGCAGACTGTTGGGACGAGTGCTGTTAGCGAGCACCTATGAAGGCCGGCACGGCACACGAGGGGGTGGGGTGGCCAGCATCACGCCCGGCCGCCTTTGTCTCCCCCAGTGCCGATGTTTACACACCGCACCAGGTACTCATTTGAGGCTGAGTCGACCTAGGGGAGGCTCGGAACCGGTTCAGGTAATCGTCACCGGTATTGAACCGGGAGCGGGAATCGAACTCGGGTGTCCGGGTTCGTAGCGCGGTGCGCTAACCACTGCGCCACCGCTCTCGTGACACACACACACACAGGTACTCTACACGTGTATGTACCGACACGTGATGTACACACCGATATTTAAATTCTCAGAGCTCGAATTTTGTTTGCCCCGTCCACCGAGTGGAAGCCCAGGACCGGTTCAAGACAATCGACACTTAGCGGTGAGGATCGAGGGCGTTCCGTAGCGCAGTGCGCTAACCACTACCGCCACCGCTCCCCCACATTTTGCGAACGCGAAGACAGAGAATGAAACCGACTCACACGCGCACAGGGAGACACGCGTGGATACTGACGTGCTCGAGGAGTGAAATACGCTGGGCTATAGGATATATTGTGTCGAAGATGCACAAAATTTGACATTCCGTGAATTTAATACCCCGGACGCCTCGCGAAAATATTGTGTTTGTAGCATAAATAACAATATACACAGGCGCATAAAAAAATATATATACAAAGGTCCCCCGTATAAGCTTTTACCACACTGTTGGGGCAAGTGCTGTTAGTTAGCCGCTCTGTTAGCCGGGGGGGGGGGGGGGTGCGTGGAAACCACCACGCCATGCCGCCTTTGTCTCCCTAGTGCTGATGTTTATACACCGCACCAGACACAAATACAAATATCCCCCGTATAGTCTTGACAGACTGTTGGGGCAAGTGCTGTTAGCGAGCACCTATGAAGGCCGCCACGGCACACGTGGGGGTGGGTGGCCAGCACCAGACACTCACACAAACACACACATAGACACGTACACAGACACACAACCTAAGCACGTGCTGACACACACGCGCACGAGCAGTAGGTACGCTGATAATTGCCCGTGATTGTGAAATAACTCGTGAATTTCCAGCGGACGTGTGTTCATGGCGAAGCTCCTTGGTAAGGAATAGGGTTCATAATGGCAGGGACGTTGAGCAAGCATCATCCCCATTAACACCATCATCGTTGCATTACCATGATGATGATGAACATTAATCATCAACACCGCTTTCATCATCACCACAAACACCATCGCCACCATCACCACCACTGCCATCATCATCATGGCCACTACCACAAAAATCGCCGCTATCACCACCACCACCACCGCTTCCACCACCACTACCACCAGCGCCGTCATTATTAACACGACTACCGCTGTCGTCATCATCACCATCATCATCACCACCACCAATATCACCACCATCATCATTACCACCACCACTATCATCATCATCGCTCTGCAGTGGCCAACACGGGAGGAAGCTTCGCCTTGTGCGAATTCGACAGCGCGCTTGCCTTGTATCGCATCCGCCGGTCACCGTCATGGGACCGTGGAACTTCAACTTGCAACTGGCTCGGGGCCGGCTGCGATGCCGAGCGTCAGCCCATCGTGCCACGCGGGGTGGGTGGGTGGTTGGGTTGGTGGGTGGGTGGTTGAGTTGGTGGGTGGGTGGGCGGGTTGGTGGGTTGGCGGGTGGCTGGGTAGGTTGGTGGGTGGATTGGTGGGTGGGTTGGTCGGTGGGGAGGTGGGCGGGTTGGTAGGTGGGTGGATGGCTGGCTGGGTGGGTGGATCGGTGTATGGGTGGGTTGGTGGGTGGATGGGTGAGTGGCGGGGGCGGGTAGTTGGTGAGGTGGGTGGGTGGGGGGTGTGCCTGCGGTTGGGGGGGGGGTTGACGTGACTTGAAGAACCAGCAGAACGGATGAAATGATGGAAACAATGGGGAGTTTTGTACAAATTACATCGCCGCGCAATAAAAGCCCCCACGTTGGATTATGCAGAGCCCTTAAAATATTAATGTTGTTGTGAATCGGCGGTGGCACGGAACATACACGTGAAAGTATTTTACACTATTGCTGTCACAACCGTAATTAGATTACATTTCCACGTGAAGCTTCGTCGCGCGTGGAACAGCGTTCCCTCTCTCTCTCTCCGTAGGGAGGGGGGGGCCGCAGGAGGCAATGAGCTTACTGGTGGAAATTCCACATTCCCATGGCAGCGGTCAGTCTATGCATAGGACTTTTTTCGTATATTTTTTCTTGTTTGTTCGGTTAACAAAGTGGTGTTCAATTTATTTAAACCCATGATGGTTATGATGATAATGAGATTCTTTTTGACCGTAACATTGTTGAGCTTATTTAGATTATTTTGTTTGCTGTAAATGTCCAAAATGATGGGGCCACTTTGTTGGGCTATCATTTGTGGCCAGGTCGCTTTTGAAAAAGAAAATGAATGCCTTAGTGGGCTTTGATTTATTTGTGTTTGGGTGATTTGTTCACCTTACTTGACTTTGCATGACTATCGTGTGCTTGTGCTGTTTATGTTTGTAACGTTCTTACACTGTGCCCCGACTGAACATCTGCGACAAAGAGCTTTACAGCTTGCCGGATTCCTCCGGTATGAATAAATATCCTGAATTCTGTCGATGCTCACGATGATGCACCTGATGATGCTCTCACACCCACACCTGCATCAACGTCGCTCTCATCGCTCGCTGCTCCACTGCTGTCAGACATAGAGCTTCAGCAGGTTTGTTAAGCACGGCAGCCCCCTGTAGAATTTCCTTCTTATACACACACACACGGAATATATATATATATTTTATTTTATTTATTTACTGCTTTAAATCCACAGTGCCCATGCGGGGCGGGCCCAGCCAGCATTTACATTTCAAGGAAGTAAAGACATCCATTATTTATCACGGAGCGTGGCGACTGTAGTGAGCGTGTGTCTGTGTGTGTAGAAAGCTAAAGACTTCCAGGCGAGAGGTGTGGGGAGGGTGGGAGGCGCCGTGGGAGAATGGGGGGGGGGGGGGGGTCAGGTGGGTGGGGGTCGAGGGTCAGGTGGGGAGGGGCGGGTCAGGTAGTGGGTGGGGGGTCAGGTGGGGGGAGGGGGGGTGTGTTAGGTGAGGAAGGTGGGGAGAGACTCATTTGTTTTGCTTGCGATATTGAAGGCATCGTACAGTGAGAGAAGGGGAGAACAATCGAATTCCTATGGATGGATAGACTGGTCCGCGTCGTGGGAACGGGGAACGTGGAATTTCCACCACTAACTTATGCTCTCCGAATAGAGGCGAGAGTGGTGATCGTGAGCAGACTATCAATATGGGACCCTCCCTTTTTTCAGATTTCTGCCAACAAGTGCCTGATGATGCGAAACGTTGGAAAACCCAAGTGTTAAACGTTGTGGCGTGAGATCGCTCTGCAGCAGCACTGCCTCTGATGCTGCTGCTGATGCTGCCGAAGCGGGAGTGAGTTCGGCCACGTTTGTTCATCACGTGACCGCCGCCTTAGCCAACCTCCGATTGGCACGTTTGCCTACGTACGGTAGGAAGGAAGTTCAACGTACATACTTTTAATTATTTGGAGGTATCAGGTGGAGAAGGTACCACGACACAGGCATTGTACTCGTAATATCGGTTGTGAAAATCTGCTGCTATACGAGTTAAACCCCTCCCCCCCACACACACACACCTTTCCAGGTCAAGTTAAAACTTCGAGCGTGAGATGATGGCAAGTGTTAGAGATGCGGTGAAATGAGAGAATTGTGGGCAATTTAGTTTATGATTACACCACGCAAAGCCCACCAAGCGATATATCCAGCAGCTCTTTTTACAGAGGCGACCCGGCCACACGAATGATAGCTCAACGAAGTGGCTCGTCACGCGGAAATAAACTGCGGCCAAACACTGCTTCGCGTACATGGGGATGTTCGAGACGGGATTAGAGTGAATTAGTAGCATTTCCATACGTACCGTCAACTTCGTTTCACTTCGGGAGGAGAGGGTCGGCGGCGGGGAGAAGATGGATTCTGGCTTAGCAATCATTGGAAAGATTTGATAAACCATTTCAGGTCTTAATTGATTGTTCACGCTTACAGTGGCTTTCAGAGAGCATACATAAAAAAAAATCGTCTCCCCCCTCCTCTTTTCAGAACATAGATGGACTCGTCCTTCTAAATAAACTGCCAAATCGCTGCGCGTGGCGCTGACGTTTTTTTTTAAATAAATAAATGCGCCGTTTAAAAATAAATAAATTTATGCAAACCGACACACCTGAAGACGACCGTTTGTGTTATGGTCGAAACGTCGTGAGAATTTTTATTGTTTTATATATATTTTATTATTTTGTTGTTTCTCTTCAACGTGACTTTACCGAAAGAACTAAGAATATGCTTGGGGATGCTCAGCTTTGACTCGGTTTTGCTTCACGCCACAGAGCCCAACGTTTCGACCACGAGCCACGGCAGGGCAAGGGGCCCTGCTGGCACCAGTGCGGTGAACACACAGCAAACAGACCGTCTCATCGGAGCCCCCGTTTGGGTGCTGTTAGCGAGCACCTATTAAGGTCGGGATCGCTGGACACGTGCCATGCGTTAGAGGGTCATGGCTCACTCAAATATTTTATGGCTACTACTCCCCACTTTGTTGAATTTGTGTTTCAACCGAGCAGTAACACCCCCCCCCCCCCCATCGCCTGACCCAACACGGCTTTGAGAAATGAATGTAACGAATAATGAACGATCAATATTTTAACCAATTGTCCACTTTTGTGAGGTGTCCTAACTTTGCGAATAACTGCGAGCAAATGAATGAAAAATAAAACATAAACGGACGCTCTCGCACGCGTGACGCAATGTGTTCTTTGGTAACTCTTGGAAACCACATTGTTTACGATCAATTAGTTTAGAAAGGTCTCTTTATATCGCTCTCGGTTACCACGTGAAATTTAAATGCTATCGTAGTTGTTCTACATTGGCAGCGTCGCACGCGATCATTCACCAACGACGCTCGCGTACGACATCTAATTTTGGCACGTTCATAAACCACCTCACGTAACCCCCTGGGACATGGCCACGTTATCCCCAGGGGTCCCCGTAACCCCACAGCGCTAGGGGGTAGCGGTGGTGGGGGCCCACAATCCACGCACGCCAGGAACGCCGCTCTCTCTCTCTCACGCCACCTACCAGCAGCGCAATTGCAATAGGCGATACTCATTCTAGGCTGAGTCCACCTAGAGGAGGCCCAGACCAGGCTATGTGATTGTGCGTGTGCCAAACAACTATGTAATTTGAACTTCTTTTGGGCCGTACGTAGCCAACCGTGCTAATCGGAGGCGCGTGTATAAGAAGCGTTTGGGCCTTAGATAGTGAACGTGCATGCGGAGGATGATGGAAATGTCGTGGAATATGGCAGCAACTTGGAGGTAGAGATGGGTGGGACTCGCGTGCAGGGTGGAGGAGGATAGGGTAGGCAACTTGGAGGTAGTGATGGGTGAGACTCGTGTGTAGGGCGGAGGAGGATAGGGTAGGCAACTTGGAGGTAGTGATGGGTGGGACTCGTGTGTAGGGTGGAGGAGGATAGGGTAGGCAACTTGGAGGTAGTGATGAGTGGGACTCGTGTGTAGGGTGGAGGAGGATAGGGTAGGCAACTTGGAGGTAGTGATGGGTGGGACTCGTGTGTAGGGTGCAGGAGGATAGGGTAGGCAACTTGGAGGTAGTGATGGGTGGGACTCGTGTGTAGGGTGGAGGAGGATAGGGTAGGCAACTTGGAGGTAGTGATGAGTGGGACTCGTGTGTAGGGTGGAGGAGGATAGGGTAGGCAACTTGGAGGTAGTGATGGGTGGGACTCGTGTGTAGGGTGCAGGAGGATAGGGTAGGCAACTTGGAGGTAGTGATGGGTGGGACTCGTGTGTAGGGTGGAGGAGGATAGGGTAGGCAACTTGGAGGTAGTGATGGGTGGGACTCGTGTGTAGGGTGCAGGAGGATAGGGTAGGCAACTTGGAGGTAGTGATGGGTGGGACTCGTGTGTAGGGTGCAGGAGGATAGGGTAGGCAGCTTGGAGGTAGTGATGAGTGGGACTCGTGTGTAGGGTGCAGGAGGATAGGGTAGGCAACTTGGAGGTAGTGATGGGTGGGACTCGTGTGTAGAGTGCAGGAGGATAGGGTAGGCAACTTGGAGGTAGAGATGGGTGGGACTCGTGTGTAGGGTGGAGGATGGAGACCCAGAGGTCTTGGACCAAGTGGATTAAAAGTCCTAAAGCAACGCGGTGATGGTAATGCTGGTGGTGGTGGTGATGCTGGTGGGAATGTGTGTTCGATTCCCGCTCACGTCGAACAGCAGTGAGGATTATCTGAACCGGTCCCGGGCCTCCCCGAGGTCCACTCAGCCTCAAATGAGTAACTGGCGTGGTGTGTGAACATCGCCACTGGGGAGACAAAGGCGGTCAGGCGTGATGCTGGCCACCCACCACTTCGTGTGCCATTCCGGCCTTCATAGGTGCTCGCTAACAACACTTTGCCCCAGCAGTCTGTTAAGGCTATACGGGGTTTCTTTGTCTGTGGTGGTGATGGTGGTGATGGTCCTTGAAGGACGCATCGACTGTACAACAAGGTGCTGTATCTGGCAGGAGGAAGGAAGTGATGGCGAAGCGTGGTGGCAACAATGGCATTGGCACTTGAAGGGGACACTGATGAGAATGATGATGATAATGATGGTAATGAAGACGACAATGATGATGATGATGATGACGATGTGAGCCACACGCAGCCCTGGAGTTGAACCCGGGCATTTGAGGCTGTCAGGCTGTGTGTTGTTTGTCTGTTTTTTATTTTATTTTACGTGTGTGCTCACTAACAGCACTTGCCCCAACAGTCTGTTTAGGCTATACGGGGGGTCTTTGTCTCCGTGTGTGTGTGTGTTTACCAGCTAGGCACATCTAATACAATGTGTCTATAAGCCCAATAAAACAATCACTGGATGCAATTCATGAATGTTGATATTTAATTACGGGATATATGAGGGTTAATTGGTATGACTGTAGGCATCACAGCAGATAGTTAGTGTGCGGTTAGTTTGTTTATTTGTGCTTAATTTAATTTTCGCATAAACGTGTGCGCGCTTGTGTGTGCCTGTGTGTGTGTGCCTGTGTGTGTGTGTATGCCTGTGTGTGTGCCTGTGTGTGTGTGTGCTTGTGTGTGTGTGCAGGGGGGAGCGGTAGTGTAGCGGTGAGCGCGCACCACGGGTTCGATTCCCGCTCACAGCCAACACCAGTGACGATTATCTGAACCGGGTCCTGGGCGTCCCTAGGTCGACTCAGCCTCAAATGAGTACCTGGTGCGGAGTGTAATCATCGCCACTGGGGAGACAAAGGCAGTCGGGCGTAGTGCTGGCCACCCACCCCCTCGTGTGCCGTTCCGGCCTTCATAGCTGCTTTTTAAGAGCACTTGCCCCTACAGTCTGTTGAAGGCTTCACGGGGAATCTTTGTCTTTGTGAGCGCAGGGGAGCGGTGACGTAACGGTGAGCGCGCTGCACTATTAACCCGGCCACCCGAGTTTCGATTCCCGCTCACGGCCAACCAACACCGGTGACGATTATCCGAACCGGTCTTGGGCCTCCCCCTAGGTCGACTCGGCCTCAAATTAGTAACCTGCCGCGACTTGTGAACATCCCCACTGGTGAGACAAAGGCGGCCGGGCGTTGTGCTGGCCACCCACCCCCTCTTGTGGCCCGATCGGCCTTCACAGGTCCTGCTCGCGAACAGCACCTGCCACTGGAGTCTGTTCAGGCTAAGCGGCGGTGGTGTGGGGTCTTTGTCTCGTCTGACGCATGGCAACTGAGATGGGAGGGGTAGGGGAGCGTGGTGATCATCATCATCATCATCAGCAGCAGCAGCACCAAGTGAAAAAGTAGCATGCGTATCGGTCGCGGGATTATAAATGTGAGCACTCATCGTCATCATCATCATCACCAGAATCTGCCGTAGTAGAATCCTCGTCAAGCAGCAGCGTCAACAGAAGAAATCGCCACCACCACCACCAACAACAAGAACAACCACCAACACGAGCGCAACTTGGAACTCCACATACAAAAAAGCAGTCACACGATCTCATGAGTTACCCCCCCCCCCCCCAACAGCCTCATCCCATGACCTCGGCTGCCCCTTTGTAGCATAATAAATAAATAATCAGACAATGCACCTCCGTCCCGTGTCTGTCCCTCGACGTAAGGCGGCGTTCCCTCGACCCGTCCCGTCAGCCACGCGGCCTTCTGCGAGTTCGTGATTTTAAAAGAGCTCTCATTAGTTGGCGCAACGCGAGCAAGCGAGGACAACTCTGCACCGGTTTCGACATTCAGTGTCTCATCAGCAGCAGGGTCAGGCTCACGTGAACCAATGCCGATGAACTGCCCGATAATTATGGGCAAATGCCGGTTTCGACATTCAGTGTCTCATCAGCAGCAGGGTCAGGCTCACGTGAACCAATGCCGATGAACTGCCCGATAATTATGGGCAAATGCCGGTTTCAACATTCAGTGTCTCATCGGCAGCAGGGTCAGGCTCACGTGAACCAATGCTTGCGGACTGCCAGCTGTGTATTATATATATAGGCAAAGACCGCTCTCCGTGTGCTAGGTGAGGGTCCTAGCTGGACGCAACACTCCAGAATACACAGCACAGACGCGTCGGGAGAGTCTCTGTGGCGGGTGCACGAGTAACGGGATGGACGCAAGTCGAAGATTCCCCCTTCTGGCTCACAGCTTCGCCTCTCTCCGCCAACAAAACTCAGCAACTGCCGCCCGTCGCACCGTCGCCACGACGCTCGTGCCATGCTAGGTGCACCATCTCGCGGCCGGTCGCGTTAAGTTGTCGAATGCACGGCCCTTTGTAGGGGGTGGGGGGGGGGGGAGTACTAAGACAGACCCTAGGGTGCCGTGGGTCGACTGACTATTGAGATGGCTGGCCGGCTGGCCGGCTGGCTGGCTAGCTGACTGGCTGATTGACTGGCTGGCTGACTGACTGGCTGACTGGCTGGCTCACTGGCTGGCTGGCTGACTGGCTGGCTGGCTGACTGGCTCGCCGGCTGGCTGGCTGGCTGGCTGACTGGCTGGCTGGCTGACTGGCTGACTGGCTGGCTCGCTGGCTGGTCGGCTGGCTGGTTGAATGGCTGACTGGCTGACTGACTGGCTGGCTGGCTGACTGACTGGCTGACTGGCTGGCTCACTGGCTGGCTGGCTGGCTGACTGGCTGGCTGGCTGGCTGACTGGCTGGCTGACTGGCTGACTGACTAGCTAACTGGCTGACTGGCTGATGCACCGACTGGCTGACTGGCTGGCTGGCTGACTGGCTGACTGGCTGATGCACCGACTGGCCAACGGCACAACCTCCTCCTCCTCGTGTGGTCGTGGTGGTTGTAGTGGGTGGGGTGGGTGGATGTGGGGTGGGGGCATTGCCTCTGAGCTCCGTTGAACTCGGCACTGGATGCCCATTGTTTTGTATTTGCAGTTCTGCGGAGCATTGTTCCGTCGCATCATCCGTGAGCATCTCTCCCGGGAGAGAGAGGGAGTGAGGAGGGGGGAGAGAAGGAGGATGGGGGTGCGGGGAAGGGAGGGAGGGAGTCGGGGAGGGTAGGGGAGGGAGGGGACTGAGGGAGGGAGGGATGGAGGGGAGGGGAGGTGGGACTCCATTCTCCGGGTGTGAATGGACACAGGGAGAGAGAACTTGTGGATTCCTCCGTCTCCAAAGGTCGCGCTGGAATTTTGCGAAATCTTTACCCCGTGTGTGTGTTATTGTGTCTGCGTGTGTGAGATTGTGTGTGTTATTGTGTCTGCGTGTGCGAGTTTCTGTGTGTGTGTGTTATTGCCTGTGTGTGTAACAGAGTTTGTGTGTGTGTGTGTGAGAGAAATTGAGGCGTGTGAAATTGTGTGAGATTTGTGTCTGTGTGTGAGATGGTGTATGTAATTATTTTTGTTGTGTGTTAAATTGTGCATGTTTTGTTGTGCTTGTCTGTGTGAGTGTCTGTGTGTGTTATTGTGTCTGTGTGTCCATGAGATTGTATGTGTGTGTTGTTGTGTCTATGTGTGTGAGATTCTGTGTATGTGTTATTGTGTCTGTGTGTTACAGATTGTGTGTGTATGAGTGAGTGTGAGAGAGAGATTGTGTGTGTGAAAGTGTGTGTGTGTGTGTGTGTTATTGTCTGTGTGTGAGAGATTGTGTGTGTGTCTTTGTGTGTGAGATTGTGTGCGTTATTGTCTCTGTGTGCCATATTTTGCGTGTGTGAATGTGAGAGAGATTATGTCTGTGTGTCTGTGTGTCATGTGTTATTGTGTATGTGTTATTGTCTGTGTGTTATTGTGTCTGTGTAAAATTGTGTCTGTGTGTTATTGTGTCCGTGACACTGCGTGTGTGAGAGCTCTCGGCCAACACTGGTGACGATTATCTGAACCGGTGCTGGGCCTCCTCTAGGTCGACTCAGCCTCAAATAACTACCCGGTGCGGTGTGTAAACATGGCCGGGCGTGGTGCTGGCCACCCACCCCCTCGTGTGCCGTGTCGGACTTCATAGGTGCTCGCGGACAGCACTTGCCCCGACAGTCTGTGAAGGCTACACGGGGCCCGCTTTGTCTATTGCAATGTGAGTGACCCTTGTGTGGCTGTGTGACATCGCCGCACGCGATCAATCAGTTCGCATCGATTCTTAAAACTCACGATACCCGCATCGCATCGCGCGTGTCGGAGCTGAAGTTTTGAATTCGATGCTGCGGTGCGATTGAGCTAATACCAGGAATCTCCTCAACTCCAATACTCTCGGAAACCTCACCACCAACAACCACGCTCCGTCTATCCGCGTTTACCCATTGCCTCCTCCTCCCCGCTCAAAATGTTAAACGCGTCCCACGTGACGCGCTAAGCAATGGACGCTGCCCGCATCCACGTTGAACACGTGTGCAAGGACACGCGGAACACGTGGGCACACAAAGACAGCAAGGCAGAGATTCCCCCGTATAGCCTTAGCGGACTGTTGGGGGCACGTGCTGTTAGTGAGCACACAGGTAAAAAAAAAACAGGCACACAAACACAGCCTGACAGCCTCAAATACCCGGGTTCTACTCCAGGGCTGTTTGTGGCTCACGTCGTCTGAACAGACTGTAGGAGCAAGTGCTGTTAGCGAGCACCTATGAAGGCCGGCACCGCACACGAGCGGGTGGGTGGCCAACACCACGCCCGGACGCCTTTGTCTCCCCAGCGGCGATGTTCACACATCGCGCCACGTAATCGTCACTGGATGTTGGCCGTGAGCGGGAATGGATCCCGCGTCGCCAGGTTTCGTAGCGCAGAGTAGCGCTAACCGCTACACCACACGCGCACACACGCACGTGGTGCACGTATACACACATACACGTGTACACACATACACACAAGTGGAATACATGTACACACACGAAACATGTGTACACGCGCGCACACTGAGACCTCGATCTGAATGTGAATCGGCTAACGCGGGCAGCGTTAATTGATCGGCTCTTGTACGTGCGTGTTTAGCAATCATCGGGCGCGTGCAGCGTGAAACGAGTTACATTTGTTTTGGGTTTTTTATGGGGTAGGGAGGTGTGATGAGTAAAAAAAGAGCTTTAAAGCTCATTTGATTCCTCCGGTATCACTATTCTGGTTCTGAAACGCGGATAGATGGTGTTGGTGGTGGTGTTGGTGGTGGTGTTGGTGGTGGTTTTGTTGGTGGTGGTGTTGGTGGTGTTATTGGTGGTGTTGGTGGTGGTGTTGTTGGTGGTGGTGTTGTTGGTGGTGTTGGTGGTGTTGGTGGTGGTGTTGGTGGTGTTGGTGGTGGTGTTGGTGGTGGTGTTGGTGGTGTTGGTGGTGTTGGTGGTGGTGTTGGTGTTGTTGGTGGTGTTGTTGGTGGTGTTGGTGTTGGTGGTGGTGTTGGTGTTGTTGGTGGTGTTGTTGGTGGTGTTGGTGGTGGTGTTGTTGGTGGTGTTGGTGGTGTTGGTGGTGGTGTTGGTGGTGGTGTTGGTGTTGTTGGTGGTGTTGTTGGTGGTGTTGGTGGTGGTGGTGTTGGTGGTGGTGTTGTTGGTGGTGTTGTTGGTGGTGTTGGTGGTGGTGTTGGTGGTGGTGTTGGTGGTGTTGGTGGTGGTGTTGTTGGCGTTGTTGGTGGCGTTGGTGGTGGTGTTGTTGGTGGTGTTGGTGGTGGTGTTGGTGGTGGTGTTGGTGGTGGTGTTGGTGGTGGTGTTGGTGGTGGTGTTGGTGGTGGTGTTGGTGGTGGTGTTGGTGGTGGGGCCGGGATTATTCCTCTTTGAGTGTTAAGGTCACCGACCATGCAGCCACTGGAGGCGCTACCACTCAGCACGGGACTCCACCCCCGTTGATTCACGACGCATCATTGCAATGGAATGGAATCGCGGGCAATGGTGAATCGATCCTCCTTTGTTTCCCAACCCCCGCTCCACCTCCTCCCCTTATCCATCGCTCCCTCACGAGATCTCTCGCGTTCTCTGCCTGCTCCCCTCTCTCTATCTCTTTTTTTACGATCAGAGGAAACGAGAAGATGCTCGGTGTAGTCGGCACTTTGCTTCGTTCATCATTTCGGGGTTTTTTTTCAATGCTTTGCTTTATGTAACCCCCACCCCCTTTTTAAATGAAAGATTTAACAAAATATTTCTCGCACTGCTCTCCTTACCCCTTCTCTCTCTCTCTACCCCCCTCTCTGCCCCCCCTCTCTACCCCCCCCTCTCTCTCTGCCCGCCTCCTCTCTACTCCCCCTCTCTCTCTACCCCCTCTCTTCCTACTCCATGTCGCTCTCTCTCTCTCTCTCTGCTAATCTCCCTCCATCTCCCTCTCTGTTCCCTTTGCTCATCTCACTCTTGTATCTCCACACTCCCTCTCGTCCATTATTTCTCTCTCTCCTACTCGCTCTCTCCCTGCCTCTCCCCTACTCTCTCCCTGTCTCTCGCCCACTCTCTCCATGCCTCTTCCCCCACTGCCCCCCCCCTCCCCCCGTCTCTCCTCCAACACTCTCCTCCACGCTCTCCCTGTTTGTACCCAACTCTCTCTTCGTGTCTCCCCCATTCACTCCCTGTCCCTCCCCCACGCTTCCCCGTCCCCCACCACTCCCTCGGTATCACCCCACTCTCTCAATGTCTCTGCCGCACACTCTCCCTCACTCTCTCCCCCCCACTCTCCCTCCCTCTCTCCCCCCCGTGTCTCACTTTCCCTGTTTGCCCATCTCCCTCATCCATCCCCACTGCGCCCCCTCCCCCTCGCGTCCCAATATGTGCCCGTGTGTGTTTGTCCCTGTGTGAACGTGTATGTGTGTGTGTCTGTCTCTGTGTGTATGTGTGTGTGTGTTTGTCCCTGTGTGTACGTGTATGTGTGTGTGTCTGTCTCTGTGTGTGTGTGTCTGTGTGTGTGTGTCTGTCTCTGTGTGTGTGTCTGTCTCTGTGTGTGTGTGTCTGTCTCTGTGTGTGTGTGTCTGTCTCTGTGTGTGTATGTGTGTCTGTCTCTGTGTGTGTATGTGTGTCTGTCTCTGTGTGTATGTGTGTGTCTGTCTCTGTGTGTATGTGTGTCTGTCTCTGTGTGTATGTATGTGTGTCTGTCTCTGTGTGTATGTATGTGTGTCTGTCTCTGTGTGTATGTATGTGTGTCTGTCTCTGTGTGTATGTATGTGTGTCTGTCTCTGTGTGTATGTATGTGTGTCTGTCTCTGTGTGTATATATGTGTGTCTGTCTCTGTGTGTATGTATGTCTGTCTCTGTGTGTATGTGTGTCTCTGTGTGTATGTATGTGTGTCTGTCTCTGTGTGTATGTGTGTCTCTGTGTGTATGTATGTGTGTCTGTCTCTGTGTGTATGTGTGTCTGTCTCTGTGTGTCTGTCTCTGTGTGTCTGTCTATGTGTGTCTGTCTCTGTGTGTCTGTCTCTGTGTGTATGTGTGTGTCTGTCTCTGTGTGTATGTGTGTGTGTCTGTCTCTGCGTGTATGTGTGTCTGTCTCTATGTGTGTATGTTGTCTGTCTGTGTGTGTGTTGTCTGTCTGTGTGTATGTGTGTCTGCCTCTGTGTGTATGTGTGTCTGTCTCTGTGTGTATGTGTGTCTGTCTCTGTGTGTATGTGTCTGTCTCTGTGTGTATGTGTCTGTCTCTGTGTGTATGTGTGTGTCTGTTTCTGTGTGTATGTGTGTCTGTATCTGTGTGTCTGTCTCTGTGTGTATGTGTGTGTCTGTCTATGTGTGTCTGTCTCTGTGTGTGTGTCTCTGTGTGTATGTGTGTGTCTCTTGTGTGTATGTGTGTGTCTCTGTGTGTATGTGTGTCTGTCTCTGTGTGTATGTGTGTGTGTCTCTGTGTGTATGTGTGTCTGTATCTGTGTGTCTGTCTCTGTGTGTATGTGTGTGTCTCTGTGTGTATGTGTGTGTCTCTGTGTGTATGTGTGTGTGTCTCTGTGTGTATGTGTGTGTCTGTCTCTGTGTGTATGTGTGTGTCTGTCTCTGTGTGTATGTGTGTCTGTCTCTGTGTGTATGTGTGTCTGTCTCTGTGTGTATGTGTGTGTCTCTGTGTGTATGTGTGTGTCTCTGTGTGTATGTGTGTGTCTGTCTCTGTGTGTATGTGTGTGTCTGTCTCTGTGTGTATGTGTGTGTCTGTCTCTGTGTGTATGTGTGTGTCTGTCTCTGTGTGTATGTGTGTCTCTGTGTGTATGTGTGTGTCTCTGTGTGTATGTGTGTGTCTCTGTGTGTATGTGTGTGTCTGTCTCTGTGTGTATGTGTGTGTCTGTCTCTGTGTGTATGTGTGTGTCTGTCTCTGTGTGTATGTGTGTGTGCTCTGTGTGTATGTGTGTGTCTGTGTATGTGTGTATGTGTGTGTGTCTCTGTGTGTATGTGTGTGTGTCTCTGTGTGTATGTGTGTGTCTGTCTATGTGTGTATGTGTGTGTCTCTGTGTGTATGTGTGTGTCTGTCTCTCTGTGTATGTGTGTGTCTGTCTCTGTGTGTATGTGCGCGTGGTTGTGGGGAGCGCTACGAACCTGGCTACCCGAGTTGGATTCCCGCTCACGGCCAGCATCAGCGGTGTATATCTGAAACGTTATCGGGCATCCCCTAAGTCAGCTCAGCCTGAAATTAGTACCTGCTGCGGTGGGTAAACATCGACACTGGGGAGACAAAGGCGGTCGAACGCCGCCTCTTGCCACCCACCCCCTCGTGCACCGTGCCGTCCTTAATTGACGCTTGCTAACAGCACTTGCCCCATCACGCTATAAAGACTCTACGGGGGATATTTGTCTTTGTGTGCCTGTCTTTGTGTTCATGTGTTGCATGTGCTCGTGTGTGTGCGTGTGTGTGTGTGTCTGTGGAACGGTGGCGCAGTGGTTAGCGCGCTGCGCTACGAATCGGCGACCCGGGTTCGATTCCCCGCTCACGGCCACCAACAACACGAGTGCCGATTATCTGAACCGGTCCTTGTCCTCCCCTAGGTCGACTCAGCCTCAAATGAGTACCTGGTGCGGTGTGGTGTTGGCCAATCATCCCCTATTGTGCCGTGCCGGCCTTCGTAGGTGCTACTCGGGAGATCTTTGTCTTTGTTACATGTGTATGCATATGTCTGTGTATATATGGATATTTGTGTATATGTCTGTGTATATGGCTTTGTCTTTATATGTATGTATGGGTGTATGTATGTGTGTACATGTGTGTATTTGTATGTGTGTATATGTACATGTGTATATGCATGTATATGCATGTATATGTGTGTGTGTATTGTGCATGTGCGTTTTTGCATGTGTATATGTGCATGTATATACGTGTGTGCATATGTTTTTTATGTACACGTGTGTATATGTGTGTATGTACACGTGAGTATATGTGTGTATGCATATGTGTGCATGTACATGTGTATATGTGTGTATGTACATGTGTGTATATGTGTGTATGTACACGTGTGTATGTATGTGTGTGTACACGTGTGTATATGTGTGTATGTGTGTGTATGTACACGTGTGTATATGTGTGTATATGTGTGTATGTACACGTGTGTATATGTGTGTATATGTGTGTATATGTGTGTATGTGGGTATATGTGTGTATACGTGTGTACACATGTGTATGTGTGTATATGGGTGTACACGTGTGTATACGTGTGTATACGTGTGTATATGTGTGTACACGTGTGTATATGTGTATGTGTGTGTGTGTATGTGTGTATATGTGTGTACACGTGTGTATATGTGTGTGTGTGTATGTACACGTGTGTATATGTGTGTATATGTGTGTGTGTACACGTGTGTATATATGTGTATATGTGTGTATATATGTGTATATATGTGTATATGTGTGTGTACACGTGTGTATATGTGTGTATATGTGTGTACACGTGTGTATATATGTGTATATGTGTGTGTATATGTGTACATGTGTGTACACGTGTGTATATATGTGTATATATGTGTACATGTGTGTATATGTGTGTATATGTGTGTGTGTACACGTGTGTATATGTGTGTATATGTGTGTACACGTGTGTATATATGTGTATATGTGTGTGTGTGTGTGGCCGTGATTGTGTGTGAGGTCACGGGACGGTAAATGAGCAGCGTTCCCACGAGGGCGGCAGGTGCGGAGCGGCGAGAAGGGAAAAGCGGGGAGAAGGGGGAGGGGGGAGAAGGGGGAGGGAGGAGAAGGGGGAGGGGGGAGAAGGGGGAGGGGGGAGGGAGGGGGTGAGGGGGGTGGGGGCGGGCTGGGGGGGGGCGTGAAGGCAGCGGGAGAAGGGGGAGGGAGAAGGGGGAGGGGGGAGGGAGAAGGGGGAGGGAGAGACGCGGGGAGATTCACGGTCAAAGCACAGCTCTGAGACGAGAAATGTCACGCACACAGACTCTCTCCCTCCGCCTCGCGTCTCCCTGCGTCTCCCTGCGTCTCCCTGTGTCTCCGTGTCTCCCTGTGTCTCAGTGTGTCTCCCTGTGTCTCCGCGTCTCCCTGTGTCTCCGCGTATCCCTGTGTCTCCGTGTCTCCCTGTGTCGCCGCGTCTCCCTGTGTCTCCGCGTCTCCCTGTGTCTCCGCGTATCCCTGTGTCTCCGTGTCTCCCTGTGTCTCCGCGTCTCCCTGTGTCTCCGCGTCTCCCTGTGTCTCCCTGTGTCTCCGCGTCTCCCTGTGTCTCCCTGTGTCTCCGCGTCTCCCTGTGTCTCCCTGTGTCTCCGCGTCTCCCTGTGTCTCCCTGTGTCCCTCTGTGTCTCCGCGTCTCCCTGTGTCTCCCTGTGTCTCCGCGTCTCCCTGTGTCTCCCTGTGTCTCCGCGTCTCCCTGTGTCTCCCTGTGTCTCCCTGTGTCTCCGCGTCTCCCTGCGTCTCCCTGTGTCTGTCTGTCTCCCGGTCCCTCTTTGTCTCGGGTTATCTCTCTGGGTGCCTCCGTGTGTCCCAGTGTCTCTGCGTGTTCACGTGTCCCTCTGTCTCTATTTGTCTCAGCGTGTGTGCCTTCTGTGTCTCCGGGAGTCAGTGTCTCTCAATGTGTCCGCATGTCTGCATGTCTCCGTGTGTGTGTGTCTCCATTTATGTGTCTCCGTGTCTGTCTATGTGTCCCCGTGTCTGTGTGTCTCCATGTCTTTGTGTGTTTCTCTGTGTCTCCATGTCTGTGTATGTGTCCCCGTGTCTATGTGTCTCCTTGTCTGTGTCCCCGTGTCTGTGTGTCTCAATGTCTGTGTGTGTGTCTCTGTGTCTCCATGTCTGTCTGTGTGTCTCTGTGTCTCCATGTCTGTCTGTGTGTCCCCGTGTCTGTGTGTGTCTCTCTCTCTGTGTATCCGTGTCTCTCTCAATGTCTCCATGTTTGTGTCCCCGTGTCTGTGTGTCTCCTTGTCTGTGTCTCCTTGTCTGTGTTTGTCTCTCTCTGTCTCCGTGTCTGTGTGTCTCCTTGTCTGTGTGTTTGTCTCTATGTCTCTGTGTCTCTCTCTCTCTGTCCCCGTGTCTGTGTGTCTCCTTGTCTGTGTGTGTCTCTCTGTGTCTCCGTGTCTGTCTATGTGTCCCCGTGTCTGTCTGTGTCTCTCTCTCTGTGTCTCCGTGTCTGTGTGTCTCCTTGTCTGTGTGTGTCTCTCTGTGTCTCCATGCCTGTCTGTGTGTCCCCGTGTCTGTGTGTGTGTCTCTCTCTGTGTATCCGTGTCTCTCTCAATGTCTCCATGTTTGTGTCCCCGTGTCTGTGTGTCTCCTTGTCTGTGTTTGTCTCTCTCTCTGTCTCCGTGTCTGTGTGTCTCCTTGTCTGTGTGTGTCAGTGTCTCCGTGTCTATCTATGTGTGTGTCTCTCTCTGTCTTTGTGTCTGTGTGTCTCCTTGTCTGTGTGTTTGTCTCTATGTCTCTGTGTCTCTCTCTGTCCCCGTGTCTGTGTGTCTTCTTGTCTGTGTGTGTCTCTCTGTGTCTCCGTGTCTGTCTATGTGTCCCCGTGTCTGTCTGTGTCTCTCTCCCTGTGTCTCCGTGTCTGTGTGTCTCCTTGTCTGTGTGTGTCTCTCTGTGTCTCCGTGTCTGTCTATGTGTCCCCGTTTCTGTCTTTGTCTCTCTCTGTGTCTCCGTGTCTGTGTGTGTCTTTCTGTGTCTCCGTTTCTGTCTGTGTCCCCGTGTCTGTCGGTGTGTCTCTCTATGTCTCCGTGTCTGTCTCTATGTCCTCGTGTCTGTGTGTCTCCTTGTCTGTGTGTGTCCGTGTCTGCGTGTGTCTCTATGTCCCCGTGTCTGTGTGTCTCCTTGTCTGTGTGTCCCCGTGTCGGTGTGTGTCTCTCTCTGTGTCCCCGTGTCTGTCTATGTGTCCCCGTGTCTGTGTGTGTCTCTCTCTGTCTCCGTGTCTGTGTGTCTCCGTGTCTGTGTCTCTCTCTGTGTCTCCGTGTCTCCGTGTCTGTCTATGTGTCCCCGTGTATGTGTGTCTCCTTGTCTGTGTGTCTCCGTGTCTGTGTGTGTGTTTCTCTCTCTGTGTCTCCGTGTCTGTCTATGTGTCCCGTGTCTGTGTGTGTCTCTCTCTGTGTCTTCGTCTCTGTCTTTGTGTCTCCGTGTCTGTGTGTCTCCTTGTCTGTGTGTGTATCTCTGTCTCCGTGTCTCTCTCTATGTCCCCGTGTCTATGTGTTCCCGTGTCTGTGTGTCCCCGTGTCTGTGTGTCCCCGTGTCTGTGTGTCTCCTTGTCTGTGTCTCCTTGTCTGTGTGTGTGTCTCTCTGTCTCCGTGTCTGTGTGTCTCCTTGTCTGTGTGTTTGTCTCTATGTCTCCGTGTCTCTCTCTGTGTCCCCGTGTCTGTGTGTTTCCTTGTCTTTGTGTGTCTCTCTGTGTCCCCCTGTCTGTCTGTGCGTTTGTCTCTATGTCTCCGTGTCTGTCTCTATGTCCCCGTGTCTGTTTGTCTCCTTGTCTGTGTGTGTTCCGTGTCTGTGTGTGTCTCTCTCTGTGTCCCCGTGTCTGTGTGTGTGTCTCTCTATGTCTCCGTGTCTGTGTGTCTCCTTGTCTGTGTGTGTCTCTCTGTCTCCGTGTCTGTCTCTATGTCCCCGTGTCTCTATGTCCCCGTGTCTGTGTGTGTCCGTGTCTGTGTGTGTCTTTCTCTGTGTCTCCTTGTCTGTGTGTCTCCTTGTCTGTGTGTGTCTCTCTGTGTCCCCGTGTCTGTCTATGTGTCCACGTGTCTGTGTGTGTCTCTATCTGCCTCGGTGTCTGTGTGTCTCCGTGTCTGTGTGTGTCTCTCTATGTGTCTCCGTGTCTGTCTCTATGTCCCCGTGTCTGTGTGTCTCCTTGTCTGTGTGTGCCCGTGTTTGTGTGTGTCTCTCTCTGTCTCCGTGTCTGTGTGTCTCCGTGTCTGTGTGTGTCTCTCTCTGTGTCTCCGTGTCTCCGTGTCTGTCTATGTGTCCCCGTGTATGTGTCTCCTTGTCTGTGTGTGTCTCTCTCTCTGTGTCTCCATGTCTGTCTATGTGTCCCCGTGTCTGTGTGTCTCCTTGTCTGTGTCTCCTTGTCTGTGTTTGTCTCTCTCTCTGTCTCCGTGTCTGTGTGTCTCCTTGTCTGTGTGTGTCAGTGTCTCCGTGTCTATCTATGTGTGTGTCTCTCTCTGTCTTTGTGTCTGTGTGTCTCCTTGTCTGTGTGTTTGTCTCTATGTCTCTGTGTCTCTCTCTGTCCCCGTGTCTGTGTGTCTTCTTGTCTGTGTGTGTCTCTCTGTGTCTCCGTGTCTGTCTATGTGTCCCCGTGTCTGTCTGTGTCTCTCTCCCTGTGTCTCCGTGTCTGTGTGTCTCCTTGTCTGTGTGTGTCTCTCTGTGTCTCCGTGTCTGTCTATGTGTCCCCGTTTCTGTCTTTGTCTCTCTCTGTGTCTCCGTGTCTGTGTGTGTCTTTCTGTGTCTCCGTTTCTGTCTGTGTCCCCGTGTCTGTCGGTGTGTCTCTCTATGTCTCCGTGTCTGTCTCTATGTCCTCGTGTCTGTGTGTCTCCTTGTCTGTGTGTGTCCGTGTCTGCGTGTGTCTCTATGTCCCCGTGTCTGTGTGTCTCCTTGTCTGTGTGTCCCCGTGTCGGTGTGTGTCTCTCTCTGTGTCCCCGTGTCTGTCTATGTGTCCCCGTGTCTGTGTGTGTCTCTCTCTGTCTCCGTGTCTGTGTGTCTCCGTGTCTGTGTCTCTCTCTGTGTCTCCGTGTCTCCGTGTCTGTCTATGTGTCCCCGTGTATGTGTGTCTCCTTGTCTGTGTGTCTCCGTGTCTGTGTGTGTGTTTCTCTCTCTGTGTCTCCGTGTCTGTCTATGTGTCCCGTGTCTGTGTGTGTCTCTCTCTGTGTCTTCGTCTCTGTCTTTGTGTCTCCGTGTCTGTGTGTCTCCTTGTCTGTGTGTGTATCTCTGTCTCCGTGTCTCTCTCTATGTCCCCGTGTCTATGTGTTCCCGTGTCTGTGTGTCCCCGTGTCTGTGTGTCCCCGTGTCTGTGTGTCTCCTTGTCTGTGTCTCCTTGTCTGTGTGTGTGTCTCTCTGTCTCCGTGTCTGTGTGTCTCCTTGTCTGTGTGTTTGTCTCTATGTCTCCGTGTCTCTCTCTGTGTCCCCGTGTCTGTGTGTTTCCTTGTCTTTGTGTGTCTCTCTGTGTCCCCCTGTCTGTCTGTGCGTTTGTCTCTATGTCTCCGTGTCTGTCTCTATGTCCCCGTGTCTGTTTGTCTCCTTGTCTGTGTGTGTTCCGTGTCTGTGTGTGTCTCTCTCTGTGTCCCCGTGTCTGTGTGTGTGTCTCTCTATGTCTCCGTGTCTGTGTGTCTCCTTGTCTGTGTGTGTCTCTCTGTCTCCGTGTCTGTCTCTATGTCCCCGTGTCTCTATGTCCCCGTGTCTGTGTGTGTCCGTGTCTGTGTGTGTCTTTCTCTGTGTCTCCTTGTCTGTGTGTCTCCTTGTCTGTGTGTGTCTCTCTGTGTCCCCGTGTCTGTCTATGTGTCCACGTGTCTGTGTGTGTCTCTATCTGCCTCGGTGTCTGTGTGTCTCCGTGTCTGTGTGTGTCTCTCTATGTGTCTCCGTGTCTGTCTCTATGTCCCCGTGTCTGTGTGTCTCCTTGTCTGTGTGTGCCCGTGTTTGTGTGTGTCTCTCTCTGTCTCCGTGTCTGTGTGTCTCCGTGTCTGTGTGTGTCTCTCTCTGTGTCTCCGTGTCTCCGTGTCTGTCTATGTGTCCCCGTGTATGTGTCTCCTTGTCTGTGTGTGTCTCTCTCTCTGTGTCTCCATGTCTGTCTATGTGTCCCCGTGTCTGTGTGTGTCTCTCTCTGTGTCTCCGTCTCTGTCTATGTGTCTCCGTGTCTGTGTGTCTCCTTGTCTGTGTGTGTCTCTCTCTGTGTCCCCGTGTCTGTCCATGTGTCCCCGTGTCTGTGTGTGTCTCTCTCTGTGTCTCCGTGTCTGTGTGTCTCCTTGTCTGTGTGTGTCTCTCTGTCTCCGTGTCTGTCTCTATGTCCCCATGTCTCTATGTCCCCGTGTCTGTGTGTCTCCGTGTCTGTGTGTGTCTCTCTCTGTGTCTCCGTGTCTCCGTGTCTGTCTATGTGTCCCCGTGTATGTGTGTCTCCTTGTCTGTGTGTCTCCATGTCTGTGTGTCTTTCTCTCTGTGTCTCCGTGTCTGTCTGTGTCCCCGTGTCTGTATGTGTCTCTCTCTGTGTCTCCTTCTCTGTCTATGTGTCTCCGTGTCTGTGTGTCTCCTTGTGAGTGTGTGTGTCTCTCTTTGTCCCCGTGTCTGTCTATGTGTCCCCGTGTCTGTGTGTGTCTCTCTCTGTCTCCGTGTCTGTGTGTCTCCTTGTCTGTGTGTGTCTCTCTCTGTGTCTCCGTGTCTCCGTGTCTGTCTATGTGTCCCCGTGTATGTGTGTCTCCTTGTCTGTGTGTCTCCGTGTCTGTGTGTGTGTCTCTCTCTCTGTGTCTCCGTGTCTGTCTATGTGTCCCCGTGTATGTGTGTGTCTCTCTCTGTGTCTCCGTCTCTGTCTATGTGTCTCCGTGTCTGTGGGTCTCCTTTTCTGTGTGTGTGTCTCTCTGTCTCCTTGTCTGTTTATGTGTCCCCGTGTCTGTCTGTGCGTGTCTCTCTCTCTGTCTCCGTGTCTCTCTCTCTCTCTGTGTCTCTCTCTCTGTGTCTCCGTGTCTGTCCTTCTCTCTCTCTGAGTCCACTTGCTCAGTGCTCACATGAATAATAAATAATTCACTTCTACCCCGCGCCCTCCCATAGCCTCATTAGCGCTGATTAATCTCATCGCATCGTTTGATTTTCGTTTCCATTTGAACAACAATTAGCGGGGCCCCGGCGCGCTCTGCTCGCAACCTGCGGGTCGCCAGTTCAAACCCCGACCAGGGATGAGGGGCTGGTGTTGGCGTGGGGGGTACTCGACTCGTCATCATCCTTTCGGGGGGTCCATAAAATCAGTACCAACTTGTCCCCCGCTCCCGCCTCTCTCTCTCTCTCTCTACCACCGCACGAGGGTCCCCCTACGCTGAGAGTGAAAATTGCTTTCCCACCGGCAGACGCAAAGCCAGCGTGCGAATTCATCGCCAGTTTTTCTCAACTGCTGGATTATCGTTTTCCCGTAGCCCCCCTTCTGCTTGGTCGCATCGCTCTGAGGCCACCGCCGGAGGTCTTCCTCGGCGGATTTTTCCGCTCCTTTGGCCCCCCCAATCCGGGACTCACCTCGACCATCGGCTATAGTCCAGCCACAGCCAAGGACGTGTTCGGCCCAAGGTCAAGTTGAGGTCAACGCGCTGGCTGATTCGAGAGAACGAACCCGTGTGTGAGTGAGTGTCTGAGTGTGTGTCTGAGTGAGTGAGTATCCGAGTGAGTGTGTGAGTGAGTGAGTGTCTGAATGTGTGAGTGAGTGTCTGCGTGTGTGTGTGTGTGAGTGTGTGAGTGTTTGTCTGAGTGAGTGAGTGTCTGAGTGAGTATCTGAGTAAGTGTCTGAGTGTGCGTTATTGAGAGGTCTGAGTGAGTGTCTGAGTGTGTGTTCGTATGTGTGTGTGAGTGTGTGAGTGAGTGACTGAGTGTGTGTGAGTATCTGAGTGAGTGAGTGTATGAGTGAGTGAGCATCTGAGTAAGTGTCTGAGTGTGTGTTCGTGTGTGTGTGAGTGTGTGAGTGAGTGACTGAGTGTGTCTGAGTGAGTGAGTATCTGAGTAAGTGTCTGAGTGTGCGTTATTGAGAAGTCTGAGTGAGTGTCTGAGTGAGTGAGTGAGTATCTGAGTAAGTGTGTGTCTTAGTGAGTGTGTGTCTGAGTGAGTGAGTGTCTGAGTGAGTATCTGAGTAAGTGTCTGAGTGTGCGTTATTGAGAGGTCTGAGTGAGCGTCTGAGTGTGTGTTCGTGTGTGTGTGTGAGCATGTGAGTGAGTGACTGAGTGTGTGTCTGAGTGAGTGTGTGTCTGAGTGAGTGAGTGTCTGAGTGAGTGAGTGTCTGAGTGAGTGAGTATCTGAGTAAGTGTGTGTCTTAGTGAGTGTGTGTCTGAGTGAGTGAGTGTCTGAGTGAGTATCTGAGTAAGTGTCTGAGTGTGCGTTATTGGGAGGTCTGAGTGAGCGTCTGAGTATGTGTTCGTGTGTGTGTGTGAGCATGTGAGTGAGTGACTGTGTGTCTGAGTGAGTGTGTGTCTGAGTGAGTGTCTGAGTGAGTATCTGAGTAAGTGTCTGAGTGTGCGTTATTGAGAAGTCTGAGTGAGTGTCTGAGTGTGTGTTCCAGTGTGAGTGAGTGACTGAGTGTGTGTCTGAGTGAGTGTGTGTCTGAGTGAGTGTGTGTCTGAGTGAGTGAGTGAGTGTCTGAGTGAGTGTGTGAGTGACTGAGTGTGGGTTATTGAGAGGTCTGAATGAGTGTCTGAGTGAATGAGTGTCTGAGTGTGTGTTCGTGTGTGTGAGTGAGTATCTGAGTAAGTGTCTGAGTGAATGAGTGTCTGAGTGAGTGTGTGTTTGAGTGATTGTGTGAGTGAGTGAGTGTCTGAATGTGTGAGTGAGTGTCTGATTGTGTGTCTTAGTGAGTGTGTGTGACTGTCTTAGTGAGTGATTATCTGGGTAAGTGTCTGAGTGTGCGTTATTGAGAGGTCTGAGTCAGTGTCTGAGTGTGTGTGTGTGAGTGTCTGAGTGAGTGAGTGTCTGAGTGTGTGTGAGTGTCTGAGTGTGTGTGAGTGTCTGAGTGTGTGTGAGTGAGTGTCTGAGTGAGTGAGTGTCAGAGTGAGTGAATGTCTGAGTGAGTGTGTCTGAGTGAGTGTGTGTTTGAGTGAGTGTGTGTCTGAGTGAGTGTGTGTCTGAGTGAGTGAGTGTCTGAGTGAGTGAGTGTCTGAGTGTATGTGTGTGTGTGTGTCTGAGTGAGTGTGTGTCTAAGTGAGTGAGTGTCTGAGTGAGTGAGTGTCTGAGTAAGTGTCTGAGCGTGAGCGTGTGTTCATGTGTGTGAGTATCTAAGCGAGTGTGGGGAGTGGTAGTGTAGCGGTTAGCGCGCTGCGATACGAATCCCGTGACCCGAGTTCGATTCCCACTCACGGCCAACACCGGTGACGACTGTCTGAACTGGTCCTGGGCCTCCCCTAGGTCGAATCAGCCTCAAATAAGTACCTGGTGCGGTGTGTAAACATCGCCACTGGGGAGGCAAAGGCGGCCGGGCGTGGTGCTGGCCACCCAGCCCTCGTGTGAGGTGTGGCAGCCTTCGTAAGTGCTCGCTAACAGCACTCGCCCCAAAAGTATGTCAAGGCTATACGGGGGATCTTTGAATGAGTATGTTTGTGAGTGTGTGAGTGAGGCTGATTGATGCCCGGGTGCAGTCGAGGGATTGCTCCCTATTGGTCAACCATGTCATGTATGACTACGATATGATGATTGCTGTTCACTCAGAGGAGGAGTTTGAGGCGCTTCTGCTGAACATGGAGCGTGTCACGAAGAGGTGGGGCCTTACTAAGCACCAGTCTGGGTATTTTGTGCCATCAAACACTGCACCGCCCTAACTCCCCATTGGTCATGGGGCAGAGAGAGTGGAGAGGTTTCCATGCCTGGGCAGTGTGCTTATGACCAGCTCCGGTTTGACAGCAGAGGTCTCACTCTGAATCAGTCGAGCTGCGTAACGCTGTGCGGAAGCTACCTGGTCTGTCGCACCGCACGAAACTTCGAGTCTTCTCGGCCACAGTCATGCCCTCCTTTCTCTATGCTTGCGAAACGTGGACCCCCCCCGCCCCCTAATGGAACGTCTCTGCCGGTTAGACACATTCAGGCAGGCATGCCTACGATCCATCGTGTGTGTTAACCAGACTGGGTTGTCTGAGGAGCTCACAAATGATTGATAGAACTGGACACATTCCCATCAGCGGGCTCCTCGGACGGGTGAGCCTGCGTTGGCTTGGTCATGTAACCCGCGTGCTCAGCCACCGCATACCCAGGCAGCTTCTGTTTTGGCCGGACGTATTGGGCTAAACGGGCATGGCACGGGCTGGCGAAGAGACGGGCTGATGTGATCGAGGTGGATGTGGAGCTGAGTGGACTGGTATCAGCGGTGTCAAAGATCGGCCTCGATGGAGGAGGGCTCGTGAAGGACGATACTGGGCAGTTGGAGGAAGTCGCCCTCCAACAACAACGGAGCGGAGTGCCGGGGGGATAACATGCAGCAAGTTGGCACAATTGGAGTGACAGCTCGTGTATCAGCCGGTCATCTCAGTCAGTCAACCCATGGCACCTGGGTTTGTCCCGTGACTTCCTGCCAGCGACCCTTCGACACTGAACGTGACCCCGAAGTGCACCTGGCCTGACACATGTGTCCTGGGCCTCCCCTAGGTCTACTCAGCCTCAAATTGGTACCTGGTGCAGTGTGTAAGAACATCACCACTGGGGAGACAAAGGCGGTCGGGCGTGGTGCTGGACACTCACACCATCGTGTGCTGTCCCGGCCTTCATAGGTGCTCGCTAACAGCACTTGCCCCAACAGACTGGTAAGGCTATACAGGGGATCTTTGTCTTTGAGTGAGTGTGTGAGTGTCTAAGTGAGTGTGTGAGTGAGTGTGTGAGTGAATGAGTGTCTGAGTGAATGAGTGTCTGAGTGTGTGAGTCAGTGTGTGAGCGAGTGAGTGTGTGAGTGATTGCGTGAATGTCTGAGTGTCTGAGTGAGTGAGTCAGTGTGTGAGCGAGTGAGTGTGTTAGCGTCTGAGTCAGTGAGTCAGTGTGAGTGAGTGTCTGAGTGAGTGAGTCGCTGTGTGAGGGAGTGAGTGAGTCAGTGTGTGAACGAGAGAGTGAGTGTGCGAGTGATTGAGTGAGTGAATCTGTGCGTGTGCCAGCACGTGGTGCTGGCCACCCACGCCGTCTTGTATCGGTGTTCGCGAACAGCACTTTGCCCGAACAGTCCGGTAAAGCCTGGACGGGGGATCTTTGTCTAACGAGGGCTTAGCGACCTATGGGGGTCATGGCCCGTTAGTACTGCCGTCTTGAACTCAGCTGCCAGAGTTCGATCCCCCTCGTCACGGCCAACATCAGTGGCGAGCGATGGTGTGTGAGCTGGTTCTGCTCCCACTGATGGTCAAACACCCCTCTCGCCCCCCCACTTTCACTTCAAGCAGTGGGTTAATAACTGTCTGGAGAAAGAAACGATGCATATTAATAAGTCATATGTCGGTGATTTTTTTTTCGTGCAACAAGTCCGTTTAACACGTAGCAGGCTTCGCGACCAATGTTATTAATCATAAAGGGGTTTTTTTTTTGTTGCTTTTGGGTTAGATCGCGTAAGTATGAATGTGTCGTAACCCTCAATCGCCCGACACAGCCAGCAAGGTTTGTGACGTAAACAAACAACGCGCCAATAAGTTTACTACTTCAGCCCACCGGTGTGGTTGGAGAGCAAGTCCACAAGTCCCCTAAACAATTGTTTTGTTGTGTCTCCGAGGAACACAACTCGATAGCGCTCTGCATTAAAAACAACAACAACAACAACCACAGAAACTTGAACATTGTTCGCTTGGAAAAGGCACGGCAACGCTAAACAATTGAGACGATAAAAAACGTGCTACAAATAAACGATTAGCAGCTCGACGCTTGACGCATGCTCGCGACGTACAACACTTTATTTATTTATGCGGGAGGAATCCGATGATCTATACAGCTGAGACTATCGTCGAATAAAAAAAAAACGCAATGTAGCAGCAGAACCAACCCATGAAAACGACTCTTACGGCTCAGCGTGGCTCTTCTGGATTCATAAATAAAATGTTTAATTGTTATAATTAATTATACTCGGGGGTGCATCATTGCGGGCGCCCCGCACCCTAGGTCCATAAAACTCCGCCTCTTCCGGTGGAACCACGAGCTCAAGCGGTTGTGTTCTGTAAACAATTTAGCGACGCGCACTTCCCTGTGGACCTCACAACCCGTCCCTGCATCCCAGCCGGCCAGAGCGGCCAGCCAGGCAGCCCAGCCAGGCAGCCAGCTCAGCCGGCCAGAGCAGCCAGCCCAGCCGGTCAGCCAGCCCAGCCAGCCAGCCAGGCAGCCAGCCAGCCCAGTCGGCCAGAGCGGACAGCCCAGCCAGCCCAGCTGGCCAGGCAGCCAGCCAGCCAGCCCAGCCAGGCAGCAAAACCCAGTCAGCCTAGCCAGCCCAGCCAGCACATCCAGCAAACCCAGTCAGCCAGCCCAGCCAGAAAACCCAGTTAGTCAGTCCAGTCAGCCAGCCCAGCCAGGCCAGCTCAGCCACACGTTGCATTTAGAGTATGACAAAGGAAGCAAGCTAAATTCGTTCCTCAATAACACCGTGGCCTTAAAATAAAAAAATAAAATTTCCGGGCAACAATCCTTTTTTTTTACGATACATTATACGTCATATGTGTTTGTGCGTTACTGCCAACGCAGCATCAGGCGGTAATAAGGCGCGTTGATTCGTGTAAAACAACATAACAAGAAGAGACATTTATTTCGAATTCAGTAAACCAACAGCAAAAACCCCTCAATATTTCAAGAGCCGCAATGCACTCTGTGGTGAATACGAGATGGTGGTGGTCCTTGATAATTACGTCACGAAGCAGCCTTTTAAAGAGCCGCGTGCGGCTCCGGAGCCGCAGATTGCCGACTCCCCCCCCCCTACTCCGGGTGTAAACAGAGCCGAGCCGAGCGAGCCGAGCCGAGCCGAGCGAGCCGAGCCGAGCCGAGCGAGCCGAGCCGAGCCGAGCGAGCCGAGCCGAGCGAGCCGAGCCGAGCGAGCCGAGCCGAGCGAACCGAGCCGAGCCGAGAGAGCCGAGCCGAGCCGAGCGAGCCGAGCCGAGCCGAGCCGAGCGAGCCGAGCGAGCCGAGCGAGCCGAGCCGAGCCGAGCGAGCCGAGCGGAAATTCACCGCCGCACCGTCGCCTCGCTCTGCACGGCGACTTTCACCGCTGAGCTCTCCGTTTAACTCACAAATTCAATATCCAGACGCGTGTCTGTAAGCGTCTCTTAAACGCGACGTGCGTGCGTGTGAATTGCACACGGCCAACACCAGTGACGATTTTCTGAACCGGTCCTGGGCCTCCCCTAGGTCGACTCAGCCTGAAATGAGTACCTGGTGCGGTGCGTAAATGCCTCCACTGGGGAGACAAAGGCGGTCGGGCGTGGTGCTGGCCACCTACCGACCTCGTGTGCCATGCCGGCCTTCATAGGTCCTGCTCGCTACCAGCAATTGCCCCAACAGTCTGTTCAAAGTATACGGTGGATCTTCGTCTTTGAATTACTCGCTCCACCCTTTACCGATTTCCCCGTCCGTAAAATCGATGGATATCATCGTGATCAGCCACGAACATTTCACATTTGCTGGATGATGCTGTTACTGATCCACCTATGCTCGTGGCACTTGTCCCCGCCACAGCAAATGGAGAGGACATTTCACATTCTCATGATGGGGGGAGGGGGGGAGCGGTGGCGCAGTGATTAACGCGCTACGCCATGAACCCGGCTACCCGAATTCGGTTCTCGCTCACGGCCGCGAACGCTCGTCACGAATATCTGAACTGGTCCTGGGCCTCCCCTAGATCAACCCGGACTTAATTCATTACGTGGCTTTGGTTTGTAAACATAAGTACAGGGAAGACAAATGCGGCAGGGCGTTCAAATGTGCTCGCTAACAGCACGTGCTCCAACAGTCTGTGTTAAATGCTTTGCGGGGAATATTTGTGTTTGGTGGTGCTGTGTTTGGTGGTAGTTTTGTGGTGGTGATGGGACAGTTGCGTGGTTGCGTGGTTGGCGGCTGTGCTGCAGTTTTGTGGTTGTTGTAGTTGTGTAGTTGTTGTGTGGTTAGTGGTGGTAGTGGTGGTGCAATTGTTGTGGTTGTGTGGTTGGTAATTGATGATGTTGGTGGTGTAGTTGTGTGGTGTTCATGATATCGTTGCGTGGTTGTGTGGTTGAGAGTGGTGTTGGTGGTGTAGTTGTGTGGCTGGTGAAGTGTGGCAGTGGTGGTGTCGCGTGGTTGGTGTTTGGTGGCAGTGGAGCTTTAGTTGCGTTGTTGTCGCAGTTGAGTCGTTGGTGGTGGATGGTGGTGGCTGGTGGTTGGTGGCCACGCGAAGTGATCTCCTCGCCGCACTCTCACCAGATGTGACCCAACAGATGGTGTCCACAATGGATCGCCCCCCCACCCACCCGATAGGGCCTTTGTTCAGCGACTCGGCCATTGAGGCACGCGGGAAGAGAGAGCGAGCGAGCGAGCGAGAGCGAGCGAGAGAAAGAGAGAGGGGCAGGCGAGAGGGGGAGAGGAGAGAGGGAGGACAGGACGCTGAATTCTCTCCCGTGGGATGGTGGCTACTCGATGCACGCCCGCCCGCCCGCCCTCCACGTGGCGGTCCGGGCTATGAACCCCGCCGGACCCACCCCGGAGGAATCCACACTCCACGTGGCGCCATGAACAAGCGGATGGCACACACCCCCTGCCTCCCCCCCCCCCCCCTGTATCCCATATCTAACCACTCCGTACACGAAAAATGAATGCATTTATTTAAAAATAAAGGTATCCCTTGGACACATCGCATCAGTCACACGAGCCTTGTCTGAGTGTGTGCGTCATTGTGATGCCCAGCAAACTCTTGTCTGGACCGGTTTCGATTTTCAGTGTCTCATCAGCAGTCAGGCTCGCTTGGAACCAATGCTGGCGAACGACCATAATGTTTATAGGCAAAGGCCGGTTTCGACTTGCAGTGTCTCATCAGCAGTCAGGCTCGCTTGGAACCAATGCTGGCGAACGACCATAATGTTTATAGGCAAAGGCCGGTTTCAACTTTCAGCGTCTCATCAGCAGTCAGCCTCGCTTGGAACCAATGCTGGCGAACGACCATAATGTTTATAGGCAAAGGCCGGTTTCGACTTGCAGTGTCTCATCAGCAGTCAGGTTCGCTTTGAACCAGTGCTGGCCAAGAGACAGAGAGAGTTAAGTGCCGCATCGCAGCTTCTTTGAGCCGAGAGAGGGCCTCGAGTCGTCAGTGGTCTCTCCGTGTCTATCCGCGCTCGATGCCAACAACACGCGCGCGAGTATGTACTGTGTTGAACTTCTTTCGCGCCGTACGTAGCCGACCGTGCTAATTGGAGGTGCGTGAGTGGGGGTGAGTGAGGGCGCCGCTGTGGCAAGAGATGTCCACTGGTTTGCAGGAGGTCGTGGGTTCGATGCCTACCTGACGCCTGTTGCTGTATATTTGGAGGTTAAACACGTTAGCGGCTTTCGCGACCAATATCATCCATAATAGAGAGGTTTTTTTTTAGGGTTAGATCGCGTTAATATATACATGTGTCGTTTAAAACCCGCCAGCAACGTCGTCTGAAGAAGCTAGCTGTAATTACTGGCTGAGACGTCGTACTCAGATTGTAAATGTCGTGGCTGAGCTCTCCAACACACCGGTTAGTGCTGTACTAGTGACGAATTGGCCACGTTCTGTTTCACGTGGCAACCCGTACTAGTTGGCTGTGTCGGGTGGTGGCGGGTTTAACGACACATTTATACATTTACGCGATCTAACCCAAAAACACCTCTATTGTGGATGTATATTTGGAGTTTGCGTGTCTCTCCCTCCCCTGTGGTGGTGGCGTGGACTTCATACTGTAGGTGCTTGCTCGCTAAAAACACTTGCCTCGACAGTCTGTGGAAGCTCTACGTGGGAACTTTGTTTTTGTGGTGACATCGGACTGGACGTCTGTGGGCGACGCTTAGGTTTACTCTGGCAGGAATTTCAGAGATGGACGGTCGTCTGTCTCCCTCGTGACTCACCGGTGTTAATCGGCCTCAATTAGTACATTCGCCTCGCCTCCGTCATTCTATGTTTGCATCACTGCAACAGTGGGTGGGGGTTGCGCGTGCGCGTGTGTTTGTTTGCGTGGCAGCACTTGTCCGGAACGCACGTGGAGGCTAACTGGCGGATCTTTGTCTGTGTAAGTGTATATGTGTGTGTGCGCTCGCGTATGCGAACAGCACTTGCCCCGGCGGTCTGTTTGAAGCTATGAAGGAGACCTTTGTCTTTGTCTTTGTATTTGTGTACGTCTAGTATTTTGTTTCGGGGGAACGAGGGCGCAGTGCTTAGCGCGATACGCTCTGAACGCGGCCACCAGAGTTTGATTCCCACTCACGGCGAATACTTGAACCGGTTCTGGGCCTCACCTAGGTCGACTCAGCCTTGTGTGGGTACCTGCTGCGGTGTGTTAACATCGCCACTGGAGAGACAAAGGCGGTCGGGCGTGGTGCTTGCCACCCACCCACCCACCCCCATCGTGTGCCGCGCATGCCTTCATAGGTGCTCGCTAACAGCACTTGCTCCTACAATCTGCTAAGCCTATATGGGGGATCTTTGTCTTTGTCGGTGCCGCTGTGGCGATATGTTATCTACTTCGCCTGGTATACGGGAGGTCGTGGATTGAATTCCGACCCTGATGCCTGCTGTGTATTTGAAGTTTGCGTGTCTCTCTCCCCGTGGTGTCCTTTTCCCCCTCCACATTAAGGATCAACACGCGCTAAGCTCTTTTTTCACTGTTCTACATGTCCACGTGATGATGATGATGAGCCAATTCGCCGAGCTATCATTTGTGGCCAAGTGGCTTCTGAAAAAATAAACAGCTACATAGCTCAGTGGGTCTTAACCTGGTAAAATAAAAAAAGAATAGTTTAGTTTAGTTTACAATGTGTGATACGTACGTCCAAAATCGTGGTCCTACTGATTTTTTTTTTACAACTAAAGTTCCGTTATTGGGGTAAATTGATCGGCTCGTTCGAGATGCTACCCTGGCTTTTTTGATTGCTGGGATTTTTTTTATCGTTGCCATTGTCACGTGAGAAGGTGTGTGCGTGTGGGTGTGTGTGTGTGTGTGTTTTTATATATATTTGTTTCTGTGTGTGGGTGTTTTATTTGTTTATTTCCCGAGGTCACCGATCCCGATAGCGGCCTGTTACGAGACGTCGTTCTGAAAATGGCAGCACTGTCACGGGACCTTTCGCGAGCGCGTGTCGCGCGCGGGTTTTTATTTTTTTGTCACCGAAGTCTCTGCGGCCTCGCTCGCGTCACGAGCGAGGCCGCTCGAGGCTGAGGGTTTCCTTCGGCGCGACGACAAGCGACCCATCAACCAAGAGCTCAACACTGACACCTCATCGAGTCCTCGATCCACGCCACCCTTGTGGGTTTCTCGCTGCTGCCGCTGTCACCCGTCCTAGAGTCTCACCCAGGTCTGGGGGGACGATGCTGTTGCTGCTGTTGCTGCTGTTGCTGCTGCTGTGCGAACAGAGTGGAACAACGTGGATCATCATCATCGTCGTCACCATCATCATCATGATCATCGTCATGACACGGGTCAATATTTGATCAGGAAATACAA